>NC_083692.1:2028333-2711666 GCF_033118175.1 Dama dama | reverse complement strand
GGAAGCAACCTAGATGCCCATCAGCAGATGAATGGATAAGGAAGCTGTGGTACATATACACCATGGAATATTACTCAGCCGTTAAAAAGAATTCATTTGAACCAGTTCTAATGAGATGGATGAAACTGGAGCCCATTATACAGAGTGAAGTAAGCCAGAAAGATAAAAAACATTACAGCATACTAACACATATATATGGAATTTAGAAAGATGGTAATGATAACCCTATGTGCAAAATAGAAAAAGAGACACAGAAGTACAGAATAGACTTTTGAACTCTGTGGGAGAAGGTGAGGGTGGGATGTTTCGAAAGAACAGCATGTATATTATCTATGGTGAAACAGATCACCAGCCCAGGTGGGATGCATGAGACAAGTGCTCGGGCCTGGTGCACTGGGAAGACCCAGAGGAATCGGGTGGAGAGGGAGGTGGGAGGGGGGATTGGGATGGGGAATACGTGTAAATCTATGGCTGATTCATGTCAGTGTATGACAAAACCCACTGAAAAAATAAATAAATAAATAAATTTAAAAAAAAAAAAAGAAAGCCTTCCTCAGCGATCAATGCAAAGAAATAGAGGGAAACAACAAAATGGGAAATACTAGAGGTCTCTTCAAGAAAATGAGAGATACCAAGGGAACATTTCATGCCAAGATGGGCACAATAAAGGACAGAAATGGTATGGACCTAACAGAAGCAGAAGATATTAAGAAGAAGTGGCAAGAATACACAGAAGAATTGTACAAAAAAGATCATGACCCAGATAACCATGATGGTGTGATCACTCACCTAGAGCCAGACATCCTGGAATGTGAAGTCAAGTGGGCCTTAGGAAGCATCACTATGAACAAAGTTAGTGGAGGTGATGGAATTCCAGCTGAGCTATTTCAAATCCTAAAAGATGATGCTGTGAAAGTGCTGCACTCAACATGCCAGCAAATCTGGAAAACTCAGCAGTGGCCACAGGACTGGAAAAGGTCAGTTTTCATTCCAGTCCCAAAGAAAGGCAATGCCAAAGAATGTTTTAACTACTGCACAATTGCTCATCTCACATTCTAGCAAAGTAATGCTCAGAGTTCTCCAAGCCAGGCTTCAACAGTAGGTGAACCGTGAATTTACAGATGTTCAAGCTGGATTTAGAAAAGGCAGAGGAACCAGAGATCAAATTGCCAACATCTATTGGATCATTGAAAAAAGCAAGAGAGTTCCAGAAAAACATATACTTCTGTTTTATTGACTATGCCAAAGCCTTTGACTGTGTGGATCATAACAAACTGTGGAAAATTCTTCAAGAGATGGGAATACCAGACCACTTTACCTGCCTCCTGAGAAATCTGTATGCAGGTCAGAAAGCAACACTTAGAACTAGACATGGAACTACAGACTGGTTCCAAATAGGGAAAGGAGTACGTCAAGGCTGTATATTGTCACCCTGCTTATTTAACTTATATGCAGAGTACATCATGAGAAACACTGGGCTGGAAGAAGCACAAGCTGGAATCAAGATTGCTGGGAGAAATATCATTAACCTCAGATATGCAGACAATACCACCCTTATGGCAGAAAGTGAAGAAGAACTAAAGAGCCTCTTGGTAAAAGTGAAAGAGGAGAGTGAAAAAGTTGGCTTAAAGCTCAACATTCAGAAAACTAAGATCACGGCATCTGGTCCCTTCACTTCATGGCAAACAGATGGGGAAGCAATGGAAACAGTGACAGATTTATTTTTGGGGGGCTTCAAAATCACTGCAGATGGTGACTGCATCTGCAGTCACGTTTGCTCCTTGGAAGGAAAGTTATGACCAACTAGACCGCATATTAAAAAGCAGAGACATTACTTTGCCATTAAAGGTCCATCTAGTCAAAGCTGTGGTTTTTCCAGTAGTCATGTATGGATGTGAGAGTTGGACTAAAAAGAAAGTTGGGCTCTGAAGAATTGATGCTTTTGAACTGTGGTGTTGGAGAAGACTCTTGAGAGTCCCTTGGACTGCAAGGAGATCCAATCAGTCCATCCTAAAAGAAATCAGTCCTGAATATTCATCACTGAAGCTGAAACTTCAATACTTTGGCCACCTGATGCAAAGAACTGACTGATTTGAAAAGACTCTGATGCTGGGAAAGATTGAGGGCAGGAGGAGAAGGGGACGACAGAGGATGAGATGGTTGGATGGCATCACCGACTCAATGGACATGAGTTTGAGTAAACTCCGGGTGTTGGTGATGGACAGGGAGGCCTGGCGTGCTGCAGTTCATGGAGTCACAAACAGTCAGACACGACTGAGCGGTTGAACTGAACTGAACTGAGACGATGCTGGGGGACGGTGAGAGGACATGTAGCTGGCGCCCACCCAGAAGGGAAGAATCAAGCCCTTCAGTTCTGAGCACAAGGTACTTCTTCTGAAATTAAAATGGAAAAATCTTCATCACTGATCAACATCCAGATCCCACAAGGTACAGGCCACCGCACACAGCCAGTTAATAAAGAGCAGTCATCTTTTAGGGGAGGTCAAACTTCAGCATCCAACAATGACAGGAAATGATCTTTATGTTTTATTAAAAAGGACTTGCTGAAGATGAGCAGAAATAGCAGAGAATGTTGAAATGAGTAATTTCTTTTATAAAGCATTTGTAGAGCTACAGGAGTTCAACTTCTTTTTCTCTACTGTTGACAAGACTTTAATGGCAACAGAAACGGGTAAAGATTTTTCTTCGCTCCCCCAACTCAGGATATGTTTCCAGAATAATGGCTAAATATCCCCCAAATGCCTCCCATTCATACTCTCTGAAAGTGTTAAGGTTATTACTTAAAGGACCGGTCTACAGTTTACTAAAATCTTAGACTTTTAGAGTTAGAAGTGAACTCCGAGCATATCCAGTGAAAAAACACATTCTACAAAATTTCTAGCAGTGACCTCCACTTATGCTTGAGTTTTCACTGGAGCAACTGTCTAGTTTACTTCTTTTATAGCCAAATTATTCCATTATTGAGCAATTATACTCAAGATTTTAAAAACTGATATACATCTTACTACTTATGTGTGTATGTTCAGTTGTGTCCGACTGTTTGTGACTCCATGGACTGTAACCGCCAGACCTCTCTGTCCTTGAAATTTTCCAGGCGAGAATACTGGAGTGTGTTGCCATTTCCTCCTCCAGGAGATCTTCCCAACCCAAGGATCCAACCCATATCTCTGTCATCTCCTCCATTGGCAGGCAGATTCTTTACCACTGCCCCGCTTGGGAAGCCCGTGGAGCTCTATAAAACCAGGTGAAAGTGTAGTCGCTCAGTTGTGTCTGACTCTTTGGGACCCCATGGACTGTAGCCCACTAGGCTCCTCTGTCCATGGGATTCTCTGGGCCAGAATACTAGAGTGAGCAGCCATTCCCTTATCCAGGGGATCTTCCCAATCCAGGGATCCAACTTGGGTCTCCCACATTGCAGGCGAATTCTTTACCATCTGAGCCACAGGGAAGCCGTATAAAACCAGTTGGCTCCATTTAAATTTTAGACTGGTAACTTTTTCTTCCAGAAGTAATTCCCTAAAGAATTACTTAATTGCATGTTTAAGCAAAAGGCACAAAATTGGCAATGATTTTATCTTGGACTCATGGCCTCTGGAATACTCCTATGGCAGGAGTATAATTAAGCTAGACTTTGAAATGTAATAGACAGCTACGCACTTAAATTTCAACATGTGAATTACACAGTTACAGTCTTTCCCCAAAACCAGGTTTAAGCAGAGTTATTTCAATCTTCACCTTTTTTAGTGAAACTTTTACTTCATAGGACACTTATTTGTGAGGTATCTTTCCTACAGTGACTCATTTTTATGAACAATCTCATTTCTATAAAATATATTGTCGGCACATGGTATAGTCATTTAGTTTTATAATGACAGTTTATTTTAAGAGTAAAAGCAAATATAGATGATTCTGAAATTCTGGAACATGAGCTGAGCATCTGGAAGTAAAAACCAAAAGCTTTCTCAAACATGTGTTAAGTGAACTAAAAAGAAAACTTTTAACTTTGATCAGAATTTTAAAACATTTTAACTATTCATAAAAATCTTAAAATACATAACCAAAATAAACAGAAAAATATAGAGGTCACAGGCTTCTGATTGGGTTCAATGTGCAAATAACACTTCACACTATTTCCTGAAATTCACTGATAGGACTTAGTCAAAACAAGACAGAAAATTCTAAAGAAAGGGGATCTGATAATTAAATTTGAGATGATTAGCAAAAGCATTTACCTTCCAAGAGGCAGCAGGAAGAAGGCAATCTCAGCCAACACCTCTATTCAGCAAAAAGGGGGCCCCCCTGAGAAGCTAGAAAGGTTTGGCTGGACCTCCCCACTGTTCTGTGATTGACAGTGGCTGCTGCTGTTTGATTCGGGCTTTAAGGCTCCATTCCGACGACAATTAGTTATAGCAAGGGCTTGCACCATCAGCCGTGTCCAAATGCTGCCTTCTGCCACACCATGATATGTTTCAACTTGAAAGAGGTTAGAAGCTCCACAAATACTGAAGGATATTGAAAATAAATTGAAAACCAGTGGGAAATAGAGCATGGTTTAAAAAGCTTCATGAGATCAGCAACCTTAAACAAGAGAATTACCGTTCTTGCCCCACGTAAAATTTCAGAATGGTCTTCAAAATTAATCCTTAGATCATTTCGGTGTCTCAAATTGTATATTAGTGGGAAGTTGAGGGGGGCATAACAATTTTATTTGGATTTGTTTGGGACAAAGCAAAATTCAACTAGAGATAAATTCTATAATTTACTTAGGAACCAGAGTCTCTTTTCCTTGGTCGTTTTATTTGCAATATTTTAAAGTTACAGCTTTGAAAGTTGAAAATTGTTTCCTACTAACTCTCCCGTGTTCACTGTGGACAAAAGCTCTGTGTTGTGGATCCTTTACATGACAGAAGATAAATACTAGGAGGAGACGGAAGGAGTGAATTCCACAAACACTCATCCTCGTTGCAGTGGGAAACCATCAACTCTCATAATTTATAGCTATATAAAAAGGAAAAAGGAAGGCTGTTACACTTTAAAACCATGGATGAGTAGCTGATCACAGCGTTCATGAAATATGCATGCCAGCACTTGCCCACAATCACTTCAAAGAGCCATTCTCTTGTTTCAAACAGTTTCAAAAGAAAATCAACTACCTATAGCTATTTAGGAAAATTAAACTTTGAAAATGAAATTAAATGCTGCCAAGAAAATAATTATTGGGATCCATAAACAATTAAAATTGGCAAAGCATTTGCTTGCCAATGCGGGGGAGATGGGTTCGATCCCTGGTCTGGGAAGATTCCACATGCCACAGAGCAACTAAACCCGTGCATCGCCACTACCGAGTCCAAGCACCTGGAGCCCGTGCTCCACGAGAGAAGCCCCCAAGCACAATGAGAAGCCTGCACACGGCAAGGAAGAGCAGTCTCTGCCTGCCGCAACAAGAGAGAGCCCTCATGCAACAGTGAAGACCCAGCACAGCCAAAAACAAATGAATAAAATAAAATGAAATAGATTTGAGAAGTCAAAAAAAAAACCCAAAAAACTGGAGGCAGGATGTTCTTAGATTTACTTGGATTCTTTCCTAGAAAGCTAAATTAAGAATTATCAAAGAAAATAAATTTCAAAATACTGTTTAAACTCCTTTGGAAGTAAGCTACATATACATAAGTAGGTATTCTCTTGATTTGTTTGAAAATCATCTCCTGACACTAACTACCCTGTGTTTTGGTAGTACCATTTAGGATCCATAAGATGGCAGGCCTGGATTTCATAGTGATAGTCTTAGAAGTGTATGAATACTGGTTGCCTTGAAATATATATTGCATATTATCAGCAGTGTGTGGCTAGTAATAATATTAAGGGTATCCATCAGATTAAATTTGTAAATTAAGAAGCAAGGGAACTGTTAACGAGCGAATGCATTCTATTAGTTCATAACGAATCATAAAATACTACAGCCAGAAGAAATCTTACCATCACCTATTTTAGTCCTGCCTTTCTCCATATAAGGAAATCAACCAGAGTCTAGATTTCAGTGCTTTGCCCAAGGTCAGCAGAGACAGAATTCTAAATTGTTTTTTCTCATCTTTTGCTCTCCCATCTCTGGCATAGTTCTCTTAAAGTTTGATTGCTTCTTTGGCTGTGTGGGGTCTCGGTGACAGCCCTCAGCATCTTCCTCGTGTTGTGCGGCCTCTTTTGTTGGGGCGCAGATACAGCAGTGGCAGGGTGTGAGCGCAGTTGCTCTGAGGTGTGTGGGGTCTTAGTTCCTCGACCAGAGATCAAATCCACGTCACCTGCATTGCAGGGCAGATCCTTAACCACTAGACCAGCAGGGAAGTCATAATTCATAATTTTTTAATGAACGTGAAGTCAAAGTCGCTCAGTTGTGTCCCACTCTTTGCGACCCCATGGACTGTAGGCTCCTCTGTCCATGGGATTCTCCAGGCCAGAATACTGGAGTGGATTGCCATTCCCTTCTCCAGGGGATTTTCCCAAGCCAGGGGTTAAACCCAGGCCTCCCGCATTGCAGGCAGATTCTTTACCATCTGAGCCACCAGGGAAGCCCTTTTAATGAATGTAACATAAAATATTTAGCGCCTAAACTTTTTTCTAGATATCCTGACAGTGATTGCTACTTGAAATATACTTACTTCCTTAAAAATTCTCAGCATATTGATTGGCTAGAAATCTGTAAATTAATCAATGTCATGAAAAACACAGCTTGAGGAGGGACTTCAGGTTACCTGAGAATAGAGACATGACCGCTGGACACAATGCGTGATCTGGGATCTCACTTTGCTGTAACCACCTGCACTGGGACAACCTGCAAACATTGAGTGAAGACTGTAGACTGGACGTTATGTTATTACGTCCTCTTTCTGATTTTGATCATTGCACTATAATTATGTGATAGAATGACCTTAGTTTTGGAACTATACACTGAAATGTTTAGGGACAAAGTTATTATGTCTGCCGCAAGAAAGAGCAAGCACAAGAGAACATACACGAATGTGCCATTGTGGCAAATGTTACCATTTGGGAAATAAAGGGTACATGAGGAGTCTTTGCACTGCCCATGGAACTGTTCTGTCAGTCTGAAATTATGTCAAAATAAAAAATTAAAAGAAAGAAATCAGAAAGACAACTTTTTTGATGGCTACATGTAAAACTACAATGGAAACCAGAAGTAGAAAGATTAATGGAAGGGCAAAATTGTCCTGGCAAGAAAGCCTATTCACTGACAATACTATATTCTCTGGAATTTGAGTTTATGATACTAGACTTAATACAGTATTCTATGTACTGTAGAAAAGGATGCTCCTAGCAATCATTGGTAGAGGAATTCTTATTTGATAGCATAAATGTTGCTATAATGTCATTCTGCTGTGGCTCGCATCTTTATTTTTATATTCTGCTTTAGCAAATCTTTACCAATAGCCAGTGTTATAACTTAAAATCTCTTCACAGACAATTCACATGAAGTTTCACTAAGATTCTATGTAAAAGCACACCCCAAATAATTAGACAATTTTGAGACTATGAAATAGAAAACATACACAACAAATAGAAAAGCAATTAAATTTCCCCCAAAAAATGACATTTCCAAAATTCAGTTCAGTTCAGTTGCTCAGTCGTGTCCGACTCTTTGTGACCCCAGGAACTGCAGCACGCCAGGCCTCCCTGTCCATCACCAACTCTTGGAGTCCACCCAAACCCATGTCCACTGAGTCGGTGATGCCATCCAGCCATCTCATCCTCGTCGTCCCCTTCTCCTCCTGCCTTCAATCCTTCCCAGCATCAGGGACTTTTCAAATGAGTCAGCTTGCATCAGGTGGCCAAAGTATTGGAGTTTCAGGATCAACATCAGTCCTTCCAATGAACAACCAGGACTGATCTCCTTTAGGACAGACTGGCTGGATCTCCTTGCAGTTCAAGGGACTCTCAAGAGTCTTCTCCAACACCACAGTTCAAAAGCATCAATTCTTCGGTGCTCAGCTTTCTTTATAGTCCAACTCTCACATCCATACCTGACTACTGGAAAAACCACAGCCTTGACTAGACAGATCTTTGTTGGCAAAGGAATGTCTCTGCTTTTTAATATGCTGTCTAGGTTGGTCATAACTTTCCTTCCAAGGAGTAAGGGTCTTTTAATTTCATGGCTGCAATCACCATCTGCAGTGATTCTGGAGCCCCAAAAAGTAAAGTTAGCTACTGTTTCCCCATCTATTTGCCATGAAGTGATGGACTGGATGCCATGATCTTAGTTTTCTGAATCTTGAGCTTTAAGCCAACTCCTTCACTCTCCTCTTTCATTTACGTCAAGGGGCTCTTTATTTCTTCACTTTCTGCCATAAGGGTGGTGTCATCTGCATATCTGAGGTTATTAATACTTCTCCTGGCAATCTTGATTCCAGCTTGTGCTGCCTCCAGCCCAGCGTTTCTCATGATGTACTCTGCATACAAATTAAATAAGCAGGGTGACAATATACAACCTTGACATACTCCTTTTCCTATTTGGAACCAGTCTGTTGTTCCATGTCCAGTTCTAACTGTTGCTTCCTGACCTGTATATATGTTTCTCAAGAGGCAGGTCAGGTGGTCTGGTATTCCCATCTCCTTCAGAATTTTCTACTGTTTATTTCAAAAAATTGAATTTGAAATTCAACACCAAAATAGGGGAGGAAAAGCAAAACAAACAAAAAAATGAACTCTAATATGTGCCTTCCCTGAGTGCACAGGTAGCCTATTCTGATGTCCACAGGATTTAGCACATATAAATAACCCTGCTTACTATTTGTTAAGGAATTCAAAGAGTCTGGTAATAAATGATTTTTCATATGATTATTAATAAATGTATTTTTTAATCATTAAATGTGTAGTTCTTAGTAAAGAATTACATAGATTTTGTCTTCTGTAAATCCTTATTTATGATTTACACATCTCACAGGTAAAATGCCCCTGAATTGAGACTGCAGTTTGGGCTGAGGGGGAAGGCAGGAGGATGCTATTGGTGACTTTCTGGTTATCTGAGTAGGCAGTGCATTCACTGGGGCTTATTTTAATATGCTTAAAAGTTTACACTTACTATATACTATTTTACATTTATCAAATATCAGATAATAAAGATGTTTTAAAAGAACATATATAGCATTTTCCCTTTTAAAAGCTACATTACAAAATAGAATTTTTCTTTCATTTCTCTTTCTCTCCTATTTCTCAACTATTTTAATAGTTGTTGATTCAGATGTTCAACCTTTATTTATTTAGCAACTATTATATGCCTGACTGTTGTAAATATTGAGGGTGTAAGCAAATATAAATGTAACTAAATAAAGAAAACAAACCATGGTCCCTGCCTGCATGCAGGTTACAGTGTAGTTGTGAGAATAAGGGCAGAGCTATGCGTAATTCAGTTTGCCCAAGTAACAACCTCAATAATACTCACTGATGACATTGATGATGTTTGCACCAGCTATAGACCCTTTTGATGGGTAGAAGATTCTTTATGTTTTAATTAGATCATGTTACCATTTAAAATAGACCTCATCCAGCAGTAAAGAAATCTGTCATACTGGATTACTAAAGGCCACTGGAAATTGCATCCTTTTGGGAAATCTCAACAGCCTTGTCTTGCTGAAATAATAATCACTGCAACAGGTTTTCAGGTAGAAGTAGAGTTGTAGACATTAGTAAACTTGGCTTGGTATCCAGTTATACCACCATTAATAATACACACAGAGAAAAATTTCTCGTGACAGCTCGTGTTCCCTCACTACACCTTTTACACACACGAGTTTTACACAAATTCATAAATTTCAGGTTCCAGATAACAGGCTTTATCAGTCTTTCTGTAACAAAATTTATCAAGTTCAGTTCAGTTCAATCACTCAGTCGTGTCGGACTCTTTGCGACCCCATGAACTGCAGCATGCCAGGCCTCCCTGTCCATCACCAACTCCCAGAGTTTACTCAAACTCATGTCCGTTGAGTCAGTGATGCCATCCAACCTTCTCATCCTCTGTCGTCCCCTTCTCCTCCTGCCTTCAATCTTTCCCAGCATCAGGGTCTTTTCCAATGAGTCAGTTCTTCTAATCAGGTGGCCAAAGTATTGGAGTTTCAGCTTCAACAGCAGTCCTTCCAATGAACACCCAGAACTGATCTCCTTTAGGATGGACTGGTTGGATCTCCTTGCAGTCCAAGGGACTCCCAAGAGTCCTCTCCAGCACCACAGTTCAAAAGCATCAGTTCTTCTGTGCTCAGCTTTCTTTGTAGTCCAACTCTTACCTCCACTGGAAAAACCACAAAGGCCACTGGAAAAACCATAGCCTTGACTAAACGGACCTTTGTTGACAAAGTAATGTCTCTGCTTTTTAATATGCTGTGTAGGTTGGCCATAACTTTCCAAGGAGTAAGTGTCTTTTAATTTCATGACTGCAATCACCATCTGCAGTGACTTTGGAGCCCCAAAAAATAAAGTCAGCCACTGTTTCCCCATCTATTTGCCATGAAGTGATGGGACCAGATGCCATGATCTTAGTTTTCTGAATGTTGAGCTTTAAGCCAACCTTTTCACTCTCCTCTTTCATCAAGAGGCTCTTTAGTTCTTCTTCACTTTCTGCCATAAGGGTGGTGTTATCTGCATATCTGAGGTTATTGATATTTCTCCCGGCAATCTTGATTCCAGCTTGTGCTTCATCCAGCCCTGTTTTTCTCATGATGTACTCTGCATATAAGTTAAATAAGCAGGGTGACAATATACAGCCTTGACAAACTCCTTTCCCTATTTGCAACCAGTGTGTTGTTCCATGTCCAGTTCTAACTGTTCCTGATGCTAATTAGGAAGAACAGCAGAAGGGAATATAAAAAACCCACTGGTAAACTGTTCTGCAAATAACTCATGCAATCACTATTCATTCTCTTCAATGAAAATATTTTTTCAAGATAATAAACAAACATTGATCAAAACATCAATTGTACTAAATCTCATGTGAAAATGCTCTGTGAAATATCTTGTTTATGTACTCCAGTGCTTACCTGACTTTAATTATATATATTTTGGGTTACACAAAATTTAAAACAAGAGAAACCAGAACTTAAAAACTTCAAAGACTAGGTTTACTAACATGGCATATTATAATTTGAAAAATGCTTGTACCAGTGACAAATCAGAACTTTTACTGTAATGAAAAAAGTGATGCTATATTTTGCCTCCCAAATTTCAGTAGCAAAAGATACCTATCTTTTGCTTTAAAGTCTTATGATTAAAAACCAACAAGTATTGAACTATTTCTAGTAGTATAGTGTGACTTATACATTTAGTCAACTATACTACACATGAATGCCTACACAGATACATCACATGTTACCATACAGTGGTAAAGTCTAAACATATCACACCGAGCAGGCTTTTCAGACTTTGAGTCTGAAAGTCTAGACTCTGACAGGAGTTGCAGAATTATTTTATATGTTTTACTGGGAGGTTTCTATGGCTTTTATTAGACTCTCAAAGGTGTTGATGACCCAAAAACCATTAATAACCATGACCGCAGGAGAGAATAATAAGCCCTCACACTCAAGGGTATCTGACACATAGAATGAACTTAATAAGCAGTGTGGAATGAATCTTGAATGAATAACCTTTTTCTAGAATATCATTGAATTTTCAACGTTATCATCAGAGATGTGTTGACTAGAAAAACCAGAAAAAACAAGAAGAAAGATGACGAATCAAGGTTGAGTGATTACTATATGCAGGACAATGGTGCAGGTAGAGGGAGTTTTTTAAAAGGTATTTTCAGTTTTTAATGAACTTATAATCTAATCAGAATGATAAAAACACACAAATTAGGCAAGAGTATTAGCAAAGGGGAAAAGGTAGCCAGGGTATTAGAAAATGCATACTAGAATTATTTTTTTAATTTTATTAATTATTTTTGGCCGTGCTGGGTCTTCACAGCTTCCCTAGCTTTTTCTAGCTGCGGCAAGCAGGGGCTACTCTCTGGCTACAGTGTGCGGGCTTCTCATTACGGTGGCTTCCTTTGTTGCAGAGCACAGGGTCTCAGGTGCATGGGCTCAGCGACCGTGGCTCCGAGGCTCTAGAACACAGGCTCAGTAGTCGTGTTGCATGGGCTCAGTTGCCCTGAGGCATGTGGGATCCTCTCAGGGATCGAACCCTCGCCTCCTGCATTAGCAGGAGGATTTTTTTTAACCACTGAGTCACCAGGGAAACTCCTAAAATGTATACTAGAATTACTGAAGAGGAAAAGCATTTCCTAGGTTTGAAGGATTTTTGACAAAACCAGAAGCACAAAGGGTAGGAAGAGGTGGAATAGAAGGGGTTGGAATAAATGAAAATTCCTTCTCCCTGCTTCTCTTTTGACCATCTTTGTTGGTAGGGAAGAGAGCACCAAGGGGAACACAAAATAACCCAGCAGTTCTTTAAGGGCAATTGTTCTTGAAGCTCTTCTTTGTTAATTTTACCAATTTTTTTGGGGGGGGAGGGGGTATTGTGGAGAGGAAGAAATGGCAACCCACTCCAGTCTTCTTGACTGAAAAAGCCCACGTGGACAGAGGAGCCTGGCGGGCTGCGGTTGCAGAGAGTCAGACACGACTGAGCACCTACAGTGGTGGAGGTGAGGGATGCTGATGTGACCGGAGCGTAGGAAAATTACCCCTCCAGTGCTCTGAACCCGTTAAATCTTAGTGGGTACTAGCTCAAAGTCTTTCTCCCGCAGGCAAATCCCTTGAAAAATTTTAGTTCACATTCAGGAAACACACCCCATCAAGAGTTGTCTCTGGAAGCATAACCTGGCGCATATCCAAGCCATGCTGTCGGCACTCTTCCTCTGTGACGTTTCTGAGTTCAGGTAGGAAAGCCAAGCCACCGAGCATCTATACCCTTTCCTCATTTGGGTATCATGAGTTTTTGTAAAACTGGAACAACACATTTTGCTTACTGATCTTATCTTTTTCATATAGAAAAACATGTAGGAGGTATATGCTGAAACCAACACTGGAGAAGACAGTCCAGAATTCAGCCCAACCATACTAATATCTGTTGCTTTTTTATTCTTCACCTCAAGGTACATAAAGTACTGTAAGTGAACAAGTACCATTTCCTGGACCTTCTCTAATCTCACTGCTAACACTTTAAGGCTAATTCATGGGCCAACTACTGTATACAGTACATGAGTTCAACTTCCAGCTCTGTCACCATGGGTGAAGCCAGGCAAGTTATTTATACTCTCTAACCTCAATTTCTTTATTTGTGAAAAGGAATGAATAATAAGGTTTTTATGAGCTATAAATGAGATACTGCAAGTAAGGATATTGCATGGCACCTTGTGTTTGCCATTATTCTCGTTGTTTTCATCACTCTGTCCACAGTGTCTCTCGGTAAAATTCACCTCCCACTTTGCTGCCACGTAATTATTAACCCACCTCTGACTCGGTCAGTCTCTTGTCAAAACTCTGCAATGGATTCCATGCACACAGGAGAGTCTTATCTTCTGGCCTGCAGTGTGTGGCCATTCTCTATCTAGCCTTAACCAACCTGCCTCCAGCCTGTCTCCCACGAGGCCCCTTAGTAACAGACAACTTCTCCTTCTTTAACAGCCCCTGGTCTTTTCAGCTCGGTTGCTCCATTCCTCGCAGTCCCTCTGTATGGAAGGCCTTCCCAGTGTACATCCATGGCAGTTGCTGACCCACCAAGTGAGTGCGGATGCCGCCTCCTCCACAGAGCTCTAGCAAAGTGAGTTCTCATTCTGGATGCCTGATACCTGTCTTCTTTCACCTTGAAAAAAAGTGTTACTTAGGGTCACATTACCTCCCAACCTAAAATGTAAGTCCTTTAAAAACCAAGGTTCAAATCAGTTTTATATCCCCAGGGCCTCGAGAGGCCACGCTATAGGGCCACACTCACAAGAGACTTGAAAACCATTTACGGAATGAGTAATCAAGTACTCCCACCAGACAGTGAGAACAGAGAGGGTAAGATTAAGCACGGAGGGGCCAGTGGGGGGAGAGGTTATATCAGCCAACTTTGCATCTGAAGTAAGTCTTTAAGAATATCAAAACTCTGTTAGGCAGAGATGATGGAAATCAGAAATCTAGGCCCAGAAAGCAACCTGAATAAAAGATGGAGGGGGAAAAGACTGAAGAACAGTCCGTATGGCTGAAATTTAGCAGATGTAAAGGGTAGTGGGTTATTAGGACTGAAAGGTCAGATTATAGGAAGACCCAGTAGGAATTCCTAAGGAAACTGGACTTAATCCAAAAGGCCAAAGGAAGCCATGGGCGGTTGAGGACAAAAATCATATAGTCATATGTATGCTTTAGAAACACTACTCCTGATGGAGTAGGGCATAAGCTGGGCATAAGACGGAACTAGGGGAGAAAGACCAACTTTTGCAATAGTTAGAAAACAGTCTTGAACTATATTGGTGACATATAATGGCAAGAATGCAAAGGTGAAAGAGAATAAAGGAAGAGACTGGAAAGAGAACTGCAGCGGGGTGAGGGAGAGGGAGCAGGGTTCTGAACCTGGCCTACATGGAGATAATTCAGGTCCATCAACTTGGGTGGAAAAGCAGAACATCTACCTTCACTAGCCTCTAAGTGCAATGCAGCAGCATTAGGCTGCATCAGACTAGCGAACGGGTCCACGACATAAACAAGTACTTCTGCACTCAAGTGATGAACCGTTTGGGAAAGCCTTTACCAGAGATTGGGCTTCCCTCATAGTTCAGTTGATAAGGAATCCGCCTGCAATGCAGGAGACCCCGGTTCAATTCCTGGGTTGGGAAGATCCCCTGGAGAAGGGAAAGGCTACCCACTCCAGGATTCTGGCCTGGAGAATTCTATGAACTGTATAGTCCATGGGGTCGCAAAGAGTTAGACACAACTGAGCGACTTTCATTCATTACCAGAGATGAAGATTAGTATTAAATAAGAAACTTCAAAAATATGAAAGCAAAATTCTGTGTGGGGACTGAGAGAAGGAAGAATAATAAAGATGGAAAAAATTATGTTTGACTGGGACATGCTATGTTTCAGGCCCCACCCCACACTCGTCTCACACAAGGACATCCCTTTTCTTGAGCCCAGTGGCCTCCAGCTGCAGGGAAATCTAATTGCCTCTACATAGTTGGAATCTTGATTTCCTATTCTGTTCATCCTCCCATTTTGTAACAATGAAAACAATCCAAGGGTGACCAAGTGTCCTGGTTTGCCTGGGACAGAGGGGCTTTCTAGGACATGGGGCTTTCTAGGACATGTGCCTTTGATGCTAAAACCAGGGAAGACCAAGGCAAACTGATGAGCTAGCTAGTCACCCTAAGGGCCCTCAAATCTGGTACTGCATGCTAACAAGGCTATATTAATACTATGCTTCAATTAAGAAAAACACCAGGCCATTTAAGGTTTATTTTAGATCTGAGTTTGTCCATCTGTTCTTCCCACAAAGCAGAAAATATTGAAGGAAAATCTTCCTATCACAAGGTCAGACAGTTATGGGCACTCCAATGCTTTAGCAGATGAATAGTATTGTCAATAGTTCTACCATTTCCCAAGTCCTGGCACATTTTTATCTTATGCAACGCTCACAGGGGCTGTGAGACAGACTTGGTTCTCTTCACACTACAGATGAAACCAAGGCTCTGAAGACTTCGTCCTTCGCTTTCTCTCACAGTGCAAGCCAAGTGGCTGACTCCCAGCAGCGCAGCTGCTAAAGAACACTGAATTACTGCGTGTCCCACAGCGGCACGAGGAGTTCTTGCTACATGGAGATGATGCAAAACTGCAGTTGTCTTTCTTTTGCAGTGTCCATGAACTGGCATTATACTAATACACAGTAAAATGCAGTGTTAGCTTTAGGCAGAAGGCACCCTAAGGTAAAGTGAGGCCTATGGGAAAACGCGTAAAAGCCAATGGTTAAGTGTTCAAAATTGGTATGATTAACTAAGAGAAACAATAACTTACAGATCAAACTGGATGGCAAATGGTACCAAACCCATGCTCCCAACCGCAGTCTCTAATTAGAAAATCTTGTAAGGCAGAGGCTGTGCCTACCTTGGTCAGTACTGGAATCAACACAGACCCACGTGACTGTAAGGATCAGTCCAGCGTCTTGGAAAGGGATGGGAAAGGTGAAAGCCTGGATACACAAACCTGGGTAGTCAATCACTACTAGGACTTCATACAAGGGAGCGGCCTGGCGTTGCTGGGTTTATTGGCCCTGCAATTCACCCTGCAGCCATGGCAACGCCCACACCGCGAGGCAGCTCCAGAATTCACCTTTGGATAGCCACGCCGCACTTACACGCGGCTCAAATAAAACCCAACCAAGACATCGCTCCCACTAAAGCAGACGACCGTGGCCTTTTCCCATTTCTCTAGCACTAATTCACCCAGGGAACATAGCTCTTTTTCTTCACCCATATCCACCGAAGGGGTTCCTGAACCACGACCACTTTTGCTACAGTAAAACAGAAACGGAAAAAAAAAAAAAAAGCGGGCTTTTTCTTCTTTTTTGCAGGGGTGGATATCAGAGACGAACGAAAGCCGGATGCACACACAAACACAATAGTTGCCTAAAAAGGCAACCAAACTGGTACGATCAAAATAATGTTCAGCCAACGTCTCGCAGCGTGTCTGTCAGGCAAACTCCGTTTCGCTCCCGCAGGCCACGATCTCTGGAGCCGGTAAATAGTTTCTAACACGGCTGTTAGGAGTTACAGCTCTTAACAAAAAAACAAAACGCATTCCCTGCAGGCGGGGACGGCGCTCGGCATGAGCAAGAAACATGACGTATTCGGGAGAGGTTTCCAGAACTGCCTTCCAGCGCGAGCAAGATGCCCAGGGGGCGAATCTCCCTGTCACGCCTAGAAATGGAGTCAAAGCACCCTCCCGGCGCCCGGCGACGGAGTGCACACCCAGCGGTCTGAGGGCAGCGGCCTCGGTCTCCTACCAGGCCCGCCTCACCCAGGGGCGCCGCCAGCCCTCCAGTTCTGCCCCCGCCGCCTCCCGGGACCTACGCACACACGAGGCGGCCCACCGCAACGTAAAAAGGGAAGAGAACCTCCCCCCGCCCCCGCCACCCCCCAACACACAAAACTTCTGTCGCAGAGCCTTTCTCTACCGGCCCAAGGGCGCCGTGAGAAACCCCGACGATAGCGGGGCGCCCGCGCCGCCCCTAGTAAAGATGGCGGCCACAGGCGCAGCCGCTCCCTCTCTGGGCGGCCGGCGGCCCCTCGGCCCACAGCCGTTCACGCGGAAGCCCTCCACGCCCACCGCGGCTTGACGCATTGCAGGTGCGGCGCGGCCAATCAGGCGCCTCGACTCTTTCCGGCCAACCACTGCAGGGTCGCGCTGGCCAATCAGAGCGCCCTTCTCTGATTGAGCGAGGAAAGCAGCCTCGGCAGCGCCAGCTAAGCAACCGGCTCCAGGGCAGCGCGTTTTGGAGGCTGTGAGTCACGATTTCGTGTGCTCCTCCGCCGGGAGATATAGTGCCCCCGCCCCGCCCCGCTCCGCCCCGCCCCGCCCCGCCCCGCCCCGCGAGCGCGCGCGCTTGAAAGGCTTCGGCGCGAGGCTCGGCGGTCCTCTGGCTCCCGGAGCTACGGGAGGCGAGTAGTTCTATAGAGAGGAGTGGATTCCTTTGCCTTGCTCTTGGCCCTCCGAGGGGCAATCTCGAGCCATCCTCGCCCTGCCTCCTGGCTCGGTGAGGTCGCGCCCCTGATGGCTCGTACGACACCTTCAGTCAGGTGCCGCCGGAGAGATGAGGAAAAACATCCCCTTACCTCGAAACCCTGACTCGGCCTTCGAAGGCGACCCTTCCTGTTTACAGGCGGAGGCCGAGCTTCCCGGGAGCGCACTCGCGGGCACCTTTGTTTCAGAGAGACCCGTTTTCGTTTCCCTCACGTGTTTTTTTTTTACCTCGTCCCGCGGGCGCGGGTTTCCGGAGCCGGGCCGGAGGGGGACGCCCCAGGGGCCGGCCTGGGGGCCCGGGGACAGAACCGACGGTTAGCTCCTGGGTAGACCAAGGGGCAGTTTCTTGAGTCCTTAGGGAAGACTCCTAGCTAGAGAAGGCTTGGCGAGATAACCTGTCAGATGAGCCATCAGTTCAGTCAGTTCAGTCGCTCTGTCGTGTCCGACTCTGCAACCCCATGGACTGCAGCAGGCCAGGCCTCCCTGTCCATCATCGGAGCTTGTTCAGACTCATGTCCATCCAGTCGGTGATGCCATCCAACTACCTGGTCCCACAGTCTGCCTAGTGCAGAGTCTGTCCGGGGACCCCTCATCCCGTTCTGCAGTGAGCTGTCTGAGATCCAGAAAGGTCAATCCACCTTCCTGCAGTCGCCCGGCGCCTGAGGAGCAGAGCACAGACTAGAAGCCAGGTTGTCTGTCTCCCAAGCTAGTGCTATAGTAACACCCCATCTTCTGGAGCTTTTGCTGTACTGTGAGATGACTCAGAAAGTCCCTTTTACATTTATTTTCACACTGGAGGGAGAGTCCCCATTTACCAAGAAGTTTGGTTTACCGTAAAGTGCATCCCAGGCTTATCTTCATGTGAATCACTGTGCCACAAAATACTCCTCTGAGCTTACTTAAGGCCTGGTACATGTTAAACCCACTACTTTTTGGTGGTCAGAAAACTAGCTCGCTGAACTGTGAGCTTCTTAAGGACAGGACCTATCAAATTTATTTTCATATTCTCAGTGTTTGGTGAATTTCATTTCCATAAGCTCAATAAAGGTTATTGAAGGAATACATGAGCAAATAATTAAGACAGAGGTAGAAATAAAACCTGGATATGAAAGGTTCTTTTGAGTTCCAAAAAATCAATCAACCAGTACTTACTGAAAATCTATCGTATAGAAAGTATAGTTTCTTCTTTCAACACCAGTTTTTTTTTTTTTCCCATTTGAATTTTCTCCACTTTTAAATTAAGGAAATATCATCGTTATGGGACATTATTTTTTAAAATAGCAGGGTTTATTTCCAAGCTTCCCTTTGTATAGTCTATTATGTTCTTCGAACAATACAGATGTAGAAGAAAATGATTTTGTAAAAAATCTGACTTATTCAAAAATGCTTACTTTCCCCTTTTATTGTTGCTTTTCTGTTCTTTGCAAAGAGATAATGTCCTCTACCCAGCTTTTGATTATTTTTGGCAATTTTTGGAAATAAATGTCCAGGAGTGATCAGTTGGAGTAAACATGGCCTAGTCTGTTCTAAGTATTTTAACTATAATTCAACAGAGTAAGAACTCTATAATGGTCTTAATTTTTACCATTTATAAAAAGATGTAAATCTTGAGTCAAGTCCCCTGTGACGTCTATTTGTAGCCACACCTCCAGGGGTCTCCTAGTTACTAGGGAATTCAGTACAAGTTCCTCACAAGTTTCACAAGCAAAATATTTAGAATCATAAAATTCTAAATCTGGGAGGAACCAAAGTCCATCTGGGTCCCCTTTTCCAATTTTCAGATAAGAAAACTACGTTCCAAGAAGTACAAGTTCAGGACAGAGCAGCCTTTAGGATCTTACTAGACTGAACTTTCCTTTGACCTTTGAAAACATTTTAATCAAAGATTAATCGTTTTGAGGGGAGCGGAGGAATGTTATCATCTGCAAGGCCTCCAAGTGATGGAAAATCTCAGGATGACTTTTCTTTGGAATTTGTGATTCCATTTAGGGATTGGCTGTCCTGAATTGTTCTCTGTGCTAGGCCTTATCTATACAGCTTGTTTAAAATCTTTGACCTTAATTTAAATTGCTGACACTTTCCTCTTGTTAAGCTTTATCATATTTACTTATAGCTTCTTCAGGCTAGCAGAGGTCCCCTTTTTTATTCCTAAAAGAGCTCAGAGAAGCTAATTATTTTTAAATTGAAGTATAGTTGATTTGCAGTGTTGTGCAAAGCTCATTTTTTTGAGATGAGTAATAAACAAATAAAAGCAAAGGTAGTTATATAATTATAATTCTTTCACAACCTTCTGAAGTGTTTTTCAGGATATTCAAAATGCTAGTAAAGAATAATCATGGTTATATCTTCATTTTTCACTATGCAACTTATAAGCTGGTTCCTAAAAACTTGGTTCTTTTCTTTAGTTGATTAAAACAGGTATAACTGAACTTGTTCAGAGTATGGTGCTTTTTCACAGAAAGAAAAGCTTGTTCCATGACTTTAGCAATGCCTAACCCTCTAACCTAGCTGACCACCTTGCAAATGTTACAAGCAACAGAGTTTAGAAAGTAAAAAATGGCTTTGTGAGGGCCTGTGGTATCACCACACAAAACAGAGGTTGAAACCTCAAAGTACCTCAAAATACAAAGTTGCCACAGGTACAGAGTCCTGAATGGCTTTGATCAGTTTTTGACCTTTCTTTAGGATTTGAAAGTCAGAAATGCCTCTATTAGAATCACTATGTCAATAGACCATTTAAAGCATGGCTTCTATATTTTGCTGCTATTCAGTTTTAAGGTCATTTTCTGGTGACTCAGACAGTAAAGAATCTGCCCGCAATGCGGGAGACCTGGGTTCGATCCCTGGGTCAAGAAGATCCCCTGGAGAAGGGAATGGCTACCCTCTCCAGTATTCTTGCCTGGAGAATTCCACAGGTAAAGGGGAATTCCATGGATGGAGAATTTACAGTCCATGGATTCACAGAGAGTAGGACATGACTGAGTGACTTAACACCTGGGTTTCAAGCTTTGTGTGAAACAGGTGCAACAAGGAAACTGTGTGTGTCAGAGGAGAGCTAGAGCAGTGAAACGTGAAACTATAAATCAGTTCTCTGAGTCACCAATTTCTTTGGCTGCTCTAGGAGAGGGTGATGACTCAGCAGCATTCCAGTGGCGTGGTGGAGCAAATGAGGCTGCGAGGGCTTGTTGCCCTGGGTACCAGCCCATGGGGGGCGCTGAAAAATGGGAAGTCTTGGATCTTCCCACTGCTGGATTGTGCAATTAACCGAAACTGCTTGATTCCCTGACTGATTCTGAATTGCCTTTTATCTGACCTTTGCCATATTTAGCTGATTGATGTTATAAAATATTATGAACAACCACAGTTTGTTTAGGTCTTTATTGTTTACAAACTAATTTGACATTCTTTTCTCCTAGGTAACCCTCACACAAGCCCATGGCTGAGTCTGTGGTTAACTGGCTAAGGAAATAGTCATTTAACCTGGCAGATAATATTGCACAATATTGTCCCTTTCTTGGGAAATAACTGTTTTCTTTGTCAGAACAATAAAAATAACAAAACCTTCTTTCTTCACTGAAAGAAGACAAAATTTCTGTGCCTCGCTTTGGTTTATAGGGGAGAATGTGGGAAGAAAGGCGCCCACCAGTACTCGTGGTATAGCTTGAAAACTCTCCTGAAGGCAAATCTTCCCAGTGGCCAAAACGATCCAGTCATCCTCTGGTGGTGCCTAGAGTTGGTCTATTAGCCAATGACTCAGAGTCTCTACTTAGAATGAATAAAACTCAAAAGCATCTTCACTGGACTTGGACAGAGATAGGCCCAGTTTTTCTGTTCAACAACCTGCCTTTGGTGGTATTTTCTCCACACAGGAAGCTGGGAATGGATCCAGTCACATGAAAGTGGGGAAAGAACTGCCAGAGAAAGGAAGGCTCAGCCCAGGTAGGTGCTTGTTCAGGGCTGTAGAAGGGTACGGGTCAGAATCAAGGCAGGAACAGTCCAGCCTGTTCCTGAGGAAGTATGACCCACTGTACTCTAGGGAGTCTCGTTTCCGGTGGTAGTTCCGGTGGCGGGATTAAAGCAGAGGACTTCCTTTTCCTTTTCTCTCTGCTTTGGAAAGTTCATTTCTCATATCCTCTCTAGCCCAATAGTGAATTGAGCTCAGCAGTAATCAATTAAATAATCTATTGATATTTATTACCAGGTACTGAGCTGAGTTCAGAGTATAAGATGGTAGCTTCTGCTAGTATGAGGAGATGGAATATATGAAAAGATAATATCAAGTCAGTTCAGTCAGTCAGTACAGTCTCTCAGTCGTGTCCAACTCTTTGCAACCTCAGGAACCGCAGCACGCTAGGCCTCGCTGTCCATCATCAACTCCCGGAGTTTACTCAAGCTCATGTCCATCGAGTCGGTGATGCCATCCAAACATCTCATCCTCTGTCGTCCCCTTCTCCTCCTGCCCCCAATCCCTCCCAGCATCAGGGTCTTTTCCAATGAGTCAAATCTTCGCATGAAGTGGCCAAAGTATTGGAGTTTCAGCTTCAGCATCAGTCCTTCCAATGAACACCCAGGCCTGATCTCCTTCAGGATGGACTGGTTGGATCTCCTTGCAGTCCAAGGGACTCTCAAGAGTCTTCAACACCACAGTTCAAAAGCATCAATTCTTCAGTGCTCAGCTTTCTTTCTAGTTCAACTCTCACATCCATACATGACCAGTTGAAAAACCATAGCCTTGACTAGATGGACCTTTGTTGGCAAAGTAATGTCTCTGCTTTTTTAATATGCTATCTAGGTTGGTCATAACTTTCCTTCCAAGGAGTAAGCGTCTTTTGATTTCATGGCTGCAATCACCATCTGCAGTGATTCTGGAGCCCCCCAAAATAAAGTCTGACACTGTTTCCCCATCTATTAGCCGTGAATGTGATGGGACCAGATGCCATGATCTTAGTTTTCTGAATGTTGAGCTTTAAGCCAACTTTTTCACTCTCCTCTTTCACTTTCATCAAGAGGCTTTTTAGTTCCTCTTCACTTTAAATGGGTAAAAGGTGTAGGAATTAAGGAGACAGGAAGAACTATTTTGAACTACAGTGTTACTCGCTCAGTCGTGTCCGACTCTCTGTGACCCCATGGACTGCAGCCTGGCAGGCTCCTCTGTCCATGGAGTTTTCCAGGCCAGAAGACTGGAGTGGGTTGCCATTCCCTCCTCCAGGGGATCTTCCTGACCCAGGGATAGAACCCAGGTCTCCCACATGGCAGGCAGACTCTTTACGGTCTGAGCGGCCACCAGGGATTGAACCCGCACTCCCTGCCCTGGAAGGTGAAGTCTTAACCGCCGGATCACCAGGGAAGTACTACTTAGAGCTATGATCACTTGGAAAATGTGAAAGATATGTGATTTAAACAGGATATGAAGGACTGGTGGGATTTAGATAGGTGTAATGAAATGGACGGGGCTTCCCTTGTGACTTCCCTTGTGGCTCAGCTGGGGTCGCAAAGAGTCGGACACGACTGAGCGACTTTCACCTTCCCAGGTGGCTCAGTGGTAAAGAATCTGCCTGCCACTGCAGGAGGCTCAGGAGACAGGGGTATGATGCCTGAGTTGGGAGGATCCCATGGAGAAGGAAATGGCAACCTACTCCAGTATTCTTGCCTGGAAAATCCCATGGACTGAGGAGGCTGCTGGGCTGCAGTTCATAGCATTGCAAGGAGTCAGACATGACTGAGCATGCGCACATGCGGGCACACACACTCATGGATCTGGACAGGTATCTGGACACTGGGAACGTCATGGAAAAGGCAGTGCGTTGGGAGGACACAATGCGTATGCAGGGGTCAGAGAGGAAACCAATTTGAAGCAGAAAGTCCATGTTTGTAGGATAACGAAAGTAATGCTGAAAAAGTTAATTAACAATGTGTTGAATGGCTTTGAATGCTAGACACAAGGACTTTACATTTTATCTCCTGCAGGCACTGGGGAGCCTCTGAAAAGTTCTGAGCAGAGAAGAGACTGTATGAAACTACGTTGGTGACTGTGTGCTGGATGGATCAGAAGGGAACAAAGTCGTCAGGGATGAACAAAGAATAACACATGTGAGACTAAAAATTTGGGGGACCCTCAGGATTCTTGATGGAGAAGGAAATGGCGACCCACACCAGTGTTCTTGCCTAGAGAATCCCAGGGATGGGGGAGCCTGGTGGGCTGCCGTCTGTGGGGTCACACAGAGTCGGACACGACTGAAGCGACTTAGCAGCAGCAGCAGCAGGATTCTTGATCCAGGTAAACATGAATGTTCCTTCCTTTTTTCTTTCTTAAAGTTCTAGAATGGGGTTCTCAGTATAGCTTAGTGCAGCCCAAGAAGACTTCCCTGATGATGGAAATGGTCTACACTGTTCAACTAGGTAACCGCTAGGTAACCCTACTAACCCTGTGAGCCTACTGAGTGCTTGACAGTGGCTAGTGAAACAAAGGAACTAAACTTAAAGTGTAATTCATTTTGATTTCGATAGCCGCATGTCGCTCATGGCTAGTGGACACCACAGCTCCAGAGGCAGGACAAAGTTACTCGTTATGAGTCAAAACCAAACCACACAGTCACCAGAGTAGATCTTAGTTCTGTTGGCATTGGTGAGGCCCATTCTTTTGGTATAATCCACCATCAGCATCAGTTTCTCTGATTTATCGTTGTAGTCCAGTTTTCTGCATATCAGGACCTCAATGAAAGTACCAATTTGTGCTGACCACTGGCTCTGCCCTTCAGGCAAACTGAGTCACCCCAAAACCTACCATTCCAGCTTACCACTGTGGCCACAGAGCCCTCCGCTGACCTAGTTGTTAAATCATCTGTAAACTGCTAAATGCCTATTGTTGCCTGAACCTCTTAAACATGCTCTCTAGTGTCCCCAACTCTAGCACACCTGGTAGAAATGAGACATTGTTGCTTACTGTTCAGATGTTGATTGAAGTAACTTTGGCACTTGATGTTTGGATTAATGGGGAGAATGGTGACTCAGGAAATTTCCAAAATTAATATGGCTTAGAGAATACTTTGCTCGATTGGTCAGAGCAATTTTTTTAAAAAAACAGTCTGAGTTTAGTGTAAACAACTAAGGCAAAAAAAACTATGATCTTCTCCCACTGGGCATTTTGGAATTTGAATACACATACTTGGTCCCTAAGTCTGTATAACTATTGGCTGCCTGTGACTTGAGATCTCAGTCCATTAAAACACAGGTCTCCTGGAGGAGGACATGGCAACCCACTTCAGTGTTCTTGCTTAGAGAATCCCAGGGACGGGGGAGCTACAGGTGGTGGGCCACAGTCCATGGGGTCGCAAAGAGTCGGACACGACTGAAGCGACTGAGCATGCATGCAAAGCATAGAGCTAATGAGGCCCGAGTCAGGGGTCCAGGCTCGTTCCTTGTCGGTTATTTTGCTCTGTTCTCTATCCCTGACCTCAGCTGGCTGTGTTGCATATTCATGACCTTGGTCCCAAGGCTGGACCAGGTGGAGGGAATATTGCAGATCCATTACCACAGCTACTAGCAAAACAAGCACAAGCGCTATGAATGTTGGGCAAGACTTGTCCTCTACTGTACAAAGGAATTTAAAAACAAACAAGAATGGGGCACACATTCAAGGGGAATGGTGCTGTTTCTCTTTAGATCATTAATATGCTGAGGACTGCTGCAAGCTGAAACACATAGTAGGGTATGCAGTGGTCTGGTTATGATTCACTTAAAATTCTGGGACTCTAAATAGACATAGGGCTTCCCTGATGGCTCAGTAGGTAAAGAATCCGCCTGTAATGCACAAGACACAGGTTAGATGCCTGGGTCAGGAAGATCCCCTGGAGAAGGGAATGGCAGCCCACTCCAGTATTCTTGCCTGAAAAAAAGTCCCATAGACAGAGGAGCCTGGTGGGCTACAGTCCATGGGGTTGCAAAGAGTTGGACACAACTGAGTGACTAAGCATGCATGCATGCAAAATAGACATGCTAAAATTGATAATGTTTTTCTCATGGTAATAAGTCATGGCTTAAAACTCACTTATTTACTTATGATGGTAACACATTTCAAATTTAAATGTAATGTTAGAATTATCCCTGACTTCTTTACCTGAGCCATTCATAAAGGATAATAGCAAAAAAAAAGATATAGTAATAGCAAAATTTTAAGTGGAAAAATAATGAGGTATTTTGTTATTGATAGAGATAGTAAAGCTTATATAATAATCCTGTACAACATTTAATAAAATGTAAATCCACACACAAACAGCAGGAGCTTGTTCTGGCTATTGGAGATGATTAGTGAGGAAAAAAATCCCAAATGGTGGATCATCATCAAATTATATTGGACCATGGGACAGAGAAAGAGGTGGCTGTGGATGGCGGAGAGGTCGAAGACAAGATTTCTTTCCTGTGAGATAGCTCCAGTTTGGGACTGCAAATTTCTTAAAGAAAATTCTCTAACTAGATAATCCATCTATGAAGACACAACAGCCGATGGTTATAGTGAATGAATTTAGACTTGTTACTTCATAAAAACCATCAAGCCAAGCATCCACCTCTCTCCCCCGGCCCCACTGCCCCCACATGCATACAGAGTCATTTTCTCAGAACAATGTAAGCTCCATGAAGGCTACAAGATCTGTCTATCTACCTACCTGCCTATCCATTTATCCATTTCTCTCTATTTAGTTTAAAATACCAACTCCTCAGCTTCCCTGGTGGCTCAGTGGTAAAACATCTGGTTCCCAATGCAGGAGGCGGGGGTTCAGTCGCTGATCCGGGACGATCCCACGTGCTGCGGAGGACTGCTGAGCCTGTGCTCTAGAGCCCGGTAGCCACAACTGCTGAGCCCACGTGTCCCAGCTGCTCAAGTCCGAACGCCCTAAAGCCCACGCTCCCCAGCAGAGAAGCCAGCACAGTGAGAAGCCTGTGCGTCAAGCTGGAGAGAGGCCCCCGCCCGCTGCAGCTCGAGAGAAGCCGGAGCAGCAGCAAAGACCCAGCACCGCCATAAATAATAAATAAAAACATTCACAAAAATAAAATACCAACTCCGAGAGATGCATCATGGAATAGAACTGGGATGAGAGAGTTCTCGGTTATCTCTTTCAATGAAAGCGTAGAGTCGCCAACTACATGTTTGATGGTGAGCAAATCTCCTCACCTGTTAGATCTCATTTGCAAAATCAAAAATGTCCTCTGGCCAGGAAGCATCATAAAGTGAATGTTTTGCTTTTTCTTATACACTCTGCTCCTGGTGTGGTAGGTACAGCTATTACTACATTCCTATGATCTTATTTTAATTTTAAATCCTTGGGTAAGAAGTATTTCTTAAAAAATCAAATTTTAATCTTATTTTCTTCCAAAAAAATTAAAAATTAATTCTATTAAATTACAAGAGATATAGTGTAGTGCTTACATGCTTGGTCCTCTGAAATAGATTTTTTTCGTTTCAACACTTAAATTAGGCAAATCGCTGAGTCTCTCAGTGCCTCGGTTTCTACATAAGGATAATGACGCTGGCCTCACAGCATGGGCAGGAGGATGGAATGATACAGTTAGCACAGGGCCTGGCCATAGCCAATGGTCAGTTCAGTTCAGTTGCTTAGCTCTTTGCAACCCCATGGACTGCAGCATGCCAGGCCTCCCTGTCCATCACCAACTCCCGGACCTTACTCAAACTCATGTCCATTGAGTCAGTGATGTCATCCTACCATCTCATCCTCTGTTGTCCCCTTCTCCTCCTGCCTTCAATCTTTCCCAGCATCAGGGTCTTTTCTAATGAGTCAGTTCCTTGCATCAGGTAGCCAAATGCTCAGCAAATGTTTTTTTTTTGTTTGTTTTTGTTTTAATATTTGGCTATGCCACAGGGCATATGAGATCTTAGTTCCCCAACCAGGGATCAAACCTGTGCCCCCTGCATTAAAAGCCTGGAGTCTCAACTGCTGGACTGCCAGGGAAGTCCCATCAAATGTTAATCTTTAAGCTATTTCCATTTCTCCATTTGCCCTCTTCACCTTCAGTATGTTTGTGTGTACACATACATATGACATATACGATAACACATATTATACATGTATATTACAATCATATATATTATAATCTCAGGGACAGGGTTTACAGTTGGAAGGAATTTCTAGATTAAATCCAAACCTGTCTTACCCCTGAATATGTACATTGATTACATTTGTATTTTTTCTGTTGGACTCAAATGGGTGATCAGGTTAGTGACAAAAATGATATTAAAATTTGAGATTCCTGACTTGGGGTTGCATTCTTTCTATTTTTCTTCAATTTAACATTACTTTATTCCCCAGTGGCTCAGACAGTAAAGAATCTGCCTGTAATGCAGGAGACCTGGGTTCAGTCCCTGGGCCGGGAAGATGCCCTGGAGAAGGGAATGGCAATCCACTCCAGTATTCTTGTCTGGAGAATCCTGTGGATAGAGGAGCCTGGTGGGCTGCAGTCTGTGGGGGCACGAAGAAGGGACACGACTGAGCAAGTAACACTTTCACTTATGTAAATAGTCATTCTCTCTCAATATCATGAAATATTCCATAGTCTGTTGACTCTCAGTAAACTATGACTTCACAGTGCAGTGCTGTGCTCAGTCATGCCAACTCTTTGAGACCCCGTGGACTGTCGCCAGGGTGGCTTAATGGTGACGAATCCACCTGCCAATGACTTCACAGCAATGTGGCTTCAGTTCAGTTTAGTTGAGTCGTTCAGTCGTGTCCGACTCTTTGTGACCCTGTGGACCGCAGCACGCCAGGCTTCCCTATCCATCCCCAACCCCCGGAGTTTACTCAAACTCATGTCCATCGAGTTGGTGATGCCATCCAACCATCTCATCTCTGTCGTCCCCTTCTCCTCCTGCCTTCAATCTTTCCCAGCATCAGGGTCTTTTCAGATAAGTCAGTTCTTAGAATCAGGTGGCCAAAGTATTGGAGTTTCAGCTTCAACATCAGTCCTTTCAATAAATATTCAGGACTGATTTCCTTTAGGATGGACTGGTTGGATCTCCTTGCAATCCAAGGGATTTCTTGATTCGTGGTCTTTTCATAAATTAGAAAGTTTATTCACTTAAATCTTTAATGAAAACTCAGTGATCATCCAGGTGATCAGAAGAACCTGCTTCAGGAAATACATAAATCTTCACATGGTACATTTTCAATTTTTAGATATTAGTTTCATCAATACATAATCTAATCTTAGAGTCCCTGAACAAGGGCTCACACTCTATTTTATGCTCCATCTCTGATTCATGGCAAGATCTTGGGCAAGTCACTTGACCTTCTTATGTGTCAAACTGCCATAAAACTGAGTAAAGCATGACCTCATTACAAATCCGATAGACTTGAAAGCTGTACTTTAATAAAGAATTATCAAAAGAGAACTCTAGCTGGTAAAATGTAAAGAATCACAATAATGAATTTTACTATAATAAGTTAAGATGACTTTGAAATACAGTCTTTAGCAAATAAAGTCATGATAAAGTTTCAAAGTGTTTTATTTGGGTGAAATAGGTTAAATGATGGAAGAAGAAACATTATTTTAGAAATTGCCTGGTTTTCAAAACCATAGATTCTAGCAACTTAATTATAAGGAGCAGAAGACTATCAGAACCCAATAAACCTTTAAGAATTAAACACATTTCATCTCTAGGCCATTTTTCCTTCTTCTTATACAGTGTATACCAAGTTTTAAAATGTATTTAACTAACTGCTGTATGAAAAGCATGGCAAAAGAATACCAATTCCCTTAGCATATTTGGCCATTTAGACTGTAACTCACTGTATTACTGAATATTCTTTTAATTGACTTTGTATTCATCCCTTTCCCCCTATTTCCAACTCTCCTATTAACATACAGTTTATTCCCACTCAAGTTTCCCCCCAGGAAGACAGGATGATGGTGATAATCACGTTCAGTAGATGCTGTCTTTCTCATCTGCAGAGGGAAGGCAGCACCATTCCCTGGCTCTCTGTGGCAGCCTCCCTTTAAATTGCACAGCTGGTTCCCCCTTTCTACCACATTCTAGAAGGCATATTAGTAAGAACAGTTCCACAGATATTTGTCTGAGGCCATCACACAAGTCCTGGGCACCTACAATGTACCCAAACATTTTCCACTGTCTTAAAACATCTTTTCTGCAGGCTGTGTCAAAGCCAGAAACAAGCATAACCAAGCAAAGCCTTTTCTAGCAGAGGTTGTCAGTCACACACTTTGCCACATTCTCTGAAAGAGTATGCAAATAATAACTTTCAACTGTTGCCCAGGCCCTGTAAACAAAAGATCAGATTCTGTGCTCTGCCTTGGCAAGAAAAGAAACTGCAGCATTTTGTCAAGATTTTTACAAAGTTCTGGACTTTGCATTTATAACTGATATGGTCCTTTTTCTGGTATACAGAAAATTGAAAATATGAGTAAATTTTAGATGAAAATACTACTTGAAAAGAAATATAATTAAGATTGTGCATTTAAAAATGGTCGAGCTCCATAGTAGAGTCAATTAAACTGTGTGTTCCAACTCTAATCTAGGGAATTCTATGTATCTATTTTTTTCCTTCTTTGTTTCTGTAGATCTACGAATAAAGATCTGACCTCTTAGGACCAGGTAACTAACACACACACACATAAATCAAAGCATGGGGTTTGAAAGTCTACAGAAGATGTACAGGTACACTGATTTCAGTAAGACTAGGGTCAGGATGAGTAGTGTTTTCCATAGGGGAAAAAAAAATACAGTAGGAGAGGGAGATTATTCAAACATACAAAAAAAAAAAAAAAAAATTCGGTGGAAATGCAAAAACATTAAGGTAAAGCTGGCTAAACATATGAGCATGACACGGATTTAGCAACCGAGCATATATATTCATTTGTCTTCGACATTACTTGAAAAGCAAACGTCTAAGCAGTTTCTTGCGCGAGGACGCTTGCTTCCTCCAGACCCCTGTCCTCGGTTGCCGAAGGTGCGGCCGCCCCCACCCTAGAATTGCCCACGTCTCCCCAGCGGCGGGGGCCAGCGGGAGACCGCGAGGCCAGGGCCAGCCCGCTGCCCCGGGGCGCGAGATGCGGGGGGCTGGTGGTGGGGTTAGGAAGGGGAGGAGGGGGTCTCGCCGGCGGGGTGCGCCTGGGGCGAGGGGCAGGGGCTTCTGAAGCCGGAGCCGCCCCCCGTCAGCTACGCAGCCGCTCTGTCTCCGTCCTGGCCCTGCGGGCACTCTTCGGGGCACGCGCCCCGCACCCCTCCCCGGGTCTCCGCGCCGGGGGTCCCAGCCCCGCCGTCGGCCGCGCGCGCGCGCAGGGTCGGCGGGAGGCCGGGCGCGGCGGGGGCGGGGCCAGGGCTGGGGGCGGGGCCGGAGGCGGGGCCAGGCAGCAAGGCCCAGCCCTCGCGGTGCGGCGCAGGGCGAGGCAGCGGCGCGGCGGCGGAGGGATACGCGGCGCCCTATATATACCGCGGGGCGCAGGCTCGCGGCGCGGCGGCGGTGTCGGTAGCCTGGCGGGCGCGGGGCCGTTAGCGCAGTTGGCGGCGGCGGTCGGCGACGGCACAGCACTCAGCGCACACGGCGCCCCGGCAGCAGCTGTAGCGGAGGCGCCCTGCGGTCCCGGCCCCAGCGCGGCCACCCTCGCTCTCTCGGCCTCCCTGCCTCGCTCGCACCATGGTAGGTGGGGCGCGGCGAGTGTCGGCGCCGCGGCCGCCTGCCCGGGCTCTCCCGATCCTGTCTCTTTTCCCGTATTTCCCTCGCGGGTGGCTTTTCCTGGCTTCCGGGTGTTGCGCAGCCGCTGCGGCTCAGGACGCGCTCTGGGTTTGCCTCCCGGTTTTCTCGACCGGGCAGCACCGTTTACGTTTTGGCCCGTCGTGGGGCCGGGGTTGGCCGCGCCCGGCCCCCGGCGGGGGTTCTGGCCGCGCCGGGGCCCCCGCACCCGCCCGCTCCGCCGTCCGCCCCCGGGCTGCTCTAGGGGTTGGGGGCCGGGCGGGGTCGCGGCCCGACTCCGGCTTGCGGGCGGCGGAGAATGAATGGGCCGGAGCGAGCCGGTGGCGCACGTCGCCGCGGCCGGGGCGCGGGACCGCCGCCGTCCCCTCGGGGCGCTCCTCCCGCCTCCCTCCCGGGGGGCGCGGCGCGGGCGTGGGTCGGGAAGGAAGGAGCCGGGGAGGGTGGGGTGGGGGCAGGAAGGCGCGGGGCGGGGGGCGGCGGGGGCGGAAGCGGCGGGCCGGCAGCTCTGCCCGGGCGGGGCCCTGCGGCGGTCCGGGGCCCCGCGTCGCGGCGGCTGGCGCCCCTGCAGACCCGCCCCGCGCGGTGGTGGAGGCGAGCGGGGCACCAGGCGGGCCCCCCCCGCGGGAGGCACTCGGCCGCGCTAACTGGGGCGGGGGGCGGGGAGGAGCGCTGGCGCGCGCCGCGGTCTCCAGTGGAGACGCGAAGTTTGTGCTCCGGGGGAGGTGGCGGCGCGCAGGGCAGAAGCGGGTGGGAGGCGCGGGGCGAGCTCGGGCCCCGCCCGCGGCGGGTGTGGGGGTCTCCCTGGCCTGGAAGGAGAGGCGCCCCGCACCCTGCTCCCGGGGCCACCTCGCCCGGCACTTTTCTCCGGCCCTCGGTCCCTCCCGTCCGAGAGGAGATGCCCTCCCCGTTTCCGCCGCCTCTGCGGCTCCCGGCTCCCGGGCGGCCAGATGCGCCCGTGCGCCTCTCCGGGTGTGCCATCCCCCAGCCGGCAGGGCTGACATCACCCCCCGTCTTTCTGGCTCGGCGGGGCCCGCGCACCTCTGCCCCGAGGCTGACGCGTTGTGGCGGTGAGCGTGTCCTTCTGTGTCGAGACGGGCCGACAACCTCGATCTCCACTCTCAGAGGACACTTGCCCCGGCGAGGTGACAGCTTCTTGCGAGGTGTGGCCGGCAGCGCTTCCTGTTGTACGAGGCAGAGACGTAGTCCTAGCATTACATAAATCCTCGTGTCTCCTTTCTTCGGTGTAAGAAAACCGGCGTGCCATTTCTGGGGTAGGGAGGAGAGGAGACAGTTCTAATTTGAAAAAAAAAAACGTTTCCTCCTCAAGTGAGTATGTTGGAACATCATTCTTATTGTGAAAGTTTTCATTTGAGAGTTCGGATAAACTACTATCAGCTTTCTACTATAACTTGTTTTGGAACTGGCTTCGTTAAGACATCCTTCATTAAAATAAAAATACATGTTACCTGTCCTTAAGATCCCGAATTCCCATGGCTGGAGGCACAAGATCAGCGTTGCAGAGACCAAATAATGCAAGTGAGAATTAGCTTCGTGGCCATTACCTCCTCTAGTAAAGTGTGTGTATTAGGAGCAGCTCTTAGATCACTCTTAAATGGGTAGAGTAAATATCCTCTAACAAAGTTAATAGTTCCTCTCAAAAAAAGAGGGTACAATCTCATAATTATTATGTAGTTTCTGTGTACTTCATTTTTGCAGTTTTGTAACAGCTCAATTGTAGGACCGTTCCATTATTCCCTCCCCCCCGACTTTTGAATCATAGGATAATTTAACGAAGGACATTTAGTTGTTCTAAATGGTAGGCTTTTAACAAATAACTGCCTAAGTGATTGGAAAGCATGGAAATGAAGTTGCTAGGATAACCCATTGCTGTATATATATTTTTTCCACTTAATTGTATCTCATAAAATAGATATGAAAGCCTGTTAATCCAAGCCAATGCCATTATGTAACGCCAGTTTGGAGATTTGGAGTGCCCGCAGCGGTGCGCAAGGTGCACTGAAAGCCTGACCTGGCCCGGGTCCTGGCTGCAGGGACAGCCGCGGCAGGTTGGGTCCCTCCGTGGATGGCCGCGGGGATCGCGGCGTCTCCGTACAGTAGGTGGCGCTCTTCTTCCCAGGGCCGGGCCCTGCGGCTGCTGCAGTGGGCCTGTTGCCACTAGAGGTGCCATTTCTCAAATGATGAACTCACTCTCCTCGTTAGACCCACCGCAGAGCAGAGAGCCAGTAGGCCCAGAGAAGAAAACCTGAAGTGAGACTTTGTCTCTAACTTGTCATCCTTTGTTTTTAAAACAGATAAAGGGTTCCCTGCATTCTAATTGTTTCTCTTAAATGACATGGCTGAAATTTTCACAGCTGAGAAAGATCACTATTAAAAGACTTAATTGGAAAAGCAGTGCTGACTCCAGTCTCCCGTAGGTTGAATTATAACCTTTTCTCTTTCTATGCAGGCTGATCAGCTGACGGAAGAGCAGATTGCTGGTAAGTGGATGACTACAGGGGGTCTCGGCAGACCAGGACTGGGTAGACTCAGTTCTGGTGACTCTTCCCTCTCCCCTTAGTCTGAGCAGTTTTCTAAGGACTTTATTTAAACGCACACAACAAGCAGAGATATTTAGGTTAAATGTTACTCCTTGTCAGTCTTTGTAAAGATTTTCAGATAATGTAAAAGTAAGTGGAACTAAGGATACACAATTGTTACACTCTGGGGTACTTCAGGGTGTGCTAGGCTTTGTATGGAATGAGATTGCATGGAGCCTGCTATTCAGAAATGTAGTTTAGAATTCTTACGCCTCTTTGTAACGCACCATGAAAGCTTGTGCTTGCTATTCTAAATGGGAATGGGTGAGGAGGATAGTGAAGACCACCGTAATCATCGGGAAGGGAATGAAGTTAGTGTAGATTTTAGCTTTTAATGTTCCTTGGAGGACTTTTTTGTGATTTTTTTGACCTCGGTATGTGGCATGCCAGATCTTAGTTCCCCAACCAGGGATCGAACTTGTGCCCCCTGCACTGGGAGTACAGAGTCTTAACCACTGGACTGCCAGGGAAGTCCCTGGAGGGGTTTTTGAGATGGTTTCTCTTCAGGAAACCAGGATTGCCTTTGAAATACTCTGAATGCCGTGCAGAGAGAACACACTGGTTGCCAGGGATTGTCCATTTCTGGTACCTGCCTCTCCTGTTGCTGTGAAACAAGGCGTTCTTACGGCTGTGGAGAAGTCACAGGAAGGGACCTTCAGGGAGCATGCGGACCCACCTTCCCTTGTCGGATTGGACCTGGCACTAAACTGTGTTGAAGCTTAGCCTTTAAAAATGTGGGAATTTTGTTTTATGGAACTGGTTGCCTGGAGTGACGTGTGTTCTGTGTGAGGGCGCGTCCAACGTGACTGCTGTGGTCTTTGTTTCAGCAGATAAAGAGCAGGTGGTTTCTGCTAACTTGCACAACTTGGCTTGCTTTGGCAAGTTCAGGGGATGGGCGTGCTGTGACTGGGTTGGGTGAAGACATTCATTCTAAAAGGTAAACTTGTGTTTTCAGAATTCAAGGAAGCTTTCTCCCTATTTGACAAAGATGGTGATGGCACCATCACAACCAAGGAACTTGGAACCGTCATGAGGTCGTTGGGTCAGAACCCAACAGAAGCCGAATTGCAGGACATGATCAACGAGGTGGACGCTGATGGTAAGGGCTTTGGAACTGTGAAGGAGTGCAGTGTTGTGTAATTCAAGTTCAGACACGTTACCAGGTTGTCTTTGAGGTGTCGAGAGCAAGGCAAGTGTGAAAGATCCTTTCTGTGGTTTCCTTACAGCTGTTGACAATTAAAATAGAAGATTTCAGGCCTGCCTCTAGCCCTGCTTGCTGTCCAGAACATTTCCTGGATCAGATCACAGTATTGTTCTTTTTTGCTTGCCATGACCTGTAGCTCAGTCTTTTATCAACTGGCCCATGAGTCTGCACTGAGTACTATGGGGAAAGTAAAAATAAATAGCCATAGACCTTTTAAAAAAGCTTGGTCATCTCAGGAGACAAACCCCAAGTGAAGTGGGGAAGAACCTTCTTAGATGTTAATGTATAAAAGTGACTACAGTGTGAGCTGTCAATGTGTTTATTGAAGAGAATTTCAGGGATCACGTGAGGCTTGGGGGTGGGGTGCATGATGACCAAAGGAACTAGATTTATAGAAGCTACTAGGAGGACGCGGAGCCAGAAGCAAATGGCTGTTTGGTCATTTGTTCTCTGGATTCCAGAGCAGTGGACAGGAGACCTTTTTACTGTTTGCTTCTAAGTAGTTTTTAATCACTACCCTCTCCCCCCAAAGAAGAACCATGTGCTTTGGAAATAGTATTAAATTAGTAGGTTTGGTTTATATAATACATTTAAGTAAATTAATTAAATCTATAAACATAACATTGTAGAACATTAGTAAATTTTGAAAAGATGAAATAGGAATGAACAGTTTGGATCTAGACTTTCTTGATCAGCTTGATAGTAGCCATTTAAAAACATGGTATAATAAAAAAGCATGGTATAATGTGATGAGACAGTTAACACTGCAGGTCACATAGTTTTAGAAGCGGGGTCTGGAGTCAGCTCTTTAGTGGTTTGAGTCCATTTGAGCTACTTCTAAAGACTGTTTTCATCATTAATAATTTGGAGAAAGAGGTTTATTCATAGTTCTGTCTCATTTGACTGCTAAGGTGATCAGCCATCTGGGAACATAGGGTGGCTCTCTTATTATAGTCTAGCCCAGGAAACTGTCGGGGGACTGGCAAAATGTATCAGGTCCTCCGATTGTATGGAACAAGGAGGGGAAGTTTTCTCAAGCTATATAGAATCTAACATTCGCAGTGAATGAATATGTTGAAATGCTGAAGGACATCGCTATAGGGCTATAAGAGATCATTTCAGACAACTGATTTTTACCATGAACGTCAATAATGCTTTAAATATTTGGAGGCCAAAACGCTTTGAAGGAATCTGTGAATTATTACTTTGTTTTAAAGGTACTGGTGAAAAAGAGGAACTTCACGTAAGGCTTTTCTTCCTTTTAACTTAATTTTTATTTCTGTTCAAGTCACACTGTTGATCTGGTGGCTCGTCTCTGGCGTATTCGTCTGTTGGTTTTAAAGGAGGAGTTTGGAATACTGGCCACAGAACAGATTCTGCTGACAGTTCCCTGATTGTTAATGATCTGAGCTGAGGAAACGCTTCCGAGCCCATGCCCTTAGGAAATAAAGATACCGAGTTGGGAGAAAACAGTTAGGTGACTTCCCATAAAGTGTCTGAGAAGCGCCTCCTGGAGAAGACTCCTGCATTCATGGCCCCTCGCATGAGAGTCACCTTTTCCCCACTCATGTCTTTCCCACTTGCGTGTTTCCTTAAAAACCTCGGTGGCTCAGTGATGGGTCTTCACCAGCATCACTAGTGTAGGCAGACTTGGATCCGAGGGATCTCCCTGACTTGGGGGAAGGCGGTCTCAGGTGCCTCCCTTCCTTGGGAGTGGAAAGATTTCAGCCAGCACTGCTGTGGCCTTCCCCCGCCCCCCCCGCCGTTGAACTGTACAAACCTTTCAGTGGCCGAGAAGCTGTGTGTGCAGCTTCCTTTGCATCATTAAATGCTGTCCTGGCCATTGATCACTAGTTTGATTTACATGAATCATGTGAAATTGCCCTGGGAAGTTTTTGAATAGTTTAGATCTAAGGTAATTCAACCTGATAAAGCAGTTCATCAGTTTGTCTTACAAATGTTTACTGTTCTATAAAGTGATTCTAAAATTACCTCTCAAGTGGCGTTAACTGGAGCACTTATTTTACACAAGGTTTTGTTTTTTAATTTGAGGTAATGGCACCATTGACTTCCCAGAATTTTTGACTATGATGGCTAGAAAAATGAAAGACACCGACAGTGAAGAAGAAATCCGCGAGGCGTTCCGAGTCTTTGACAAGGTAACCCTGTGTCTGCATTGCTGACGGTAGTGAAATACGACTTTCCCATCATTTGTAGAAGCTTTCACGTGCTTTTCTAGTTAGAACACTTGACCTACCTGCCTCACCGTCTGTAATCTCACTTTCAAATATCTTGACTTATTGCAGTAACCTTATCGTAAGAGAGTAAGCATAATAAAGAGCAGAGAAATTTTGAACCAGATTTCTTGGCTGTGACTTGCCACTCCTTTGCTTTGTAAAAGCCCCTGCGGCTTCTCCTGCCCGCATGTGTTTAGTGGTGGAGGGGGAGCTCGAGAGCCGGCACGTGCACACAGGGGCAGCGCCTCGGTCAGAGCCCTGCTTGCCACGCGGCACCGAGTCCCTGCCCCTGACAGTGCGGCGTGTTCGCAGGATGGCAATGGATACATCAGCGCCGCAGAACTGCGCCACGTCATGACAAACCTGGGAGAGAAGCTGACAGACGAGGAAGTAGACGAGATGATCAGAGAAGCGGACATCGATGGAGACGGGCAAGTCAACTACGAAGGTAAGACACCGCCTCTCCTCAGCTTGCTCTGTAACGGTCCTCCCTCTAGGGTCTGTGAGCAAGTTAACTGCTGCAGCGAGGGCTTTTCCCTTAGCAGACTAGAGATGTTACGTTCATTAAAGCTGCTTTTGAAGGTAACTGAAAGTTATGATTATTTGTCTTTTCAGAATTCGTACAGATGATGACTGCAAAATGAAGACCTACTTTCAACTCCTTTTTCCCCCCCTCTAGAAGAATCAAATTGAATCTTTTACTTACCTCTTGCAAAAAAAAAAAAAAAAAGTTCATTTACTCATTCTGTTTCTATATAGCAAAACTGAATGTCAAAAGTACCTTCTGTCCACACACACAAAAAATCTGCATGTATTGGTTGGTGGTCCTGTCCCCTAAAGATCAAGCTCCACATCAGTTTTCCGATATAAATACTTGTCCTACCTTAACAATAAGGACGCGCTTAGTGGACTCCTGGCAGGTCCATCTGCTCATGATTAATAACACTGTCTGGGCTGGCCAGTTTTTCATGCATGCAGCTTGACAATTGAACACAGTCAGGCGTTTGTATTAAAAATGAAAAAGTGAAAAAAACAAATTCAAAACCTACTCCAAGGGGTTCTAGTTAAAATTGTTAGTGTAAATTGTCGTAGCTGGTTTACTGAGAAGAGGCGTTTAAGGTTGGCTCGCCTCAGGATGCTGTGTAGGAGAGCTGTCCGCGCGTAGCCCCACTGCTGCAGGATGGGCCTCGTCGTCCCCTGGTGACCGCGACACACCCTGGCGGCACGCCCGCGTGTGTCTTGTGCTAGAGCGGAATGGGTGTCAGGCTATCACCATTCATACAAATTTTTAAAAAGAAACTTTTACCAAGGGAGCATCTTTGGACTCTCTGTTTTTAAAACCTTCTGAACCATGACTTGGAGCCGGCAGAGTAGGCTGTGGCTGTGGACTTCAGCACAACCATCAACATTGCTGTTCAAGAAATTTACAATTTACGTCCATTCCAAGTTGTAAATGCTAGTTTTTTTTTTTTTTTTTTTCCAATAAAAAGACCATTAACTTAAAGTGGTGTTAAATGCTTTGTAAAGCTCAGACCTAAACAGGGATGAGCCAGTTGGAGGGGAGGCCAGTGTACCTTTAAAAATGCCCACAGCCCAGCATTGGGTACCCCCCACCCACACAGACATGCATCCCAGCACCAACCACTGAGCCCAAGACCTTGCCCAAAACCAAGCAGATACTGATGGCTTCATCTTGTTTACGGACATGTGGGTCTACTTGTATTTTTCACTGGGGGGAGGGGGGAGTGAATCATGGTAACAATGATTATTCAGGCAGTAGAGCTCTTGAAGGAAAAAACAAAAACCACTTTCTCTCAAGCATGTATTTAGGGGTTCTTATAAATTGTGCTGCTGATTTCCTGTTTTATGTGACTCTTTGAGACCGTCTGTGCAAGAGATGACTTAGTGCGTCTGTATTGAATCCTTGCTGTGTGTAGTGGAAGCAGTGGTCACTTTTCTAAGCCAGTTTCTTCATGCCTGACGGACACTACCGGTCACCTTTTGAGGCACAATTTTTAATTTATGATTGTACTTAACTTTAGACTTCTACTTTTTAACTTGACTTTGCTCTTCCCCACCCCCTCCCTGCCCCCAGTAGAACCAATTCTAACCCCCAGCTTGGAAGTAAAACTCCAGCCTAGAGGGAATTTTGTATTTCTTTACGAAACTGTAACTAAAACTAAAGAGATGCTGGTACTGATCTTGGCGGTGGGATTGGTCTGCCTAAAAGTCCCCTAAAAAACATATTGGATTTAGTGCAGAACTTTTTGAAGGCTGAATGTGCATTTTTCAGGGTGTTAACTGGTTGCATCTTATTAGGAGATTGGGTTTTGAGTGTTCCTGTGTGGGAGGTCTTCCTTGGTCCCGGAACAGCAGCAGGCTGCTAGCGAGGCAGTGAGATGCTCTCTGCAGCCCATCGGGTGCCTTCAGGGTTGGTTTATGGAGACCCTGCGCTTCTCCGTCTCCTGCTCCCCGTCTCTCTGGCATTTTGCAGCTCCTTCGTTTTCTCCGCCAGAGGGGTGGGTCAGAGCCATGGGGAGGAGCCTGCCCCTCTGCCTGGCTGCTGGTCTCTAGGCTGGGTGGTCGGTAGAAGAGTTTGGCATCATGGGCGAGGCTTGGCTTCCTGAACCCCCTGAGTCTGGAAGGAGCATCTCAGTACCGTGGAGGTTTTCTCCTGGTGAGATAGGACTGGGGTTTCTGGTTCGAGGAAGTGGATAACCTGGATATTTCTTGCTGGGAGGTCAAGTAGCCAGACTGTTCACCCATTGTCAGGCCTGTGGCCAGTGACTTCTTGGTAGCTTTAAAAAGGGTTAAGGACAACGTGGCTTGTTTTTCAGGAACTTTGCCTTCTATCTTAACCCTTTCACCGTGTCTTTTTTTCTAGAAGCTGAGTGGACTCCATGTTGGTCCCATAGCCTTTCCTAAAAGACCACCCTTGTAGCCAGATTCTTAAGTGGCCAGGATCCTGTTTAGGAACCAGAAACGTAACCCCAGGGGGTGCTGAGTTCCAGTTTGGCCTCGAGGGGAAGCTTAGTCCACTGGAGCCTTTCTGGCCTTGGAGGGGACGACCAGCCCCCAAGGGTTAGGTGTCTGCAGTCCACGGGGGTTTGTGAGGAGATGAGCTGGGCGAGGGGGGCACGACTCTGAAACTTGGCCAGACTTCCTGTAAACTCTGGCCCCACTTCTAACTGCTCTATAAATACATATACATATATTTATATACATATAGAGTGACTAGTTTAACTGGCATCCGCTTGAGCCTAAGACTTGCCATAGAAAACGGCTGAGCCCTTGGCGCGCACACTCATGGTTGCGTTCTCCATCTGTTCGGGGTAGGTGTCGAGCAGCCGTGTCTGGATGTTTCAGATGGGCTTCTGATGCACTGTTGCCAAGGAAGGCTTTTTTTTTTTTTCTGGTTTTTTGACAAACGAATTTTTTGCACACTTTAAATTGGTGACTTTCAGCAACTTTCAAACACACTGAAAACTAGCTACTGTACATATTTTTATATCCTCTTTATAAACGCATGTCTGACTGTACTCGTGACCACGTCGTCACGCGGGGCTGTCCAGTCGGCCTGGCACGCCTTGGGCCGTTGGAGAAAGCAGTGTGACTAGTGGCCGCTCAGCAGTCCCGGGAACTTCCTCCTGAGCAAAGAATGTAAATTTGGTCAAGTCTGCTCCTGGTTCATTCAGTCATTTTCAACATTTGAAGTAATTACTGTATATCCTGAATACACCTATCCTTTTGGCAGTGACTAGATTTCCACGAATGTGTCTTACTCTATCCTTCAGCTGGCGGTTACTCTTAGCTCTTACTGATCCCCTGAAGTTGTTCTGCAGGAGACAGAAGTTCTCTGCTGTCTGTATCCCTCGGAGGAAGAAGGTAGTGGCGGTGGAGTGTGTGTTCTTTCTCCAAATTTATTATAATGTTTGTTAAACACGTCTGTAGCCAAGATGGTGGTAGTTCCCTCGTTACGGAAGTCACCCTTCACTGTGGCGATTTGCGAAGGACATGTACTTGAATGTTTCTGTAAATCTTTCGAGATAAACTGTTTGGGGATTTAACCACCTCTCTGATGGGGGACCAACTCTATGGAAATTGTAAATAAGTTTTATTTATAAACCTGGCACTGTATTCAATAAACATTTCTGCAGCCTTTCATCTCTAACTGTGAACTCTGGAGGTTTTTAGCCCGCGCTGCTGTCCATTCCGTTTGCTCAGTGAACAGGCTGTACCTGCCCACAGGTGTGATTCTGCCTGGGCCCTAGTACGGTAGCGGAGGGCCCAGAGCCACCACAGAGACGTCCCACTCTGGCCTTACCCTGTTTTGGAAAGTTCAGGTCTGGGGGCTTAGCCTGGTGGTGCAGTGGCTAAGGCTCTCCCTTCAGGGCATGGAGCTGGGTTCAAACCCTGGTCGGAGAACTAGACCCCATATGCTGCAATGAAATGAAGCCCGGAGTGGCCAAATATTAAAAAAATACAGTTCAGGTGTTAATAGCTGATATTTTAACACAGTATCCTGGCATTTCAATGTATCCCTGTTGGCGTTGTGTGGAAAATTCACACCATGAAAAGACTGATTGCTCTTTAACCTCAAGGTTAATTCAAGTCTCTCTGGAAATTGTGTGAAGAAGTACACTTAGACATTAGATGGGGGTTTACATATTAGCTGGGAATTTACAGTTCCATAAGCAGCTGCTTCTGCCCAAGTCCTGGGCAGGACAGCTGAGGAGCGGCGGGGTCCGGGTGGCGGCCGGGAGAGGGGCGGGGCGGTGGTGCTCCCCATCGGAACCTGGGGGTGGAGGCCTGGCCCTCGCCACTGTGGCCCCCACGCCGGTCTGGAGACCGCGTCCTCAAGCAGGAGCGGCGGCCGGCTGCCCCCTGTGTTTGCAGAAGGGCCTACCGCTGACTGCCTCGCCCCCTTAACAAAGCCCGAGAGCTGAGAAGGCGGAACGGCCGCAGGTTAAGGCCCTGCTCTGGTTAGAGGCGCGCTGGGTGCCTCCGCCTCTGCACCGCCAGCCCCTGTCTGCAGGGTGGAGGTACCCCCGCAGGGACCGAGCCCTCTGCTGAGACCTCAGGCCTGGCCTGTAGCCGTGGACAGGTTCTTTCCCTCTCTGCCCTGCGTTCAAAAAGATTACTGGACTAGCTACATTGTTCAGTCGCTCAGTCATGTCTGACTGTGACCCCAGGACTGTAGCCCACCAGGCTCCTCTGTCCATGGGATTCTCCAGGCTAGGAGACAGCGGGTTGCCGTTTGCTCCTCCAGGGATCTTCCTGACGCAGTGCACAAACCCGCGTCTTCTGCGCTGCAGGCGGGTTCTTCACCCCTGGGCCACCAGGGAAGCCCAGGTACCTTCTGCCCGTGGCTCTAGGAGTCTGACCAACCCAGCTTGGCATCACTTGGTATTGAAATAGAAATAGCAGCTCTAAAGGGTGGGAGGCAAAGGAGTATAGGCGTGTTGTATACTTGGAGATGATAAGTGGGATTTTAAAAGTCTCATGGTGGGGGTGGAGCAGAGGGTTCAGTTCAGTTCAGTCAGTCGTGTCCGACTCTGCAACCCCATGGAGCAGAGGGTAAGTTTTGTTAAGACTGTGGGATGTAATATTGGAACGTGGGTCAAGGGAACTGATCACGAAGCGACTTCCATCCTCCTGGCAGGACAAAAGTAGGAAGCTGCCGTTCACTGCCGGCGCGAGATTCAGTCCAAGTGACGACGTCATCTGGATTTTCAGCAGTTTTGGTCCGGGAGGAACAGCACACACACACACACACACACTTCCAATCTGAGCTGAACTTCCCTGGGCCCTGTGGCTGCTGCGTCCAGTGACTCAGGCTGCCTTAGAAGGAAATCAAACTGCAAGTTTTTTTATAGCTTGCTGCCGCTTCTCTCCCACCGCCCTCAGCCCTGTGCCAGGGCGGGAGGAGCCGCTTGCCGGAGCCGTCGGGAGGGCTGGGGCGGAGCTGCGTCCCCGCTGACCATCCCTGAGTCTGCGTTAAAAAAACGCTGGCAGTCTCCGGCATAAGAATCACTGATGTTCTGCCTGTGTGTCAGCAGCCTCGGAAGTGAGGGTGTATTTACACATTCCCATAGCATTTCAAATGTGACTTTTTTTTTTTTTTTTTGGACTGTGCCTGAGGCCTGTGGGATCTTAGTTCCCCAACACAGGGGTGAGCCCTCGTCGCTGCATTTGAAGTGCAGAGTCTTAACCCCTGGACCGCCAGGGGAGTCCCAGCAAAGGTCACATTTTTAAGTTCTGTTTTCACCTTTACAAAGATACAAGTGAAAATCCCAGACTCTCCTCCTCTAGTAAGATAATTTCATAAACATTTTGTTACAACATAATACTCTTTTTATCCTGGCTGCATACAAGCATGTATAGTTTGCTTTTAAACTTTTTCTTCCCCTTTCTGAGTCTTAATATACCCTTCAAGTTGGGATTTTGTTTTTTTGTTATTGCGTTTGGTAGTTAAAGATAATTTTTTTCCCCACGCAGACTGATAGCAGAGTCAATATTTAAGATAATGGATTATTTTTTAAAAGCAGAAAACAAATGAGAAAATAATTATGAAATGATAGTATTTTAGTTAAAGGACTAGTTCGTGTAGTGTAGTCATTATAAACAAATAGAAAATAAGTGAAGACAAATTATAAAATGAAAATATCTTAAAAGGACCAGCACATACATTGCATTCCCATTGCAAGTATCCATATCTGGTGATTCTCAGACTTTTCCATGACAAGAAACTTGTTAACCTCAAAAGGCAGGCCCATTTTCACAAAAGTATTTTTCTGATTCTAATAAAAATGCTGTTTATTGTATAAGGTTTGTGATATTTCACTGGTAGCTCAGCAGGTAAAGAATCTGCCTATAATGCAGGAGACGCTAGTTTGATCCTTGGGTCAGGAAGATACTCTGGAGGAAGGCATGGCAACCCACTCCAGCATTCTTGCCTGGAAAATCCCATGGACAGAAGAGCCTGGTGGGCCATAATCCATGGGGTCGCAAGAGTCAGACATCACTGAGCGACTAAGCCACCAAAACACCGTTTTTCTGATTCTAATAAAAATGCTGTTTATTGTATAAGATTTGTGATATCAACTGACCCCACTACCCTGTAAAAGATAGTTAACACTTTGTATTTCCTTCCAGATTTTTTTCTATCTTATGCATACAGAGACATAGTTGACAAAACTAAGATTTATATGTGTATTTTTTTAAATTAAGGATGATATTCTTTCTTACATGTAATTACATATTACATATATACAATATATGTATTATAGTCTTTTTCATTCCTTATACTTTTTTTTGAGGTACAATTCATGTCACATAACATTCATCCTTGTAAAGCATAGAGTTCAGTAGTTTTTAATATACTCACAGCATTGTATAACCGTCAATGCTGATTTTAGAACGTTTTCATCGCCTGAAAGAAGCCCTGAGCCTGTTAGCGGTCCCTCCCCACCCCTCTTCCCAATCCTGGTAATCACTAATCTACTTTCTGTGTCGATGGATCTGCCTATTCTGGATATTATATAAATAGAATAATATATTCATATTTTTAAAATCCTCTTTCACATTTTATCCTGAACATTTCTCCATATACTTAAATTCTTGGATATAATTTTTTAGGAGCTGGCTCTATCAAGATAGCATCATTTACTTCATCTCTCAATAAAGGCCATTTGGCACATTATGTTTTGAGCAGTTGTAAGTATGAGAACATTGTTGGAAGGTTGAAACTTGCATCCTTGTAGCCTCTACCCATTGACCTACTTAAGCCTGATGGAGCTGGCCCCGGACCTGTAACCCTACTCCACAAGGCAGGCCCTGTCGTTCACATTTTCACACACCCTCCTGAAGTCTTCAGTCTTAATAGTTGCCTTTTTTTTTTTTTTAAACCAGTCTGAGAGGAGCGAACAGGATGTTGTGTAATTCACCCAGGCTCCACATTTAAACAGATCTCTGCATTCACATCCTGTCTCCCCATGTGGCATGAATTTTGCGAAGTGCCAAGTCTGCCTCAGTGTCTTCAAGGTGGTTGTCAAAGTGAGTGAGACACTGCAAATCCACTAGCATCAAGGCCAGCACGTGTGTGCGCTCAATGGCTCAGTCGTGTCCGACTGTTTTTGACCCCGTGAACTGCGGCTCACCAGGCTCCTCTGTCCATGGGATTCTCCAGGCAGGAACACTGGAGAGGGTTGCCATTTCCTTCTCCAATGGAAGGTGTTTAAAAACGCACTGTTCTCCTTCTACACAGGGTGAATTCTGATGCCACAGAGGCAAATGAGGGCAGTCTTTCTGCTTCCTCTGGTTGATCCGGCTCATGTTGGTTCTTGGGAACTGTCACTTCCTTCCTTTGTCAAAAGCACACAGACCTAACCCTCTCCTCTTCACCCCTTTGGATGCCCTGATGGTCGTCGCCAGCGTCTCGTCTCTGGGTGCCTTTTCCCGACTCGGGTGGCTCCGCTGGCCCCTCAGCCAGGCCAGGCCCGAGGGCATCCCCACGGGAAGAGCTGTGGCATCCTTGAGGACTGGTTGGCTTGGTCATCTCTGGACAATGATGGAGATCCCATTCTTTTTTTTTCAGAGAGTTAGTTTTTAAATGCTAAATTTATTTTTTAATTGAAGGATAGTTGCTTTATAGGATTGTGTTGGTTTCTGCCAAATACCAACGTGAATCAGCCGCAGGTACACACATGTCCCTTCCCTCTTGAACCCCCCTCCCTCCCCTCCAGGTTCTTACAGAGCCCCGGTTTGGGTTCCCTGAGACCCCGTTCTTGTTAAAGGCCCTTGACCATGACAGGAGAGGTCCGTGGTTGGGCACTCTCTGCTGTTAGCCTCCCATCCCCTCTACCCTCTCGTGCCGCTCCCTCTCTTCTGGGGCCCCTGGGGCCGTCCTGAGCTCTGGCTAGTCCTTGAGAAATGCTCACTGCCGCCAGCCAGGAGCCCTCCTCCCTAGTGCTGCTGGGCCCGGCCCAAACTGGTCCAGCACCACGGGCAGTGAAGCCACCCAGTCACGCCTCCCCTCCTCTCTTCTCCGCCCCCATCTTCATCTTCAGCTGGCGGTGTCACGCAGCATCCCTGGGCTCCCACGGCCTGATTCCAACTCAGGGTCAGAGATGCTTCCCCAGACCCCAGAAGTGGGAGATGATCCAATGGTTGGCTCAAAGCTGGTGAGCTCATCCTTTCTGAAGTGTCCTGGAGGGGGAACTCAGGGTGTGGGTGCAGCTGTTCAAACAGGGCAAATTCTTTAACTCAGGCTTGCAAATTACCGCCTGGTCTTCCCATTCAGGCTGCCACCTATGACCAGGAAGGAATTCAGAACCTACTTCTTCTGCTGTTTCCTAGTGGGAGAGCCTGCTCACCAGAGGCCAGAGTGAGAGTGCTGTAATCTGGTTGTTTGTTCTCAGGGTCAGCGTCCACAGTGTCTAGAGCGCAGAGTTAGAGAACTTCGAAATAGTGGAAGGTTCGGGACGATCCGCTGGAAAAGGGATAGGCTACTACCCACCCCAGTATTCTTGGGTTTCCCTGGTGGCTCAGCTGGTAAAGAGTCCGCCTGCAATGCAGGAGACCTGGGTTCGATCCCTGGGTTGGGAAGATCCCCTGGAGAAGGGAAAGGCTACCCACTCCAGTATTCTGGCCTGGAGAATTCCATGGACTGTATAGGCCAAGGGGGTCACAAAGAGTCAGACATAACTGACGACTTTCACTTCACTTTTCAGTCTCCACCTTTCGAGACTCTTCTGCAGGCTGTCCCTAGAAACATTATTAGATACGACCACCGTGCAATGTGCTAATGAACAACATACGCCAACTCGAGTGCATGAGAACCAGTGCAGACAGCAAGGAGAACAAAGCCATCATCAGAGAGGTTTTGATATAGTTCTCGCAGTTACTAAGAAATCAAGCAGACGATAGTGTGTTTGAACCACATAAGGAACAAGTTTGGTTTTATGTATTTATGTAAAATATTGCATCCAGCAGTTAGAGGTTTCATATTACTTGGATGCCAATAAATATGAAAACTTATAGATAAAAGGGATAATTTCCTAGAAAACTGCCTCAAGCAGTAGAAAAATGTAAAACAGACTGACCATTAAAGGGATATAATCAGAAATTAAAAACATATCTACCGGTGCTGGATACTGTTAAACTGTGCCCCCTCCTCCAATGAGTAATGAGGCCTTGGTCTCATCCCCTTGAATCTAGGAGAACACGGTGACTATTTTCCTTTTTAATTAATATTTGTTTGGCTGTGTTGGGTCGTGGTTAGGGCACGTGGGGTTTAGTTCCCTGAGCAGGGATGGAACCCGGGCCCCTGTGTTGGGAGCATGGAGTCTTAGCCACTGGGGCACCGGCAGAGTCCCTGTGACACTGACCACTTTGAGCAGTGGAATGAATACACTGGGGCGGATATGCTCGTTTCTGGGCCCATGACTGTTTCCAGTTCCGTCCTTGGAACATTCTGGAAGCCCTGAGATCTCCATGCTGGAGAGGCCACGTGTAGACAATTCAGCAGATGGTCTGCTGGGCCCAGCCTTCTCATCTGCTATCGTCAACAAAGTGTCCAATAGGTTGAGGCCTGGATCCTCCAGGCCAGGCCATTTGCCAGCTGAATACGGAGTAACCTCTGTTGGGAAGACTCCCTGGAGGAGGGCATGGCAACTCACTCCAGTCTTCTTGCCCGGAGAATCCCGTGGGCAGAGGAGCCTGGCAGGCTGCAGTCCATAGGCTTGCAAAGAGTCGGACACGGCTGAAGCAACTTAGCAACCTCAGTTGACCTCAGATGTAGCAGAAGAGTCACCCATCTGAACCCTGCCTGAATTCCTCACCCACAAAATCAGGAGATAAAATGGTAGTTTGTTTTAAGTCACTAATATTTGGCTTCATTTGCTTTGAAGTAACAGATAACAAAGCCACTGCCAAAAATAAAACAAATCCTTCCAAGGAATAAAAAAACAGAACAAAAAGATTACACCACAACTCTTTACCCATCCTTGAAATTCTTTTAGAAAATAAAAAAAGAGAGATTATGTTAAAACGGATTATCCACACCAGATAAGAATACAAGGAAGGAAAATGACAGGCTGGTCTATACACCTAGATACAAAAATATACAAATAGAAATATTCAACTCAGTCCTACAATGTATTAAATAAACTGCATCCGTGAACATATTGGCTGTAATCCAATAATCCAGTGATTATTTCACATGGAAGGAGACAGAGCCGTGCCAGGGGAAGTAAAGGCTGAGCAGCCAAGCTGGAGGAAGGCAAGTGCCCGGAGATTCAGGCTCTTCCAGAGCCGGGACCCGCTTCTGTGTCAAGCGTCTGGCTCTCTCAGCTTGCGCATGGCCCTTCCTCCCAATCTTCCTCACAGACTGGCTTTCTCTACCTTAGGAATTGTGGCTGGCGCCTCTCCTGAGTCTACACCTTACACTTGCCGCCAGGTAGAGACAATCTGCGTCAGCCCACGTTCCAACGTTTTGGGCGAAGAATTCTGCCTCCTCCTGGACTCTTCAGCTGCGCCTGGTGGGAGACTCTGGGGAAAGGACTATGTATTAGTTTCTTGTTGCTACCGTAACAAGTATCATAGACTCAGGGGCTTAAAACAGCACATTAACTCTCCCACAGTCCTAGAGGTCAGAAGTCTGAACTCACTTTTTTTAAAAAGTAATATTTATTGGGGTACAGTTGCTTTACAATATTATGTTAGTTTTTACTCTTTGGCAAAATGAATGATTTCTACCTACAAATGTAGCTCCTCTTTTTTTTTAATTTCCTCCCCATTTAGGTCACCACAGAGCATTAAGTAGAGATCCCTGTGCTATACAGAATATTCTCATTAGTTGTCTGTTTTACACATAGCATCAATCGTATGGAGGTGTCAATCCAAGTCTCCCAGCTCCTCCCACCCCATCCTTCCCCCTCGGTATCCATACATTCATTCTCTGTGTCTGGGTCTCTGTTTCTCCTTTGCAAATTAGATCATCTACACCATTTCCCCAGATGCCACATATATGCTTTAATACATGATATTTGCTCTTGTCTTTCTGACTTACTTCACTTTGTATGACACCCTCTAGGTTCGTCTGCATCTCTACAAATGACCCAGTTTGTTCCTTTTTATGGCTGAGTAATATTCCATTGTGTATATGTACCACATCTTCTTTATCCAGTCCTCTGTTAACGGACCTTTAGGTTGCTTCCATGTCCTGGTTTGAAGTTGCTTGCAGGAGGCTAAAATCAAGGTGTCAGCAGGACTGGTTTCTCCTGGAAGCCTTCGGAGGGAGTCCGTTTCCTTGCCTCTCCCAGCTTCTAGAGGCTGCTTGTATTCCTTGGCTCATGGCCCCTTCCTCTCCGACAGTAGCATCTTCAAATCTCTCTCTATGACCCTGCTTCTGTTGATCACATCTCCTCTGATGGTGACTCCCCTACCTTCCTCTTACAAAGGCCTTTGTGATTAGTTTTGGTCCATCTGGACAATCCAGGATGTTCTTTCCACCTCAAGATCCTTGATCACATTTGCAAAGTCTCTCTTTCCACGTAGCGGAACATATTCATAAGCTCCAGGAATTGGATGTGGACCTCATTGTGGGCTATTATCCTATCTGCCCTCGACCGTGATTGGTGTGGCTTGGATCAGGTTCTCCCCCTCTGGACCAGTTCACCACCACTAGGAAGCTGGGCTGCTGTAAAGTCAGGGCAGTCTCCACAGAAGCCTCGGGTGTGAGGGGAGGGCTCAGAAGGACGGGAACACTGCTCGTGGGGGGTGAAAGCTTCCCCTCCAGTGGCATGGCTGTCCAGGTATCATCCGAACTAGAAACGTGAAGGCTCTCGTAATCCCTTCCTTGCCCCTCATGCAATATCAACTATATTATTTTAACCAACACTTAAATAGCACTTAGTCTGTGCCAAGCATTGGTTTAAGCCCTTGACACAGAGTCACTCAGGTAACCTTTGCAACACGTTTTTCAACTTCAGTGGAGACAGAAACCATTAACAACAGAGAGGTCATGGGGGAAATCTGTTCCTTTTTATGGCTAAGTAATAGTCCACTGTTTGGAGAGGCCCCAGTTCGTTCATTCATCCACTGATGGGTTCCCATCTTTTGCCTTCCCCTTGATCTGACCGGTGATGCGTGGATCTTAGTGGGTGACCAAAGAAAACGGTACCGTAGTGTGTGATGCTGACATCACAAGTGAGAAGAATGCACAGATGTGCCCCGGGGGCCCTGTGCCCTGCCCGCTGTTTTGGGAGGCAGTGCTAAGAGCCCAGATGTTGGCCTCGGGACACCCGGCTCTGAGTCCTGACTCTGCCGCCTGGGCTCCCGGGACGGCCCCTGCCAAGTGGAGCCGGCTGTGCGTGCGCTGATGTGGCTCCTGTGGATGCGAGCCTCCCTCGGCAAGCGAGAAGCTCAGCAGGTGGGCAGCTGCTGAGGCTGGTTCCCAGACTCACGTGGAGAGTGAGTCTCTGGGCCTTGAGGACCAGCCTGCTCGGGTCTGCCTCCCACCTCCCTGCTTTCCAGTCTGCTGGTCGAGGCAGGTTGCCAGCGGCTCTGAACCACTTTCCCCACCTGGGCTCCTGGGTCGAGCTGGGCTGGGAACTCGATTCTCCTGCTTCCAAACTTCAGATTCCTTCCTCTGAAATGATGTGAGGGGATACACCTTCTGTCAAATTGCTGTGGAAAGGTGAGGGACAGGCTCTTTGTGAAACTGACCCATGTGAGCATCCAGATACAACCCGCGCACAGCTGTGTACACACGGGCAGGGCGGCCGTCAACACCCAGAACAACGGAGAGGACGCTCGTTACCTCTGCCAACTAGGGCACTCTCTTCCGTTCAGTGGGCCGGGCCGGGGGTAACCCTTCCATTGGAGGCTCACCTGTGCCAGGGCTCCAGGGCCAGGCCAGGGCAGAAGAGGACGCTTGGGTGTTTGGGGCAGTGGAACAGTGGCGTGGGTAGTCATTCCCTTCTCCAGGGGAGCTTCCCAACCCAGGGATCGAACCCAGGCCTCCTGCATTGCAAGCGGGTTCTTTACTGTCTGAGGCGCCAGGGAAGCCCAAGGGGCTCAGTAAAGAGCCCGCCTGCCAATGCAGGAGACGCAGGAGAGGTGGGTTTGATCTCTGGGTTGGGAAGATCCCTTGGAGAAGGGAATGGCAGCCCACTCCAGTCTTCCTGCCTGGAGAATCCCATGGACAGAGGAGCCTGGAGGGCTACAGTCCACGGGGCTGCAGAGTCGGACATGACTGAGCGACCAGACAACGACAAGGATGCTGTAGAATACTGTGAGACCGAAGGCCACGGTGGTGTTTACCAGACACACGTCGGATGAATGTCCACGCCGCCCACCTGGGGGCCCTTGCTCACCCGTCAGCACGTCCGAGGGCACACCCCACGCACACGCACCCTGCCCGCCCCCAGACTTCCTGGCCTCCTGCGGTCAGTTTTCCTCGAACGAGGCCAGGGCCGGGCTGACTCAGGTGGCTCACGGCCAGCCTGCTGACCTTGCCCTCGGCTCTGGCCCGAGAAGCTGCAGGGAGAGAACCGCTCGCGTCCTGAACTCTGACCTGCCCTGGGCAGGCCTGCCGGCCCTCTGGCCCAGGGGTCCAGGCCGCCGGCCACGCTTCCTGCCTGCCCTCCTCTCCTGCCAGACACGATCGGAGAGAGAAAATCCCATCCCACGTGGGGGTTCTCCAGAGTCCTCCTTGGAAAGAGGCCTATAGGAAGGACCGAGGCTGGCTTTCCTGGCCTTAGGAGCTGGGAAGGCACTCTGAGATAACTGGGCCGAGTGCTCCACTCACCAGGTAAAGAAATAGGTCCCCCGTATTGGAGGTGGTGGTGGTGGTGTAGTCACTCCGTCATCTCTGACTCTGTGACCCCATGGACTGTAGCCCGCCAGCCTCCTCTGTCCGTGGGATTCTCCAGGCAAGAATGCTGGAGCAGGTTGCCATTTCCTTCTCCAGGGGATCTTCCTGACCCAGGAACCGAACCCAGGTCTCCTGCATTGAAGGCAGATTATTTACCAACTGAGCCACCTGGGAAGCCCTCCACACAGGGTGGTGAGCCCTCCCCAGGCCCAGAGGGCGCCTTCTGCCCCCGGAAGTCACCACCCCCCATTGGTGTCCCGACTCCCTCCTGCGTTAGGACCCCGCGGATGGAAGGTGCCAGCTGGCCCAGGGTTTTGCTTCGAGCCCCGCCCGTGACCATGGGGCTTCTCCCAGCTCCCATCAGGACGTGCCCTCCCGAGTCCTGGTCTCTCGGCGCAGGGGCGGGCGGCCCCGCCGGACTGGCCGCTGACCAGCCCTGCGGCGCAGTGATGACTGCCGCTCTGGGGAGTGTGTGGTCTTAACCCAGTCCCACTCACCTGCACCCTCTGGGCATGCGGTCTCACGTCTAGCTGCAGGGCTGAGGGGTGCCCGTGAGCACTTGCTCGAGACAAGCGGGGTGGGGACTCCCCGGGCAGTCAGGAGGCGAAGGCTCAGGGCTCCCAGTGCAGAGGGCCCAGTTCAGCCCCTGGTCCGGGAACTGGATCCTACAGGCCGCACCTGAAACCCAGCCAGCACACAAACTGTAGGAAAAAAGGATGGGCCAGGTGGGCAGCAAGGCCCAAGGACCCTTCGAGAGGGCCCTGACTGTGAGCAGACGGGGTGCGGGGCACAGTGTGAGGACTGGCTGGGAGCCCAGGACACGGGGCAGGGAGGGGCTGCCTGACTCAGGGGGCCGCGGGGAGCCAGGGCCGGTCGGGCTGCTCGCTCTCTGCGTACCCCCAGACTCATCTCCACCCTTCTCTGCTGCTCAGTGCCCGCGAGAGGGGCTGGCCTGTCTCCACAGCCTCGGCGGGCCCCTCACCCGCTGCCTTCTGCTTGGCATCGGCCTGGGGGAGGCACTTAGGCAGGCTGAAGGGCAGGGGACCCAGTCATTGCTGGGCCATGAGTCAGCAGGGCTGTGCCCCAGCGGCTGTGTGAGTGGGTGTGTGTGTGTGAGTGTGCACTTGTGAGTGTGTGTATCTGAGAGTGACAGTGTGTGCGCAAGTGTGTGTGAGAGTGTGTGCGTGACTGTGTGTGTGAGTGTGTGTGCACATGTATGGGTATGTGTGACTGTGTGCCCATGTGTGTGACTGAGTGTGTGTGTGTGTGTGTGTGAGTGTGCATGTGTGTGTGAGTGTGTGTGTTACTTAGTGTGTGCACATGTGTGTGAGTGACTGTGTGTGTGAGTGTGTGTGTGAGTGACTGTGTGCACATGTGTGTGTGTGAATGTGTGAGGGTCCCAGCCCAGATGGGCAGCCCTCCCCTGCAGTCCTGGGTCCCTCTGAGGGGGCCGTGTCCAGCCTGGGATGCGCCCATCCCCTACGCTGGTCCCCTCCTCCCCATCTACACCCTGTAAACAGCCCCGGCCTCCTATTGGCAGGTCCCCTGTTGGCTGGTTCCCTCTGCCTCCTGCCAGGAACTGCATGTGGATCCTGTAGGTCAGGAACAGTCAATGAGTATGGTGCTAGACGCTGAGGGGAGGCTAAAACGGGTCTGACAGTCACTGGGGCACTGGGCTCACCCCAGAGCAGACTCCAGGGCAGAGCAGGATTTCTGGGCGAAGCCACTGCCTGCTCTGCGGAGGACGGGGCTGAGAGAGGAGGTCCTGAGCCCACAGACAGTCAGGGTGACGCTGGCAGCTCTAGGAGGATGGGCCAGGTGGCTTGTCCCGGGTGCAGGCGGTGCGGATGCTGAGCCTGCGGACGGGTGCCAGGAGGGCTCCTCTCCCTTCCCCACGCCACCCCGGTCCCTCAGCCCACGGGGAGCTGGCCTGGGCTGCCAGCAGGTGCATGGATCCCCTGGGCCTTGATAGGACAGCTGGCGCCTAGGGGAGACGTGGGAAGGGCAGGTGGGTCCACGTGGGGCTCGTCCTGACTAGCTTTCCTCCTAAGCGGTGATGGGGTCCCAGTGGGTGCTGCTCCCAACCACTGGGGTGCAGCCCGCTCCCCGCCGCCCCCAAGGAACTCGGGGCTTCAATCGAAACCTGCTTGAGAAGCTACCCAGAGCTGTCTCAGCTTCTCTAAAAAACTGGAGAAAACAAAGAAGCTAACTTACCAGTTACCATGGAAACCACCCCAAATTTAAAAGACTAAAACCACAGTTCAATATCAAAAACCCTCTTTTTCCCCCACTCTTAAAAACACACACTCTCAAACCCCACTGGACCACATTAATCTGATGAGATGGGCAGAAGTGGGGAGGGGGTGAGAAAAAGGATTCAGAACCCCAGGGGCCCATGTGGAGACGGGGCTCCCAGAATTAGTTCTGGGGGTTTAAATTAAAGCACGAATAAACATTTGAAATGCAAAAGACCTAAATCCTCGGGTTCTACTGCAGAGGAAAACAAGATAAAAGCTTTTTGCTGGATTAAAAGGGAGAGAAGACACGCAGGCGGGAGAGGGGGCCAATGAGCCAGCTGGGCGCTGGTGCCCGGGGAAGGCCCGGGGCCGCTGCTTGGTCCAGAGCCTGTCTCTGGGACTCAGCCACCGCTCCAGCCTCAGCCTGTCCCATTCCCCTGCTTTCTGCAGGCCAGAGAGCTGAGGAACCAGTGAAACGCATCTCCAGCATTCCGTGGGGCTGGTGTGGGTGCGTGGGGACTGAACCAGTTTTTTGTTATGTGGAGGCCACTGCTGAAATGCCAGGTCGACTCCTGTGGGGACAGGCCTCCCAGAGAGTCAGCCTTGTCCCAGGGCCACGCCCTGGTGGGCCCCTCGGTGCAGCTCTTCCCTGCAGGCAGGATGAGTCTTCAGGACAGGCTGAGCCCCCTCCTCCTGGGAACACTTCCTTGGCTGTTCACAGGACCAGCCCATCCTGGAGGCTCAGGCATGTGGTCTGAGTAGGACTAATCTCACCCTGAGTTCGGGCTTCCCACATGGCGCTAGCGGTAAAGAACCCGCCTGCCAATGTAGGAGATGTAAGAGACGCGGGTTGGATCCCTGGGTCGGGAAGATCCCTGGAGGAGGGCATGACAACCCATTCCAGTATTCTTGCCTGGAGAGTCCCGTGGACAGAGGAGCCTCACAGGCTGCAGTCCTGTTGCACAGAGTCAGACGTGAGTGAAGTGACTTAGCACATATGCAAGTGACTCAGTTCCAGGGGGAGGCTGGCCCAGCCACAGGGACATGTTATAGGCAAGTGACACATCCTTGGATGCTGGCTTGTAGTTCTGAGGAGATGCCCTCCTTCCTCTCTGGACGTGAACCTGGGTAAATATGCTGGGGGCTACGTCGAGTCCACGAGGGGGCACATCCCCCTAGAAAAAGGGCATCGATGCTCAGGAGGCTGTGCTGAGAGAGCATGGTCCTGGATAAAGTTCTGCCTGAAGCCCGTCTCCCAGCCCCCAAAGTTGCAGTCGTTTGAGCTGAGGCATTCTCTACTGTGCTCAAGCTAGTTGGCTTGGTTTCCCATCATTTGCTCCTGAGAAAGTTTTTTGCTCGGTATAGATCTCAGCCCCTGGGCCTGGCATTCAAGGCTCGTTGCCATCTGCACCTTTCCCCTTTTATCTGCAGCCCCACTAACCACTCTGCACAATTCCTTCACTTGGCACACTCACCCAGCTGGCCTTTTCCAAACACGCTGTGGGCAACCCACCCTCCAGGGTGTCACTTACAGCACTGTCCCTACCAGGAGAGCCCGTTCTGTCTAAGAGCTAAGTACTCAGCACTTAGTAGTACTTAGTACTACTCAGTACTTAGCACACAAAGTACTCAGTACTTAGTACACTCAGTAGTACTTAGATAAGTAGGGTATATTAGGTTAGTACTAAGTGCTAAGTACTCCTTATCTCCCAAGGCTCTTCTCCCTCTTTCAGGAGGACATCCTTGGAAGCCTCCTCTGTGTGTTCCCCTGATTGCCCGGGTCTCTCATCTGGCCTGGATGCAATACACCTGGCTTCCCAGGTGGTCCATGAGCTCCAAGCATCATCCCCTGGCTTGATTCAGTAGCTTCCTGGAACCCGTTCCTGTTCCAGCAAGGGGACTGTGTCCACACACGGACACCTGTCCCCAGACCCTAGCCCTGCCCTGTTCAGGCAGTCAAGAAGATGCATCATATCATACTCATTTCCACATTTGGTCCCACAGTAGCCCTGTGAGGCAGGAACTTTTGACCCCCTTTAAGAACAGAGCCATGAGATCCGGAGCAGTTCAGTGACTTGTCCAAGGTCACAGGTTCCTGCATTCACAGACTTGGCACCACAAACCCAGGACTTCTGCTTCCCTTGTTCATTCCTGAGATGAAAGACGACCTGAATTTTGCTGAGGGGCCCGTGGGCTATGAGTGCCCTGCAAAGCCTGGGGGGCCCTTGCTCTCCTCTCATGGACCCAGCAGACCGGGTACCAGGTGGCGGTGGAGTCTCAGCAGTCAGAGTCTGGCCAGCCTCATCCTGACCACGTCAAATCCCAGAGGCCTTGCTGAGGGGTCGTGTCCCTCCAGATGAACAAAATAAATTCATGGAAATGTTTTCACAAGGGCGTTTTTCCTCTGCTGGTCTCCGCTTCCGTGAAAAACACAGACTTGAAGGTAAACAGTCTTGGCCGCTGCGAGGGAGCAAACACAGACTTCCCTGCCCATCCCCAGCTCAGACTGTTCTGCTTCCTCTGCCCCTCCTTCCGGCACCACCCAGTGTCCCCAGGGAGGCCTGAGGACGCAGCTCCAAGGGTGCAGGGTGTCCCCCAGAAACAGGTCATAGGAACACCCGGAGCTCGAGAGACAGGGCCTTGTTTAAGAGTGTCAGTCAGCACGCTTGGGTCCCCGCCCTCTGAACTCTCCCCACTCTCATCAGACCAGGCCCGGTGGCCTGGAGGAGAAAAAGGGGGGCCCTCCTGAAACGAGGGGTGCTGTTACATTAAAACAGAGGCTCCATCCTGAAGGGAAAAATAATCTGTGGGCTTGAGCCATACTTCCTTCTTACTTCCAGACCCTGGAATTTGCTCGTAAACAATGCATTGTCATCTTGATTTTCAGCTTCTCGAAATTAAACACTCTGCTAGGAAGGGTTTGTACGAACACCCCTAACTGGAGAGGGCAAATTGTAAGGAATTACTGTCTGTTTATTTACACTTTACATTTTCTATTTGCAAAATGCTACAGCATCCATTTCACTTTCGTCTTGGGTTTTTTCTTCTCCCCAAGATTCTGGTGGGGGTGCATCCTTCCAGTGATTCCTGGGGATGGAGCGGAGGAAGACAGCGGTAGAGAGACCTGCCCTCGGGCAGCTGCAAGTTCAAGGTCCATGTGAAGGTCAGCACCATGGCAGGCGGCATTGTTGGTCGCAATTCTTCACTCCTCTCTGCTGGCATCACACCCCCCACCCTGGCCGCAGACTCCTAACACCCTCGTCTGCTACCTCCACGGCTGAGCACGGGACTGGCTTTGACCGACGGCAAGCGGCTGGAGGTGGCCGTGCGCCAGTTCGCAGCCTGGGCAGTCGAGGCTGCACGTATTTCCCCCCGTCCTGGTGCATGTCTGCCATCGTCACAAGAGAAGTGTCTCCTGATCATGGTCGCCCTTTAATCCTGGGAGGGGGATCAGAGCTGCCCCCGTTGACCTGTGGACCCTCAGAGAATAAATGACGGCAGCTGAAATGCTCAGAGTTTTGAGGTGCTTTCTTAGACACAGAACTTCATGGCCACTGCTGACTGATGTGAGCATTTAGCAGAAATTCTGAAGATAGCAGGTGATTAATAAATGATACCCTTCCTGGAATGCTTATGTCCTGCAAGTTTACTGAGCATCTATGCTTTTGCCAGGCACTGTGATGTGTTAGGTGATGGGGGTACAGAAAACAAGCATTAGTAACATCATAACAATAACTAACGTTAAAAAATGATTTCCTTGCTTACTGTTGGCTGCGATGGTCTTGGTTGCTGTGTGGGGGCCGCTCTCTGGCGGTGCTGGCTTCTCTCGGGGAGCTCGGCCCCGGGCGCGCGGCTTCGGCGGTCGTGGTGTGCCAGCTCAGCGGTGGTGGCTCGCGCGCTCAAGGTCAGGCTCGGTGGTTCCGGCCCACGGGCTTAGCTGCCCCCGTATGTGGAGTCTTCCCCGACCGGGGATCGAACCCATGTCCCTGGCATTGGTTGGTGGGTTCCTAACCACTGGACCCCCACGGAAGTCCAATAATGAACATTTATTAAAGAGTTGCTAGGTGGTTCCAGGTACCACGCTCAGCTCTGTGTATTAACTTATTGAAATTTCCCACCTTTCTATGGAGAAAATGCGGAGATTAAGCCCTTGAGAGTGTAAGGGACCTGCCCCAAATCATGACCAGAAAGACCCAGCTCCTGTGCTGTGGAGCTCAGAGTCTGGCAAAGAAGGATGCTGCCGGCAAACACTCAGGCATGCCTACCCGTGCGACTGGTCACTGCTATTGTCTGAGCTTGGATTCTGTGGTGAGGCAGCAAACGGCAGACTGGGAGTTTTGGCAGGAAATCCTTCTTTCCTCCCTTCTGCTGGCAGAGTTGAGCTGAAGGCTGTTAGGAAGCTAGGGGATGGTGAGGTTACAACCTGGCGCCAAATGGCATGAAGGCGAACGCGAACCCCACGGGCGCTCAGGAAAGCCCTGCTTTTGGAGTCATAAAGGCTCAGAAGCGAGCTTCCGGGACTCTGGGTCCAGCTCTTCCACAGGCGTGTGGGCTGGCCTTCAGTCTAACCTTTGTCCACTTCGGGCCTCAGTGTTCTCACCTGTAAAATGGGCTGGTGCATGTGGTTGTGTGATCTCTGTGGTGGTTTCCACGTCAGCGATGCAGGGAGCTTTGGATCCCTGCTTTGGAAGGAACATGTCTTCCTTGTCATCTGCAAGGGTGGAGGGGAGTATAGAGGAGGAGTGACGATATCCTTTTGGAAATTGTGTTAAAAGTAGTCCAGGCAGTTTCACGTTTGTTTGATGAGAGACTGCGGCTCTTTCTACTGGAAACTGGCTCTAGAGTGGGATTTTAGCACCAGCATGTGAGGTGTGTGTGGTGGGGTTTAGCTTTTCAAATGGAAGGATCATGAGCCCGACAACAGCTCCCATTTACTGAGCGACTACGATGAGCCACACACGTGCTTCTCTCTACCAGCCCTCCATTCGACAAGGAGGAGGCTGAGCCTTTCGAGGCCTCCCATGCCGCCTTCTCTTGTTTGGGAGTCTCTCCTCATAGGAGAGATGCTCTTCGTGGCTCTGTCAACCCGGGCGAGCTCTGAACGTCTCTGAACCTCAGTTTCCTTATCTATAAAATGGGCATATGAAGGCCTTCCTCACAAGTTTCTGGTGAGGACCACATTGAGTAACATAAATGCTACTGGAACATAGAAGGCGCTTGATACAAGTAATCATTTTACTTAATGTGCAAATAATCATGGATTAAAATCAAATCCTTCTCTTCAGAGGCACTAATTCTATCTCTTCCCAGAAACTTTTCTTTGGTTTTCACAGTCTTTCTACTTTGCTCAGTTCAATTCAAACCACAGAATCATAGACCATTAAAGCTCAAAAATCACCCAATCTCTGCCAGTTCAGTCAGTTTTAGACTTATCTTTTCACAAATCTAAGCAAAGAGCCCCTTTTCCTAACTAAACCTTACAGAGAAGCCCAGTGAGTGAAACCCAGAAGGGCTGAATTGTCCTGCTGGAGGTGGGGGCTGGGTGATGCAAGGGATGAGGTCCTGCCCAGCGGGGCACCCCTCTTGCCCTAGTCGGGACGTCTGGGCGCCGCTGAGGATCCTTGCCCAGTGCTCTTCAAACTCCGTGAAGTCAGCCTGCAAGCCCGTGGCGCACAGTCTGGTCCGTGCCAGTTTTGTTTCAGTTACATAAGCATCTAGTGTTTGTTGGACTGAGATGTAAAAATTTACTTCTCACTGCAACTTGCCATCAAAAACATGGCAAAGTCAATCACCCCAATCCTTTCACTTCATGACCTGCGAGGAAGGGGTGGACCCAGAACACAGGGCCGGGGCTCCTGGCTGCTGGCGCTGGTCTGGGGAGTGGTTTCTGAGCACTCACGGCGTGTCCTCTGAGAGACAGGAGACTGAGGCTCAGATTGGGAAAGAAAGAAGGCTGCAGGGGCTTCCCTGGCAGCCCAGTGGTTAGGCTTCGTCGCGGGTGCAGGTTTGACCCCTGGTTGGGGAACTAAGCTCTCCCCTGTGCTGCTTGGCAAACAAACCAGCAAGTAAACATGAAGTGAGGGTACACGAGAAGGCAGAGCTTGATTCAGCCCGGCCTGGGGCCTCCAAGCCTGCGTGTCGCCCGCAGCCCTGCTGCCTGGGTACAGAGGGTCATCCGGAGCCCAGACTGGACGGAGGGGCCAGACGGAGGAGGGGGGACCCCAGGCTTTATGATGTGGATGGTGGGGTCAGATGGAGGAGGGGGGACCCCGGGCTTTATGATGTGGATGGTGGGGTCAGATGGAGGAGGGGGGGACCCCGGGCTTTATGATGTGGATGGAGGGGTCAGACGGGGGAGGGGGGCACCCCAGGCTTTATGATGTGGACAGTGGGGTCAGACAGGGGGGTGGGGACTCCGGGCTTTATGATGTGGACAGTGGGGTCAGATGGAGGAGGAGGGGACCCCGGGCTTTATGATATGGATGGAGGAGTCAGACGGGGGAGGAGGGGACCCCAGGCTTTATGATGGCTGGAAGGGCCCGGCCCCATGAGCTCAGAGGAAGAGGGGTTCCAGGGGGACGCAGCCCTCGCCGGCTTCCGCTGGTCAGAAGGGCTGGATCCCAGGCTGGAGCTGGAGTGAACTTCCTGCTGCACTCGGTGGCCTGGGCGCCACTCTGGAAGCCACAAGGAGGGTGGGCGTGCGACGGCAGCCCCGTCTGAGGGGCAACCTCGAGACCGTGAAGCTGCGTTGATGTGAATGAGCACCTCTGCCCCTTGCAAACTACTGGTCAGATGCCTCCCACGCGACCTTGCCTGGGACAGAGATGGGAGGCACTAGGCCTGCAGTCAGGCCAGCCCTGATTTCTGCTTTTCTTAGTCGCGTTCGTTTCCTAGACACAGCCCTCCTGCTCCTCCGTCCTCCCTGCATCCCCAGCTGCTGTGTTCCCGGGTCTGTGTCTCTGTCTCTGGACGCCCCAGTTGCTCTCCGCGGACAGTTCTCTGTCTCCCTCTCTGGGTCATTTTCTCCATTTTCCATCTCTGCTGTTCTTCCCTCCTTTTCTTTTTTAAAAATAACTTAACTTATTTATTTTTGGTTTCGCTGGGTCTGCCTTGCTATGAGGCCTTTTCTCCAGTTGCAGCAGGCAGGGTCTGCTCTGGCCGAGGGGCTTGGGCGTCTCATCACAGGGCGCGGGCTCTGGGGCGTGGGGGCTTCAGTGACCGCTGCTCCTGGGCTCTCGAGCACAGACAGTAATTCAGCTCGTGGGCTGAGCCGCTCCATAGTGTGCGGGATCCTCCCAGCTCAGGGATCGAACCCGCGTCTCCTGCACTGGCAGGCGGGTTCTTTACCCCAGAACCAGTGGGGAAGCCCGCCCCTCCTTTTGCATTACCAGGGGCAGAGCTGGCTGTCCTGAAGTCACAACGGCTGCACCCTTGCTAACCGCACCCAGGGCCCCACAGCCCAGTGACCGCGTGGGAGGAAGCCCTTGGGGCAGGGCCCGTGATTTGCATCTCCCTTCTCCGCAGGAGCAGCAGGGGAGCCATCCGTGGCTGCTTTCTCCACTGGAAGCTTTCACAAGGTGTTGCCAATCAACGGTGGCCTTCCGAGCCTTGACGGCCTGTTCTGGGACACCATCCAGTTCTACAGAGAAGTAAAATACCCACTCTGGACAGGTATTATTAGAAATACAGAAAGCAATTTCCCCTCAGCATTCACAGGCCCCTTCTGCATCTCTGGGCGGGAAGCCAATATTGTCCCCGTTGAATGGATGGGGAGACTGAGGGCCAGACATGTGAGTGAAGTGACTTCCAGAAGTCACACAGGTAGTTCAGAGCAGAGCCAAGACTTGAATCCAGGTCTCTTCACCCTAAACCTCGGTGCTCTGCGCGTGAGGCCTGTGGAGACAGAAGCTTCCAGAAAATGCTGGCGGGGAGAGTAAGGGGGTAGGATGCAGGCTGCCTGGAGCTTCCCAGGTGGCGCTCGTGGTAAAGAACCCGCTGCCAGTGCAGGAGACGTAAGAGACCTGGGTTTGATCCCTGGATCAGGAAGGTCCCCTGGAGGAGGGCATGGCAGCCCACTCCAGTGTCCTTGCCTGGAGAATCCCATGGACAGAGGAGCCTGGTGGGCTGCAGCCCGTGGGGTCATAGAGTTAGGACGCAGGGTGCAAGCTGCTTAGAATTGGGACTGTGTTCCTCCTCTGGGTCCCAGGGTCCAAGTGAGGGAACTCCGACATGCGCAAGATTTGCCTTGCTGCTGGACGCGTCGTTCCTGGGTGAGAAGGCTCCGCGGCAGTGGACGGGAGCAGTTGGTGGCGGATCCCTCCCAAGGCGGAGCGCTGAGGCCAGAGGCCAGGCAGGCGGCCCGGATGCGGGAAGCTGCCCATCCTGCGCATCCTCCCAGCGCTTCTGCAGGAGTCACGATTCAGGGCTTCCAGCTGATCTTCGGTGGGCAGAGGTGGTTACGGGGACCGATAAGGGGCGGCCGTTCCGGGCAGCACCCCACCCCAGAGCTGCTGGGTGGCTGCTGCCGTTTCGTCGCTAAGTCGTGTCCGACTCTTTGCAGCCCCGTGGACTGTAGCCCACCAGGCTCCTCTGTCCATGGGGTTCTCCAGGCAAGAACACTGGAGAGGGTTGCCATTTCCTTCTCCAGGGGGTCTTCCTGACCCAGGGATGGAACCCATGACTCCATCTCGTGCATTGGCAGGCAGATTCTTTACTGCTGAGCCACCAGGGAAGCCCCATCTGGCGGCAGTATATTAGTGAGAACACCCTTAGGAGGGCCAGGAGGCTGCTTGTCCCCAGCTCAGCCTATCAGTAAGCAATGCTGGGGTTGGCTTGGGCCTTGTGCTTCTTGTTGTGTTTGTAAGACAGCCTTCAGCAGTACCCATCAGGAAACCTTGGAAAAGATGAAGGTTTATTACTTGCAGGACCTAGAAATCACACAACACAGTGGGGCCTTGTGGCGGGGAGAGAGAGAGAGAACCCGGGCTTTTGCTTTTGTTGAGGTCGAGGCTTTCGTGGGCTCACTCTTTATTGGTGAATTTAAAACATAAGACTGAGAACTCCAAGCATGGGAGAGAAAAAACAAGCGGCCCAGATGGTCAGGAATGGGAATCGGCAAGATCTCTGACACAAAGGAGCCTCACTGGGAGGAGGAGGGAGGCTCCTGGTCAGGTCTGGGGGCTGGCACCGTGTTTACCCGGGAGCGCCGTCGCTGAAGTGGTCGCCTCGGCAATCAGGCCTACGCCAGTCAGCTGCACTACACGAAACAAGAAATAAAGACCACCAGCAGGGTTTACACGGTAGCGGCCCTCCACCACCGAACGACAGGGAGCGGGCGCTCTCCCCACAAGGAGACTCTCCCCCTGCTGTCAGCTGGAAGGGCCAAGGGAAGATTTACTGAGGGAGCTGAAGCTGCTGGGTGGGAGCTGGTGTCATGGGGGAGGGCGGAGGCTCTAGTCCACTGCTATCCATCCTGGGCACCTGGGTTGAGGGAAGCAGGTTCGCCTAATCTGGCCTCCATGCGGGATGTGCGCTGCACAGCTCTGGGGAGCACTGGTTCTTTTGTGCAGTGCACGACCTACACTCCCGTACATGGCAGCCCAGTCTGGGAAGGAGAGGTGCCTGACTGAAGGGAAAACAGCCCAACACCTGACAGATCCTGGCTCTGAGACCCAAGAGACCGGTCCTGTTCCACTTTAGCGACCAGCTCAATTCCAGGCAGAACTAACACACACTGAGCTCCCATTGGGCTTTCATGGAGGCTCAGTGGTAAAGAATCTGCCTGCAATGAAGGAGACCCAGGTTCGACCCAGGGGTGGTGACGATCCCCTGGAGATGGGAATGGCAACACACTCCAGTGTTCTTGCCGGGAGAATCCCATGGACAGAGACATTACTTTGCCTACAAAGGTCCGTCTAGTCAAAGCTGTGGTTTTTCCAGTAGACATGTATGGATGTGAGAGCTGGACACTAAAAAGGCTGAGCACCGAAGAACTGATGCTTTCAAACTGGTGCTGGAGAAGAGTCTGGAGAGTCCCCTGGACTGCAAGGAGATCCAACCAGTCCATCCTAAAGGAGATCAACCCTGAATATTCATTGGAAGGACTGATGCTGAAGCTGAAGCTCCAATACTTTGGCCATCTGATGTGAAGAACTGACTCATTTGAAAAGACCCTGATGCTGGGAAAGATTGAAGGCGGGAGGAGAAGGGGACGACAGAGGATGAGATGGTATCACCATCCAACTCAAGGCCATCCAACTCATGCCAACTCAGTGGACATGAGTTTGAACAAACTGGGAGATGGTGAAGGACAGGGAAGCCCTGTGTGCTGTAGTCCATGGGGTCGCAAAGAGCTGGACACGACTGAGTATCTGAGCATCAGAGTGCTTATTATGCGCCAGCTCATAATAGATGACTTCTCTCAGTCAGACCTCTGTGTCTCCCAATGTACACTCTACTACATTTTCCAAACATTTCTTTATTTTGCTGCGCTGGGTCTTAGTTGCAGCAGGCAGGATCTTCAGTCTTCCTGGCGGCACATGGGAGCTTTAATTACGGCGTGAGAACACTTAGCTGCAGCACGTGTGATCTGGTTCCCTGACCAGGGGTTGAACCCAGGCTCTCTGCACTGAGAGCAGCCAAGTCTTAGCCGCTGGACCTCCAGGGACGTCTCTCTACTACATTTTGAGTTGGGGGAAATGTTGTTGCTTTATTGATGAAATGACCACATTTACATTTTCAATGCAGGTGTTTCACTTTCCAAATGCAAAAGTCAGCTTTGTAGTCAAGTCTGGCTTGCAATGTAGGTTGCCTTTGTATCCTTTAAAGATAGCGACATTCGAGTTGGTACCCAAGAATTTTCTGGGGCCCCGTGGATGTCTCTTTTCACACTTAAGACCTACAGTCATCAGGTAGGTACTCAAAGCGTCCCTGGGCATCTGGCTCTCAGCCGGGTTAGGAAGGGCCAGCCTCAGTTTTCTTATGTGTGAATGGAGATGATGATACCGGCTGCATTGTATCATGAGGCGTACATGAAATTGAAGGTGCTGTTCTTGAGTACCCCCTGGGTACCAGATCTGTTGAGCCTTGGCGTTTGTTAGCTCATGTGACTTGTACCTGGCCCAGAATCCCCACTGTCTGCTGAATGAATGAATGAACACCTCCGCACAGGGCCAGCTTCTTGGGCAGGCCCCCTGGGCCCCAGGCTTTGTTCAACGCTCTGCTGTTGCCATCTTGAAATGTTTCATAATTTTTGAAGAAGAGACCTGCTTTCTTGGAAAAATAATTTTAATAAATGAATTTAATGAATAGCTGTGCTGAGCCTCGTCGCTCTGCACAGGCTTCCTCCAGTTGCGATGAGTGGGGTCACTGTCTAGCTGGGGCGTGCGGGCTTCTCGTTTTGGCGGCTTCTCTTAGAAGCACGGCCTCTAGGGCGTGAGGGCTTGGGTCACTGCAGCACATGGGCTTAGATGCTCCGTGGCAGGTGGGGTCCTCCCAGACCAGGGATTGAACCTGTCCCCTGCGTTGGCAGGTGGGTTCTTAACCACCAGACCACCTCGGAAGTCTCTGCTTTTTTTTTTTTTTCCAAAGGTAGGGAGTAGATTTATTAATACTCTTTGCAAAGCGGCTGTGGGAAAATGGGGAGCGAGAGAACGTTCATGTCCCAGGTCTTGGGCAAGGTCCTAGGACAGGCCACCAAGGCAGGGTCCCTGGCCCCACACAGGAAACAGGACCCTGCACTTTGATTTTGCTCTGGGTCCTGCAAATGAGGTCGCTCACACTGCCTGTCCGTAAGCCCCGTGGGACATTCTAGTCCGCCTTGTCATACCCATTCTACAGATGCATAAGCTGAGGCATAGGGCGGTGAAATGACATGCATGGTTTCCCAGCCTGTAAAGCGCAGAGCAGGGCCTTGGTGTGGACTTCCTTCAAGTGCAGTTCATTTCACTGCGAGGGCGGCCCTGCTACTGCGGGCTCACGCCTGTGCTGGGCCTGGCCAGGACAGGTCACAAGTCCACAAAGTGGGGGGCCTTTCCCTCCAGCTCTTAAAGGTCAGGGTGTTGGAGGATCTCACCAGTCCTTGGAAAAACTTCCAGTTTTTGACAAAGCAGTAAAAACGGCCTTCAGTCCGCCCACTCTGTTTCTTGTTCTGGAAGATGAGTGAATAGGAAATGGGGGAGAAACAAGGAAGATGAACAAATCTCATGGAGGGGCCAGCAGCATCTCCCTTTTTAGCCTGTTCGAGGGGAGGGGGACACGGAAAAGGAAAGCCCCCCACCCCAGGCCTGGGGCCTCTGGACGGCTGCGTCCACAGATCTCCAACCAACGCTGAAAATGAAAACTGTGGGACAAGCTGGTCCCCACCGCCTAGAACAAAGGGAGGCTGGTGTGTCTTAGTCACTGCTAATTTCTGGCAAATTACCGGCCTTGGGAGCAGGACTGCTTGTAAAGTTCTCACTGCTCCAAGCTGGAGGCGATTTATTCAAACGGAAATGAGGGCCACATCTGCTGAGGTGATGGGGAGTCGGGCCTCCTGCGAGCTCATGATGCCTGAGCTGGAATCCTAGGTGCACCTGCAGCAGGCCTGGTGCTCTCCCCAGCCCAGCTTTTATTCTCCCGGAGTGGTTTGCAGAAGGATGCTCAGAAGGGCTTATGTGAGCTCAGGACGGTGTGCACACGGGTTCTTTAAAAAATAATAAAGTCCTCTACTACTCCCAAGGCTGAGTGCATGTGATGGGGGAGTCGTGGGAGGAAGGAAATTGCAACTGTTTTTGTTTTTTGTTTTTTCCAGCCTGAGAGGGAGGGTGTTGGAACAGACTCTGAAGGAGAGGAAATGCTCTGCTCACTCTTAATTCTGAGGCGGCTGGATTCACACACGACACTCCAGCAGCTCAAGGCAGAAAGGGAGCCTCAGGTTGTAGAGGAGAGTAGGTCTCAGGCTGGAGGCCCTTGAGGGAAAAGGCGGGGCCGGGGAGGGGGGAGGAGATCCCGCTGTGAAACGGGACCCAGGAGGCAGGGCAGGATGGAGCTTGGGCACTGTGGGTTATGGACCAGAGAGGGGGCAGGAGGAGGAGGACCATTCCCCGGCCTAACGTGTGCAGAGTGCAGCTAACGAGCCTCTTTAAAGACAGAGTCAGCTTCTTTTTCATGGTCATCCAGCAGACATACCAAAGAGGACATAAGCAACTGGAAAGTGCCATGAGCAATTCTTATATATGTGTGTGTAATTTTGTTTATTTGTTTTGGCTGTGCTGGGTCTTTGTTGCTGGGCGAGCATTCCTCGTGAGCTCTTCTCGAGCTGCGGTGAGCAGGGGCTGCTCACTAGTTGCTTTGCAGGGGCTCCTCACTGCAGGGCTCTCACTGAAGGGCCTCTCACTGGGGGGCTCTCACTGGGGCAGCTCCTCACTGCGGGGGCTCCTCTTGCTGGGGAGCGCGGGCTCTCGGGCACAGGGGCTCAGGAGTTGCGGCTCCCGGGCTCCAGAGCACTCAGACTTAGTCGCTCCCTGGCAGTGGGATCGTCCCAGACCGGGGATCAAACCCCCGTCTCCTGCATTGGCAGGCAGATTCTTTACCGTTGGGCCACCAGGGAAGCCCATGGGAAATTCTAATCATAGTAAATTCTAAAGCAAATATCCATGCAATGAACAATCCAGTTGATATCAAGACACAGTGATGCCAGCAACCCTGGGTGATCTCTCCCACTCACGTCCCTTTCCGTGGCCTATGGGCACGCACAGCTTTACATTTATGAAGATCATTTCTTTTTATCTTAGTTTTGCCACTGTGTATGCATCTTTCAATAATCAAGCTTAGCCTTGCTTGTTTCTGAATCCTGTACAATGAACTCATACAGTGCATGTTAGTTGTGTCAGCTTCTTTTACTGAAAGTCATGATTGTAACATTTACCCATTCTTCCAGATGAAAAAATGGAGCCTCAGAGAAGTGAAAGGACACATTAAAGGTCACATAACTAGTCCTGGCAAAGCTGGGCATGAGTCCACACTGCCTGGTTACTGCCAGCAGATCAGTCTGCTGCGGTTGCTAACGCCCCTTTCTAACAACAGGCAGAGGAGTGACCTGGGATAGGAGACGCAGCCCTGCTGCTGAGCCAAGGCTAGAGGAGGAGCCGTCTGTCCCCCGAGCTCCTGCGGTGGGATCCCACACTGGGGCCATTCTCCTATTGGGAGCATAAACAGGGAGGGAGAGGGGGGTTCCTCCAAAGGAAGTGGGGTGCTCCCAGGGAAGTGGGGTGCTCCTAGGGAAGTGGGGGTGCTCCTAAGGAAATGGGGATGCTCCTAGGGAAATGGGGTGCTCCCAGGGAAGTGGGGGTGCTTCCAGGGAAATGGGGTACTCCTAGGGAAGTGGGGTGCTCCTAGGGAAATGGGGGTGCTCCTAGGGAAGTGGGGTGCCCCTAGGAAGGGCCAATGCTGGACAGCCAGCAACAACATGTGTCTTCTCTTTCATTTTTTCCTGAATATAGGTCAATCCCTTAAAATTTTTCCTGTTCCACTTTTTTTTTTTCCTGTTGAAGTAGAGTTGACCAGTCCATCCTACAGGAAATCAGTCCTGGGTGTTCATTGGAAGGACTGATGTTGAAGCTGAAACTCCAATATTTTGGCCACCTGATGTGAAGAGCTGACTCATTTGAAAAGACCCTGATGCTGGGAAAGATTGAGGGCAGGAGGAGAAGGGGATGACAGAGGATGAGATGGTTGGATGGCATCACCAACTCAATGGACATGGGTTTGGGTAAACTCCGGAAGTTGGTGACGGACAGGGAGGCCTGGTGTGCTGCAGTTCATGGGGTCGCAAAGAGTCGGATACGACTGAGCAACTGAACTGAACTGAAAAGTTTTTTTATTTATTTTTAATGGAAGAATAATTGCTTTACAATGCCATGTTGGTTACTGCCGCGCATCAACAGAAGTCAGCCACAGGTATACACACGGCCCCTCTCTCTTGACCCTCCCTCCCACCTCCCGCCCCATCCCAGCCCCTCAAGGTGTCACAGAGCCCCGGATCACACAGCAAACCCCACCGGCCGTCTGCTCCACGCGCGCCAGTGCGCACGATTCCCCGCTCCTCGCTCCGCTCCTCGCTCCGTCTGCTCACCCTCCCCTGCCGCTCCCCACCCCCCTGTCCACAGAGCTGTTCTTCATGTCTGCGTCTCTACTGCTGCCCTGCCAATAGGTTATTTTCAAGGTTTTTATTTCAAGAGAATTTTAGATTTACAAAAGACTTGCAAAGAGAGTTCCCATATACCCTTCACGCAGCTGCCCTGCTGGTAACATCTTTCATTACCGTGATACACCCCAAGGAAGGAGACACTGCCGGTAGTTACTGTCAGCGGAACTCCTGATTTAATTCAGGCATCTCCAGCTTTTCCACCAAGGTCCCTTTTCTGTTTTGCTGTCTAATCCAGGGTACCGCATAGCATTTAGACTCCTTTCTCTATTTTTACTGCATTGTGTGACTCGTGGGTCCGTAGTTTCCTGACCAGAATTGAGCGCAGGGCCACAGCAGGAGTTAAACTGGACCACCAGGGACCCCGCGCTCCCCCTCTCTTTATCTCAGTTTCCTCATCTGTGAAATGGGCGCTGGTAACGGTGGCCCCTCTCCCCTCGTCCTCCTGGGAGGGTTAAGCGATGGATCACTAACGTACAGCGCTCAGATGGTGCCCGGCCTGGGGAACTGCTGATACGCAGGGGTCACGGCTGTGACACTTGAGATCGGTGACACCTTTCCATGCCTTCTGGGAGCAGAGTTGGGAGCACCAGACAGAGCCTCACCACTCATCTAGGACTCAGGTTCCTTTGTAACCCCCGGCAGTTAGGTGGGTGACAGCCAACCCTAGATACCATCACTGAGGCCCAAAGGGCGCCTCCCTGCCCCTGTGAGCCACCCAGGGGATGGGATGATGGCTGGGGACTGACTTTGAATCAGGCAGGCCTGGGCTCGAATAGTGACTTGAATGGGTTGGGTGAGGGATTGCACTTATCCTGCTGTCATCTAACAAGTCCCCATCAAAGGCCTGCTGGCTGTTCCTGGCTCTGGGCTAGACACATGCATGTATCATCTCTGAATCCTCCCAACAACTAACAGGGTGATTGTTTTCATCCCCATTTTACAGATAAGGAAACTGAGGCTCAGAGCGTTTGAGTAACTGGCCAAAAGTCACACAACTAGGAAGTAAGGAAGCCAGGATACAGGCCTGTGCGCATCTGAAACCCGAACCATTAGTTCCTCTTCTCACTGCAGCTGCATCTCTGAGTATCAGTCCTGCCATAACAGCTGCAACTCCAGGTCCCCAGGCCTGGCTCGAAGCATGTCACAAACCTCAATTAGTTAATAAACGCTTTTTGCTTTAATTGCTTGAGGTGCCCAGCTGGAAAGTGACTGAGGCAGGTTTTGAACCCAGACCATCCATATCCAACATTTGCACTCTTCAGCCTGAGCCCCCTGCCTCACGATGGTGAATTTTGTAGGAATTTCACAGCTCAGCCTGAGAATGGCTCAGAGGGTAAAGAATCCACCTGTGATGCAGGAGACACAGGAGACATGGGTTTGATCCCTGGATCAGGAAGATCCCCTGGAGGAGGAAATGACAACCCATTCCAGTAATCTTGCCTGGAGAATCCCATGGACAGAGAAGCCTGGCGGGCTACAGTCCATGGGGTTGCAAAGAGTCAGACATGACTGAGCGCATAAACTCAACTCACATATACTGGGGGGAAGGATGGACACAGTGCTGCCTCAGAAATAGGAGAAACAGGAGTAAAAATAGGAGCCCATGGGGAGGGCAGGCCGCAGCGCATCATTTGGGTCAGCCTGGGACCCTCCTTTCCCAGTCACGATGCCACCTGGCAGCCCCGGCCAGGCGCCTGGTGCTGGCGAGGCTCCAGGGACGGACTCCGAGGCGGGCACACAGGGGGTGCCACCCGAGGTCGCCTTTGGGAGCCCCCGCCGCCTCCGAGGTCTGGAAGCATCCTCCAGGGGTGGCCCTGATGGCCTGGCTGGGCCTTTCTGCAGAAGCATCAGCGGGGGACGAGCAAGGGGGTGGGGAGCAGAGCAGAGAGGACACAGAACGCATGGCCAGGGCAGCAGGCAGCAGGGCAGACGGACAGCAGACGCAGGCGCATGTGGTTCCTGCGGGCTAGGCTGTGTGCGCACATGTGGACAAACGCTTGCCAGCGGGCATCGAGCCGGGGGGAGCCCGCAGGAGAACAGCGTGGAGAGGAGGCGGCCTGCCTGGAAATCATCGCGTGGGTCTGCATCGTGCTGGGAAAAACCTGGAGCCTGGGTCTGTGGCGACCGAGGCAAGAAGACTGGGAGCTGCCGTTTGTCACGTCGGCCGAGGGCCCTGGGGCACCCTCCTCTGCCCACCCCCCTCTCTGCCAGCTGCCCCAGGGCGGCGGTTACAGCGGCTCAGAAGTGAGCTGCTTTGCCCAAGCACAGACAGCTGCCAATCGGAAGGGCGGGGTGTGCCAACAGTGTACTGCTCAGGGCTGGGGGGCTGCTCAGGGCTGGGGAACGGGGGGCTTCCCCAGGCCAGCCTCCTGCCCGTGGCCCCACTGGCTGTCACCCTCCGCTCTGAGGGTGGGAGGGGCCCTGATGTGGCTCAGGGCCTTGGGGGCTCACGCCTGGCAGTGGGGAAATCAGCCTGCAGCCTTGGGGATGGCCTTGGGGGCTTTAGGATAGGAACCCAAGATACAGCAGGAGGGCAAAAAGGAGCCAGTGCTTCGCGTCGTCCACAGCGGCTGTGCAGGGGAACATTCGGGGAAAGCTTCAACGAACGAGGCTGAGAAGGGTCTTGAGGGACAGGCAGCAGGCTAACAGGCAGAGGGGAGCGGGAGGGACGGCGCTCGCTGCGGATGCTCTGATGGCCCAGGGCCTGGCCTCCCTGCACCCACTCGCCTTGCCAGGAGACTTGCAGCTCCTCCCAGCCTCCGATGCCAGACGCCCTTGACACTTGCTTTGACTGAGGGCCGCAGCAGCAGGGTGCCAGCCCCTAGTCCAAACCACAAGAGGACTTGCACGCGGCCTCCCGCCCCAGTGGACGCCAGCCTCCTCTGCGCGAGTGGCCTGGGCTAGCCTCCTGGAGGAGGGGACGCCACCTGGAGCAGAGGCTGGTCACCCAACTGCCCCAGCTGAAGCCCTGGCAGCTGAGTCTCGAGTGAGCCAAAGAAAAGAGCTGCCTCACCCGCACCTGGCTCCCAGACTCAGAGGCTGAGGAAACACACACGCCTAAGCAGGAGTGGTGTGGTTTGTTACACGGCATGACTGCCAAAGAGAAATCTACACACATTCAGGATGGGGACCGGGAAGACACGGCTTGGAGGTGGAGCGTTCGGGGCATCTGGGTATGGTGAGCAGCTCAGACTCTCTGGTTCAAAGGGAAGACCAAAAGCATCCCCAAAGTATCCTCCAGCCAGGGGCCTTGGAACCTCCAGAGCAGCTGACCTGGCCAACTGCTGACTGATGGAGCAAGTGAGTATCTGATCATCCGGCTCACTGGCCACCAGCTGGACCACTATCTCATGAGCTGACCAGTTGAATGCCTGCCAGGTTTGCAGACAAACAGGCCAGCCTATTTGATGTCAGCCCATTTTTGTCCAATTTGCCCGTGGCCAGGCCTTTGAAACACCTATCAAAAGGCTGCTTCCACCTTCTGGGTGGATCCTGCCCACTGGTGACTTCAGCACCTCACTCGTGTCCTCTGTTATGGATTGAAAGGTTGTGTCTCCCTCAAATTCATGCATTGGAATCCTAACCTCCAAAGTGATGGTGTTAGGAGGTGGGAGCCTCTGGGAGGTGATTAGGTCACGAAGGTGGAGTCCTCGTGAATAGGATTAGTGCCCTTATAAAGAGGCCCTCAGAGCTTTCTCTGCCTCCCTGCCACACAGAAATACATGAGAAAACGGCTGTCTGCAACCCAGAGGAGGGCCCTTGCTAGAACCCAACCACGGTGGCCCCTGATCTCAGAATCCCAGCCTCTAGAGCTATGAAAAATAAACGTTGTCTGTCTGCTCAGTCACCCAGTCTGTGGTATTCTCTTACCACTGAGTGGACGAAGATGCCTTCTGGTGTCCAGTGCTCTGAAGGCCACATGGGGCTGGTCATGCCTGCTGCTGTAGCTGCTACATGGGAGGGGGGATCACGGGAGCCTGAGGGATGGTGGGGCAGCACCAGGACAAGCATGGTCAGGGGTCTTCCATGGCCCTCTCCTTTGCTGGAGCTGGAGCTGAAATGCATCCCTGAAGTCATCTGGTCTAACCCGAATGCAGGGAGGAGGGGAGCCACGCAGGGCACCTTGGCTTCCTGGCCGGGCGGACGGCCGTCGAGCACCTGTGTCCCCTCCAGGCCCTGCACACCCTCCCTGAGACTTTGTCATCAGTCACCCTCCTCCTCCTCCTTCTGGGCCTGGTCTCCCACCACCCGCGCTTCTGTCTCAGGGCCACCCAGGAGGTCTGGGGTGGGAGCCCAGCCTGCTTCGCAGAGGACAAGGCCATTCTGGAGGGAGAGGCCCCTCCTTCCCCTTCCCCACCCTGCACTCCATCCTTCTCCTCTGCCAGCCTGTCCTGCCCCTGGCCTGACTTTTTACTGAGGAGTCAGCTAAGTTCACCACCGGGGTACAGTGATGCAGGGGTCTGGGGGAGGCTGGGGAGTGGGGAAGGAGCCCTGGGGCCTGGAAAGACCCCGAGTGTGGAGTCACCCAGCCCCAGTCCTGGCTCGGCCTCAAGAGGGCTCAGTGTCTCCACTTACCCAGAGGAGGTGGGGCTGAAGCGTCCAGGGGGGCTCTGAGATCTGGTCCAGACCCCTGGCCTGAAGTTTCTGGGTGTCGCCCCCTGAAGATCTGCGTCTGAGAAGGGAAGGAGGCCCCCTGTGGCAGGGGCAGTGATACTGCACGCCAGTTCTCTGCCCCTGCCGAGTGGATAAGACCCCCCAGGACCCTGAGTGAGGCCCAGAGAGGATCCAAGACCATGGCTGAGTCCACAGCTGAGAAGAGGCCGAGGCCAGACCGGGCCTGGAGTCCCTGTCTCGGGCCCTCTGACGCGCTCTCTGCAAGAGACACAGCCCGGGGCCACCCGCACAACAGTGAACCTCTGGCAAAAGTGCTGGTAGGAAGTAGGTGGGAAAACACCTAGGCCAGAGGGCCAAGGCCAGCGTTCTGGGAGGGACTAGAAGGGGATTCCTAAAGGAGATCACCCTGAATACTCATTGGGAGGAGCTCCCAGATGGCTGGCGGAGAAGAATCCACGGCAGCGCAGGAGGGGCAGGACCTGCGTGTTCGATCCCCGGGTCGGGAAGGCCCCTTGGAGGACGGCGCGGCAACCCACTCCAGTGTGCCTGCCTGCAGAGCCCCACGGACAGAGGAGCCTGGCGGGCTGCAGCCCTGGGGTCGCACACAGTGGGATACGACTCGAGGGACAGCACGCACATTCACTGGAAGGACTGACGCTGAAGCTGGAGCTCCAATACCCTGACCCCCTGATGCGAAGAGCTGACTCACTGGAAAAGACCCTCATGCTGGGAAAGACTGGAGGCAGGAGGAGAAGGGGGCGGCAGAGGATGAGAAGGTTGGATGGCATCACCGACTCAATGGGCATGAGTTTGGGTGAACTCCGGGAGTTGGTGATGGACAGGGACCCCCTGCTGTCAGGGGGTTGCAAAGAGTGGGACAGGACTGAACAACTGTAAAACAACTGCCTGTGCCCCAGAAAGTGCAGCTGGGGGGGGGGGGGATGGGTAGTCTGAGGTCCCTGTTTGTGAGGAGGGCGAGGCAACCACCCTGTGTCCTGACTGTGGCTTCAGCTGGAAGTGGCTTTTTGCAACACGGCCTCTCCCTCCCCAGCCTCCCCCTCAGCCAGGCTGCCCGCTCTCCCGGGGCTCGCGGGACCCACGGGGGGCTCTGGTGGGGACCAGGGAGCAGGGGCACTGGCTCCAGGCTGTCCTGAGTCAGGCCCTGGCCTTCCCCACCTGTAAAAGGGGCAGCTCGACAGGGATGCCCTCACAGGGCTGGGGCAGGACGAGGCCCCGGGGAGCAGGGTACCTGCTTGGCTTCCCCGCGCAGAGGGCAGCAAGCAGGGGCCCCGGGTTCTCCTGGCACGAGCGTCTCACCCTCTCCTCTGCTCGGGTTTCCATCCCCAGCCTCTCCGGTCCCTCTCCCTCAGGTCACTTGAGCGACTTTTTAAGAAGCACAGTGATTATGTCTCAGGCAAAGCCAGATCCTGGGAAGCTCCTGGCGGCCGGCCTCACTTTTCTGACTCAGACCCGCAATTCATCGCGCATCTGGAGCAGGTGTCAGAGCCTCCTGCAGAATTCCGCCCCGCGCTCTCAGCTCAGCCCCCTCCCCGGGTCAGGCTGTCCCGCAGGCGGCGGCAGGGTGCCGGTCCCTCTAACCCCTCAGGTGCTGGGAGCCCGCCCCCCGGACCCCCAGGAGCCCTGAGCCTGGTAGAGTCCGTCCGCAGCCGGCAGCCGCGCGCCCCTGGGTCCGTCCAGGGAGGGCTCGGGGCTCGGGGCTCGGGGCTCGGGCCTCGGCTCCCCCAGCGCGCGCCCAGCCCTCCGCGGACCCCGGACCCTGGACCCCTTCCCCTGCGGCGGAAAGCAAGCCCCAGCCCGGTTCTGGAGTGGCAGGGAGGGCAGCCAATGAGCACGCGGGCCACCATGCATTACATCATCGCCGTGGGCCCCCATTGGTCGGAAGCGCGACCGTCTGGGCCCTCCCTCGCGGCCTGGACGGCTGGCCTCGTTGCGCCCCAGGCGCGCAGAGCGCTGGCGCTGGGCTTGCGGACGGGGCCGCCGGGGGTCCAGGCTGTCGCCAGGCGTCAGCTTCCTCCTGCGGAAGAGGGACGAGTTTCTCCCGTCCTCCCAACTGCCCGCCTCCTAGAGGACCCCCAGGACCGGGGTCTGCCCGGGTTCCTCACCAACACCCTCCTGACCGTGCCCCCGCCCGGCCAGGAGCCCTGCGGAGACAAGGGTCTTGTCCAGGCCGGTCCCCCTTTCATCCCCAGAGCCTGGCAGGACGTGGACATGTTTAATAATGGTCAGCGCTAACTGACCGTTTTTCTAACTGGCAGACGTTGTCCTGAGCCTTATGTATCACTTTATTCATTTTATAAACGTTAACTCCCCACGGACATGGAGGCTGGGTGAGGACAATGATCGCCCAAGGTCATGAGACTGGTGAGGGGGAAAGCCAGGCTTCTCACCCAGGCAGGCTGGCTCCAAAGCGTGCCTGCGCGCCTGGCTCGGCGGTGCCCGGCTCTTGCAACCCCGTGGACTGTGTGTACCCTCCAGGCTCCTCTGCCCGTGGGATTCTCCGGGCAGGAATACTGGAGTGCACTGCCATTTCCTCCTCTGGGGGGTCCTACCGGCCCAGGGATGGACCTCTCTTGTGTCTCCTGCACTGGCAGACGCATTCTTTACCCCTGCACCATCTGGGAAGCCCTGGCTCCAGAGCCCTTAATCTCAAAGCCGTGGGAATGAAGGGCCAGCTCTCCCCGCTGTGCCTGGGTTAAGCTCCCTGGCAGTCTTCAGCAGGAGCCTTCCCCTGCTGGCGTGTCAGAGCAGGGCTATTCTCTGAACTGTCAGTGAGCCCCGGGGTAGACCCGGAAAAGCTGTTGCTGGGATTTGAGGAGTTCGGTCCTGAGATGTCAGGAAGCATTTCAGCTCTTCTGCCACCCCAGGGATGGGGGTGCATAAACCCCAGCAGGCTGGCTCATGGCAGATCAGCTGTGGCGTTCGATGGCGGCGTGTCGCTGCCCCCTCTCTGCCTGCCTCCCTCTGCTTTCTCCCCACCTGTCTTGGCTCTTGTTTGAACCCTCCAGTTTCTCTTGTGTGATCCTGAGAACACTGTGTCTACTATCTGGGCCTGACATCTGCTCACCTGTACCAGGAGAGGGCCGGGATGGGTGCCCTCACACCCAGGAAGCCTGCAGGGCCCCCCGGTGCCCTCTGTCTGCGCTCTCTGGCATCTGGGCCTGTGCCCGGTGGTTTTGAGTCAAGATGCAGTTTTGGGGTGCAAGACCAGGGAGAGGGTACGAGTGTCTGGATGCTTAGTGGGGCCAACAGCTCTGACCTTAGGGAAGCTTCTGTGGAGTCAAGCCTGGTGACTTCGGACGTGAACGTCTGACCCGTTTTCCCGCTGCTCCTTGGTAGGTGCTGCCGAGAGCAACGAAGAGCGATTCAACTCTGACCAAGTACTGGGGGTTCAGAGGAGAATGAGGCCCAGGGGGGGCACATGCGGTTCAACAGATAATTTTGATGCTGTAGGTAAGTGTGAGCACAGGGAGGGGGTGTCTGAATCCGCCTGGGAGCCTGAAGGGAAGGGTGCTTTGAGGATAAGGATGCAGCCCTTGGCTGGATCTTAAAGTAGATCAGAAGCTTGCCAGCCAGACGGGAGCTGGGGAGAGGGCTGACAATCATTCTTACATTCATTCGTTTATTCAGGTTATATCTTCTGGATTATATATAGAAGGGCATGTTGCAGAAGGAATGCCAGTGTCAGGAGAAGGGAGGACTGGGGACTTTTGAAGTTCAGAGTTGTCTTCACCATAGGTGTCAGAATTCATCTCCACGTAGAGACGCTTCTGGGGGAACCGGTCCCAGCATCATGGAGGGCCAGGAGGGAGCTCGGCCTTCTCTTCCTTGGCAGGCCTGCCCGTTGGGTGCTGCCCTTCACAGCACCCGCCCCCGCCCCCCGCCACCACACGGCCAGCCCATCAGTGTCTGTGAGCCGCTCCAGAAGGACGCCACTGCGAGGAGGCTCTGGAAGCCTCGTATCCTAGCAACCTCCGAGGCTGGCATCCTCAGGGCGAGGCCCAACTCAAGGTTGTTCTCTTCCTCCAGCCTTCCACTAATGTGTGTCCCCCATGGGCTTGAGGGGCAGGTTGGGGGGAAGAGGAGAGAGGTGGACGGGAAGTGTAGCGTCCAGCCCCATCCTAGCCTGGATGAGGCTTCTCAAGCAACATGGCCAGGATGGGGGGTGGGGTGGGGGCAGGGAGGAGAACAAGAGAAGTGCTTTAGCTGAATATTGCCATCTGTCTGTCACCAAGGTCAATTTACAGCCATTTAGAACACAATGAATCTAGGCAGTGATTGTCAATGACAGCTAACATCATAAAATGATGACAACTGGAAATTATTTTTATTTTCCTTCTGATGGAAGACCACAGCACCATCTATGAAATACTCCTGCCAAAAAACTTAAAAAAAAAATCAAGCCTGAATCTGATCAAGCCTCTAGAGGTAACTCCGAGTTACAGGGACTGCAGCCAGATCCTGTCTAAAGGAAGAACACTGTAGATTTCATCAACAAGAGATTGTAAAGAAAAAGAACAAAGGAAAATAAAAATAACCTCAAGTGAAACAGAAGGGGAACTTATAGCTGAACTTAACAGAAGCTCAAGAGAAATATCAACCCATGATAACATATGAGCTTTATTTGGATTCTGATTCTTACTAATAAACTAAGAAACAACAATGACAGTAAAAGCCAAGACACTCGTGGTCCAGTGATTAATTCTCTGCGCTCCCAACACCGGGGGTGTGGGTTCCATCCCTAGCTGGGAAAGCTAGCATCCCACATGCTGGGTGGTGTGGCCCAAAACAACAACAACAACAAACAAAGTAAACAACCTCCCACCCAACAAAAAGACACTCATGAGACAACTGAGGAAATCTGAACTGGATGTCTACTGATGTCAGTGAATGATTTTAATTTTAGGGAATGTTAAAATGGTTTAGGGATTATACTTAAAAAGAGTCTTGATTGTTCAGAACTACATACTGAAATATTTGTGGGTAAAATAATGATAGGTCTGGAATGTGCTTTAAAATAATCCATGGTGGGGGGGGGTTGTGTGGAGGCTTAGATAAAACAAGATTTGCCTCAAGCTGATTGATTGGTGATGAGTCTAGGGGATCATTATATTATAATATTAATTTATTCATGCACGCTCAGTCATGTCCCACTTTTTGTAGTCCCATGGACTGGAGCCCACCAGGTTCCTCTGTCCATGGGGTTTGCTAGGTAACAATACTGGAGTGGGTTGCCATTTCCTCCTCCAAGGGATCTTCCTGACCCAGGGATCGAACCTGAGACTCTTGCATCTCCTGCACTGGCAGGTGGATTCTTTACTACTGAGCCACCTGGGAAACAATGTTAATTTAAGTCATATGATATTGTTGCTATTTATTTAACCATTTTGGACCTTCACAATGGCAATTTCATATGATGAAAACTAATCCTTTGGTATATATTTGAAATTTTTCATAATAAACACTTTTTTAGAGCCAAAAGAAAAGTCCAGTCCTGCTTTTCCAAGAGGAAAGAGGTATCCCAGGCTTGTGCTAAAATCTGTGGGACTGTTATGAAAAAAAGCTGAAACAACTCTCAGCGGCCTCTGTTGCCTGCATGAATTACTTCTGTTGAACTAATAATAATGGTAACAACATTATAACTTACAGACAACTGACGGCAGATGCTTAGTGACTTCACTGGGTATGTTGGCGCTGCAGAAGATGACATCATGGATGTTTTAACTGCTTAGTAAGTAACAATAAAAAATTAAAGGAATCCAAACAAGCTGTAGATGGAGGATAAAATGAAAGTTCTTCCTGCTTTTGAAAGAAGCCACGCTGGGTCGTTCCTGGAGCATAACCTGTCCCTGAGGAACGTTGGCCTGAAGACCCTAAAGAGGGGGCAGCATCAACCCCTGCTTCGTCCCGTGGTCTCTGCAAATCTCCCGGCTTTTGAAGCCACAGCCTTCGTCTCTGCCTGTTTCTCAGACTTGTGGTTTCCTGTATCTGGAGAAGGCCCAGGTCACTCCTCTAAGTCCTTTGTCTAGTTCCTGTTTTTATCTTTATGCTGAATTAATCACTCAAGCAATCAACAAGGTTTTATTTATTTTTTTTTTAATAATGTCTTCTTTTTATGGACCACTGTGCTGGGTGCTTTAAGGTGACATGGTTTCTTGTCACAGCAAGCTAATGGATCAAATCCTAAGTCCACCGTTACTAGCTTTGTGGCCCTAGGCAAGTAATATTTAACCTCCATTTGAGCCTCCGTTTCCTTACCTGCAAATTGGGGGTAATGATAGTTAATACCTGCATATAGGGATCTTATGAGGATTAAATAAAATAAGGCAGGTCGGTGACCTAGTGTCTGGCACATTGTAAGGCTCAGTAAATGATAACTACCGCTATTATTATTTTTACATAAAACCTTGAATGTTTAACAGTGAAGATAAACTGGGTGGTTTTGGTGATGTGTGATATATCCTAGGGGACTGGTTTCGCAAGGAAGTCTTGTTCTAAGAAATTACTGAGTGCCCCTCACCATTTAGTCTCCTCTTTTACGTTAATAAAAAAGCTAAGACTACATTTCCCAGCCTTCCTTGCTGCCAGACATGGCCATCTTATCTCTTATCTGGGATGAGATTTTTTTTTTTTTGCTTCTGTTGGTATGGAGTGTTGATGTGATGGTTGGATCTCTAGCATCCTCTTTGGAGTGTGAACCAGTCTTGCAGATAGATAATGTGTACTGAGGATAATAGAACATGACAGGAGTCTGGATATCTGATGACTGTGGAGTCACCAGAAAGTCCCTGGACTGCCTATCTCTTTAGTTTTCTGTGTAGAGAAGTAAACTATCTTGTTTAAGTCTCCCCCGTCCCCTACCTTTTTTTCTGTTGTATGCAGCTGAACCTAATTCCAAAGGTGATATTCAAGATATATAACAACCAGAATGGTGCAGGCAGTGACCAGTTAGAACAGAGCAGACCGTGGCCCTCGGGATAGAGCAGCAGAGGGGAGGATTGGGGAATTTGGGGTGGTGGAGCCTGGGGCAGCAGATATTTACCAAGCAGCATGGAAATGGTTTAATACTTTGACCCCCTATCAATGGATGCTGCTCAGTCACTTCAGCAGTCTCACCCTCTGTGACCCCGTGGACTGTAGCCCCCAGGCTCCTCTGTCCAGGGGATTCTCCAGGCAAGAATACTGGAGTAGGTGGCCGTACCCTCCTCCAGGGAATCTTCCCCACCTAGGGGTCGAACCCACGTCTCTTGTGTCTCCTGCATTGGCAGGCGTATTCTTTACCCTGAGCCACCAGGGAAGCTCACATCAATAGATCCACAGCTGAAAATCAGATGAGTAGAAGCCCTGCCTCAACCTAACAGAGAGAATGAATAATGCTTGCGAACAGCAGAAACGATGGAGAAGGCCTTCAGGCCCTGGGCACTGCTTGAGAAGAGGGTGACACCTGTGGACAGTGAGAACTGCAGAACAGTGTGACTTAATGAGAATGCTCTTTCTTTTTTTGTTTTGTTTTTCATTTAAAAAAATTGTGGTAACATACATGTAACATAACATGTACCATCTTAGCCATTTTTCAGTGTACAGTTCGGTTGTATTGAATTTATTTATAAAGTTATGCAAGCATTGCCATCCATCTCCATAACTCTTTTCATCTTGTAAAACTGAAACTCTGTTCCCAGGAAGCAGTAACTCCTGGTTCCCCTCCCCCAGTCCCTGGCAAGCATATTCTTACCTTCTGTCTTGGTGATGTTGACTACCCTAAGTGCTTCATATAAGTGGAACCATATAATATTTGCCTTTTTTTGACAAGCTTATTTCACTTAGCATAATGTCCTCTAGTTTCATCTATGTTTACCATATATCAGAGTTTCTTTCCTTTGTATGGCTGAATAATATTCCATTGTAAGTATACGCCACATTTTATTTATCTATTCATCAATCAATGGACACTTAGGTTTCTCCCACATTTCAGCCATTGTGAGTAATGTTGTCATGAACATGGATGTACAAATGTCTCTTTAAGATTCTGTTTTTAAATTTTGGGAGTATATATCCTGAAGTGGAATTCTTATGTTATGTGGTAATTCTATTTTTCATTTCTTGAGGAACCTCCATACTGTTATCCTCCCCAGCAACAGTGCACAATGGTCCAGTCTCTCCACATCCTCCCAAAACTATTTTTCTGTTTTTTTCCCCCAGATTTATTGAGGTATAACAGACTCTCAGAACTGTATGTTGAGGTATTACAGACACTCAGTGCTGTATGTTGAGGTATTACAGACACTCAGTGCTGTATGTTGAGGTGTAACAGACAGTCGGTGCTGTGTGTTGAGGTGTAACAGACAGTCGGCGCTGTATGTTGAGGTGTAACAGACAGTCGGCGCTGTGTGTTGAGGTGTAACAGACAGTCGGCGCTGTGTGTTGAGGTGTAACAGACAGTCGGCGCTGTGTAAGTTGAGGTGTAACAGACACTCGGCGCTGTGTGTTGAGGTGTAACAGACACTCGGCGCTGTGTGTTGAGGTGTAACAGACAGTCGGCGCTGTATGTTGAGGTGTAACAGACAGTCAGTACTGTATATTAAGGTGTAACAGACAGTCGGTGCTGTGTGTTGAGGTGTAACAGACAGTCGGCGCTGTGTGTTGAGGTGTAACAGACAGTCGGCGCGGTGTGTTGAGGTGTAACAGACAGTCGGCGCTGTGTGTTGAGGTGTAACAGACAGTCGGCGCTGTGTGTTGAGGTGTAACAGACAGTCGGCGCTGTGTGTTGAGGTGTAACAGACAGTCGGCGCTGTGTGTTGAGGTGTAACAGACAGTCGGCGCTGTGTGTTGAGGTGTAACAGACAGTCGGCGCTGTATGTTTAGGTGTAACAGACACTCGGCGCTGTGTGTTGAGGTGTAACAGACACTCGGCGCTGTATGTTGAGGTGTAACAGACAGTCGGCACTGTGTGTTGAGGTGTAACAGACACTCGGCACTGTATGTTGAGGTGTAACAGACACTCGGTGCTGTATGTTGAGGTGTAACAGTCGGCGCTGTATGTTGAGGTGTAACAAACACTTGGCACTGTGTGTTGAGGTGTAACAGACACTCAGAACTGTATGTTGAGGTGTAACAGACAGTCGGTGCTGTATGTTGAGGAGTAACAGACAGTCGGTGCTGTGTGTTGAGGAGTAACAGACAGTCGGTGCTGTGTGTTGAGGTGTAACAGACACTCAGTACTGTGTGTTGAGGTATTACAGACAGTACTGTATGTTGACGTGTTACAGACACTCAGTACTGTATATGTTTAATGTGTACAGCATATTGATCTCACTGACATACATCGTGAAATTATTGTCATGTTTAGTGAATATTCATCATCTCACAGCAGAAATAATTGGAAAAATTAATTCCTCGTGATGCAAGCTCTGAAGATTTACTTTCTTAACTGCTTTCATTTATAACACACAGCAGTGTTAAGTCTATCATATACATTACATCCCTAGTACTTATTTATCTTACAACTGGAAGTTTGTACCTTTGACTACCTTCATCCAATTTCCCCTTTCCCAACCCACCCTGCCCCCTGCCACCTCTGGTAAAGTCAAGTCTGATTGCTTTTCCTATGAGTTTGTTCATTTTTGTTGACGTGTAGTTGACCTACAATACTATGTTAGCTCCTAGTGTACCATGTGGTGATTTCATATTTCTGTACATTTCAAAATAGTCACAATCATAAGCCTAGTTACTATTTGTCACCATATGAAGCTATTATATAGCTGTTGCTTATACCCCTCACACTGTACATTTCCTGCCTGTGACTCATTTATTTTGTAACTGGAAGGTTGCGCCTCTGATCTCCTCTACCTGTTTCTCTCATTATCCCGGCCTCCTCCCCTGTTTATTCTGTGTGTCTGTGTCTGTGACTATTTCTGTTCTATGTTTGTCTGTTTGTTTTGCTTTCTAGAGTCCACATATAATCAAATAATCCAGTGTTTGTCTTTCTCTGACTTATTTCACTTAGCATGATACCCTCTTGATCCATGCATGTGTCTCAAATGGCAAGATTTCATTCTTTCTTATGGCTGAGTAGTATTCTGTGTGTGTGAAGTGCCATCCCATCACAGTTTTGATTTGCATTTCCCTAATCAGTGGTGTTGAGCATCTTTTTATATGTTTATTGGCCATCTATATGCCTCCTTTAAGAAAGAATGTTCTTCTTAATGTGTGAGTGTAGGTTATAAGAGGGACTGGAAGATGCCATTTGAAATCACATCAAAGAGGCCAGATGAGTCAGATTACAGAAGCCTTCGAGAGGCAGATTTGGAAATATTCTTGAATTTGAGGCCAGAGGAGCATTTGTGGGCTTGGGGGTGAGTGACGGAGCAGATGAGCCCAGGAAGTGAGGCATCTTGGCTCTGCAGTGCTGCTTTCCCTATCAGTCAGAGAAGTCAGAGTCCCTCCGGATTCGGCGGGGAGCAGACGTGTGCCCCTCTTGCTGGGGGGAGAGTCAGGGTCACGTTGCAGAAACACACACGAGATGTTGGTTCCATCGCGTCTGTCTTTGGAAAGGGCAGCCTGGCGCTGAGCCGTCCTTGCTGTCCGGCACCCGTCTTGTTAAGAAGGCCTCAGGGTGGTTGCTTTCTCTTTCCAGCTCCAACCTCTTCAGCAGTATCTGGAGGTGCTTGCTGTCTGCTAAACGGGATACAGTGTGCACCTGGATTATTTATGGAAACTGATGATATCTTTAGTGGAAAATAACCAAGAAAAAGCTTAAGCATGGCACTAATTAGCTAATGTAATTGAAACAAAGGGAATAGTTCAGACTCTAAGTATGACTCAAAAATAAAGAGAAATGATTTTTCAGTGGGAGGTGATATAGTTCTCATCATTATTCAAAATGACTGGATTTATGAGTCATTCACTTAGCAAAATTTCCTGAGTGCCTACTAGGTTCCCAGCACTGTGCGAGGTCCAGGGTGAAGCCGGCCGGTGATCCAGCTCCTCCCTGCAAGCACTTGGAGATGAAGCAATGTGCTCTATGATGTGCTGAGCGCCTGCTGGGAGAATGCGGAAGGAACCCTGGGGCACGCGGGCGGTGGGGCTCAAGGGTCCACCTGGCGCTGGGATTCGAAGGGGGGTAAGAGCACCAGGAGGGCTTCCCTGGTGGTGCAGACGGTAAAGAGTCTGCCTGCAGTGCGGGAGACTCGGGTTCCATTCCAGGGTTGGGAAGATGCCCTGGAGAAGGGAGGAGTTACCCACTCCAGTATTCTTACCTGGAGGGTTCCATGGACAGAGGAGCCTGGTGGACTACAGTCCATGGGGTCACAAAGAGTCAGACACGACTGAGTAACTCACACAGACATGCACACATACACACACACACACACACGCACACACAACACGCGCGCACACACACGCACATACACACGCGCGTGCACACGCGCGCGCACACACACACACGCGTGCACACGCGCGCGCGCACACACACGTGCACACACACAACACACGCGCACGCACGCACACACACGCGCGCACGCACACACACACACACACACACACACACACATGAGTACCAGGATCCCAGGGGCAGAGCAGGGCTGGGGATTCCCGGGTGACCCTGCAAGCTTCTAAGTTAGGGTCTTCTCAGCCGTGGCTGAGTGCTGCTCTCACAGACCCAAAGTTTAAAAAAAGTATACATATATATATATGTTTTTCTATATTCATATATATTAATGTATGATTTTCATCCTTCACTGTAGCCTTAACATGAGCAATAGCAAGTCCTAGACAGCGGTACGGGGCTGCCCAAGGAAGAAGCGGGCAGCTTCCCCACCCCCATCTCTACAAGCCCAGAGGGAACTGTCCGTGCCTATTGAGGGGAATGACCAACGTCCAGAATCATCATCCTAGCCATCCAAGCTTTTTCTTCTTTCTTAGATGCACTGTTTAAATGAGGCATACCAGATGATCACATCTTAAAGAAAATCAGTCATTCTTAAATAAATTTACACAGAACGTTTACACATACCCTTTGGTCTACTTTTCTTGGCAGCCCTGTACATGAGTTTATCCCCATTTTCTTGGTCACAGCTCCGAAGGGTCAAGGGGCTCGCTCAAGGCCACTCAGTTACAATCAGAGAGGGGCCTCCAACCTAGTTCTTCTGATGTGCTTTACTTTTTGGATTGGGTGATGAATTTCTGTGGGATGACTGATTCTTCCATGATGCCAGCCAGGTGACAGAGGAATGGATCCAAGTTAGCATCAGGGAGGAAGGCAGCAATGGTCTTTGGTCTTTATCATTTAGACCACCCCGCCCCACACCGTGGAGAAGGCAATGGCACCCCACTCCAGTACTCTTGCCTGGAAAATCCCATGGATGGAGGAGCCTGGTAGGCTGCAGTCCATGGGGTCGCTAAGAGTTGGACACGACTGAGCGACTTCACTTTCACTTTTCACTTTCATGCATTGGAGAAGGAAATGCCAACCCACTCCAGTGTTCTTGCCTGGAGAATCCCAGGGACGGGGGAGCCTGGTGGGCTGCCGTCTATGGGGTCACACAGAGTCGGACACAACTGAAGCGACTTAGCAGCAGCAGCAGCCCCACACCAGGCCACTCTGAGCCTGGACATCCCACCACAGGAGGGGGAGGGAGGGCGGCATCCTGGGAGGCTTTCTGAGCTAGGTTGGGATGCGGCAAACACCATGTGCCCCACAGTCTGCTGGCCAGAACTCAGTCAGCTGGGCTCATCTCAAGATCCAGGGAGCAGGGAAATACAGTCCCAAGTATCCCAGTGCTTCCTAGCACCGCTTAGACCAAGAAAGAGGAGCGTGACTGTTCGGTGTTCCGTGGACCATCAGTGACACAAGCCAACACTGGCTGAGCGCTTCCAGCCCACCAGGCAGCTTTCTGTGACCTCTGTCTGTACTGAGCATTCAATCCTCACATCAGAACCAGGGGAGGTGCTGCTGCCGGTCCCATCTATGATAAGGAGCCTAAGGCCCAGGGCTTCCCCTGTGGCTCAGCCACAAAGAGTCTGCCTGCAACTCAGGAGACCTGGATCTGATCCCTGGGTCGGGATGATCCCTTGGAGAAGGGAATGGCAACCCACCTCAACATCCTTGCCTGAGAAGTCCCATGGGCAGAAGAGCCTGGAGGGCTATAGTCCATGGGGTCGCAAAGAGTTGAACATGACTTAGCAACTCAACAACAACAACAACAAAATCTCAGGTACGAAGCGGGGTAGGGATCCGGACACACACTGAGCTCCCTGCTCTAGACCCCCGAGCATGGCCGACCCCACGCGGCCCTCCTGACTCCCCCTCTGCTCCATCGCCTGCCTCCGGCCCCTCCTCCCGACCCCGGCCGCTCTCTCCAGGTCTCATGTGTCCCCTTCCGCCAGCGTGTCCCCCCAGTCCGCTCTCCACTCTGCTGCCAGTGATCCTGAAAGCCAGGCGTGGTTCTGTCTCTGTCCCTCCCTCCAGCGCTGGCCTGTCGCGCTCGGGATGAAGTCCAGACCCCCCTCGCCGCAGTCTGCGCCCACCTGGTTTGACAGCACCTCCATCCTCGCCTCCCCCGAGGTGATGTGCTTCAAACCCTAGGCACCAACCCCTGAGCTTCTCACCCGCCCCATTCACCACGAAGCCCGACTGTGAATTCATGCCTTCCAATGCTGTTCCTTCTTTCTGGAATATTCTTCCTTCTTGCATTTGCCAAATTCCCAGATCTTCAGGACAAGGCTCAGAGACCACCCACCCCATACCTCCCCTCCAGGCTCCCCGAACTGGGTCCTTCATTCTCTCTCTGTGCTTCCCGAGTTTGCATCAAGGCCCCAGCCCTTCCCACCTTGCCTTGCTGTCTGTTCTTTCCTTGAGTGTCTCCCTCCCCAGACCAGGAGCAACTCAGGGTCAGGACAGCGTCTCATCCATGACCCTTTCCACGGGGCCCAGAACAGGGCCGAGCTCTTCCTCTGTCGTGTTGTAGGAGGAAGGGAGCCTGTGCTCCATGACCCACTCTTCCCCGGCCAGGTCGGACCCTGGTTGGAGGGAGGGAGGGCACTTGTCTGATCACCGGTTCCTGGCTCTGGGAGCCTTGTGAAAATTACTAACGGCCAAGCACCACCCCCGGCTTTCCAGGTGGCCTTAGTGGTAAAGAATCAGTCTGCCAGCGCAGGAGAGGCAAGAGACTTGGGTTCAGTCCCTGGGTTAGGAAGATGCCCTGGAGTAGGAAGTGGCAACTCACTCCAGTATTCTTGCCTGGAGAATCCCATGGACAGAGGAGCCTGATGGGCTATAGTCCACGGGGCTGCAGAAAGGGGGACACAACTGAGCACACACACACACAAGCATCATCCCCAGCAACTCTCAGTCGATGGTCCCCGGTGATTCCCGGGGTTAGGACCACTCCAGGCCTCTCACGAGCACACAGATCCCCTGGGATCACGCTGAAGTGCCAGTTCGGATCCAGTGGGTCAGGGTGGGGTTGGAGGGTTTGCATTTCTCACAAACTCCCCAGTGATGCTGATGCTGCAGGTCCACAGACCACAGTTTGAGGAGGAAAGGACTTAGATGACTCTCCCATCACTGATGTGGCATCAGTTGCCCTTGAGAAGGGGGAAGAGGCCTGGAGGCCTGCAGGTCAGAGCAGAGAGGTGAGGAGGAGGGAAGACGATGAGGCTGGGGAGACGAGGTCCCTGGGAGCTGTCAGGGAGGATGCACGGGGGACGTGGGGTCCCTTGGCACATGCGTGGTGGTGAAAGTGCTGGCCTGCACGCCACGTCCCCAGGGTCTGTGTCCTGCGAATCACAACAGCTAGTGCTTACCAGGTGCCCGGCACTGCCCTAGGCTGGTAATTCATGTGATCCCCTCGACCTTTTTACAAATGAGGCAACAGAGGCAGGAAAGATTCAATGACACACCCAAGGTCCTGCAGTAGGGAATGACAGAGGACCGGCTCTCCGGCTCCGGTCTGAGTGACTCACCCCTTCGTGTATCACCTCTCTGGTTTCTGAGCCAATGCATTTTTGTTCATCTCGCCAAGTCTTCAATGGGCCCTGGCTCTGATCGCGGTCGGGCGCGGGTGCTGGGAACGCGGGGATGCCACTGCCCCAGCTGCCCCCACAGAGCCCACACCCTGTGGGCAGATCTGCGCTTGTGAGCAGCCCAGACACCTGGTCCCAGCTGGAGCCCTCGCCGGGCTGGGAGGAGGGTCCTGGACGGTGCGCAGGGCTCTGGGCGGACGCAGGCTGAGGGGCCCGGGCCCTGCCTTTCCTGCATACCCGCCCTCCCTGCCCGCCCCAGACCTCTGCCCCCGCCAGCCCTGAGTGTCCTCGCCCCAGCCCCCGAGCCACCCAACTGCTCACGCTTTACAAAATCAGTTCCATTCTATTATTTACTAATTGCTTAGTTATTATCTTGACGGATGGAATAGGGCACCCAGCCCTCGGGGTGCCTGGAAAACACGCTGTCTTCCAGCCTACCTGCTCTGCTCTGTAACAGCAGAGCCTCAGGCCGCAAGGCGGGGAGGCCGGCTGGGTGGGCTGGGTGCCCCTGCCCCCTGGGTCCCTGGCTCCTGGGCACTGACAGCCCCCACCTCCCCTCAGATGGGTGAGCTCAGTGGCCGAGGTCACAGGTCTCCTTCCCGGAACCTGATTGCTGTGGGAGATAAGACCCTGAGCTCCAGGTGGGGGCGCGGGGTCAGGAGGAGGACAATCCAAACCAGAGCATCAGGCAGAAGGGAAAGCTGACCCCAGCCAGACTTTCCTTGGTCCAAGCGTCTGTCTCGCTGGGCCTCGTGTTGCTATCATTGCCTCCACCATCAGGCTCGGAGCATCTGGTGTTTTTCATCTCTGTCACCCCTGGAGCCTGCGTGGATGACATCATGTGTATCCCATGGGGGAGTCAGCCCAAGGATTATCATTCCTCTGAGAAGTGCTGATGCTGAAGCTCCAGTACTTTGGCCACCTGATGCAAAGAGCTGACTCATCGGAAAAGACCCTGATGCTGGGAAAGATTGAGGGCAGAAGGAGAAGGGGACGATGGAGGATGAGATGGTTGGATGGCATCACCGACTCGATGGACATGAGTTTGAGTAAACTCCAGGAGTTGGTGATGGACAGGGAGGCCCGGTGTGCTGCGGTTCATGGGGTCACAAAGAGTTGGACACGACTGAGCGACTTTCACTTTCACTTTTTCACTTTCACGTTCTCCTGTTGCAGAGCGTGGGCTCCAGGGCACACGGGCATCAGTAGTGGCTGACAGCAGGCTCGGAAGCTGAGGCACCCGGGCTTACTTGCCTTGAGGTTTGTGGAATCTTCCCAGCCAGGGATCAAACTCTGTGTCCCTTGGATTGGCAGATGGATTCTTAACCCCTGGACCACCAAGGAGCTCCAGCCTGTGGTTTCTTGGGAGTCTTTTAAAGCCATCTGTCACAAGCTGGACTCAAGATAGCTGGGAGAAATATCAATAACCTCAGATATGCAGATGATACCACCCTTATGGCAGAAAATGAAGAGGAACTAAAAAGCCTCTTGATGAAAGTAAAAGAGGAGAGTGAAAAAGTTAGCTTAAAGCTCAACATTCAGAAAACTAAGATCATGGTATCTGGTCCCATCACTTCATGGGAAATAGATGGGGAAAGAGTGGAAACAGTGTCAGACTTTATTTTTGGGGGCTCCAAAATCACTGCAGATGGTGACTACAGCCATGAAATTAAAAGACACTTACTCCTTTGAAGGAAAGTTATGACCAACCTAGATAGCATATTAAAAAGCAGAGACGTTACTTTGCCAACAAAAGTCCGTCTAGTCAAAGTAATGGTTTTTCCAGTGGTCATGTATGGATGTGAGAGGTGGACCATAAAGAAAGCTGAGCGCTGAAGAATTGATGCTTTTGAACTGTGGTGTTGGAGAAGACTCTTGAGAGTCCCTCGGACTGCAGGGAGATCCAACCAGTCCATCCTAAAGGAGATCAGTCCTGGGTGTTCATTGGAAGGACTGATGCCGAAGGTGAAACTCCAATACTTTGGTCACCTGATGCAAAGAAATGAGTCATTGGAAAAGACCCTGATGCTGGGAAAGATTGAAGGAGGGAGGAGGAGATGACAGAGGATGATATGGTTGGATGGCATCACCGACTCAGTGGACATGAATCTGAGCAAGCTTCAGGAGTTGGTGACGGACAGGGAGGCCTTGCGTGCTGCAGTCCATGGGATCACAAAGAGTCGGAGAGGACTGAGCGACTGAACTGAACTGAACTGATAGTAATTCATTGTATGGATTACATTGTACATAGGCTATTCAACCAATTCTTTATTGATAAATATTTGTGTTTCTATGCTTCAATAAATGACCATTTGCTGATATCATTTTGCTTTTCTTTTGGTGTGCTTTGGGGTAGATTTCTAGAAATGAGATTACCAGGTCAAAAGGTAAATGCCTATATACAGAAGGTAAGGTAAATGCCTGTATAATTTTGCTACATATTGCCAAATTCTTGACAGGATTGCATATTCTTTGTCTTCCTACCAGTATTGTCTGAGAGTGACTATTTCCCTATGGCGTCTCCAACAGTATATGTTGTTAAGTTTTTGGAGTTTGCCGATATGATAGGTAAGAAGTAGTGGTATCTTGACTTAGTGTTAATTTTCATTTTCTATTTTCATAAATTTAGGGGCTATATGTTTTTTTCCCTTCTGGAAACTGTCCATTCAAATCTTTTATCCATTTTCTACTGAGTTGTTAGGGGTACTCTTTGTGAGGTTAAGTTTAAAAATATTTTTCCAGTTTAACATTTTTTCACTGTGTTTATTTTTCTATATGGAAAAATTTTAACTTTTTTATATAGTAATTTTACTATTTTTCCCCCTCACTGCTTCTGCATTTTTAGTCATAGTTAAGAAAATGTTTTTCCAACCCCAGGTTATGAAGGAATTCACATATGCTTTCTTTACAGTATTTTATTGTTTTAGCTTTTGCAATCAGATTCCTAGTTCATATGGAATTTATCCTGGCATGCAATGTGAAGATCAAATCTGATTTTACCTTTTTCTATGTTTCTATCCAGCTGTCTCAACACAACTTATTAAAATGTTCTTTGCCTCCACTGACTTGAAATACTACCTTTATTGTATATCAAATTTCCATATGCACTTGGATCTATTTTTGGATTTTCACCAATTTGTGCACCAGTACTATACTGTTGTAATTACAGAAGCTTTAAAATGTGTTTGACATCTTATAATGCTAGGATCCCTTACTGCTCTTATTTTTTAAGCTTTTTTCCTGGCTACTCTTACTAGCTTTTTTTCTTATAAATTTTATAATCAACCTCTAATGCTCCAGGGGGGAAAATGATGGTGTTTTGGGAGTGGAAGGTCTCATTAAATTTACAAATTAACTTATACAGAATTGACATTTTTACAACCTTACATTTTTCTACTCAAGAACATGGTGTATATATATATATATATATATATACACACATCAGTTTGCACAAGTACACATATTTGCATTTCAGGAACTTTTTTTCTCTTCCCATAGGTTTTGCACATTCTTTGTTAAATTTATGTCTAAATATTTTTTTAAGTTTTGGTATTATAAATGTGGTCTGCTATGCTGTTATTTTCTTTTAACTTATTTTTTATATTTATGAAGACTTTTGGTTTCTGCATGTTAATTTTGTCTTACTCTTTTACTAAATTCTCAATATTCAGAGCAGTTTTTCCATATTCTTTAGGCTTTTCCAAATACATATGGTTGCATCATCTGCAAACTGAGAGAGTTTTTACTTCTCCTTTCTTATCCCAACGCCTCTCCTTCCTTTCTCTGATCTAACTTTGTTGGGGAGAACCTCCGGTGCATGTTAGTTACAATGTGCTATTTTTAAATGTGCTATTAGTTTTTGTTTGTTATTATTTTTGTTTGTTTGCTAATATTTTATTTAAGACTTCTCTATCTGCATTCCTAGATGAGATTTATGGGGCCTGTTTTTAAAGACTTCTATGGTAACCACGGCCTAAGCATGAGTAATAGAATGAACTACTAAGATTCTCATGAACTTCACTCAGCTTCCTCCACACGGGCTCGTGTCATCACCTTCAAAATATCCCTCCTCTTTGCTTCCTTTTTGTCATTTTCCTCTGGTTTTTACATTTTTCTTGAGTCACCCTCATGTTTGCTTTCTGTTTCCTGGAACTCAATGAGGCCTGATGATGCTGGGTAAGTCCTGGGAATTGATGAGGCCTGATGGTTCTGCTTGGACTGGCAAGGAGATCCAACCAGTTCATCCTAAAGGAGATCAGGCCTGGGTGTTCATTGGAAGGACTGATGCTGAAGCTGAAGCTCCAATACTTTGGCCACCTGATGCAAAGAGTTGACTCATTGGAAAAGACCCTGATGCTGGGATGGATTGGGGGCAGGAGGAGAAGGGGATGACAGAGGATGAGATGGCTGGATGGCATCACCGACTTGATGCACATGAGTTTGAATAAACTCCGGGAGTTTGTGATGGACAGGAAGGCCTGGCGTGCTGCGGTTCATGGGGTTGCAAAGAGTTGGACACGACTGAGCGACTGAACTGAACTGAACTGATGGTGCTGGGTTAGTCCTAGGGATCTAAGAGGCCTGATGGTACTGGGTTAGTCCTGGGGATCTGTGAAGCCTGATTGTATTGGCTAAGTGAATAGACCTCAGATTCACACAGACCAACCTGGTATTGATTGAGTCACAGCTCAGCCACTTGCCAGTCCTGTGACTTTGGGCCAACTGTGGAATCTTTTGAAGCCTCAACTTTCTCATCTGTAAAGTGCAAGTAGTGTTAATGCCTTACTTCACAGTATTGCTCGTGTGAGACAGTACAATTAGCATGTGTCTGCTATAGCTGTTTACCAAACCCACTCTTTCTTCCTGAGCATATCTTTAAAAACATTTCCATTCTTCCTTGTAGTTAGAGGTGGCCATGCGCCTGTGCTAGCCAATGGAATGTCATCAAAATTATGTGTGACACGTCCAGGTGAGGCCTGGTAAAAACTTCCCACAGGTCCCTATCCATGCTTTTCCTCTCCTGCTAGTTTGCTGTAGACACGCAAGGCAAAGATAGTGAGGCCGCCGTGCAGAAGGAGGCTGGGCCCCTCCATTGCCTCATGGAAGAGCTTGCTTGCTTGCTGGGTCGCTCAGTCATTTCTGACTCTTCAAGACCCCACGGACTGTAGCCAGCCAGGCTCTTCTCCATGGAGCTATCCAGGCCAGAACACTGCAGTGGGCTGCCATTCCCTTCTCCCGGATCTTTCCGACCCAGGGATGGAACCCGGGCCTCCTGCACTGCAGGCCGATTCGTTACCCTCTGAGCAACCAGGGGAGCCCTGGAATAGAGTCACTCGTTAATCAGGGACGTGGGTCAGACTCTGGAATAGAGTCACTCGCTAATCAGGGACGTGGATCAGACTCCAGTGAACGCACAGGGAGCTTCTGCCTCGTCTGGTCCACTGCCGTTCCCAGGCTTCGCTGGCCTCAGCGGCCGGCGTCTCCACCCCTCGCCGCACTCGGGGGGGCAGGCCTCACTCCTCTCCCTTCCCCTCTCCCCACCCTGGGACCCCGCGGAGCCGTCCTCACCCCCCTCAGGCCGTGGGTGCGTCCTTGGGCTCCGTGCTGCCGGGTCCCTGCCCCAGTCACACCCCCGACGGTGAGCTCTTTGTTCCCACGCCTTCTCCGGTCACCGGGCCCACAGCTGGGGCTCAGCAAGGTCAGTGGGCTGAGCAAGGAGTGCGTGTGCAGTGTGAAGATGCACAGATCCATGTTCTGAAGACATCGGAAGGCTGGCTGATGTCTGCAAAAGGCTGTGGAAGTAGCACACTCAGCGTCTCGTCCGGCTTTGAGTCTCAAAGCAGTCTGATGGCCCGGTCACAGCCCTGGGTCGCTGCTGGGACTGGACGGCTCTCAGCGAAGCTCTCGTTTTTGCGCTGGTGCCGACGGTGTGGACGGCAGGGCCCGCGTCCCCCACCAGGTGAGCGCCAAGCCCGGCTCTGTGTGGAGCTGGCTGTGGACATGCCCTGCCTGCCCCGGCCCCAGACTCAGCCCCTCGCCCCTCTGGCTCGGACAGTGTGTCTGGGAGGCGGGAGACGGTCTGAGGAAGGTGGGCCTGGGAAGCGACAGGGCCTGAGGCTGGGGGCAGACCTACAGCTTCTTTGGATCCCATGCGGTGTCCACGTCAGCAAGTCCAGAATCACGGGTCCCAGCCTCGGTTCCCCCGCCTCGGGCAGCTCAGCTCCAGCGTCTCAGGGCTCCACACTCCCCATAGGGAGGCCATCACCTTACGAAAAAATTCTGGGAGCTGCCGCCACCCCAAAGTGAAGGAGAAGGTCGCTCAGTCGTGTCCGGCTCTTCATGACCCCAGGGACTATACAGTCCCTGGGGTTCTCCAGGGCTGGATACTGGAGTGAGGAGCCTTTCCCTTCTCCAGGGGAGCTTCCCCACCCAGGGATCACACCCAGGTCTCCCGCATTGCAGGCGGATTCTTCACCAGCTGATCCACCAGGGAAGCCCGCCACCCCAGAAGTCATACAAAATTAAAATAGTACTAGAAATACGGCAGTCCAAATGAGTTCTGATTTTTTGTTCATGTTTATTGTTCTGACAGGGCTTTTACAACATTCCACATGGACATGTTTCTAAAATGCTTTTTCTTCCTCCTTTCTTGCTGCTGCCTCTGTTTGCTGCCCTCTTCACTCCAGCTGGGCCTCCCGCCTTGGGACCCAGGAGGCAGGCGGGGCTCGTCTGAAAGCGCCTGGGGACCGTGGGGCCCTGTGCCCGTGTGCGGAGCCCGCCCTGTGCCCGCGGGCAGTGCTAACGCCGCCCTCACCAGTGCGGGAGAGGAGCCAGGCACCCAGCTCCTGCGGGCTCGGAAGGGGCGGGAAGGCCCGCAGGTGCAGGGCAGTGGGAGCTGAGCCGGGAGCAGGCGAGCAGGCAGGGGCCCGGAGAGGCCGCAGCTCGCCCGCCCTGCGGGGCTGCAGGCAGCGAGGGGCGGGGGCTACCTGCCTCTGAGGCCGGGCGGGGGGCAGGGGGCGGGGGCTGCGGCGGGGACCAGGGCCCCCAGGCCTTCCAGCGGTTCCTCTGGGACTCCTGCGGCAGCAGAGGAGAGCGACGAGCGAAACGCACCCCCTTCAGAGCCAGGTTGACCAGACCCAAACCTGGGCCCCATCATGGCCTTGGGAACATCACTTCCTGTTTTCTGAGACAAGACTTGGTCCAAACGGGAAGGGATCATAAAGGCCAACTAGTCAGCAACCTCGATTTACAGAGGAGGCTGCTGAGGCCTTGTGCGGACAAGGTGCTCTTCAAGAATGGGTTGGTAGAAGGCAAGCAGGAGCCTGAGCCTTGACTTCTGACTCCACCCAAGTACTTTACCCAGCACAGCGTTGTGAAGACGGTGCAAACAGCGTTCGGCCACCAGTTCCCCCCATTTAACACGCATCCCTCCGACCATCCATCCACAGACGCACACATTGCTCCATTTAACCGCCCTGATGCCTCATTCCATCTGCGACTCATCTGTCACCCATCCTTCCACTTGTCAGCCTATCCAACTAGTCTGTATCCACCCTCTACCCCCACCCTAGCCACCATCCGTCCATCTACCCACCTGTCTACCCGTCTTTCCATCCAACCACCGTGACACCCATCAGCCTGGAGGAAGAGGGCAACGACTCGGGTACATGACCAGCAGTGTCTGCCACAGGGTGTGAGAAGCTACAGTTGTTACTATTAACCTCTGTTCCAAAGTCAATTCCGTGATTACCGAACTTCTACCAAGTTCACAGCATTGTGCTAAGCACTGCTAGGTAGGGGTAGGGATTCAGGAAAAAAGCCCCAAAACTAAATATTTCCTCCTAAAGAAATATGACAACTGAAAGCAATTTTAGACCTTGGGTTGGGTCTTAGGCTGGGAAAATAAAAGAAGTATAAAGAACGTAATTAAGACAATTGATGAAGTCCTAATATGGATTGTAGAATAGACAATAGTATATTGTTGATATGTTTAATTTCCTGATTTTTGTAACTGTACTATGGTTGTGTAAGAGAATGTCCTTTTTCTTAGGAAATTCACACTGAAGTATTTAGGGATAAAGGGACTTGAAATCTCTGACTTACTTGAAATAATTTCAGAAAAAATATTATTTTTATCATATATGTAAATATATAATAATGTGTAATATATAAATATGCTATATATGGTAATATATACAAGGAGGAAGAGAGAGGAAGCAAATGGGGCAAAAAGTAAGCAATTGATGGATTTGGGTCAAGATTAAATGGGGGAGCCTTCCAGCCACAGTAAAATCCTAAAGTAAGGAAACCCCAAGAAAAGGAAAAAGAATATATGGGGGAGACTTTACTATTGTTGCAAATTTTTTGTTTGTTTGAAATGATATGAAATTAAACATCATTCTCCCAAATCAATAGTTCTGTTGTCATGGAGCTTATAATTTAGATGAAGGAGATACTCACTGGAAACACAAATAGGAGGAAGACAAACTGTGTATTAATCTGTGAGTGTTCATGTTCCCTTCCCCACTCCGCAGTGTCTGTAATAAAGAGCGAGAGGGCAGAGAATGAAAGAAAAATGGTAGGAGATGGGTCTAGCATGGGCTTGTGAGAGCCGCAGCTTCAGGGTGGATGAGAACTCGGGAGCTGCAAAGGAGCTTCTGAAAATCTGCCGTGGATTATGAATTTGATTCTTTTTCAAGAATCAAGAAGGACTGAAATGTCTTTAAAAAGTACTGTTGGTTGCTTGACTGTCTTTGAGTGCAACTTTTTGCAAAGACTGACTCACATGGAGCCCTGTGTCTTATCCCGGTTACAGATGTATGACTGGTCCTCATCAGCAAGGACTGCAGCAAGAGTGACCGGGAAATAGGCTGGTCAGAGAGGATACATACAGGCTTGAGATGTAAATGAGCGCAGGTTAGGCAGAGAGGAAGAGGAAATCATGGGAATCCAGGTGACAGAGTGTCACCTGCTTATTTAACTTATAAGCAGAGTACATCATGAGAAATGCAGCGCTGGATGAAGCGCAAGCCGGAATCATGATTGCTGGGAGAAATATCAATAACCTCAGATATGCAGATGACACTACCCTTATGGAAGAAAGTGAAGAAGAACTAAATAGCCTCTTGATGAAAGTGAAAGAGGAGAGTGAAAAAGCTGGCTTAAAACTCGACATTCAGAAAATGGCATCTGCTCACGTTACTTCATGGCAAATAGATGGGGAAACAATGGAAACTTTATTTTCTTGGGCTCCAAAATCACTGTGGATGGTGGCTAAAGCCATAAAATTAAAAGATGCTTGCTCCTTGGAAGAAAAGTTATGACAAACCTAGACAGTATATTAAAAAGCAGAGACATTACTTTGCCAACAAAGGTCTGTCTAGTCAAAGCTATGGTTTTTCCAGTAGTCATGTATGGATGTGAGAGTTGGACCATAAAGAAGGCTGAGTGCTGAAGAATTGATGCTTTCAAGCTGTAATACTCTTGAGAGGCCCTTGGATTGCAAGGAGGTCAAACCAGTAAATCCTAAAGGAAATGAATCCTGAATATTCATTAGAAGGATTGATGCTGAAGCTCCAAAACTTTGGCCATCTGATTCGAGGAGCTGATTCTTTGAAAAAGATCCTGATGCTGGAAAGATTGAAGACGGGAGGAGAAGGGGACGACAGAGGATGAGATGGTTGGATGGCATCACCAGCTCAATGGACATGAGTTTGAGCAAACTCCGGGAGTTGGTGATGGACAGGGAAGCCTGGCGTGCTGCGATCCACGGGGTTGCACAGAGTTGAACACGACTGAGCGACTGAACAGTGACAGCAAGGTAACAAAGTGGAAAAGCAGAGAAGACGGATATTTATGAAGCTCTGTACCAGGCTCTTTTACATCCTTCATCTCACTTAACCCATACAATACATCCCTGCTAACTACTCACTGTTAGTTCTACTTTGCAGATAAGGAAACTGGGTCATGGAGAGATTGCCTGCACTGCTGGTGGGGGCAGAAGTAAGAACTGCGTGGCTGTAAAGACCTTCGATGCCACATGCCTCAGGAAAGGGCACGGCTCAAAGAGACGGCGGGGAGAGATGAGGGGGTGGGCCTGAAGGGGCCCGCCTTGAATGCCAGCGTCAGGGGAGCACTGACCGCGGCCCTGACTGGGGATGGTGGTAACCACTCACATGAGTTACCATGCAGCGGGAGGTCCTGGGAAGGAACACAGAGTTCACAAGCCACCACCAGCAAGAGGAAATCGGGAAAGGTCAAAGGAGGGAGGAGAGGCCGGCCACACGTCCTGTCCACTTCCCAGAGTCCTTCCCCAGGGGTCCGTCTTGACTGAGCAATGCGCGCACTGCCAGGAAGGGTCCTGAGTCAGGACGACGGGCCAGAGACCACCTGGAAACTCATCTCAACAGCATCAAAGCCGAGACGGGGAGCCCCGTGGCAGAGCGGTCCTCCTGGGCCCCTCACCTACTGCCCTCCGCCCGGGTGCCCCTCCCAATAAGTCTGCACGCGTCTCCCCCTGGACAGGTCACTTCTGAGTGTGAGACTAGAGCCCACTCTCGGGCCCTGGAAGGGGTCCCCCTTTCTGCAGGTGGGAGTAAGATCCCCCATTCTTACTAGGAGTAGGATCCCAGGCTTCACAAACGCAGATACCCAGAAAACTACTTCAAGGAAAAGGGCTTGGTGGACATGAAATAGGAAGGATTTGGGCCAGCGGATTCCAAGCTCCCAATTACCCAGCTGCCACAGCACTGATGACAAAGAAGGTGACCTCCCAGAGCACCAGGCTGGCCGACCTCTCAGCCTGATGGCGCCTCCTCAGGGTGGGGTCCGCCAGGCACATGCCCGCGGGGAGAAGAGGTGTGATTCTGTGAGCTGACTCCAACTGTGAGCTGCCAGCTGCCGCTTTCTGTTCTCTCCTGCCGCAGGACGGGGGGAAAGCCCCTGCCCCCCACTAGTGGGTGATTGTTGGACTCATCCCAGCTGCTCAATAGTCCAGCCTCTCTGCTCGCTGAAATGGACGGCAGCCCAGCCCACCCGGCCAGCCCTGACCCCGGGACCAGCCCTTTCTGGATGGGATGAGGGGCTGAGCGTGTGATTCAAGCCTGTGTCAGGAGGGACGGCTTCAGGGTGGGCTGAGGGGAGCAGTGAAAGTCAGAGAAGAAGGTCACTGGGATTCAGCAAAGCAGGGTTCTCCTGACCAGGCTGGAGCCGTCTCCCGTCGGCCGGCGGGGAACTACGGCAGGGCCCACGGGGTGGCTGAGCCACAGATGGAAGGCGCCCTGGCCTCTGGTGGACGGTCAGGACGACAGCCAACCCGCCACCCTGCATGCTCACCAGGGTGAGTGTGGACAGAGGTGACTTCTGATGCGGGGGTCTGTCACATCTTTGGGCCCGTTTGTTACAGCAGTTAGCTATTCACTCACACAGTCTGGATCACCAGGGTGTCATGCAGAGAGCACCCTACTCCTGGTTCTACCACCAACTCTCCCTGTCATCTGGGACTACTCACTGCCCTGGGCCTTGGTCTCACCATCTGCAGGGAAAGAGGGTCAGTTAACTGATTTCCGAAGTCTTTTCTACAATGCCACAAGTCTGTTTCCTAAAAGGTGGGTGGTAGTATTTGAGAATAGAAACCCAGTCAAATATTTGACAAAATGACCCAAACATCCTTACTAACAATACGGTAAAGTGGAACCTTGCAGTGTGTGGGTGGAGATGGGTTGATTAATGATGTCTAAGGACCACTGATAAGTAGGTCAGTAACAACTGGGAAAGGAGGTCTCTAGCACCATGCTCCAGGGCCCGTTTAAAATCAGCGGTTTGGATGGAGGCACAGAAAGGAAGCTGAATAAATACAGATCTTCCTCAACTTACAATGGGGCTACATCCTGCTATATTCATGGGTTTATCTAGAGACCTACAGCCTACAGCTGGGCAAAATCATCTGAACAAAGGCTGTTTTATAATAAAGTGTTGAATAGCTCATGTCATATATTGAAGACCATACTGAAAGTCAAAAGCAGAACGGTGGTCTGGGTGCAGAACGGTTGTAAGTGTGTGGGTTGTGTACTCTCTAGATTGCTGACTGACTAGGAGCCGCAGCTCATTGCCCAGCATCACGAGAGAGGGCTGTACCACATCTCACAGACAGGAAAAGGTCAAAATTCAAAATCCAAAGCATGATTCCCATTGAATGCGTACAGCTTTTGCAGCATCATGAAGTCAAAACATTGTTGTAAGTCAGGGACGGTGAATATAAGGAAAGCACAGGCTGGGAGGGCTGGTTCATAGATGGAGGAGGGGCTTACGCTTCAAAATAGTCTCTGTTAGGCAGGAAGTTTGGACAAAGGCAACAAAGAAAAATGAACCCAGACGAACGCAGGTCCTACAAAACTCAAAGGTCAGGGCCCTTGTTTTGGCAACAGGCCTTAGCAACAGGCTGTGCGAGAGTGCCCTGGACCTTCCTGCTGACCAGAGTCAGGTCATGGCTGCTGAGACACGCAGATGCTGAGACTGCAGCAAGCATGCACAGGGTCCCAGGAGGAGACACCATGGGAAGTGTCCGACCTGAAGGTCAGGCCATACCGGGATTTCTTGTTCCATTTAAGGGACCACTGATGCTTTAGAATAGGAATCAGAACAGTCTTTCTGTAAAGGGTCAGAGAGTAAACGTTTTAAGCTTGGTAGGTCATACAGTGTCGGTGTTAACTATTCAACTTGGCCTTTGTAAATCAAAAGCAGCCACAGACAATAATTAAGTGTGGCTATGTCTTAATAAAACTTTATTTACAAAACAAGGAGTGGGCCAGATTTGGTCTTTGGGCTGTTGTTTGCAATCCCTGCTTAGAAAGGGGCGACATAAATGCCTGGAGTTGTCAGGGTCCTGGAGGCTGGGGCATAGGTGAAGTGGTGAAAGAAACAGGTTTGGGATTCGGCGTGGAGAGTTAGGCGTGCCCACCCAGGGGTCCTTGAAAGAAAACCACAATGGGGGGAAGTCAGAAAGAGGCTTATTTGCCTTCATGTCAAGGAAGACCCCTTTGCTGATTTATATCAGCAAAGAGATGATTCTGTATCATCAGAGGTGTGCACGCAGAAGCTGGGGGATGGGGAGCTGGGCTGGGTGCTCCTTAACGCCCAGTCTTACTCTGGAGTAAAAAGGTTTTCTGCCTCCCACGACGTCCCTGTGTTCCCTTCCTTCCCAGCACTCAGCGTGGAGCTGGTACACCCTGCCCACAGAGTGAGGCACGAACGAAACACTGGAGAGGCATCACGGTCCCTTTGATCATCGGCATCAGGAGTTTGGGAGACCGGGGATGTTTGCAGGACTGGCTTGATGGGAGACTTGTGGTGAGCCCGGTGGGCGCAGGGGGCGCCTCTGGCTGCAGACGCACTCCCCTGCCCCCTCTGGGTGAGAGAAAGCTGATTCCTCAAATGGGAAAACTGGCCCAGGACTGAGCATCCAGAGCTCCCACCATAACCAGAATGGATGCGCTCATTCCGCTGGTCTTTCACAGTATAGGCACCTTGGCGCCCGCAGATGGAAATACAAGCCTCCTTTGTCGGTTTTGACTGACGCCAGAAGCAGGCTTGCTATCAGAAGTAGGGCCTCTGGGTTTCTTGAGGCAGCATTCTGGATCCCGTCACCTCATTTCTGTAAGGTCGCGACTGAGCTTGACCAGGTCTTACTCATTCAATCTTGTGATAAACCAGAGGTGCCAGCCACAAGGTTCTGGTTACTAGTAAGAGAAACTCCAACTCACCCGACCGCCCGGAAGCAGAGAAGCAAGTGACTCATCACCAAAGGCATGAGACCCAAATCCAAGTTAGTAAGATGCCTGCTCAGGTAAGATTCTCCCCAATTCCAAATGGCTCCAACAGTGAAGAAATGCATCCATTATTTTAGCAGCGATCCTCTGGCAACATGGGACCCCGCCTCCCTGGCTACAGCTGATTGGATCAGGGGAAAGCTCTGGACTCAGAGCAGCCAATCAGAGGCCCGGCCGACAGCCAGTGGTGGGATGTGTAGAGGGGGAGTCCGTCCAGTCAAGGCACCGGCAATAAAGATGTCCTGGTTGGAGCTCCTTCTTGGAAACTTGGTCCTGAGAGTTGGAGTAAGACCTGAGACCCTTAGAGGGATCTGGAGACAAGAGTTCCGAGCAAGGTAGTGCGTGGAGGAGGCTGAGCACACGGACACAGAAGCCAGGAGAAAGCAAGGAGCCGACCTGGAGAGGAGCCGCCCGTCTTGAGAGCCAGAGCTGAAGCAGGTGTTCGCTGGCCTCCGGTCGGTGCTGGCCGTTATGCGTCGCTCCAGGGAGTTTGCCAGGGATGTCATGCCCACTGACGGGCCTGCCGAAGTTGCCGTCTTTGCTGCTCTCACGGTGTCTTTGTACGTGACCTCCCACCAGCCCCCCAGTATCGCCGGACAGGGTGAAAGGAGAGCGGTGGACCCCCTGGAATTCTGAGTCGGTCTCTTGCAGGATCAGGATGGGATAGCAGACTCCCTGGGTCAGGTTCTCAGGGCCCGCAGGAGATGGCAGAGGGCGCTGGGAGGGGCACCCAGCTCTCTGACCTCCTGGACGTCCTGACTCCAGCCCGAGGCCCGAGGGGGTGAACACTGGGCAGCCAAGGCCGGGAAACTCAGCCGACAGAGGTGCCTCGCACACACGGGCAGCTGGCATTGCCCTCCACTCTGGCCTCACCCCGGAAAGCCAGCGTGGGGTCCAGGCAGTGGGGAGGGGAAGTGGGGACTGGGTCTCCACACCTCCACGCACCCTCATTTTGTTAGCAGCTCCTGGAGTTTCCCAGACAATGGAGACCGTCCAGATACCGCAGAGGCTGAGGGTGCAGTCACGGGATCCAACCAAACTCCTGGGTCTGCCGGGCAGACCTAGGTTACCGGGCAAGTCACCCAACCTCCCTGGGCCTCTACTTGACCATCTGTGAAATGGGGATGATGACAGTACCTATCACACAGCGGTGAGAGTGTGAAATGAGTTCAGGTGTATAAAGCACTTGGGACGGCGCCGGTCCACAGTAGGTGCTCAGTAAACATCACCTACTGCTCCTAAGAGCCAGGGTTCAGGGAAGGGCGTGGAGGACCTAGAGAAAGGAGAAAAGACACGGAGAGAAACCTCAGAAGAAGAAAACAGGAAAGAAGGGGGCCGAGGAAGGGGGAGCCACTGGGTGCCACCCCCCGGGCCTGCTTGGGGCTCCCTCTCTTGTTCTTCCCTCCCCCATATGTTCTTCAGAATTCTGAGGAGTTCTGCTTCCACCCCCAGCAGTTGCCATGGTGACAGAACCCTGGACCCAGTGGAAAGTTCTCTGCGCTTGGCAACCAGACGGCAGCGCCCAGCCTGCTGCCTGCCTCTGCGTGGGCGGCCGGCTCCGGCTGCCGCAGGGCTCCTGTCCCCACGGGGACACCGCCCCCCGGGAATCCAGGCCGGGAGCCCCTGCACGACCGGCACCGGCGGCCCTCAGGGAGCGTCCGGTCTGTCCCTTTGCCGGTGGGACGCTGAGCCAGAGCGGCGATGTGCAGGTCGCAGGCCTCCTGACCCCCCTGGACCCTCTCCCTTGGGTTCAGCTGTGAGTCCTGCTGGCGGGGTACTGGGGACGTCACGGGCAGGATGGCATCCATGGCAGGGTGGGCAGCTCTGGGGAACTGCGTGGCTGCTGAGATCGGGGGTGGGGGGACACCGGAAATCACGGGGACCCTGGGGAGGGCGCGACTGATCCCCGCCCCAGCACAGCTCTCAGTGGGGTTTGCTGGGGGCAATTTTTGTTCTCCTCCCAACAGCCCCAGCTTTCAGCCAAAGTGAGAAGCTTGCAACACGGGCCTTCAGCAAGCGCCCCACCCCCACCCCCACCCCACCCCGGCCTTCCCTGGCAGGGCCCACGCCCCAGCTCAGCCCGGCCTTCAGCCCTTGCCTCCCCCAGACCGAGCCTTGGTTCCCAGACAGAGTCACTGTCTCCTTCAGGGGTCACGAGGTCCTGGCTTCTCTCACTTCTCATCTATTTCGTTCCTCCTGTGTGATTTTCTTCTGTGGATCCATGTTTTCAAAACGTGGTCTCTGGACTTCTCTGGTGGTCCAGTGATGAAGAATCCGCCTGCCAGTGCAGAGGATGTGGGTTAGACCCCTGGTCCGCGGAGATTCCGCGTGTCTCGGGGCAGCGAAGCCCCGCCCCTGCAACCACGGAGCCTGCCTCCGGAGCCCCATGCATGTGTCTGCTGCAGCCTGCGAGCCCTCGGCGGACTCCACAAGAGGAGCCACAAACGAAACGTGTGGAACCAGTGCACCCCGGCTGGAGAGTAGCCCCGCTCCCCGCAACTGAAGCTGTGCACAGCAATGAAGACCCAGCACGGTCAAGAATATAAAAATCTTGTCCCTTGAGCAAAAAGCCTTTATTGAGCAACTTGTTCACATAGCCTATTAAAAAGCAAATCTTCCCAGCCCTGGGTATCCCAGGTTTGCCTGCCCCAGAGGCAGAGGCGTGGCACTTGTGTGGTTGAATGGTGGGTACATTTCAAGAAATGAAAGTTGACACTAGCTCAGGGCTCGTGCAGGTGAAGGTCCCCAGGTTGATGACTATGGGATTTCTCCCAAGTCCCACAAATCCACCAGTGAGAAGGACATGAACTCTCTTGGAAACTGTGGCTACTGTCCAGACTGAGGCCAGGATGCACCATGTCAGGCCCACCCCACCTCCTGGGAGCCTTCAGGGTCCAAGCATTTGCGGAAAGTAAAAGACTCTTGTGGTCTGCTGAGAATCTAGCCCTTGGAAAGAAGGGGTCTCCTATCCTGTTTCTGATATTATGACGTGGATGACAAAACCACTTACTGAAAGCAAAGGGCTTTCCTTGAGCCATCTTAGTGGCCCTGGAAGCTATTACCCCCAAACTAGAGATGAAACCCATGAGTTCTAATTTTCAGTGGAAACTCGGAGTTGCAAAATTCCCTCAGAGGTAGATTTTGCACAATGTCCTCATTGCCCAGGGCTGTGAACTGCAATCTAGGGGAGGAAGTGATGGCACAGGCAGGGGGTGGGTACAAGGTCCAGACCACGGGATAAAGGCTCAAGTCCCACCTCTCATTCCTGAGCTGAGCGATTACAGAAGAATGACATCACTTCTCTAAGCCTCAGTCTTTCCATCTATAAAATGTGGCCCCTGTTCATTCCTTCACCAGGTCACGTGTTCCACAGGAGAAGGACCATATTAACCTCTTGCTTCTCTTCCACATTCCTACTACAGAGAGCCTGGCATTAAGCAGTCCTGAAGAAATCAGAGGATAGGAGCCAACCACAAGGACATTCCTTCCCCAGACCATCCACCACTCATTCGTTTCATTAACCAATTTGCTCATTTGTTCAACCAAAATTTATTGTTATCACATACACGTCGGGTGGTGTGGGAGACAGACGAGAAGCTTATTCCTAACTCATGAGGTCAAAGGTGGTCCTCACACAGTGGAACGTGGGAGGTACAGGATACAGAGGAGGCACCTTCAGTTCTGCAGAACCCAGGAAGACTTCCCAGAGGAGGTGACAACTCAGCCAAGATCTCAAAGATAAGAAGGCTTAACATAAGCAAGGCAAGTAGCGTTGGAGCTCTAGGAAAGATAAGTGTAACCTGGAGGGGGAGGGGTTCTCCGGGGGCCACACGATTCCCCTTCCCAGAGAAACGACCTCATTCTGAGCAGAGACCAGTCCGGTGGTTCAGGACCATGGAGAGCAGCACCTCGGGGACTTGGCGCCGTTTTGAACTTGCTGGTTTGCAGGGGCACAGCTCAGGCCAAGGCCTGAGACAGGCAGGCCGGTGGGGCCTGGGGACCACCAGGTTAGAAGCAGAGGAAGGGGGATCTGGGGGCTGACCAAAGTCCAGCTGTCACCTCTCCTACTGCATGACGGCCGCGGTCACCAGACCCAAGCCTGGTGGGCAATTCCCAGGCCTGAGAGTCCGGGGACCCTGCCGGCCACAAGGAAAATGGCAGGGTGATTGAGACAAGTGAGTCTCAAACTGTTACAGAATCAGAAATCCCTTTGAGAACCTCCCAAATAATGAAGAATAAACTTAGAAACACAACACAGTAAAGAAGTAGATTAAATAGTATGTCAGAAGGTCATAAATGTTACGGGGAAAAGGACCCTCCCTCCTCAGTGGGGAAAAAAAAGCACACCCAAGTGAACCGAATTTTTTGGTATAATTTAGGCAGCTCTTTTTTTTTTCCTTCTGGCATTCTAAGATCATCTCTCCATTATTTGTTTATTTATTATTTTTAATTGAAGTTTAGCTGATTTACAATCTTATATTAGTTTCAGGTAAACAATACAAGTGATTCAATATTTCTGTAGGTTATATTCCATTTAAACTTATCATAAAGCATTGGTTGTATTCCCTGTGCTGTTCAATATATCCTTGTAGCTTATTTCTTTTATGCATTGTAGTTTGCAACTCTCAATCCTCTACCCCATCTTACCCCTTCCTCCTTTTCCCTCTCCACCAGTAACCACCAGTTTATTCTCTGTGTCTGTGATTCTTAGCATGCCTGAACCCTCCGTGGACACGTTTAAGAACCAGTCCCCCTCCAGAGTATAACCCACCCCGCATGAGAGTGGGGGTGTGGGGGGGGAGGGACAAAGGTGGAGAGAGCAGCTGGCCACGTCTGCTGGGACCCCAAGACAGGTATTGGGGGGCCCATGCTCCCTGACCAGCTGCTAGGGGCACCCCGGGCCCCCGGCTCCTGACTTACCTGCAGCCCCATCTCTCCGGCATCATATTGACTGAGCGTCTATGCTGGCTCAGTCCCTGTTCTAGACATTAAGGAGGCACCAGTGAGCAGAAAAAGTAAAGCCAATGCCCTCCCTGACTCCCGGAGCCTATATGCTAGTGGATGGATACAGAGAGTGAATAATTGAATAACAAAATTACACAGTTCATTCAAAGCAGTACATGCTGGGAAAAAAAGGAAGAGGCCTGGCAGCTTAAGAGGGACTGGTGACCTAAACAGGAAGGAAAGCCAAAAAAGAGGGGACGCATGTACATGTACGACCGATTCACTTGTTGTACGGTAGAAATTAGCACAATGTTGTAAAGCAACTATACTCCAGTGTGTGCGTGCTAAGTCACTTCAGTCGCGTCCGACTCTGTGTGACCCCATGGACTGCAGCCCGCCAGGCTCCTCTGTCCATGGGATTCTCCAGGCAAGAATGGTGGGTTGCCATTTCCTCCTCCAGGGGATCTTCCCGACCCAGGGACTGAAACTGTGTCTCTCACATCTCCTGCATTGGCAGGTGGATTCTTTACTACTAGCACCTCCCTGTCAATACGCCAGTAAAAAACTTAAAAAGTAGATAACCAACAAAGACCTACTGTATAGCACAGGGAATCCACTCACTACTCTATAATGAGCTAGATGGGAAAAGAATCTAAAAAGGTGGATACGTGTATACATATCACTGAATCACCTTGTTGTGCACCTGAAGCGAACACAACATTGCAAACCAACTCTGCTCCAATAAACATTTAAAAAAGAACTTTTGGTCTAGGTGGGAATAACGTGGTTGACCATTATACTTTTTATGTTTTCTTAATTTTTTTGCAATAAAGAATTGGAGATTAAAAAAAGAAAGAGAGATTGGGAACACTCAGGATGGGCTGGGTGGGTGAGGGTCAGTTGCAATTTTAAACAGGAAAGAGGGACCCTCACCGAGAAAGTGACCTCTGAGCGAAGACGGGAAGAGGGTGAGGGACGAGCTGCAAACCCAGGAAGCAGCCAGCGCAGACAGAGTGAGAAGGGGGCTGTGCCTGGCGCCTGGCGGGGAGGGCAAGGGCCAGGCGGAGGGAAGTGAGGGGGCAACGCGGCACCTCCGCCAGGCCGGTAGCCAGGGCAACGAGAAAACAGGTCAGGTTCTGAACAGATTCTGAAGGTAGGACCAGCAGGATTTGCTGAAGGATCAAATACGGGATGAAGAGAGACGACTCAAGAATGACTCTTTGAGCTGAGCCCCCGGGAGGGTGGAGCGCCCCTCCGCCGAGATGAGGAAGACGCTGCGGGAGGCGCGGTTGGGGGACGGAAGGTCTCACGTCCAGCTGTGTGTGCCGTTTAAAATGACTGACTGGTGTTTGTTAGAGTTTGTCTGCCCGGGTCCTTGCTGCGTGCGGGCTTCCTTGTCGTAAGGCAAGGTGGGGTCTTAGTCCCCCAGCCGGCCACTGAACGCGCATCCCCTGCACGAGAAGACAGATCCTGAACCGCCCGCCGGGCCACCGGGGAGCCCCCCAGCCGTGTTTTTTGAGACGATCATCGGGCATCGCAGTGGAGACGTGGAGGAGGCGTTTGAAACTTGAGCCGGACTCCACAGCCCGCGTGGCCGCAGGGGCTGCCTGGGCCCAGGTCTCCTCGGAGCCGGCCCGTCTCCTCACGCAGCTCCCACCGCGGCTTGCAGGCCCCCGGGGTGGGTTCACTGTCTGCTGAGACCGCCCCGTGTGTCAGGACAGCCCTGAGCGAGACAGTTCTTGCCGCCCTGAGCAGACTTCTGTCCCCGTGTCTCGGGACTGCCGAGGGAGAAGCGGATGAGAGACACGGGGTGAGCTCAGGGTAAGAGACTCTGAGAGTGGAGGCGGCCCGTGGGGTCCTGACGCCGCCCCCGGGCCTGGCTTGACCCTCATGAGGCCGGGTCTCCCCGGGATACCTGGAGCTCCCCACAGCGCCCCCTTCTCTTCAGCTGGCTCCAGGGGGCTCTGCCCTGCCCTGGACCCCTGCCCAGGCCAGCCCAGGACGGAAGAGGGGCTGTCAGGACTCAGCGAGAGGACGTGTCCCTTCTCGCCCCTGCGCCTGGGGCAGAGAAGGTGCTGGATGTGATGAGACGATCAGCGGAGACAGGAGAGTCACCTTGCTCCATTGGCGCCCAGAAAGGGAGGGGTCAGGGAGGCGGGCGGGAGTCAGCGGGATGAAGAGCGGGAGCGGGTCCCCGTCCTCGGCCGGCTCTTCTCCACCCTGAGCACGCCCAGCTCCGCCACACGCCCTCCCCCTGGTGAGTGGTCCTGCCCCTTGGGGGGCGTGCCCGGCACAGAGCCTCCGGAGAGAACACAGCAGAGTGTAGGAGAATGCCCCCAGGGCACGGCCAGAAATTCCAGCCAGGCCCCATTCTTACCGTGGGACCCGAAACCGCCTCCTCAAGCCCTCTGTGCTTCAAGGTCTTCTGAAGACAAGCGGGTACTAACAGGCCTTACTCTGCAGACTCTGCAGACTCTGACGATGAAGGGGGATAACGCCTGGAGAGTCTAGACATGGTGAGCGCGCAGGAAACGCGCGCACCCATCGTCCTGGGTGGAGCTTGACTCTGAACCGACCTCAGCCTGTGCTCTGCCCAGCCAGCCCTGGGCTGCCCCGGTTCACACGGCCTGCTCCAGCCCACGTGCTCAGACGCCCATTTCACAGACGCGGGAAGGAGGGTAACTCTGAGAGGCTGACATTTCTCAGGCCCTACAGCTTGCTGTTGCTGGTCAGTCGCCCAGTCGTGTCCGACTCTTTGCGACCCCATGGGCTGCAGCGCGCCAGGCCTCCCTGTCCTTCACCATCCCCCAGAGTCTGCACAAGTTCATGTCCATTGGGTCGATGATGCCATCCAACCACCTCTTCCTCTGTCGTCCCCTTCTCCTCCTGCCCTCAGTCTTGCCCAGCATCAGGGTCTTTTCCAAGGAGTCAGCTCTTCACATCAGGTGGCCAAAGTATTGGAGTTTCAGCTTCAACATCAGTCCTTCCAATGAACACCCAGGACTGATCTCCTTTAGGATGGACTGGTTGGAACTCCTTGCAGTCCAAGGGACTCTCAAGAGTCTTCTCCAACACCACAGTTCAAAAGCATTAATTCTTTGGTGCTCAGCCTTCTTTACGGTCTAACTCTCACATCCATACATGACCACTGGAAAAACCATAGCAACACTACAGCTGGTCAGGGAAAACTCAGCCCTGGTCCAGCTCAGGAGAGAGGCAGTTACTGACCTAAGTGAAGGTGCAGTGGGAACTTGAGGCTGGAGCGAGAAGCAGAGGAGATACGCAGCGTTGCGGGGCAGGGGTGCGTTTCCAGCAGGAAGAGGGAATGGAAACCTGGAGCCCCCTAAGGGGCAGAGGAAAGTCTGCCATGGACATCTGGCTGCCCCGTTAGGCCCACAAACCTTGCCTGCCTCGGCCCTGAGTCCCAAGCTCCCACAGAAGAGCTGTGTGCCAAATCATGGGCTTCGGGGACCCTGCTCCCCGGCCCCACGAGCCCCCTGTCTCAGCTCCGTCCCGCCCTTCTGCCTGCACCGGAGCCTGGGCTCTGCTCCCCCGGCGCCCAGCAGGCTGTCCGCCTGGGCAGGCTCCCTCAGCTCTCAGACCCCAGAACACGGCCCTGGAGCCGGGGGCCCTCAGACCCCGGGACGCGGCCCCGGAGCCGGGGGCCCTGATGCACTGTTGGCTGTGCGTCCTGGGGCCCACCGTGCAGTCAGGCCACTTCCAGGCCTCAGGCTCCATGTCCCTGAGCCGGTTCACTGCCTGCCCACCCCTCTGCGTCTGCCCAGCATCCTCGTCCCTGCCCACCAGGGAGAGCCCCTCCAGGACCCCCTCCCTCCTCTCCCGTCCTCACCTGCTCCCTCCATGCCCTTAATCACGCCCAGCTCCAGCTGCTCTCTCCGTCTGGACGCCATCACTTGGCTGGACCACTTCCTGTCCCCTCCTGACCCCACAGTGACCCCCCAGCGGCCCCTCCCCTCCTCATCACACACACAATTCCATCCTTCCTGCCGAAGCCAAGTGGGTCCTTCTCCTCCAGGGCTCGTCGATGTCCTCAGTACAGAGTCCAAATCCCACCACAGGCCCTGCACGGCCCTGGGAAGCTGGACCTCTTCTTCTTTGTAAATGTTTATCTATTTTTCTGTGCCAGGTCTCAGCTGCAGCATGTAGGAGCTAGCTTCCTGACCAGGGATCGAACCTGGGCCCCCTTCACTGGGGGGGGAGGGGAGGCGGACAGAGCCCGAGCCTCTGGACCACCAGGGAGCTCCCAGAAGCTGGACTTCTGCTCCCCTCTGCAGCCTCCTGCCTGTCCGTGGCCCTCTGCTTTGCCTGGAGGTCACTCGGCTTGTTTCAGGAACCACCACGCTCCTCTGTGCCTATGCACATTCTGTTCTTTCAGCCTGGGATGTGTTAGGGCTCCCTTGTCTGCGGGAGAAACACCTATCCCTGACATTCATCAAGTGTGTACAGGGAAACCTGTCCTGACCACCCAGAGTTGTACAATTCCTCCTCAAACTTGCACAACTTACTGTGAACCAGTTCAGTTCAATTGCTCATGACCCCATGAACCTCAGCACGCCAGGCCTCCCTGTCCATCACCAACTCCTGGAGTCTACTCAGACTCATGCCCATCGAGTCGGTGATGCCATCCAGCCATCTCATCCTCTGTCATCCCCTTCTCCTCCTGCCCTCAATCCTTCCCAGCATCAGGGTCTTTTCAAATGAGTCAGCTCTTTGCATGAGGTGGCCAAAGTATTGGAGTCTCAGCTTCAGCATCAGTCCTTCCAATGAACACCCAGGACTGATCTCCTTTAGGATGGACTGGTTGGATCTCCTTGCAGTCCAAGGGACTCTCAAGAGTCTTCTCCAACACCACAGTTCAAAAGCATCAATTTTTCTGTGCTCAGCTTTCTTTATAATCCAACTCTCACATCTATACATGACTACTGGAAAAACCATAGCCTTGACTAGATGGACCTTTGTTGGCAAAGTAATGTCTCTGCTTTTTAATATGCTTTCTAGGTTGGTCATAACTTTCCTTCCAAGGAGTAAGCGTCTTTTGATTTCATGGCTGCAGTCACCATCTGCAGTGATTGTGGAGGCCGAAAAAATAAAGTCTGACACTGTTTCCACTATTTCCCCGTCTATTTGCCATGAAGTGATAGGGCCAGATGCCATGATCTTAGTTTTCTGAATGTTGAACTTTAAGCCAACTTTTTCACCCTCCTCCTTCACTTTCATCAAGAGGCTCTTTAGTTCCTCTTCACTTTCTGCTATAAGGGTGGTGTCATCTGCATATCTGAGGTTATTGGTATTTTTCCTGATAATCTTGATTCCAGCTTGTGCTTCCTCCAGCCCAGCGTTTCTCATGATGGACTCTGCATATAAGTTAAATAAGCAGGGTGACAATATACAGCCTTGACGTACTCCTTTTCCTATTTGGAACCAGTCTGTTGGTCCATGTCCAGTTCTGTTGCTTCCTGACCTGCATACAGGTTTCTCAAGTAGGCGTTCATAAATATGTAAATAATGACTGTGCTGACAGCAAGGATGGGAAAAGAAAGGGAAGGATGACAGAAAGAATGATTGGATGGATGTACGGATGGAAGGAAGGGGAGAGCAAAGATGGATGGATGGGTGCGTTGAGGAGTGAGGATGGAAGGGAGGATGGGCACTGACTGAAAGGAGGTGAGGATAAAGGCTGGACAGTAGGCGGCTAGAAAGACTGAAGTTTGGATGAAAAGAAGGAGAGTTGGAAGAAAGGAAAGAAGAATGACTCAGAGAATCGTTGGATGGAAGGAGTGAGTGGATGGTGGGATGAATGAAGGGCTGAGAAGATGGAGGGACGAATGGAAAGGCTGAGTGAGTGCGTGAATAATCAGATGTGATTCATGGATGATGTAAGGTTTTATGCCACTGAAGCTGGTTGACTTTCCTGCAAGACAGGCTGGGGCTCCCGCGTCGTCCCTGTAGCTGGTCTCAGCTGCCTGATCTGGTGTATTTATACTGCACACTTTGACCTTAGACAATAAACGCATCAACCATTTGTGCTTATTAGGAAGAGCTACAATTCTATAGATCAGTTAGTTCCATAGATTAAGGACGTGTCAGAGCAAACAGAACTCTGAGGGTGCAGCAGCCTGCCTGGGCCACAGCCGGGACCCTGAGACCTCAGCCTGAGCCCCTGTGGACTCAGAGGAGCTGAGACTCGGGGAGCACGCTTCTCCCCGAGCTGCTCACCTCCTCCCCCGGGACCCTGAGACCTCAGCCCTGAACTTGGCCCCTCTGACCCCCTGTGGATGGCACGCTGCTCCCCGAGTTGCTCACCTCCTCTCCCGGGAGTCTTGCTCTGAGCAGGTCCTCGCCGGTCACCAACCTGGAGAGAGGTCTTTTCACGGAGCAGTTGTGAAAAGGAAATGACCTCACCCAGGGCTGAGGCTGGGGAGGCCGAGGTGGGCCAGCTGCCTTTCTGCACCCCGAGCGATCCTGAGCGGAGCAGAGGAGATCGATCCAGGGCCCGCTTCCAGGCGCCCTGCCGGGGCTGCAGCGCAGAGAAGGTCTGGGCGGTGCTGGAGAGCAGGCTCAGAGCCTGGGAGCCCTCGGGGGAGGTGAGCGGGAGGGCAGGGTGCCCCCGGGACCCCTAGACAGGCCTGCTGTGGAAGGGCCCAGCCGGGTGGGCAGGGCCAAGGCCCCACCTGTGCTCCCCACCTGTGCTCCCAGACTCCTCCCCGCCACGGTGCCCGTCCCTCTCCTTCTCAGCTCTTCATCGCGGACTTTTTAATGAGGCCTCCCGAAGGCGCCCGGATTCCTGTGGTGCCCACTCACTGCCCTGCCCGCCGGCATCCAGTGAGGCTGCAGTGACCCAGCAGAGCCACGCTTGGGGGGCCGCTGGCCCCTCTCTCTGTCTCCTCCCGCACAGCCCCCTCGGGAGCCCTGGAGGCCGCCTCTGGAGCTCCTCTTTACCTGCTCATGGAGACTGCTACCAGCCCCTAAAGGGGCAGCCTTGGGGCTTCAACTACATAACGCTCAACCCAGACCCACGGCAAGGGGACCCAGAGCGGTCACACAGTGCAGTCGCCGGGGCTGGGTTCTGGAAGGCACCCTTAAGGCGAGGGGAGAGCCTTCATTGTCTCAGCCTCTGAAGTTAAGTCCCCCTGCCTGTTAGCTTTCTTTTAGGTGGCCTGAGGACAAAGCATGCATTTTTGAAATGGCAGCATTTTATTTTCTTTTTCTCCTTTTCTTCCTGGAAAACAATTCAGGGCCTTCTTTTCATGCTTTGTGACCATAGTGACTGAGAAAAGTCTGCTCTGGAAAGCTGGGGGAGAGTCCAAGTTTCCTAGGGAGGCCGATGGCCTCGGGGTGGGCCAGCCCATGCTCCCTGGGGCTGGTGTGGTTACCCCACCCCTGCAGCCAGCCCCTGACTTGCCTCTTCGCGGGCCTCGAGCCTGCTGTGGTTTTCAATGTTGTTATTTTTCAGAATTAAGAATCTGTGGTTTTTAATTGCACCCCAGGACACATACCGCCCTGCTCTGTTCCCGACCACTGCACTCCCTAGAGGCAGAGCGAGAGACTCCAGGTAAGGTGGGAGACGTTGTCACTCCGACCGCTCCCCAAAACACACAGAGCTCTGTGCTTACTCAGCCAGAGACGAGTGCTAGGAACGTCTGCAGAGAACTAGCTGTACAAGGTCTCATGTTAAAATATGCTTGTGTGAAGTAATACTTCAGTTGTAGAAATACATAGCCAAATTGTCACAGTGCTGTCGTTGGAGACTTTAATACTTCACGTCTTGAAGGGTTCAGTCTCCTTGCCTCCCCTCTCACCCCTTGTAGTCATTTCCAGCATCTCGTCCAGAGAGAAACTTAAGGCACACACATTCAGGATCGGGGTCAGAAAACTTTCTCTATAAAAGACCAGGGAGCAAATATTTTCAACTCTGTAGGTCTCATGGTCTCCGTGTCAGTCATGCAACTCTGCACAAAGCAGCCATAGACAATAGTATAGTAACGGCTGTGTTCCAATAAAACTTTATTTACAAATATAGGCTGAGGGCCTGACTTGGCCCTTAGGTTATATTTTGCCAGTCTCCCTGTAGAAAAAGAACAGATATATAAATGGCCAGAATGGCAAACATTCAGGAGGATAAGGGAAAGAACTGGTTGGATTTCTGTGTGGAGAAGACTTGGAGCGTTAGACATTCACCTCTTTAAAGCATCACGAGAAGGGGGAAGGACTCAGTGGTCCCAGAGGCAGGCTGTACTGGGTGGGGGGAGTTACATGTATGCTAAAGGCCCGTCTGGTCAAGGCTATGGTTTTTCCAGTGGTCATGTATGGATGTGAGAGTTGGACTATAAAGAAAGCTGAGCGCTGAAGAATTGATGCTTTTGAACTATGGTGTTGGAGAAGACTCTTGAGAGTCCATTGGACAGCAAGGAGATCCAACCAGTCCGTCCTAAAGGAAATCAGTCCTGGGTGTTCATTGGAAGGACTGATGTTGAAGCTGAAACTCCAATACTTTGGCCACCTGATGCGAAGAGCTGACTCATTTGAAAAGACCCTGATGCTGGGAAGGATTGAGGGCAGGAGGAGAAGGGGACGACAGAGGATGAGATGGCTGGATGGCATCCCCGACTCAATGGACGAGGGTTTGGGTGGACTCCAGGAGTTGGTGACGGACAGGGAGGCCTGGTTTGCTGTGGTCCATGGGGTCACAAAGAGTCAGACACGACTGAATGACTGAACTGAACTTGACGCTAAGTCACTTCAGTCGTGTCTGACTCTTTGCTATGTCATGGAGTGTAGCCTGCCGTACTCCTCTGTCCATGGGATTCTCCAGGCAAGAATACTGGAGTGGGTTGTCATTTCCTCCTCCAGGAGATCTTCCCGATTTTTCAATCCCAGGGATTGAAACACCTGTCTGTTAGGTCTACCTGCATTGGTTAGGCGGGTTCTTTACCACTAGCGCCCCCTGGGGGGTGGAGTCACAGGAGGTATATTTTCATTCAAGACATAAGTAACCAAAGATGCCCACAAACAGTGAAGGGGTGAGTTCCCCATCATTGGTCTCTTTGAGTAGCGGGGTCTGTGCTCAATCCCCTTGAAGTCTGGCAGGCCTGTGACAATGTGAGGATGATGCTACGTGACTTCTGAGGCTGGGTCACAACAGGTGACAAGCTCTGTCCGTTTCTGCTGGGATGTTCGCCCCTGGAACCCAGATGCCATGCTCTCAGGAAGCCCGGCCACGTAAAGTCCTCCAGCTGCTTCGGCTGACTGCCCCGCTGAGGCCCCGGCTGAGAGCCGGCCTCGGCCTCCAGACACGGGTGTGCGGGAGTCTTCAGAACGACGCCAGTCCAGACACTGGAGCCGCCTCGCAGGCTCAGCGAGAGCCAGCCGACCCCCAGAAATGCAGGACACAGGAGCAAAATGTGGTTTTCACAACACTGAACTGTAGTCGATTTACCTACCATGCTGTGCTGGTTTTGGGTGCACACTAAAATGATTCAGTTATAAATACGTATGTATATATGCACGTATGTGTATAGATATACTCTTTTTCAGACTCTTTTCCATTATAGGTCATGATAAGACATTGACTATAGTCCCCTGTGCTGTACAGTAGGTCCTATTTGTCTGTTTTATACACAGTAGCGTGTCTGCTAATCCTGATTTCCTAATGTATCCCTCCTCCCCCCCCCCCCCCCCCCCCGCAAGGTAATCATAAATTTGTTTTCTATACCTGTGAGTCTGTTTTGTAAGTAAGTTAATTTGTATTTTTTTTCCTTATTTTGTATCTTCTTTCTTTTTTCCAGACTGTGAAGGCTGTGCGGTAGGTGGGACCCTAGTTCCCTGACCAGGAAGCGAACCTATGTCTCCTGCATTGGAATCAGAGTCTTAACCATGGACTGCCCAGGAAATCTCTGTATCATTTTTTTGAACTGTATTCTGCATATAAGTGATATCATATGGTATTTGTCTGGCATACTACACTTAATATGATAGTCTCTAGGTCCATTCATGTTGCTGCAAATGGCAGCATTTCATTTTTTATGGCTGAATAATATTTTACTATATATATAGATATATATGTAATGGAATAGATACCTACCTATAAATAGATACATAGATATCTATATACAACCTCTTTATCTGTTCATCTGCTGATGGACATTTATGTTGCTTCCGTGTAAAATGTTGTGGTTTGTGGTTTTAAGCCACTCAGTGGTGGGGGCAATTTGCTATTTAAAAACATTGAACAAGGGCTTCCCTGGTGGCCCAGGGGTTAAGGGTCCGCCGTGCAGTGGTCTGGGGAGGTCTCACATGCCGTGCGTGGGGCAACTGGGCCCGGGTGTCTCAGCTACTGCAGCCCTGCCTTGGAGCACATGCTCCCCGAGACAGGGCCCCGCGGTGAGGAGCCCGCACCCCAGCTCCAGAGCAGCCCTCGATCAGCGCAACCAGGGAAAAGCCTGTGCAGCAGCGAAGACCCCGCACAGACAAAATGAAATAAAGAAATATTTTCAAAAATGAACAGCAGCAAGTCAGCGTGTTGCTGTAACCCCAGTGTTCCCTGCCTCACCGTCTGGAAACCCGCTGACATGGACCCCTTCCTGGAGAGCAGCTCCCCGGAGCGGGCCCTCCGCTCCTGCGCCCCTCCTCGGTCTCTGAGTCCCCCTGGGGTGGGGACAGCCCCCTCCTGCGGAGTCTACAGGGCCTCCCCCTACCAGGGGGTTCGCTCCAGGCCTGGGGGCGTGGGGACACGGAATGGAACGGACGCTCCTGCCTGCCGGCCACGGGGCCCTGGGCTGCATCCTCAGTGCGGGTGGTCCCAGGACCATCCACCGCCCTGGGCTCCGGTGAGCGCCTCTACCAGCGGCAGCAGGAGGGTGAAGCCCGGCTCATCTTTAACTCCCAGGGGCCTTCACCTGAGCCCGGAAGGTTCACCCACCACCGGGACCCTGTCAGGCCCTGGGGCCACATGTGAGCCCAGGAAGATGAGAAACACTTCCCTTCTTCTCTCTCCACACCACCCCCAGGCCCCCCTTTCATGGCTGTTCTTCCCAAGATGACTGACGGCTCCACCCCATGCAGACGTCCCCTGAACCTCACCCACCCCAGATGCGGTCAGCACCACGGTCCCGCCATGGCGACCCCCAAGGAGCCCCTCGCTGGTCTCCTGAAAGTCCGGGCGGTCCCGCAAGTGCACGGGGTTCCGCTTCTTTTCCCTGCGGCGCCCGTGACCCAGGTCGGGGCAGCTCCCTGCACGTGGCTTCTGCAAGAGAGGGACGAAGGTTCCGAGAGCCGGGCGGGGCGGGGGCTGAAACACGGCCTCAGAGGAAACCAGACCTGCCCTGGCCCTGTGACCTTGGCCGGGTCCCTGACCGTCTCTGGTTTCTGGAGGCGTGGAGACAGCGGCCCTTCGGGGGCAGCGGGGCGGCTCGGGGAGACGACGCGTGTGATGTGCGCTCAGCCATGCCTGCTGTGTGGAGGGCCCGCTGTAAGCAGTCGCAGCCGTCGTGCCCGCCACGCGGCCCGCTGCGGGCACGCAGCCCAGCACGGCACAGGCGGCCCCGGGCCTGGCTCCTGCGTCTCCTGAATCTGACTGCCCCGCTTCCATCAGACCTCACACTCCTGGCCCCGAGCCCGTCCTCCTCATGAAATGACGACTTCCCTTCACTGTTGGACACTATCGCTTACACTATCGGAGTGTATCCCCTCCCCACAATCCTCACGGTCCAGGGAGCCACAAGCCCACTCCCTTCTCGGGCGCGTGAGTCAGAACAGACCCTTCTCCCTGTCCTGGCAGACCCCTCTCTCTTCTTCACCCCAAACAGAGAGGAAAAGGCCCCAGAAAGGAAGGGGTTGGGAACTGGCCTTGGCATCAGGGACAAACAGCTCAAGTGTACGCTGCTGGAAATGTGACCTGCAGAGCGCCTGGGGACACACCTCTGTCCCCACCAGCCGCCTGAGCTTGGGCAAGCTCCTTTCCCTCTTTGAGCCTCAATTTTGTCATTTCTGAAATGGGCACAGAAGTTCCAGTCTTGAGGCATCGGGGCTTGCCTGCCTCACTTGGGCTGAGCCAAGACCCCGCACTGAGTGGGTCATGACCCCACGAAGCTGGTCCCCTCCTTTCCGGGCTCACTGGCGTCTTCAGCCCCTGCCCTACAGTCCGTGATGATGACGTGTGCACAGACTGGCTCACCGTTTGCACGTGGGCGCCTGGAGAGCTGGCCTCTCCACCGCGTCCTCTGTTAGGGACCCCGTGCCCAGCACTGGGCCACACGCAGAGAACCACCCTGAGTCAGAGGAATGAACGTACAGATACGTGATTTCTAGCTGGGACTGAGAACCCAGGGAAGAAGCTCCCAAGGAACACCTTGGGGTGAGTCAGCAGGCAAAGACAGGTGAGGGCAAGGAGCATGGTCTCCGCCCACCTGACCTTCGGAGAATTCCTAGACAGGGGCCAAGGACCAGCTCAACCCAGCCCACTGTAGGCAGTGCTGACTTGGAGCGTGATGGATCTCCTTTCCCAGAATCCGGGGGCCCTGGAGGCACCTCAGTTGAAGAAATCTCTAGAATCCACAGGCCTGAGCTGCTCTGCTCTCCCCAAGTCAGTTTTATCCTGTAATCTTTCTCACTGTCATGATCCCATTACAATGTATTGTTTTATTTGATAAACTTAGTGTTTGATGAATGTTGCATTTAGTTTAGGCAATAATTATGATGTACCAGGTACTATTCTTGGTGTTTAAAAAATATGAATTGACTGAACTACATCAACGCTAGAAGATGCTGTCGCTCAGTCGCTCAGTCATGTCTGACTCTTTGCGACCCCATGGACTGCAGCACGCTGGGCCTCCCTGTCCATCACCAACTCCCGGAGTCCACTCAAACTCATGTCCATCAAGTCGGTGATGCCATCCAGCCATCCCATCCTCTGTCGTCCCCTTCTCCTCCTGCCCTCAATCCCTCCCAGCATCAGGGTCTTTTCCAATGAGTCAGCTCTTCGCATGAGGTGGCCAAAGTATTGGAGCTTCAGCTTCATCATCAGTCCTTCCAATGAACCCCCAGGACTGATCTCCTTTAGGATGGACTGGTTGGATCTCCTTGCAGTCCAAGGGATTCTCGAGAGTCTTCTCCAACACCACAGTTCAAAAGCATCAATTCTTCTGCACTCAGCCTTCTTCATGGTCCAACTGTCACATCCATATGTGACCACTGGAAAATCCACAGCTTTGACTAGACGGACCTTTGTTGGCAAAGCGATGTCTCTGCGTTTTAATATGCCGTGTAGGTTGGTCATAGCTTTTCTTCCAAGAAGATGGGTACCATTCATTAACAGAAACTCAGAGAGGTTGAGTAGCTTTCTGGACGTCATGTGGCTGATGCATGTCAGACCGGGGTTCTCTGCTTCCTCTGAGAGGCGGCAGCTGAGAGCAGGGCACAGCCCGGCTCGGCCTCCAGACACGGTCTTGTCCCATCAGCTCCTCCAGGTGCCGCGTGGGCCTCAGTTTCCACCTGTAAATGCGGAATAAAGGCCTGCTCTGTGGGAGTGCAGGGCTGGGGGCCTGGTCACCATCTTCTCTCCTTCCCGTCCACCACCCGCCAAGGTTGGCTTGGAAGCGCGTGCCAACAGGACCCTGCTGGAATAAGCCACTAGGGCAGCAGGAGGTCAGAGCGGGGCGGGAAGGAGCCTCAACCCCGGGGCTGGCTGCTCGGGGGGCCCGGGGTGCGCTCTGAACCGCACGGGGCCAGGCACGCAGGAGCCCTGCAGCCCGGGCCTGGGCGGTTCGCCAGGGGGCAGACGGCCTCCCCGGCACGGCCCGCCCGCACCGTGAGGAAATCCACTCTGTTCCTGAAGGGCTTCGTGCGCAAGCCCTCGTGTGTGAGGCCGGGATCCGGGCGGGAGGAGGCCCAGCCGGAGAACCCCGTCAAGCCCCGACCCAGAAGGCGTGGTCATCCTCCAAGCCAGCCTCCAGCCTCAGAGTGCCCACCCTAGCCGTGCCGGCCCCCCGTGAGGGGAGGACCACCAGGGGCCTCGGCCGGGGAGAGGGGAGCCCAGCACTCCGCCCGCACCCCTGCAGGAAGGAGCTGGAGGTCGCCGGGGCTGAAGGTCACACGGGGCGCTGGCCGCCGGCCACCGCGGGGGCCTGTCCCGGGAGGCCTCCCAGGTCGCCCTCTGACTTTCTCCCCAAAGGAGGAGACGGCCTTGGGCACCGCCGAGCCGTCTGCGGAGCAACAGAGAGCTCTTCTTATGGGGCCCTCCCTGGCCGCAGCTCCCGCGGTCCCTCCGTGTGGCCTGTGCAGAATCCGTCCTCTGACCGGCCTGTAAGGACCGCCCGGGGGGTGAGGTGGGGTGGGGTGTTAACCGTGACAGTTCATACTTTGCAAGCATGAAAACTCACGGTGTGAGTCTTCCCGCCCCATCCTGACGCGTCTCGGTTTGGTCAGACATGGGGAACCTTAGACACGGCAGAGGCGGGGTCAGCCCTCCCCGCGCCCGCCCCTGGGGGATGGGGCGCGGCTTTGCGGCTGCGGCAAGTCGGCGACCAGCGCGTGGGGGCAGGTGGACGGCCCGCGCCCGCGCCTGCGGGGGCAGGACCCTGCGGAGGATAGGACCCGCGCCGGCCGCTCCTGCCTGCCCCTCCCTTGTGTCCCTGGGCCAGGGACCCCCCCACCACGCCCCGGCCTCCGCGTCCCCGTCAGACCCTCGAGGGAGCAGCCGGGCGCCCGCTCTGCCGTCCTGCAGCCCCGCCTGCGTGTGGCAAGGCCCCAGGCCAGCCCCGGGGAAGCCCCTCGAGGTGGGGAACCCCCGAGCCGCCTCAGGAAGGAAAGAGCGCGCTCCTGGAGGTGTCACAACAGAACGGGCCTCCGGGCACCTCCTGTTTACCGAGGCTGAGCAAACACAGCCTGGCAGCGGGCACAAAGGGCCTCTGTCTGCCCGCGGCCCCGCGCCTCCCGGCTCAGCCCCCGCTGCGAGCAGAGGGAGGGCCGCCGGGAGGGGACCTGCTGCTGCGCCCGGGCCCGTCCTCCCTAGGCAGGAAACTCTTCCTGAATCTTCCTGCAGGCTTGCCGGTCAGAGGTGGAGCACAGCGAGCCGGGACCAGGGGACCGGGGGTGGGGGCCGGGGGCTGGGGCTGGGACCGGGGTGGGCTGGGGGCCGGGCTGGGCGGGGTGCAGTGACTCTGGCCTCCAGGTCCTGGTGTGAAAAGGGGCTGCGCGCCATCGGCCTCGAGACCACCGGGCCTCAAACGAGACGAATGTCTGAGGACACTCCTTCCATACGCACCCGCCCCGCCACAGAGGGCCTTGGGTGCTCAGAGGCGACGGTGAAGGAGTCGTGCTCCCGTCGAGTGCTGGGGGCTCCCAGGCCCCCTTTTTGACACGGGGAGCCCCTCGCCCAGAAACCTGCTCTATACAGGCTCTGGGTAAGCCCCTCTCCTCGCTGGCCCGCACTGTCTAAATAGGTAGCAAGGCAGATGATGACAAGGGGTGGGTTCATGCAGGGCGTAGGCGCTCCTGCCAACCAGGACACAGAGGAATGCCTCGGCTGAAAAATGAGGAGACGGCGTGAGAAAGTAATTCATAAAACACTTCATAAAAGGGTGGCTGATCAGCACTTGGGGGGGGCACACTCACTGTAAGAAAAATGAAAATAAAGCAACAGCGACCTTTTCTTCTTTTCCTCCCAGTAGATTATCAAAAGATAAGAAATATTTCTCCTAGTGTTGCCAGAAAGTGGGCACATGGGAGGCCCTGCAAGGTAACACTCTGTCGCCTTCTAACTCTTGGCCACCAACACAAACTCATCTGTTCCTCACTTTCCTCATCTGTAAAGTGGGCACCAAAGTACCCACCTCACAGGTTTGGGGGGAGGAGTAAATGAATTATCAGGTATGAAATGCTTAGAGCAGCGCCAGACAAAGAAGAAGTGCTTAATTCATGGTGTGTTGTTCAGTCGCTCAGTCGTTTCTGACTCTTTGCGACCCCATGGACTGCAGCATGCCAGGCCTCCCTGTCCATCACCAACTCCCGGAGTTTACTCAAACTCATGTCCATTGAGTCAGTGATGCCATCCAACCATCCCATCCTCTGTCGTCCCCTTCTCCTCCCACCTTTAATCTTTCCCAGCATCAGGGTCTTTTCCAATGAGTCAGTTCTTCACACGAGGTGGCCAAAGTATTGGAGTTTCAGCTTCAGCATCAGTCCTTCCAACGAACACCCAGGACTGATCTCCTTTAGGATGGACTGGTTGGATCTCCTTGCAGTCCAAGGGACTCTCAAGAGTCTTCTCCAACACCACAGTTCAAAACCATCAATTCTTCAGTGCTCAGCCTTCTTTATTGTCCAACTCTCACATCCATACATGACTACTGGAAAAGTCAAAGCTTTGATGAGACAGCCTTTTGTCGGCAAAGTAATGTCTCTGCTTTTTAATATGCTGTCTAGGTTGGTCATAGCTTTTCTTCCAAGGAGCAAGCATCTTTGAATTTTATGGCTGCAGTCACCATCTGCAGTGATTTTGGAGCCCAAGAAAATAAAATCTGTCACTGTTTTCATTGTTTCCCCCTGTATTTGCCATGAAGTGATGGAACCAGATGCCCATGGCAGCTACTTATTATTTAAAAAATAAATTGGTACAGTCTTTGTAAAGGCCAATTTGGAAACATGAACTCCCAGTTTTAAATTGCCCACCAGTTCCTGACCTTCCCTGGTGGCTCAGATGGCAAAGAATCTGCCTGCAATGCAAGAGACCAGATTCGATCCCTGGGTGGGAAAGATCTGGAGAAAGGAATGGTGACCCACTCCAGTATACTTGCCTGGAGAATTCCATGGACAGAGGAGCCTGGCAGGCTATATAGTTCATGGGGTCGCAAAGAGTCAGACAAGACTGAGTGACTAACGCTTTCACTTTACTTTCCATATCTAAGGAAACAATCAGGTAAGTGGGCAAAGAGCTATATAAAAGGATATGCATCACAGCATTGTTTGAAAGAACAAAAAACTGGAAAGAACCTGAATGGCCTAATAGGAAACAGAATAGTTAGACTGTAACCCATCTATGCAATGGAATACAGCCCAGCCATTAGATCACAAAGGACAGAAATGTTTGTATTGACATGGAAAGTTATACCTGTCACGCCAAAGGATGAAAAGGGAGGTCATGTGACAGCAAATCTAAAGAGATCCCATTTATGTGAAATAGATTGGAAACACAGATGTATAGGTTTTGTACTGTGTGTGAGGATATTCACTAGAATGCCAGCGGTGGCTTTCTCTTCAGGTAGCTTTCATTTTCTTCTTTATCTTTTTCTGTATTATTTGAACTAAAATGCAAGCAGACATGAGCTTCCCAGGCGGTGCAGTGGTAAAGAATCCACCTGTCCACGCAGGAGACGCAGGAGACGTGGGTTTGATCCTTAGGTTGGGAAGATCCCCTAGAAGAAGAAATGGCAAACCACTCCAGTCTTCTTGCCTGGAGAATCCTGCGGGCATAGGCGCCTGGCGGGCTGCAGTCCAGGGGGCTGCAAGAGCCGGACACGACTGAGCATGTGCAGACACACAACCATGTATAAAGTTGTTTTTTCTTAAAGCTTACTCAAACCTTTTCTGTTGTTTAAAGTTCAAATGCAACAAGAGTTGACTGGAGTCATGAAGGCATTGCTCTCAGCGTTTGTAAATGGAGCAGGGCATGGAGACTCAAGTCGGGGAGAGACGCGGTCTGTCTGGGTGGTGGGGTGTCGGGAACGCAGGGAGGCCCGGGGTGGGGGCAGGAGGGACCCTGCATGGTCAGGGCCTGCAGGGGTCTGGGGCTGCGAAGTGCAATGTGGAGGGGGCAGCCGGGATGGGAGGCTGAGGTCGGATCGCCGGGAGCAGGCCCGGTGCGGGAGGCGGCCCTCACTTGGAAGGCTGGGGTGGGCCACCCAGAGCCAGTGAAGGCCGCCCACAAGCAGGCCTCACCGCTCCGGGCAGGGGTCATCTGGGAAAGGCGGGGACCGGCCTGAAGAGGCTGGGGCTCACACGCGAGCAGGTCGTCCCTGCTCCGGGCCGGGGCTGCGGCCCTGACCGAGTCCCTTGCAGCCCCAGCAGGGCCCAGGCCGCTGGTGACCTGCGCTGAGAGCTCGGAAGGGTCTGAGTCCGCTGTGGTCAGATGGCTCTCCCACCCCAGAGTCGATGAAGGCCGCCACACAGCCTGACTGGTAACCACAGGGCTCAGGCCAGAAGGCGCACACTCACAGGAGACTCGCGCTTCTTCTCTGAGCTCCGGCCACGCCCCTGGCTGTGCAGAGAGGCGCTCGCCCTCCTGGGCACTCAGTAATTCTGGGTGGAGACCTGTCCCGCCCCCTGTAGGGTGTTTAGCAGCATCCCTGACTTCTACCCACCAGATGCCAGATGCACCCCTGCGGGTTATCAATGCAAAGCGAAGTGTCTGTTGCTCAGACGTGTCTGACTCTGCGATCTCATGGACTGTAGCCCTCTAGGCTCCTCTGTCCATGGGATTCTCCAGGCAGGAATACTGGAGTGTGCTGCCATTTCCTTCTCCAGGGGATCTTCCCAACCCAGGCACTGAACCCGGGTCTCCTGCATTGCAGGCAGACTCTTCACCATCTGAGCCACAGCCCCAAATGTCTCCAGACACCACCCCATGGCCCCTGGGTGGCACAATCACCCCTAAATGGGAACTGGGACCCACAGTGACCTCTGTGTCCATCTGCCCTCTCCAGGACTGAGTGCTCCTCCCAGGCAGGGTCTCAGAGCCCCAGCTCAGGCTGGGTACTCAGAAGGGACTCAGCAGAGCTTGACCCCAGCCCTGCCTCCGCAGACCTCTCCCCTCCCCACTGCGGGGCGGGGAGCCGGGTGGGGGAGCAGGAGCAACAGAGAGATGGGCAGGCAGGCCCCGCCCCCCTGGAACCCCGCCCGCCCCGGACCCCCGCCCCCCGGGCAGTGCCCATGCCTGCCCAGCCCAGGATGCTGAAAGCCCACTGCGTCCTCCCACCTCCCCCAGCTCTGGTCTCCATGTCACCATGATGAAAAGAAACAAATCCTTGGAGAGAAACAAGCTTCAATAACCATTTCAGACACTGCTCCCCCACCCCCCACCCGCACACCGGGAAGCTGACCTCCGGGGACACAGCCCGCGTGGGAGTGACTCCCTCTCCTTGGGTCTGCACACGCATCCTTCGCGCCCATCCTCCACTCACATCCTCCACTCGCATCCTTCTCCCTCATCCTTCACCCTCGTCCTTCGCGCCCATCCTCCAGCCGCATCCTGCTCGCATCCTTCACTCGCATCTTCCCGGCACCTGCTCTCTCAGAAGGCGGGACCACCGGATGCCATGCGTATCCTTAACATCCAAAGTATTTACGACGAGTTAAATTCTCAGGACGGCTCGCCAGGAAGGGTGCTGTCGGTGCTGTGCCTCTAGACCTGCAGGCGGGGATGGCCAGGAGGGGACTGGGTGGGGCACCGCGGGGTGCAGGACCCCAGGTGGGGTGGGGGTGGGGGTCATGAGGCCAGCATCCTGGGGCAGCGAGAAGCACAGGTGAGAGGTTCGACCTTCTCAGACTACGATCTGGAAGGGAAGATCACCTCCCTCTGCCCGTGCTTAGGACAAGCACAGCTGCTGCAGCAGGGCCAAACACGAGGCGAGAAGCCGTTCTAGGCAGGCGGGTGGCCAGCAGGGCACACAGGGCATCAAAGGAAGGAAACTCGTGACGGCTGCCTGGCTGGAGCTGCCGGAGCATTTGCAGGTTCAGGGACCCCAAATCGTGTGCACTTGGCAACACAAATCGTCCCTTAGGAGGGACCCCTTCGCAGACCCCAGGACCTGGACAAGAGCTCACAGGGCTCACAGGTGTCGGCAAAACCCCGAGGGGGAGGCTTTCAGATAAAATCAGAGCAAAGGCACGACTCCAGGGGAAGGATGGTCACCAGTCCCCAGAGAGGAGAGCCTGGACCCCGAGGACCAAGCCCTATGGCCGGATTCCGTGTCCTCGGGCTGTTAGCTGCAGGGCACACCGTGGACTTCCCTTTCAGAAGGTGCCTGCCAGCCAGCCAGCCACAGTAAGGACCTTCATTTGCTGCCGCCTCAGGGCTTCCCGGTCTTGCCTGGTCCCTGGGGCCCATGGAGCAGACCACACGAAAGTATCTGAGCTTCTAAATGGCTTCCTAGCTTTTCAGAGTGAAGGGGTCCCAGGCAGCCCTGTGACACCACCACCCACAGGCAGGCAGATGCCCTGGTGAGGGCTGGGGGTGAGTGGGGCCTCGTGGGAATGTCATCAGGTATGTCATGGTCAGTCCATCCTAAAGGAGATCAGTCCTGCGTGTTCAGTGGAAGGACTGATGCTGAAGCTCCAATGCTTTGGCCACCTGATGCAAAGAGCATCATTTTTCATTGGAAAAGACCCTGATGCTGGGAAAGATTGAAGGCAGGAGGAAAAGGGGACGACAGATGGTTGGATGGCATCACCGACTCGAAGGACATGGGTTTGAGTAGACTCTGGGAGTTGGTGAAGGACAGGGAGGCCTGGCGTGCTGCAGCCCATGGGGTCGCGAAGAATCAGACACAACTGAGCGACTGGACAACAACGTCATGGCAGGAAGAGACAAAGGCTGAGCACGGCAGATCTGGGTGTCTGGGTTCGGGGGACACAGAATATTGTGACCAAGACTCTGGGGTCTGGGATGGGCACAGCCAGGGGAGAGGCCCCTCCTGCTCCTCGCAGGCTGGCTGTCTGCAGCAGAAGTGCTTCTCACCGGGCTCCCTGTCTTTGGGGCACAGCTGCTCGGGATCTGGGGTCCCTTCCTCTCCTCCGCAGGGAGTGCAAACCCCTGTGCCTCTGTCTTCACATGGCCCTGGCGGATGGCGCGTGTGGCCGTGCAGGTACAAGCGCCAGACACTTTCACTGACCCTCCCCCTCGCTTCCTACGCGTCCGAATCCTGGCTTTGTTCGCATCAGCAGCATACCCAGGCCTGCGGGATGAATCCCGCCTCCCTGGTGGTCAGGTGCCCTTTCTCCAGATTCTGCCTTTCCTGAGCTCCCTTGCAAGCTCTGGGTGGCCTTTGATTCAGTCCCAGGCAATGAAATACAAGGGGAAGTCTTCGGGGAGGAAGTTAGGGAGACGTTTGGGAGACCGTTTGCTTCTTCATAAAAGGGCCATACATGAAAGGAGAGCTCTCCTGGGCCCTCTTTCCTCCTTTTTCATGCTGGAGTGTAGGCATGGTGTCCAGAGGTGCAGCAGCCATCCTGCAGCCACGTGGCATCAGGTGAACACCGAGGACGATGGGCAAAGATATGGAAAGAACCTGGGTCCTTGATGAGCTCAGCAAACTGCCAAGTCACCCTGAAGTCCCTACGCCCAGGATTCTTGTTAATTAAGGAATGACTGTGCTTGTGGCTTAGCTGGGTTCTGATACTTGCAGCCAAACACGTCAGGGAGGTGGTGGGGTGTGTCTGGCTCAGTGGGAGCAGGTGTGAACCGCCCAGCATGGTGGTCGTCATCACTTGCATGTGTGTGCCTGCGGCGTACTCACACGGGTATGTGTGGATGCGTGATGGATGTGTGAAGTGTATGTGCACACGTGGCCTCCAGAGTTGAAATGTGGTTCAAGTCCAGGTCTTGTGGCTCGGCACAGCCCTGGGGCACAGTCCTAACCTCAAGAGACTTGGCTTCCGTAACTAAACTCAGAGGATGGTGACAGCCGACTGAACCGGAAGTTCACGTGTCAGGTGTCAACATGACCCGGCGGTAGGGCCAGAGTTCTGGCTCCGCCTGGCAGGTGGGGAGACCGACGCTCCCAGAGACCAAGCGATGTGGCCAAGTCACAAGCTGAGAAGTGGGGAGGCTGGGACTTGAACCAAATTTTCTGCTTTTCTACATGGTCTCACACAGCCCTGAGGCCATTGGAAGGCTATACTCTGCACACACACATGTGGTGTGTGTGTACAGTGTGTGTATAGCGTGTGTGTACAGGGGGTGTGTGCAGGGGCATCTGTACAGGGGCGCATGTGCAGGGTGTGTTGTAGGGGTGTGTGTGCAGAATGTATGTGCAGTGTGTGTGCAAGGGTGTGTGTACAGGGGTGTGTGTTCAGGGGTGTGTGTACAGAGTGTGTGTGTGCAGGGATGTGTGTGCAGGGTGTGTGTGTGCAGGGTGTGTGTGCAGGGCATGTGTGTGCAGGGTGTGTGTGTGCAGGGTGTGTGTACAGAGTGTGTGTGTGCAGGGGCGTGTGTGCAGGGTGTGTGTGTGCAGGGTGTCTGTGCAGGGGCGCATGTGCAGCGATGTGTGTGGAGGAGTGTGTGCACGCAGGCCAGTCGCACAGGCTCCCCCAGACTCCTGGGCGCTGACTGCCCCCAGCTCCCAGGGCGCCAGGGCCTGCCTCTCTCTTCTCCAAAGCAGCATCCACGGCAGCCGCGGTCACAGCCCAGGGGACGAGCCACCTCGCTCCTGTTTACCACCTGCTGCCGCGCTGCCTGGGCTGGTCCAGGCTGCCACCAGCAGGCGGGTTTCCGGTCCCCCCCTCCTCTCCTGCACCTTTGCGGGCTGGCTTTGGTATACCTGCTTCCCTCTCCTTTGATGCCCAAACCCCCAGACGAGGGGAGCTCCCCAGCCTCTTCCAGCCGGGCCGGCCCAGGGGTTGAGTGGGGACCCCGTGTGACAGCGAGCCAGGTGAAGGGCGGCAGCAGCTCAGAGAGACGGTCCGGGCTCCTCACCCCGCCCGCACCTCTCCGCTTATCGGAGCAGGTCTTTCAGTCTGTCCTGAAGTCAGGGGTCCACTAGGACCTCAGGCTCTGGCCCAGAGGTCGCGCAGTCACTGCAAACGTGCTGGGAAGCCCTCCCACTCTCAGCTGACGGGACCACCTCCTCCCTGCACTCCTGGTCCTCACCTATTTCTGCGTCTCTGGTGGGAGAATCCCCACACCTGGAGCTCAGGGCAGTCCCGCTTTCTGGGCCCACCCGGCCCCTTTGGCCCCCGCAGCTGCAGGCCTTGCTTGCACAGTTTTCTCACAACAAGAGCGCTGTCTTGCTGTCTTCTCCCCAGGGAGTCTTTGATCCAACTTGGGCCCCAAGCCAAACAGTCATTAAAAGAAGGCACAGCCAAGGAGAGGGGAAATTGCTCTTCTGACCAGACAAAGCTAAACACCGCCACACACTGAGGCTCTGGCCTCCCCAGGAGCTTGGGGGAGCTTCTTGGGGGGTGGGTGGGGGTGGACGGGGGTGGCAGGGAAGGGTGGGAGCCCAGTCCTGGCTGAGCTGAGCGGGGGCCAGCCCCTGGCGTGGAGAGGCTCCAGCGAGGAGGCCTCCGAGGGCCCTGTGGCTCCCGCAGCTCACGGGTGTGTCTGGGGGGACACCGGCCTGTGCCCCTCATGGCCCAGACAACCCCCTGAGGCCTGGGAGCGGTGACCCGCCTGACGCCGCGGAGTAGCTGGGGCAGCCTTGGCTGTTCCCACGTCCCCTGCAGCCCCCGAGGCCGTCCCTGGTCTACGGGAGACAGCATAGAGTAGAGACCGGCTCTCAGAGGCGGTGCTTCCATCTTGCCGGGTCAGCCCCTTGCTGGAGAAGCTGAGGCCTGGAGCGGGCTCTCTGGCAGCCCAGGGGCTGAAACACTCGGCTCCTGTTCCTCCTTGCATCCTGCCCAAACTAAGTAGTTGGTGCCTTTTTTTTTTCATTTTGGCTGCATTTGACATCTTAGTTCCTTGTGCAGGGATCGAACCAGTGCCCTCGGGGGCGGAAGCACAGTCTTCATCACTGGCCCTCCCTTCAGAGGAAGTCCCCAAAACTAAACAGCTGCACATGGGGCTGTTGACTGAAAGAGATGCGCACCGTTAGAGTTGAGAGTTGAGTTTTATTTGGGGTAAAATGAGGACTGCAGCCGGGGGGCCGCACCTGAGAGAGCTCTGGGAGACTGCTCCACAGAGGCGGGGGGGAAGGTCAGGATGTGAGGTTCAGGTGAAAGGGGAGCTCAGTGCAATCAAGTACTCATTTTACAGAAGTTGTTGTAAATGGACTCCTCCTCCAGTCATGAGGAGCTGATGTCACCATGGAGGGATTTAGTGCTTCTCTAGGAACGAGGAGATGCGAGGATAAGGATCACGAAATCTGTTCCTGCAAACATCCAGCTGTCTAAACACCTGCTCCACCACACTCCCCGGGTGCAGAGCGCCTCCCTGCAGCCTGGACCCCTCAGTGGGTGTTGAAGTTTGCAGTCTCCACAGAGGCAGGTGGCAAACGCCTTGTCCGGTTGCTGGCAATGCTCTTGGCAGGTGCCCCCTCGTAGCTGACAGGCCCTGAGTTTTCTGTACATGATCCCAGTTGGTTTTTATAACAAACTGACCGCTTAGGCACCTCTATTACCCTCCCAGTTACAGATGAGTGAGTTGGGATGGCAAGGGACGGTCTGGTACACGGTGGGACTCAGACCTGGGGCGTCTGACCCCAGTGTCTGCGGCCTTTGACGGGGGCTGGACAAGCTGACGCAGTCCTCCCTTCGCTGCTCCCCCAGCCCCGGGCCAGTGGGAAGGTGCGAGCTCTCTCTGCAGGGCGCCTGGCGTGTCGTGGGCGCCCAGTGGCCATGGCACGGAATTGAGACCCGGGCAGGCATAGCAGCAGGGTGCTGGTGGAGACGCCACGGAGAAGACAGAAGAGGCGGAGGCTAAAGCAGGTCGTCCCTGGTCAGGGCGTGCCTGGCGGCTCAGACGGTACAGAACCCGCCTGCAATGCAGGAGACCTGGGTCCAACCCCTGGGTCGAGAAGATCCCCTGGAGAAGGGAATTACCCACTCCAGTATTCTTGCCTGGAGAATCCCATGGACCGAGGAGCCTGGGGAGCTGCAGTCCGTGGGGTCACAAGAGACTGAGTGACTAATGCTAATCCTATGAATCCAAGTGCAGTTTAAGGGTCTGCTGTGGTTATGGGAGGAGCAATCCCAGAACCTGGAGTTTGTCTGCTCAGGAGGAGGGACAGGCCAGGGTCCGTGAGGATGAGGTCAGGACCCTTAGGGGAGTAGACAGCAGAGTGCAGGGGTCTGTCAGGGAGACCCAGCCAGGTGGCGGCAGGAAACCCCATGGGCTGAAGGAGGCAGGTGGATAGCTTCCTCCAGGTGCAGTGTCCCTGCTGGGAGTGACCGAGAGACACCCAGCTCTTGTGGCTTCCACTGTCCCCAGCCACGTCCCTCCTTGGCCTCTGGAGCTTCTGCTGAGAGTCTGCCCCCATCACCTGTGCCCCAAGGGAGCATCACGCTCCTGGAGGGGAGTCAAGGCTGGACCCTCAGCCTGACACTGCCCCTTCTTGCAGCCACCTCCGGGCCCCACACAGCCCCCTGCCCTCCCGACCTCCGTGTGACACCAGACGGGACCAGGCCTCTCAGAGAGAGATCCACCCCTCCACCGGGGATGGGGGACCTGAGCCTGGGTGGGTTGCCAGGGCAACAGCAGCCCCCAGGGAGCAGGCCTGATGGCTGAGCGGAGGCGGGGAGCTGGGTGCTGGGGACTCACAGCCCAGCCTCCTTCGTGCTTAAGTGCTCTTAGCTGATGTGTGTGCCTGGGGCATGCCTGGGTGTGCAAGCAGGAGTGTGTAATGGGGTGTGCGTGCCTTGGTGTGTGTCTCTGTGGGCCCCGGAGCCTCGATGCTGTGGGGGAAGGGGAGGGAGGGAAGGGGAGGGGAGGGAAGGAAGGATGCCTTCGCTAGCCCTTCTAGTTGCCGGGGATGCAGCTCACTGTGTAGATGAGGAAGCTCCGTTCACAGCGAGCTCTGCCCGCAGCATCGCAGGGAGAAGGCGCTTCCCCTGGCCTCCCGGCTCGGAGCCCAGGCTCTCCCGCTGAGCCCTCTGCTCCGAATCACACATTTCTCTCTGTCCCCATAGACCGCGAGCCTGGCCCTCTTGAGCGGAGCTCCAGGCTCACCGGCCGTCCCTGCTCCTGGGGCGGGCTCGGGGCAGCTGTGTGGAGGCCCCAGGTGGATGGAGCGCCTGTGCAGGCAGAGCCTGGGCCCGCAGGGCTGAAGGTCGGGGGAGGTGGTCGGGGAAAGGGGACTGGGTGCTGGGCTGGACCCCACTAGTCAGCTGAGCACCAGAGGCAGGTGGCGGCTCCCAGTCCCCTGCGTTCCGCCTGCAGCTCGCCCACCACGGGGGCGGGGCCTGGGCAGACTGCAGCTGCATGGGAGGCCAGGCCCCTTCTCACGGGGCTCGCGGGGGCAGGGAGAGAGGGCAATGCCCCTTCTTCCCAAGAACTCGGTGGGAAGAGCCGGGGGACAGAGTGTGGGTCAGGCTCCCCGCCCCAGCCGCTCACCAGCCTCGTGAGCCTGGGTGCATTTCTTATCGCCTCCGAAGCCTTGGTCTTTTCACCTGTAACAGGGCACCCACCAGACTACCCCAGACGGGGACTTAGACAGCAGATCTCCATTTTCTCAAAGGTCCAGAGGCTGGACGTCCAAGAGCAGGGTGTCGCAGGGCTGGTCCCGGGACTCGCAGATGGCTGCCTCCTCCGCGGGTCCTCAGGGTTCTCCGCGCGTCCTCATGGGTCCTCCCGGGGCCCTCAGGGGTCCTCCGCGGGTCCCCAGGGGTCCTCCCCAGGTCTTCGGGGTCCTCTGCGCGTCCTCATGGGTCCTCCCCGGGCCCTCAGGGGTCCTCCGCGGGTCCCCAGGGGTCCTCCCCAGGTCCCCAGTGGTCCTCACCGGGTCCCCAGGGGTCCTCCCCAGGTCCCCAGGGGTCCTCCGCGGGTCCCCAGGGGTCCTCCCCAGGTCTTCGGGGTCCTCTGCGCGTCCTCATGGGTCCTCCCCGGGCCCTCAGGGGTCCTCCGCGGGTCCCCAGGGGTCCTCCCCAGGTCCCCAGTGGTCCTCACCGGGTCCCCAGGGGTCCTCCCCAGGTCCCCAGGGGTCCTCCGCGGGTCCCCAGGGGTCCTCCCCAGGTCCTCAGTGGTCCTCACCGGGTCCCCAGGGGTCCTCCCCAGGTCCCCAGTGGTCCTCACCGGGTCCCCAGGGGTCCTCCCCAGGTCCCCAGTGGTCCTCCGCGGGTCCCCAGGGGTCCTCCCCAGGTCCCCAGTGGTCCTCCGCGGGTCCCCAGGGGTCCTCCCCGGGCCCTCAGGGGTCCTCCGCGGGTCCCCAGGGGTCCTCCCCAGGTCCCCAGTGGTCCTCCGCGGGTCCCCAGGGGTCCTCCCCGGGCCCTCAGGGGTCCTCCGCGGGTCCCCAGGGGTCCTCCCCAGGTCCCCAGTGGTCCTCACCGGGTCCCCAGGGGTCCTCCCCAGGTCCTCAGTGGTCCTCACCGGGTCCCCAGGGGTCCTCCCCAGGTCCTCAGTGGTCCTCACCGGGTCCCCAGGGTCCTCACCGGGTCCCCAGGGTCCTCCCCGGGTCCCCAGGGGTCCTCCCCAGGTCCCCAGTGGTCCTCCCCGGGTCCCCAGGGTCCTCCCCAGGTCCCCAGTGGTCCTCACCGGGTCCCCAGGGTCCTCCCCAGGTCCCCAGTGGTCCTCCCCGGGTCCCCAGGGTCCTCACCGGGTCCCCAGGGGTCCTCCCCGGGTCCCCAGTGGTCCTCACCGGGTCCCCAGGGTCCTCCCCGGGTCCCCAGGGTCCTCCCCAGGTCACCAGGGTCCTCCCCGGGTCCCCAGTGGTCCTCACCGGGTCCCCAGGGGTCCTCCCCAGGTCCCCAGTGGTCCTCACCGGGTCCCCAGGGGTCCTCCCCAGGTCCTCAGTGGTCCTCCCCGGGTCCCCAGGGTCCTCCCCGGGTCCCCAGGGGTCCTCCCCAGGTCCCCAGTGGTCCTCACCGGGTCCCCAGGGGTCCTCCCCAGGTCCTCAGTGGTCCTCCCCGGGTCCCCAGGGTCCTCCCCGGGTCCCCAGGGTCCTCCGCGGGTCCCCAGGGTCCTCCCCGGGTCCCCAGGGGTCCTCCCCAGGTCCCCAGTGGTCCTCACCGGGTCCCCAGGGGTCCTCCCTAGGTCCCCAGGGTCCTCCCCGGGTCCCCAGGGGTCCTCCCCAGGTCCTCAGTGGTCCTCCCCGGGTCCCCAGGGTCCTCCCCGGGTCCCCAGGGTCCTCCGCGGGTCCCCAGGGTCCTCCCCGGGTCCCCAGGGGTCCTCCCCAGGTCCCCAGTGGTCCTCACCGGGTCCCCAGGGGTCCTCCCCAGGTCCCCAGGGTCCTCCCCGGGTCCCCAGGGTCCTCCGCGGGTCCCCAGGGTCCTCCCCGGGTCCCCAGGGGTCCTCCCCAGGTCCCCAGTGGTCCTCACCGGGTCCCCAGGGTCCTCCCCGGGTCCCCAGGGTCCTCCGCGGGTCCCCAGGGTCCTCCCCGGGTCCCCAGTGGTCCTCCCCGGGTCCCCAGGGTCCTCCCCGGGTCCCCAGTGGTCCTCCCCGGGTCCCCAGGGTCCTCCGCGGGTCCCCAGGGTCCTCCCCGGGCCCTCATGGGTCCTCCCGGGGCCCTCAGGGGTCCTCCGCGGGTCCCCAGGGTCCTCCCCAGGTCCCCAGTGGTCCTCCCCAGGTCCCCAGGGTCCTCCCCGGGTCCCCAGTGGTCCTCCCCGGGTCCCCAGGGTCCTCCCCGGGTCCCCAGGGTCCTCCCCCTGTTGGCTGCTGTCCTCATCCCCTCTCTTACCTTCCCGTCGGGTTGGGCGTGTCCACCCGCCCACATATGGCGGTTCCGGTCTTTAAGGCCCTGTCTCTAAACGCAATCACACCCTCAGGTTCTGGGGCGGGCTTCAGCACAGGAATTTGGGGGTTGTTATTGTTCGGTCGCTAAGGCGTCGGACTCCTTGCGGCTCCGTGGACCGCAGCCCAGCAGTCCTCCCTGTCCTCCACTCTCTCCGGGGTTTGCTCGAGTTCACGCCCATTCGCTCACTGATGCCATCCCACCTTGGGGGGCTACGACTCAGTCCCTGACAGGCGTGATACGAGCAGCAACCTCAGAGGTTTGCTGTGAGGATTTACCATCGCGGAGCGTGGGCTGGTCTGGGGTCCTCACACGTTGTATCCGTGACCCTCACAGCCCGGGGGAGCACAGGCCCCGCCCCCGGGGAATGGGGGTGGTCCCAGGGCTTGGAGCGTGGGCTGGGTGGGTCCTTGGCTGGGGTGCAGCTTTCTCGAACCCGCCCTGTCCACTCCACTGCAGGAGAGGGCAGGTGTGCACCGTTTCCAAGGGCAGTTTCCACACCCTTGGACCAGCGGGCACAGCCCGGCCTTAGCGCGAGTGGGGTACGCAGCAAAGCCCTGCACTTCCTGGACGGGGAAACTGAGTCACGGGGAAGCCGTCACTGCAGCAGGGGCTGGGGTGCACCGGGGCTGCGGGCCCCACCTGTGTGTCCCGAGCTCCTGGCCGCCCGGCCCCGGGGCGGGAGAGGAGATGGGCCCGGCCTGGGCAAGGGAAGGATCCCCGGGCCCCGCCTGCAGCCCCGCCCCCGGACCCGTCCCCGAGCTGCAGCCTCCTGAGCCCGCAGCCCGCCGGGCTGGGCTCCCGAAACCATTCCTAAAAAGGAATCGGGCTGCGGAGGCCCAGGCTATTTTTAGACAATTGTGTTGAAAAATTCCCGGAGTACATGCAGCATCATGCATTTTCTTCTTCAGGAAGAGAGCAGAGAGGGAGCAAGTGGATGGCCCCCTCCACTGGGAGGGTCCCCGCAGTGCGGAGCCCAGGGCCTCCGGGCAGGGCGGGGGTCCCCTCCATCCCTCCTCCTCCTGGGTTTTCAGGGGGCCGGGGGCCACGATCACCCCAAGTTACAGGTGAGGAGCCTGAGGCCATTGGCCCTTGTCCTCATCCTCAGTCTTTACTTTAAAAAAAAAAAAGCTTAGAATTTTTTTCTGTTCCTTTAAAACAATAGTTTATCGGAATATAGGTGATTTACAATGCTATGTTAGTTCCAGGTACAGCACAGTGACTCCGTCATACACACACATGCGTCTCTATTCTTCAGATTTTTCTCCATAGAGGCCGTTACAGAGTATTGACTGGCTTCCCTGTGCTACACAGTAGGTCCTTATTAGTTACCTATTTTATGTGTCACGATGTGCATATGGGGCTTCCCTGGTGGCTCAGCCGTAAAAGAACCCGCCTGCAATGCAGGAGACGTGGGTGTGATCCCTGGGTTGGGAAGATCCCCTGGAGGAGAAATGGCAACCCACTCCAGCATCCTTGCCTGGAGAATCCCATGGACAGAGGAGCCTGGCGGGTACAGTCCACGGGGTCGCAATAGAGCTGGACTGATCTAGTGACTAAAGAGAATAGTGTGTTCACGTCATTTCCAGTCTCCCGATTTACCCCTCCTCCTGCCCCTACTCCCGATTTACCCCTTCCCCTGCCCCCACCCCGCTTTCCCCACTGGTAGCTGCGATTTTGTTTTTCACATCTGTGAGTCATTTTTTTTTTAATTAAAAAAAACTCTTAGAATGATACAAATGAACTTATTTACAAAGCAAAAACAGACTCACAGACTTAGAGAATAAATTTATGTGGCCAGAGGGGAAGGATGGAAGTTTGGGAGGGACATGGACACACCGCTGTATTTAAAACGGACGACCAGCAAGGACCTGGTGTATACCATACGGAATTCTGCTGGAGGTTATGCGACAGCCTGGATGGGCGGGGAGCTTGGGGGAGGAAGGATGCATGTATGTGTGCGGCTGAGTCCCTCCCCTACTCACCTGAAACTATCACAGCATTGTTGACCAGCTATACTCCCACATACATTAAAAAACCACAGCTTTATTGGGAGTATAACTGATGCACAGTAAGCCGCACATAATTAAATACTTCAGTTTGATACGATCTACATTTAAACCAACGAGGCCAGCACCACAGTTCAGACAGTGAGCACAGCCATCAGCCTTTAGACCCCCGACCCTCCCTGCAAGCCCACCTCCCCCCACCCCCCCATTCTCGGTTCCCTCCTGCTCCCGAAACCCTGCCTCCGCTTTCTATAACTGACTTGCTTGCATTTTGCAGCATTTTCTGTACATGGAATCCCATAGTCTGCTCTCTTTTTATGACTGGCTTCATCCTCATTCCGTTGAAATACACCCATGTTATTGTGTGTATCAATAGCCCATTCCTTTTTATTACCCGACGATCTCATTACAGGAATGGACTGCGATTTTTTCCTCCGTTCATCTGTTGATGGATACTTGAGCTGTCTCCAGTTTGGGGCTATTATGAATAAAGCAGCCCTGGACGTTCATGGACAAGTCTTCGTGTGGACAGATATTTCCTTTATGGTAAATACACAAGAGAGGAATTTCTATGTTTAACTTTTAGAGAAGCTGCCAAACTGTTTTCCAAGGTGGCGGCACTGTTTTACATTCCCACCAGCAATACCCAAGGGCTCCAATTTCCCCACTTTGGAGCCAACACTTGCTCTTGTCTGTCTTCTGGATTATAGACGCCCTAGTGGGTGTGAAGTGGTATCTCGCGGTGACTTTGATTTGCATTTCCCTCATGACTAAGCATGTGGAACATCTTTCCATGTGCTTGTTGGCCCAGATCTCACTTCTTCCTTAAATAAGCATTTAATTTGGGGATAGTTTTAGATTTACTAAAAAGTTGCAAAGATAACATGCTTGTATACACCTCACCCAGTTTCCCCTAATAGTAACCCCTTATATCACCTGGGATATTTATCACAACTAAGGAACCAGCGTTGCCATATTGCCATTAATCAGTCTCTAATTTTATTCAGAGGTCACCGATCCGTTACACCGACGCTCCTTTCCTGTACCAGGCTCCTGTCTTGGGACCGACACCGTGTTATATTCTCCTGTTTCCACAGGCTACTCTGGTTTGGGTCAGGTTCTGTGACTTTCCTTGTTTTCCATGCTTTTGACAGTTTGAAGAGTATTGCCAGGTATTTTGTAGAAAGTGCTTCAGCTTGGGCTTCTCTGATGTTTTCTCATGACTGGGGTGGTGGGTTTCGGGACCAAGAGCCTCCTCTTCCCCTCCTGTTGGGGTGCATGCTGTCCACGTAACTAACCACGAGTGATGACCTGATCACTAGGTCAAGGCACCGCCTCCCAGGTTTCTCCCCACTGTTGTTATTTTCCTCTTTCCAGACTCTGCTCTTTGGAAAGGAGCTGCTGGGTCCAGCCAGCACGTGAGCGATAAGCTCCTTGAGCCTCACTGAGATTCGAGCATCTTTGGTGCCAGGCCCTTCATGCCAACAGTCCTCTAGCCCTCAGCTCCACCACAGTCCCTCCGGGAGAGGCTCCAGTTACCCCTAAACTCAGCGACGGTTAGTTACAAAAGATGGTTCATTCAAACCCCTTCTCACGCTTTTAACAGGTGAGGAAAGTGAGGCCCGTAGAGAGAGGTGACTCACTTATCACAGAGGTGGTCTCGGGGCCCTGGGCCAGGGCAGAGGTCTAGACAGGTGCCCTCCCTGGTCCAGAGTAGGCATCTGTTGGTGGATGAGTTGGGCGTGTGAGGACTGAAGGATACAGAACTGCTTGTGATGCGGTTTGTCTGTGAGCAGTGAAGAGTCATCAGGACAGGCATGCTGCCCAGGTGCCTGCCCATCAAACCTCCAATCCACCCTGCGGGGGCTCTGCATGCCCCCGACTGGCCACACAGCAGAGAGGCTGGCTCCAACCGCACAGGGAGCAGACACAGTCACAGCCTACGGTGTGAGTGTAAACCGGGGGGGCGGTTTATTCACACTTATCAAGGGCAGCACACATGTTACCAGTTTTGCTCTGGGTCCTTCAGGGAGGCCATGGATGGATCGTGGAGTTGGATCCTGGATGGAATACAGGTTATGCTCTTTCAAGAGTCCCTTTGCTAGCCTGAGTCTTAGTTTTCTGATTTATAAAATGAGGGTGGATTTGAGAAATGCTTTTTTTGGTGAAATGGGTGGTGTTGAAGTCTGGATCAGTCCACAATCAGGATGGATTGGTTAGCAAAATGGTACAGGTGCCTCTCATGTGCCCAGTAGCCCCTAGTCCTGCACACCTAGGACTAAACCTCCATCTAGTTCTGCGTCCAGACGCCACTGAGGTTTTTGTTCCCTGGTCAGACCAGGGCGGGGTGGGGTGGTGGGAAGCTGAATTCTGCTGTCAGAATCCCGCTGCATCCGCTCTAGTGGACTCTCACGGGAGACGCCAGAGAACGGGGCAGGCCCGGCCCTACAGGGAGCCTGCTTTGGCCTTCCCGCTGACGGGACACTTCTTGTCACTCGGTGTCCCGCTTCACAGAGAGGTCCCCTGCACCCGATAAAATAATGACCCACCCATTGCTTAGAGCTTGCTCCCAGCAGCACCATCTACCCAGTCTTTATTTCATTTATTTACCCTCCGTTTGCTGTCTGTGTCCCTAATTCCCACCTAGACTGTGAAATCCCAAGTCCACAGGAAGTGCTAATAAAGGAAGTCACCCCGGGGACTCAGCTCCACAGCAGGCAGGGCACCCAGGGACCTGGGGAATCTGGGTGGGGGCCTGCCTGCCCGGCAGCTGCACCCTCCTGGGGCCGCTGGGTCAGCAGAGCTGGGGTGAAGCTCCGTCTGGAATGCCCTCCTTCCGGCCGCGGTCTTGGGGTGGGGGCTTGGGGGGGCAAGCTTGGCTCTGGCTGGAGAGGATGAGAAACCCACTGGGGGCGACAGGCGTGTTAAACAGCACCGCCGATGGGGCACATGCGCCTGCCGAGGGCTGGGCTGCTTTGGCACACACCTGAGATCTTTGCAGTGACCTTGTCCTGCCCATTTGACGGATGAGAAAACAGGCTCAGAAGTAGGGACCCCTCCCCCCAAGGTTCTTCAGAGAGTGGGCGTCCAGGCCCAGATTCCAGCCCCTGCCCGAGGCCGTGGACACGGGCCTGCCTCAGGCAGCTGCAGGCATGGATTCCACGGCTCGGCCGAGGAGGCAAAGGCCGGGGCGTCAGCAGCAGCTCTGGGGGCAGCCCTGGGGGCAGGGGGCCCAGCCCGAGCTGCCACCCTCCTCAGGCGTGGAGGGGAGGCCGTGAGGCTTCCTCTGGCTGCAGACAGTCTTGTGGGGAGGCGGAGACGGAGCCCCTGTTCCTCAGCCTGGCCCACCTCGCCCAGGCGGCATGCTTCCTGGAGGTTCCAGTACAGCTCAGGCCTGGAGGAGGGTGTCACCCCTATGCGAGACAGGCCCTGCGGGCCCTTCCCCAGGGGGCCCGTGACGGGTGGGGCTGGAACTCCAGCCAGACCTCTGAGGCCCCCGCCCAGGGGTTGGCCAGAGGGCGACCGGCCGGAGACAGAGGAGGCAGGGGAGGCCGGCTGGGGCTCCTGCTGCCGGCAGACAGGTGCCCGGCACCCCACAAGCTGTGTGTCCCCTCCCCACGGCCGGCGGTGATGGAGTTGGGGGGGAGGCGGGGATGGGGGACCGTCCTGCCACGACCCCCTTCTCCCGCCCCATCAGCTGGTACCTGCTTGGCCGGGGGAGCTGGGGGGTCCGTGGGCAGGGCCAGGCTGCGGAGGGGTGAGAGTCTGCCCGAGGTGCCCGGACCCGTCAGCTTGAGGGCTGACCTCCAGACAGCAGGGCAGGGCCACCCCAGGACGACCACGTGACCCCCGAGGAGCTCGGGGACCGTCTGGAGGAGTCGGGGCTGCCCTGCAGTCACAGCCAGGGGCTCACCCGGGCCCCGAGTCTCCCCTGCAGGCAGGGAAGGGCTGGGGTGGAGGTCTCCCCTCCCACTGGGCACCCCGAGCCCACACCCTGCGCGTCCGGAGAGTGAGCCGGCCCCAAGGTCCTCCCCTTTGAAGACGGCCTCCCGCCCCACTCCCCGACCCCCTGCCCCGTCCCCTCCAGCTCGAGGGGGATGCTGAGTCCCTGGCCTCAGGGCCCAGTGCTGGGATTTAGGAACTGCGGCCCCGATAGTCCTGGCTCCAGCCTGGCCAGTGGGCCTCTCCGCCGACGCACAGTGGGCACCTTCTCAGAAGCAGCCACATCCCGCAGCCCGCTCCCCCTCGCTCTGCAGCGAGCTGCAGGCCTTCCCTCCGCTCTTGAACCCCCGCCAGCCTGGCCTTCCGCCCCTCTCTGCCCAAACAGCTCACCTCAGCCGGGGTAGCCACGACAAACCTAACCACAGCATGGTTGGCTTCAACAGCAGAATTGCTCCTTCTCACAGCTCTGGAGGCTGGATGTCAACCATCGGGAGATGGGCAGTTTCGGCCTCTGGTGAGAGGTCTCCTGCTGGCCCCTGACGGCGGCCTCAGCCTATGTGAGCTCTCTGCATCTCTTCTTACGGAGCCACTAACCCTACTGGGTCAGGGGCCCTCCCTTCTGACCTGATTTAACCTTAATTACTTCCTTGGAGGAGCCATCTCCAAATACACACACTGGGGGTTAGGGCTTCAACGTATTTGGGAGGAGGCACAATTCAATCCGGGGCTTCCCAGGGGGTCAGTGGCAAAGGACCCGCCTGCCAATGCAGGAGATGCCAGAGATGTGGGTTCCATCCCTGGGTCAGGGAAATCCCTGCAGGAGGAAATGGCAACCCACACCAGTGTTCTTGCCTGGAGAATCCCGTGGACAGAGGAGCCTGGTGGGTTACAGTCCATGGGGTCGCAAAGAGTCAGGTACAGCTGGGAACACACACACACACAAGTCAATCCATAGCTGGGAGCGCGCAAACACACACACACACACACACACACACACACACACACACACATCAATCCACAGCATAACTCTTGTCCAGATCATTGCTGATGTCTGTGGGGGCAAACCCAAGGGTCAATTCCTCGATGTGCCCTAGTGGAACTATGGGGCATTGAGCACAGCCAACCAACCACCCTTTCCTCCTTAAAACGGGGTCTTCACTTGGCCTCTGAGTCTCCAGTCTCCTCTGGCGCTAGGAGGTCCCGCCCTGGCTTTAGTGTGGGGTCCTCCTTTCCCAACTCTCCCCATGTTGTTTGGGATTGGGGCGTGTGACTTGGCCCTGGCTCGACTCATCCTTCATTCACTTGGTCAGGGAACTAGATCCCGTATGCCGCATTAAAAGCCTGCATGCCGCAACTAAAAAGACCCCACATGCTGCAACTCAGACCTGCTGCAAACAAAATAAAAAAAAAAAGAGAGTAGAGGACACGTAAGGCTGTCAGAGGGCTTCCTTGGTGGCTCAGCTGGTAAACAACACGCCTGCAATGTGGGAGACCTTGGTTCGATCCCTGGGCTGGGAGGATCCCCTGGAGAAGGGAAAGACTGCCCACTCCAGTGTTCTGGTCTGGAGAATTCCATGGACTGTGTAGTCCATGGGGTCACAAAGAGTCGGCACGGCTGAGCGCCTTTTGCTTTCAGGGCTGTGAGCGAGTGGATTGCAGGGCTCGAGGTAGAAGCAGGGAAATGCGCAGCGCATGGGGGTCATGGCGCTGGGAGAGGTGGAGAGACCTGAGATGGGATTTGAGTAGAAATGACAGGATTTCCTGAACAGTAGGAGGCAGAGTGCGCGGGTGGGGTTAAGGACTAGGAGAGGTGTTTAGGAGGAGCTCCCGCGTGGGGAGTGACGAGTCTGGTGATAATGCCCTGTGCTTCTCAGGCCCCGTTCAGGCACAAGTGGCGGAAATTGACACTGCTGGCTCTAAGCGAAACAGAGAACGTACTGGTCCCCAGGATGGAAAGGTCTGGGGCTTTAGTTCTCAGTGATGACCCAGGACCCAGTCTCTCTACCACCCCACTGTTGGCTCTGAGCTGGCAGGCCACTCCCATGCCGCCAAGCGGCCACCAGCTGGCCCAAGCTGGCATCTGTACAGAATGTCAAACCCAACAGAAAAAGAGGCTTTTTCCTAACGTTTCTGTAACACAAGTCCTAGAGGGGCCTTCCATTGGCAAAGCTTGGACCAACCATCCCAAACCCAGTTGAGTTCAGTTCAGTTCAGTTGCTCAGTCGTGTCCGACTCTTTTCGACCCCAGGAACCGCAGCACGCCAGGCCTCCCTGTCCATCACCATCTCCCGGAGCCTACCGAAACTCATGTCCATTGAGTCGGTGATGCCATCCAACCATCTCATCCTCTGTCGTCCTCTTCTCCTCCTGCCCTCAATCTTTCCCAGCATCAGGGTCTTTTCAAATGAGTCAGCTCTTTGCATCAAGTGGCCAAAGTCTTGGAGTTTCAGCTTCAACATCAGTCCTTCCAATACTCAGGACTGATTTCCTTTAGGATGGATTGGTTGGATCTCCTTGCAGTCCGAGGGACTCTCAAGAGTCTTCTCCAACACCACAGTTCAAAAGCACCAATTCTTCAGTGCTCAGCTTTCCTTATAGTCCAACTCTCACATGCATACATGACTACTGGAAAAACCATAGCCTTGACTAGACGGACCTTTGTTGGTAACGTAATGTCTCTGCTTTTTAATATGTTGTCTAGGTTGGTCGTAACTTTTAATTTCATGGCTGCAGTCACCATCTGCAGTGATTTTGGAGCCCCCAAAAATAAAGTCTCTCACTGTTTCCACTGTTTCCCCATCTATTTGCCTTGAAGTGATGGGACCAGATGCCATGATCTTAGTTTTCTGAATGTTGAGCTTTAAGCCAACTTTTTCACTCTCCTCTTTCACTTTCATCAAGAGGCTCTTTAGTTCTTCTTCACTTTCTGCTGTAAGGGTGGTGTCATCTGCATATCTGAAGTTATTGATATTTCTCCCAGCAGTCTTGATTCCAACTTGTGCTTCTTCCAGCCCAGTGTTTCTCATGATGTACTCTGCATGTAAGTTAAATAAGCAGGATGACAATATACAGCCTTGACATACTCCTTTTTCTATTTGGAACTAATCTGTTGTTCCATGTCCATTTCTAACTGTTGCTTCTTAACCTGCATAGATTTCTCAGGAGGCGAGTTAGGTGGTCTGGTATTCCCCTCTCTTTAAGAATTTTTCACAGTTTGTTGTGATCCATGCAGTCAAAGGCTTTGGCCTAGTCAATAAAGCAGAAGTAGATGTTTTTCTGGAACTCTCTTGCTTTTTTGATGATCCACCGGATGTTGGCAATTTGATCTCTGGTTCCTCTGCCTTTTCTAAAACCAGCTTGAACAGTTCACATATTGCTGAAGCCTGGCTTGGAGAATTTTGAGCATTACTTTACTAGTGTGTGAGATGAGTGCAATTGTGAGGTAGTTTGAGCATTCTTTGACATTTCCTTTCTTTGGGACTGAAATGAAAATGGACCTTTTCCAGTCCTGTGGCCACCGCTGAGTTTTCCAAATTCGCTGACATATTGAGTGCAGCACTTTGACAGCATCATCTTTCAGGATTTGAAATAGCTCAACTGGAATTCCATCACCTCCACTAGCTTTGTTTGTAGTGATGCTTCCTAAGGCCCACTTGACTTGGCATTCCAGGATGTCTGGCTCTAGGTCAGTGATCACATCATCATGATTATCTGGGTCGTGAAGATCTTTTTTGTACAGTTCTTCTGTGTATTCTTGCCACCTCTTCTTAATACCCTCTGCTTCTCTCAGGTCCATACCATTTCTGTCCTTTATTGAGCCCATCTTACCATCACTAAATTAGGAGGCTCTACGGTTCTGGATGAAAAGACCGGACCTCTGAGTTCATCCTGAGCCATGTGGATGGAGACTGAGCTCTCCTGAGAGGTGGGATGTTCTGGAGAGTAAGATGCTGGACAGACAGACAGGAGCCATCAGCATGGGCTGGTGCTCACAGGACTTTCCAAGGTAAAGTCCTGGCACGGAGCTGGCCTGGGAGAGAGTGGCTGGTATGGAACCTGGACCATTATCCTCAGGAGGGCCCTGGCTTCTTGCCTTCTCAGTCCTGATCTGGGTGGGTCTCCCGCCACAGTCCGGCACAGGATCTCAGGCTGGGCACTCACCCTCCAGCCAGGGCCACCCACTGCCCCACTGGGCACCGCCCTTTCTTGCCAGTGCCTCCCACTGCCAGTTCCATGACTATGACCACCCATGGGAGGCTGCCTGCAGTGACACTGCTGACGTTGGGATGCCTACCTGCCCTGCCTACAGGGAGCTTTTGCCTGCAGTCTCTCCCCAGACATCAGCTGCACCCTCGCCAGCCTGCTCACTGAGTCAGGGAGGTCATGCCCAGCTTAGGCAGGGGGTCTCAAGACTTCAGGGTGTCCCCAGCAATGCGGGACCACCACACAGATGCTCAGCCAACCAGCTCTGGGGGATTAGGGAGGCCTGCTCAACTTCTGTCTGGTTCTTGGTCTCTACTCTTTACTGTCCAATCTGTTGGGTGGAGCCTTCAGCTTCACATTTGGCTCCAACCCCCTCATATGCCCTCTCCTCATGGTGGCAAGAGGGCTGCCACTGTCCTAACCTCACAACTCAGGTTCAAGTCCAGTGGGAGACTTGAACCTTGCAGCTCCCATCCTAACTGGAGCACTTCAGGTCACATGCTCAGTCTTGATCCTCTGTTAGAGGGAAAAACTAGATGTTGACTGGCCAGGCCTGAGTCACGTGTTCCAATTCCAGGCAACACCAGAAAGGAGAATTCCCCCAGTAACATCAGGGCAGGACCTCCTCGTTCGAAGGGCTGACCCATCCAGGGCGGCCCCCAGGCACCGAAAGCTCCCTGTTCTATGAACTGAGTCTTAGGCTCTCTCTGGTCTGTGGGTTTTCATGAAAAACACAAGCCGTGGGTCCATTTAAAAATCATTTTATTATTAACATCATCTTTCCATTTAGCCAAGTGTCTGTAATGTATAAGGAATGTCGGTAAATATTCCATTTGAAGCTTCTTTGTACATATTTCCATCGATAAATAAACTCTGAATTCACATAAAAAAGTTAAACTTAAATAACTCATATTTCCTTCTCTTGTAACAGGCATATATTGGCAAAATATAAATATTCTTGGACTCAGGCTTTGTTCTAAGTGAGGACAGTAATTTATCACATGGTACAATTATTGACAACAAAACCAAGAAATTGTCAGCTGGTGTCCTGGCTTGGACTAGTTACTGAGGTGGGAAACAGAAAATTCACATTTGGTTTCTTGGCCAAGGATAGAGCGGGAGTGGAGATGGGGGGGAGAGAATAGTTTTCTTTACAGCTCTGATAAAAATAATCTGCTCTGCCACTGAATTTTAACTTTGAATATATTCTTCTACATTTGCAGATTAATTCCATAATCATGTTACTTAAAACTCGGATGTCAACTAACAAAATATGGCACGTAATCCATTTTGAACCACGTCAGTAGATTCGAGAACTATCATCGGGCTGGCGGGAACGGCAACAGAAATGCACATGGAGGGCGGTGACTGGTCACACACTCGTCCGGGGCCTCGCGCGGCGGGGAGGCCGGGGCTGCTCTGAGCGCGCGGGGGATGACGGGGAAGGGCAGGGCGCGGGGGATGACGGGGAAGGGCAGGGCGCGGGGGATGACGGGGAAGGGCAGGGCGCGGGGGATGACGGGGAAGGGCAGGGCGCGGGGGATGACGGGGAAGGGCGCGGCGGGGCCGCTCTGAGCGCGCGGGGGATGACGGGGAGGGCGCGGCGCGCGCGGGATGACGAGAAGGGCACGGCTGGGCCGCTCAGAGCGCGCGGGGGATGACCGTGAAGGGCACGGCGGGGCTGCTGGCCTCCAGCTCCAGGGCCGTCAGGAAGCACTCGGTGGCCGCCGCGTCGTTGCCCTGAGCCTGCAGGACCTCGCCCAGGCCGTTCCAGACCTCGTGGGCTGTGGAGTTCACCTGCACCGCGTCCCGCAGGATCTTCTCGGCCAGACTGTAGCGGCCCAGCTGGTGGAGGATCAGGGCCTGCAGAGGCAGATAGACAGACAGACAGTCAGAGAGACGACGCTCTGGACTCTGAGCTGTCCCTGAGCTTCGGCACACTTCTCGCTTCTCAGAGGCAGGCAGGTGTCCCCACCTGGCCGGGCACAATGGAAGTTCAAGTTCTTCCTGGGCTCAGGGCGGGAGTCAGAAGGATCACTCAAATCATGAACTGTACGAAGTCACAGACATTCAGCCATTTGTGAACAACAACAAAAAATGGTTATTTCAAAAGGTTCACCCAGGAATGCACCATGTGGAATGGCCATGGTCTGTCTGTGCTGACTCATGGGTCACGGCTGACACCCGCCCGCACAGAGGGGTGCTTGCCATCTTTTTTTTTTAACCTCAAGAAAAGTCACAACAAACAGAACAGAAATGTCAGTTGCTCACAGTCCCCACCCTGGCCGCACCCTGATCTTACTGTCCCCTCCAGCCTCGGCGCCCTGCACAGCTGACGCTTCAGTTTTAATCAGAGCACACATGTTGGTCCCCAAATATTCCATCCTAATCATGTTTCCAGGTTGTGGGTCTCCACAACTGACGTGTTCGCACTCTTTCATCCAACAGACACTCTCATTACTCAAGGACTCCCTCGCGGCAAGACACCCAGGCTTCCCAGTGTCAAGCGACTGAACAACCCCGCCCCACTTCACAGGGGCAGCAGGCCCTGGGGGTTGCCTCATTGCACTTCCGGGCTGAACCCTCCGGGGAGGAGCCCTCCTCTCCGCTCTCCGTTTTCAGGGTGTTACGGGCCATCTTGGACTGCCCTGCTTGAGATGAACTGCAGCGTCACTTTGTGAGTCCCTCTGGCTGTGCAGCGGGGCTGCAGCCGTCCCGGTTTGCTCAAGGCTGCACCTCACCAGGGGCCACGGGCAGAGCCGGGCTGTGCTGCCAGGGGGTTGGCTGCGGCCCGAGCCACAGCCACCAGTGCCCTGAGCTAACACTGCAGGGGCTTCGGCCTCCTAGATGAGCTCCTGGAGCGGGTACGGGTGTCCTCGGCAGGCAGTGTCCAGGCCCCCAGGGCTGTGGGCTGGGTCGTTCTCAGAAAGCACCCTGACCGCCCAGAGCCGTCGGCACCTCTGAGTACCCGACGCAGGGCTGTGAGGCTGACCCAGGAGCCTGTGCTCAGAGGGTGGCGCCTTGGTCCTGGGTGGGCAGGTTCCTGAGTGAGGAGGAGGAGGAGGGCTCGGGAGGAGGGAGGCTGTCCTCCCCGGGGCAGAGGACAGTAAGCCCAGGGTTAGGTCCCCCTATCAGAGGGGAAAACTGCGGGGAAAACACCATGTGTTCCCTTTCTTAGTAACATCATCGTATCTAATGACGTCACAGGGGCCTCGCTGGGGTCTCGGACAGTAAAGAGTCCGTCTGCAATGCAGGAGAAATGGGTTTGAGCCCTGGGTTGGGAAGACCCCCTGGAGGAGGAAATGGCAGCCCACTCCAGTATTCTGGCCTGGAGAATGGCCAGTACAATGGCCAGTGGACTGGCCCATGGACTGAGGAGCCTGGCGGGCTACAGTCCATGGGGTCACAGAGAGTTGGACACGATGGAGTGGCTAAGCACAGCACGGCAGGCAGACAGGCTCAGAAAGGCCCGCGTCTCGCCCAAGGCCCCAGGGCCCAGGAGTGTGGACTGAGGCCCCAGTGCAGTCCTCCCCCCTCAGCTTCTCCCGCTCGCTGCCACCGCTGGCTCTTTGAGACACCGGCCCCCGGGCACCAGCCCAGCTCCATCTGAGCAGAGGGGCGCCCGCTGTGCTGAGCGTCCCTCCCAGCCCCTCCTTCCCGCAGCTGTGAGGGGGTGGCTCCCCTCCAGGGCACAGCCTTTCTCCCGTTTCTCTGCTGTTCGGGAGCACCCTGCGTATCGCTCAAGGACCGGGGGCCTCCTTGTCTCTCTGGGGGCCACAGGCCGGCAGTGACCTTGAGGCTCGGGGTGGCTGCAGACACCGAAGGACTGGGGGTCCTGTTAGTCAGAAAGCAGACCCGTGAGATAAGACTCAGGAGCACCGGGACCTTGGTCCACGGGGTCTGGAGGTGACTGCTCCCAGCAGCGACGCTCTGACCCCACCCTGCTGGAGTGGGGACAAGGACACCAGACCACTAGCCGGGAATCTTGTTTCGAAAGCAGAGGCTGCTGGACCCTGGGGGCTCCAGGGGCACATGGCAGAGGCAAGGGCACCCCTCCAAAAGTGCCTGCAGGAGCCAGCCGTGGGCTAATCCGACCCACTGTCTTCAGGGCTTGCCAGCTAAGGATGTTGTGATTCTCTAGGGTTCCTAACGGCTTGGGAATTTCCAGCCCATTCCTGGACTTATATTTCAAACGTAGGAACGAGCTCCCATTTCCAGATGACCTTGAAGCTTCCTGAGCAGTCTGTTTAGTGGAATTAATTCCTAAAGCCGGGGCAGCTTGGGGAGGCATCACAGACTTGCCAGGGGCTGCCAGCTCACGCTTGGCAAGGGAATGAAAAATCGGCCTCTCCCTGGTCCCCCAGTGAGCCAAGGGCGGCTCAGAGATCAGGCACATGGTGAGGGCAACCAGAGCACGCCCCGGCCGCGGTGAGTCAGTGCTAGGGGCCAGTGTTGCCAGCAGGTTGGCCAGAGGTGGGCTGGCACCTGGACACACCTGGCCGTCTGGACCAACGCGCCTCAGGAGCCTCTCTGCGCCGTGAGGGGCTTCCATGTGCCCCTGTGCCCTGACGCCCCCTTCATTCTTCAGGTCCCGCTTCCTCTCTTCTCCAAAGATCAAGGCTTCACCCTGAGGCTGGCACTCCACTGTGCTCAGCCCCAGCCGCACCCCGCTTTCTCCAGGATGAGCCTCTTGGCTCATCCAGGCTGATCCGTCAGCCCAGGTATTTCTGAAGGACACAGCGTCCACCCCCTTTCCACCTCCCCAACTTTGGTCAGTCCCATCTGGCCCCTCTTGCTGGAGCTCTAGTCCATCTGCTTGAAGCCTTAACAACCACAAAGTCCAGGCCACACCACCCCTTAGGCAGCACTGTGTGTGCGTGCATGCGTGCGTGTGTGTGTATATGCTAAGTCACTTCAGTCGTGTCTGACTCTTTGCGACCCTATGAACTGTAGCCCGCCAGGCTCCTCTCTCCATGGGATTCTCCAGGCAAGGATACTACAGTGGATTGCCAGGCCCTCCTCCAGGGAATCTTTCTGACTTGAGGGATCAAACCCACGTCTCTCATGTCTTCTGCACTGGCAGGCGGGTTCTTTACCAGTGGTGCCGCCTGGGAAGCCGTTAGGCAGCTCTAGCCAGCAGCCTATTGAAAAGCAGAGACATTACTTTACCAACAAAGGTCCATCTAGTCAAAGCTGTGGTTTCTCCAGTAGTCATGTACGGATGTGAGAGCTGGACCATAAAGAAAGCTGAGCACCGAAGAATTGATGCTTTTGAGCTGTGGTGTTGGAGAAGACTCTTGAGAGTCCCTTGGACTGCAAGGAGATCCAACCAGTCCATCCTAAAGGAGATCAGTCCTGGGTGTTCATTGGAAGGACTGATGCTGAAGCTGAAGCTCCCAATACTTTGACCACCTGATGAGAAGAACTGACAAATTTGAAAAGACCCTGATGCTGGGAAATATTGAAGGCGGGAGGAGAAGGGGACAACAGAGGATGAGATGGTTGGATGGCATCACCAACTCAATGGACATGAACTTGTGCAAACTCTGGGGGATAATGATGGACAGGGAGGCCCAGCGTGCTGCAGTCCATGGGGTCGCAAAGAGTCGGACACGACTGAGCAACTGAAATGACTGACTGACCCAGTGGCATTTAGCTCTGTCTCAGCCGAGCAGGAGACAGAGAATTCGATGACTGACGTATTTCATTACCTTAACAAGCAACCTTACCCCCATCACAATCACAAAGACTCACTGAGTGACTGCCCAAACCCCAGCCGTGCACTGGGACACAGATGTGGGCAAGAAGCCGTCCTGCTCTCAAAGCTGGGGATCTGGTGGCAGCCCCAGGGTGACCGAACTGTGTGCCCGGCACTGGGCTCTGCCTCAGCCGCCGGAAGACCCCACTTCACCCCACTGTCTGCACGTCGGGGCCATGGCGGACAGGCCGGCTCCTGCCTGAGACGCCTCTGCTGGAGTAAGTGGCGGAGCTGAGACACGGTTGCCGCGGCCGTGCCCCCGACGCTGGGTCCCCACTCCTCCTCTGAGGGAAGACATGCAAACGGCCTGTGCCTCTGCCAGCCCTGCCGATTCCGGGGCCACCGGAGATGGGGGCCTGCTGGGGCCGGCCTCCCGAGCAGATAGGCGCCCCCAAGGAGGTGACTCGCAGTCTCTCTCTCCAGGCACAAGTGAACACAGCTTGCTAAACTTGCAATTATTATAATCAGGTGTTTTGTACAAAGAAGACTTTGGTGAGGCACCACACTGGAAGTGAGGGATTAAATTAAACCTGTTCTTTCAAAGGAGACAAAACGGACTTGGCGGGTTTGAGGACGATCAGCGTCTTCCTCACTCACAGCTTTTATGTGCATGTTGAGACTGCTGCCCAGGGACAGAGCCCCTTGCTGCTTGTGGGGGTGCCATGCGGGGACCCTGGCTCTGGGGGGCACCTCAGTCCACGCCCAGGACAAAAGCCCCTTGGAGGTCTTCTTTTTTAAATTTAAAAAATGTATTTATTTTTCCTTTTTTTGGCTGCCCCATGCGGCCTGTGGGATCTTCGTCACCCGACCAGGGATCGCAATGGTGCCCCCTGCGTTGGAAGCACAGAGTCTTAACTGCCAGGCCCCCAGGGAAGAAGTCCTGCCTCTTGGAGATTTTAGATGTCACCGCGGGGCTCTGCCCAAGTGCCAAGCCAGCGCTTCGCTTGGGGGTGCACTGGGTGTCCGGACACTGGCCCTGCGGGACTGCTGCTGGGGGCTCCTGAGCTGGGGGGACCCAGTGGTGGCGGTGGAGCATGTGGAGCCCGAGAGGGCAGAGGCAGGTCACAGCACGGGCCCCCGGCCCCCTGGTACTCCCGAGAGTCCAGCTCCACCACGGACTCGGGCACCTTGCTCGGGCCCCAGGGGCTCTGCCTGCATCATGGGGACAAGGACTGAGACACGAGAGGGCAGCGAGGCCTGCGTGAGGCGTGGGAGGCTCAGTGACATAAGCCTTCGCTGACCCGTCCCCACGGTCAATGCTGCGATTCTGAGCATCGGCGCTCCCGTTAACGACCGCGGGGCAGGGGCTCCCGGAGGCCCGTAGCTGATGGCCCGTCCCTGCCGCCCCTGCCGCCCTCTCGGCTGGCGCCCTGTCAGATCAGGGAGCCTCCAATTCGCCTCTGCCTGTGCGGCACCCGGGGCGGCCCAGCACCCCAAGGGCCTCAGTGAGCGTCTGCTGAATGGATGGAGAGACGGATCGGGGACGGCGTGGATGCTGTGTGAGGGGAGGACGGAGGAGGGGCAGGGGGTGGGGGCCAGCTCCCTTCCCTGCAATGTAACCCTGGCACCACCAGGCCAACCTCTCAACAACCCTCCCACCCGTAAGCTTTGCTGGAAGAGATGATCGCTCTGCGAATCAGACACGGGGTGCCCCCAGCCCTCGCCAGTCTCCCCAGCCCCCGCTGCAGCCTGGCTGTCTCGAGCCCTGTGACTCGCCTTTCATGGTGTGGAGTTTCCACAGTGATGGAAACGAGAGGTCCCCTCTCCATCAGGAGTCTGAGCGCCTCTCTGACTTCCCGCTAGAAAGATGCAGGAGGCGTCGGCTTCCTCCCTGAAAACCAGCGTAAAGGCGGCAGGGGGCTGCTGTGTCTCTTTACCCCCAGCGCTGCCCCCACCCCCGGCCCCAGGACTTGATATCTATGTCCTGAGGTCTGGGTGTCCCACACTGCAGCCGGCGGGACCCTCAGAGCCCAGGCAAGACCCTCAGAGGATGCTGGGACCCCCAGAGGATGGCGGGACACTCCAAGGATGCCAGGATCCTCAGAGGGTGGCGGGACCCCCAGAGGATGGTGGGACCCTCAGAGGGTGGGGGGACCCCCAGAGGCTGGTTGGGACCCTCAGAGCCCAGGCAAGACCCTCAGAGGGTAGCGGGACCCTCAGAGGGTGGGGGGACCCTCAGAGGCCGGGCTGGCCAGGTGATGGGAAATCCTGGGTCCAGGCAGGTGATCTGACCATTGGCTGCAGCCTGAGACAAGGACTCACAAATTCAGGGACCTCACGCTCAGAAACACCAGCATCAACATCGCCAAAGCTCAGCGTGACGCACTGACCTAACTGAAGAAATGTCAGATCAAGCCGGCCCCGTGCGCCTTCAAGGGACATCCACAAGAAGGCAGCTCAGGGCAGCCTGTGCAGCTCAGGCTGGGGTGGGGGGCTGACGGGGGCGAAGGCGGGCAGGGGGAGTCCTGGGGTCCCCAGAAGACGTGGGGTTGCTGGATGTTCTTCTCACTCTGAGGCCCAAGAAAGCTCTCAGTAACCTTCCAGCCCATCTCCAGCCTCGCCTCCCTCGATTTGCCATTGCAATCGCGTGCCCTGTTGCCACCGAGAAGGACCTCAGCGCCTGCGCCAGCCCTCAGGAGGGCACCACGGCGCCCGGAATGACCTCAGAGTCTCCGCCAGCCCTCAGGAGAGCCCCGGCTCTGCGGGACCGCCGCCCCAGGCAGCACCTTCCAGGCGCTCACCCAGCTCCCCACGCTCGCACTTTTCCACTCTAATGGCCAAGAGACTCCCACTGACTTATTTAAACGTCTCCCAGGTTGACTTATTTCTTTATTTGTATCCACCTTCCCCAACAACAAGGCAAACAGGAGCAGCAGCACGGGGCGGCAGGGAAGTCAGCGCTTCCCCACGAGGTGCCCGCAGCGGAAAGTTCGGCGCTAATCACCCCCTGGAGGCTGAGTCCCGGCCTCGCTCCCCCCCCACCCCCAGGGAGGTGCCACCCTGCGTGTGTTTGGGAAGACGGCCAGAGAGTGCTGCTCCAGGCCCGGCCTCCCCCGACCCTCACCCCGAGGCCCCAGGACGCCCGGGGAGCACAGCGGCCCAGGAAGCCACCTGGCTCCACCCAGCAGCGGGTGGGGTGGGGATGGTGGGGGAGACATGACCCGAGTCCCAGCCAGCGGAGTGGAGGTTCTCTGTGGTCAGGAACAGCTCACACGGGACCACCGCATTGCTCGGGCTGCCCTGGTGGCTCAGCCGGTAAAGAGTCTGCCTGCAATGCGGCAGGCCTGGGTTCCATCCCTGCGTCAGGATGATTCCCTGGAGGAGGAAATGGCAAGCTGCTCCAGTGTTCTGGCCTGGAGAATCCCATGGACAGAGGAGCCCGGCGGGCTACAGTCCACGGGGTGGCAGAGTCAGACACAGTGACTAACACACACACACTGCACTGCTAAGCTGACAGGCTTCCTGGGAGAAGCCAAGGGCGGGGGGCCCTAGAGACCCAGCCCCATCCTGCAGTCCAGGCCAGGACCCCTTCCCAACAACCCTGACACCCCTGTCAGGCCCCTGTCTCAATCTGTCCTCAGACGGGGTGGGGGATCACACCTTTGAAGCATCACTACACTTGGGTCTGAACATTTATCACCAACACAATGAAAACAAAACCCTGTCCTGTTATTTCCAGCAAGGAGTCCTGGCCTTCCCTGGGCCAGGAAGCGTCACAGTGGTGCAGGGCAAGTCCTCTCAGGCCAGCTCTGCCGTCCACCACCAGATGTCCAACTTAGGCAGAACCTTCTCTCTAGCCTCTTTCCTGACCTCGAAAACGAAGGGGTGGAGGAGGTGATCTCCAGATGAAAATTCGAGGGTTTGGTCAAATTTTCCAAACAACAAGTATTTTCTGGAACATCAGCTACATACCAGCGAAGAAGAACTAATGAGCCTCTTGATGAAAGTGAAAGAGGAGACTGAAAAAGTTGGCTTAAAACTCAATATTCAGAAAACAGAGATCATGGTATCCGGTCCCATCACTTCATGGGAAATAGATGGGGAAACAGTGGAAACAGTGACAACCTTTCTTTTCTTGGGCTCCAAAATCATTGCAGATGGTGACTGCAGCCATGAAATTAAAAGATGCTTGCTCCTTGGAAGAAAAGTTATGACCAACCTAGACAGCGTATAAAAAAGAAGAGACATTACTTTGCCAACAAAGGTCTGTCTAGTCAAGGCTATGGTTTTTCCAGTGGTCATGTATGGATGTGAGAGTTGGACTATAAAGAAAGCTGAGTGCTGAAGAATTGATGCTTTTGAACTGTGGTGTTGGAGAAGACTGTTGATCCAACCAGTCCATCCTAAAGGAGATCAGTCCTGGGTGTTCATTGGAAGGACTGATGCTGAAGCTGAAACTGCAATACTTTGGCCACCTGATGTGAAGAACTGACACATTGGAAAAGACCCTGATGCTGGGAAAGATTGAAGGTGGGAGGAGAGGGGATGACAGAGGATGAGATGGTTGGATGGCATCACTGACTCGATGGACATGAGTTTTGGTGAACTCCGGGAGTTGGTGATGGGCAGCGAGGCCTGGTGTGCTGCAGTCCCTGGGGTCCCAAAGAGTCAGACACGACTGAGCGACTGAACTGCTCTGAGCTGAGCTGCATGCCTGGTGCGTATCTGTTCTTTCAGGGCTTAAACCTTAACTGCGGGAACAAAAGAAAACACGGCAGGGCGGCCTCTCTCCGCCGTCGGCAGGGCCAGTGCCCACGCAGGCCAGGAAGGGGATGGGGGCAGCAGCCTGCGGGGCCGTGGAGGGCTGCCTGGGGGAGCCATCCTGCGGGGGAGGCCCTCTTGGGTGGGGGGCCCTCTGGCAGTAAGATGGACACAAGCAGGAGAGCGGCCCTGGAGGTGTGGTCCCTTCCACCGCGAGGCCCAGCGTGGGTGGGAGAGAGAAGGGGTCCCTGAGTCTGGGAGACCCTGGGGACGCCCGTCTCAGTCCCCAGGGACCTGTGTGCCCTGGAGCCCAGCAGGCGCTTGGTAAACACTGCTCGTCCAAAAGGCGGCCCCGGGCCCTGGTGCCCAGGACACGTCAGCGCTCGGTGGGCGCTGGGCCTGGGCGCCCCCCCCGGCCCCGCCCCCCGCTCCCCGAGGAGGGCAAGCACCCTCAACGCACGTCTGGGAGCGGCGGGGCAGGGAGCACGCGCCGGGGCGTGTGGGGCCTCCAGGTCCCGGCCCTGCAGGTTCAGTCAGAGTCTCACGATGGACCAGCAGTGTGACCGGCCTCGATGCCCAAGGCCCAGGGATTTCCGGGCAGTCCTGCGGGGCTGCCGGCCACGGCCCCCCCAGAGGGCGCTGATCCCCTACCTGTCGGGGGATGCGGTCATCCTGGCCAGTGGCTGCCCATCCCCGCCGAGCGCTGGGCATGAACTATTTTTCCACTTTTACACAGGAACAAACAGGAATGATAAGACACTTTGTGACGAAGGGAGGACAGGAATTGATAAACCCTGGAAAACTCTTTTACCACAAATAATAGGAGGACTCAGCACACAGAGTCCAGGCAGGAAGGCGGGTGGGGGTCCGGGGGAAAGTCCCACCACCCGTTTACTGGGACGTGGGGCCCCTGTTACGTCCGCCCTCCCGGGCCCCGGCCTGCCCTTGGGGGGCTCGGCAGTGGACGTGGAGCAGCTGCCCCCGCGACCCTTGGGCTGCAGAGCCCGTGGGACAGACGGCCTGGCCTCCTCCCCACACGGCCGAGCGCTCACGCTGACCGCCCCAGAGACAGAGCCAGCAGCGTCATTTCCTCAGCACTCCCCTTTCCTGTGGGAAGGGCAGGGACATGGCCATCCCCTGCAGAGAGGCCCTCAGGGCTGAGTTGAGGTGCTGGCCACCTGCCCTTCCACAGAGTTTGATGCCAGCGACTTGAAGTCTGCAGGGCACGAGCCCCGGTGGACCCCGAGAGTGGATGGGTCACCTGGATGGAGGGAGGGGGTCAGAGGGGTCAGGGGCAGCCGCTGCAAACCGTGCCTGTGGTCAGGCCACGTGACACACACGTGGACTCAGGGAAGGCAAGACTCACTGGTCCCCGAAGGCGGCCACTCGCAGGCAGGGGGACCTGCCCTCGGCTCCACCGCCCAAGGAGCGGGGGTCTGCTCTCAGCCCCCGTAGCCCACTCGGAGACCCCTCTCTGTCTGGGGGGCTTTGCTGAGAAGGGAGCCCTCCCCATCTCCCAGAGGGCAGGGGCCCCGGGACACCCAACATCCACCTGCCGGGCCCCGGGGGCCTGGGCACGTCACGCGGTTCTCGTAGCCGCTTCCTGGAGCCAAAGGAAGAGGCCAAATCCTAACAGCCGCCAGGCGGGAGCTCCCCCCACTGCCTCGTGAGAATGGGAGTCTCATGTCTGCAGGACAGAGGCCACACGGACGTCCAGGATCGCAGGAGCGGCCAGTGGATGGCAGAGCTACAGCTCAAACGTGGGTCTTCTTGGGTCTAAAGGGTGAGCGCTGCCAACCACCCCGGCTCCCGCCCACCCCGGACGGCACTGCGTGTCTCCCGAGCCTCCCCTCCCGGCCGTCTCCACGCAGAGGGGCCAGGTGACCCCGCCGCGCTGCTCCCCGAGCACGGCCGCCCGTCCCCGGGGGCTCTGCCTCGCAGATGGCCCCTGCTCCCCTGTCCTCTGCCTCCCTCCCTCCTCAGCCGTCTGACCCCAGGCCAGTGGTGTGCAGCAGACCGGCCTCCAGAAGGAAGACGCCCTGTTTACAGTGTTCGCCACCTTCCGTGGTGTGAACACCCACTCCGGGGCCGAGCTCCTGGGACGTCTCTGCAGGCGAGCCTGTGAAGCGGGGAGCGGCGTGGTCCCCAGCCCCGTGGCCACCTCCACATCCTCTGACGGCAGGAGCCCCGAGGCCCCAGGACAGAGCTGCGCTGGGGCCGGGGACACGCCCGCCACAGCGGCCGGAGCTCGCTGTCCTGCGGGCCGGGGCGGGTCAGCCCCAGGACGCTGCTGTCTCCAGGGCTGAGGGCGGAAGGGAAGAAGCAGCCGTCTTCTCCCCTCGTCAGGCGATCTGACCTCACTACTTGCGCTAAGTCACTTCAGCTGCGTCATTCTCTGTGACCCCGTGGACTGCAACCCGCCCGGCCCCTCTGTCCACGGGATTCTCCAGGCAAGAACACCGGAGAGGGTTGCCACGCACTCCTCCAGGGCATCTTCCCGACCTGGGGATCAAACCTGTGCCTCCTGCTGCAGGCAGGTTCTTCACTGCCGAGCCCCCAGGGAAGCCCTGGGCAAGCTGAGGGCGTCGGTGAAATGCCCTTGGAACGCCCCGTGCCTCTGTCTCCTCCCCTTCAGCCACCAAAGGCTCCCTGGGCACGCGGCCTTCTGAGCCTGGCCCCTAAAGCCGGAGTCCCTGCGAGCCGGGCGGCCTCCTGCTGTAGCCGCGGTGGGCGCCAGGGGGGCAGGAGGAATGGGGTTGCAGCGTCAACCATCCCAGAGGCAGAGACTGGTCCGTCCCCTCTGCATGAGACACTGGCGGCAGGCAGCGAGGTCTAACAGCGTGTGGGAGCTCTAACTAGAGAGCCAGTTACAACGCCACTGACCTGCCTGGCTTTGACAGGCCTGGGAAAACACGTCTGTCCTCAGAAAGAAGCAGGTGTGGCTTCTGGTTTGTTCTGAGAGATCCCACGGGGACAGCTTGCTGGCACTTTGGTTCCAGCCTCCTGCACCTGTCCGGGTGCCCGCGGCCCCAACACAGGGGATCAGAGGGAACCTGCGGGGACTCTGGTCCGTAAGGGGGGCTGCTTTCCGCCACAGGCCTGCTTCGTGCTTCTGTTTATGGAGAAAGACACAGCCTGGTACCCACGGGCTCCCCCGAGGGGCTGGGCAGGCAGTTTCTGCTTCATCTGCAAGGATGTCAGCTGGCATTGCAATCACAGTTCTCTTCAAGACAGATGTCCTGGCAAGGCCGGGCCCCAGGCTCGGTGCCTGTGCGTCGAAGCTTCCTTGCAGAAACAGACCCTCTGATCATCAGCCTGGGTCACCCGCCCTCCCCGGGGAGGCGGACACCTGGCAAGAGACTCAGGTCTCCAGGAGACATGGAGAAGGGACGGCGCACGTTTCTCCCGAGAGCCAAGGCCACGCTCACTGTCAGACAGCAGGGGCTGAGGTGGCGTTAGAGGCAGCGCTGACACGGGGCGGGGCTCACAGGCCCCGTCCTCTCCTGCGCACAGGCCTTTCGGATGACTCGGGGATGTTCCGAGAGGCTTGGAAGCAAACAGGACCCGCAGAGGTGTACCTTAGAGACAGCTGTTCTGTAAACACCAAGCAGCTGAGGAAGGGGAGGGGGGTGCAGATGGGAGGAGAGGGGACCTCGTGACTGCCAGCAGCCGGCAGCAGTGACTGGGGCAGAGGACCCAGGGAGCAGGCGGCGGGGCTGGGGCCCTGGGAACCATGGCAGGGGGCCATGGAGCTAGCAGAGCTCCCAGAGGGCGTCCCCGAGCTCCCGGAGCTTTCTGAAGCCCGAGGCCTACGTCTGCCGGCTAGCTGGGTGGGGTGGCGCTTTCAGACTCGGGTTCCAGCCTCTCCCCAGGAGGCCGCTGGAGCCTCGGGAGGCCCCGGGGCAGCCTCCTCACCCAGCACTCAGCCTGGAGCCGCTGTGGGCCTGCACCACTCCCGGTCAGCCGGTCTCTAAGGGCAGGGGTCTGCGATGCCCAGCCCCGAGCAGGCTCCCAGTCTCCACCTTCCCAGAGCCCGAGGGTTGGAAACCTGGCGATCCTTGGCATTTCATCACAGGTGCATGTGGCATTCCTTCTAAGCAATGGGCCCAAAGACCTAGGGAGGACATCCTGCTACAAGTTTCCCCCAGGTTCTGCTTTTGGTTTATCTTCACCGATATCAAGGATATCAGTGTCCACCAGAGTGGACGGGTGGCAGTGAAAGCCTGGATTAAAATTCCCTCACCCCCACCCGACCCCCTTGGCAACAGAAGGGATGCCAAAGATGGACCTAGAGACATTCCTGCACACACCCAGACTCCCAAACCAGCACTGAAGTGCGTGGATCTAGGCATTTCCAGGGCTCGGGCAGCTGTGAGCAGGGAGACATCCCCGGAGAGGTGAGAGGCCGGAGAAGAGACAGAGGCTTCACCCCAGGTGGGAGCCAAAGAGGAAGGAGACAGGTACCGCAGATGCTGCTTGACGTGCAGACAGGGTCACTCCCTTCAGCCCCTAAAAGATGGTGAGAAATCCTCTCCTCCAGGACAAGGGGCTGAGTTCTCTGGGGCCAGGGTCACCGTGCAGGAGGTTAGGAAGCTGATCCATTTCACCCTCACCCCAGCCCAGGACGGCAAGAGCTAGTAACCTGTTTAACAGATGACAGAAGTGCTCAGACCCTGTGACCCCATGGACTATAAGCCTGCCAGGCTCCTCTGTCCATGGGATTCTCCAGGCAAGGATACTGGAGTGGGCTACCCTGCCCTCCTCCAGGGGATCTTCCCGACCCAGGGAGCGAACCCGCATCTCTTGTGTCTCCTGCATTGGCAGGTGGGTCCGTTACCAGTAGTGCCATGGGCATGAAATCTTCAAAAGTGATGGAGTTAGGATTCCTGGGGGGGGGGGGGGGGGGGGCAGGGGCGGCTGCCACTCAGGGCTGTCTCTCCCTCCCCCATGGCCTCAGCATCCCTATCTGTAAAAGGAGTTGCTCAGATTAGGGAATCCCACGGGCACTCTAAACCCCGGAGTGCCCTCCACTCTCTGGGGAGCTCCAAGTCCAAAGGCTTTCGTCTGCCACCTGTCCACTCTGGCCCCTCATCTTTGGTATCAGCGAGGAAAAACCAGAAGCAGACCCTGGGGGAACTTCTAGGGGAGGCCCTCCCTAGGCCTTTGGGCTAAAGAGTTTAAGTTCAGACTGTCAGAAAGTCCGGACCACACGAGGGAAGACACGGCCCAGCGGGAAAGTCCAGAAACACCAGTGAGGCGGCATCTCTGAAAGCAGCACCGTCAGACAGGCCGAGGCGGCCAGCTCAGGCGGCCCCAAACGCCTGGGAGGAAACAGGGCCACTCGCCACGCCCTCCGGCTGAGTTCAAAGGCGGGCAGTGGGGGGAAGATGCTCAGGAAGCCAAGAAAACAGCGGGGAAGTCCAGGGAGGCCTGAAATATGGAGGGAATTAGGAACCAGATCTAGAGCACAGGACGACCCTGGTAAATGAAACAAATCCGGACCAAATCCCTGATCCAAGCTACGGAGCAAGAACTGTGGCAGGAAGGTGGTGGAAGCGGAATGTCAAAGCGTCGTGGAAGAATGGAGCAGAATTTCTAAGAATAAGAGGTTTGGGTAGGGTATGTCAGATTTTAAATAATTTTAGATCATCATTACTAATGAGACACTGAACCACACTGCCTGTAATTAGTCATCTAAGAGTACAAAACAGAAAATAGAAATAAACAAAAGACCCTGATGCTGGAAAACAGTGAAGGCAGGAGGAGAAGGGGACGACAGAGGATGAGATGGCTGGATGGCATCACCGACTCGATGGACATGAGTTTGAGTAAACTCCGGGAGTTGGTGATGGACAGGGAGGCCTGGCGTGCTGCGATTCATGGGGTCGCAGAGAGTTGGACACGACTGAGCGACTGAACAAGAGTACAGCACGGAAAATAGAACTAAACACAGAATTCTTTCTTTTTGTTCCCTTAAGTGGCTACAAAGGAATAGCCGGTGACATGGCTTGCATTTCAGAGCCTGCGCCGCGTCTGCGTTGCTTCTGGGTCTGTGACTTCAGCCCTCAGTGAAGTCAGGGGTGGCCCGAAGCCACGGAGGCCTGGCCAGCACCCAGAAAATGCTGCAGTGGGAGGGGAGACCCAATAATGAAGCAGAAAATGTCTGCAGAGACGATGCCCGCACGAATGAGGCTGTTGGGGCTGAGAGGATGCCTAGGGCTGGGGTGGGGGGGGGCGGGCGGCGAGAACAAGACCACAAGCCACACAGGGCTCCTACGATGCACAGCCCAAGTTCCAGAGTCCCGGGCAACAGGCCTTTCGCTCCAGTGAGGACACACATGCCCAGCAAGCTGAAAATGCCCTCAGTTAGAGGACACAGCTCCAAAAGGAAGGGAAGACGTAGCTAGCACCGTAAAAACCTAGGGGAAGAAGTTACCTGCTTCTTCCCCTAGGTCGTTTCCAGTACCCTCCCCCCCGACTCAGGCGTGCTCTCCCTTGGGTCCACCCCCACCCACTTCAGCATACCCGCTCTCTGTTTCTGCCACGCTGTCGCCTCCCACCCAGAGACAGGTTCGTGCTAGGGCGCTTCAGCCGGGTCCAACTCTGCGACCCGATGGACTGCAGCCCGCCAGGCGCCTCTGTCCATGGGATTCTCCAGGCAAGAATACTGGCGTGGGTGGCCATTTCCTCCTCCAGGGGATCTTCCCAACCCAGGGATCAAAGCCACGTCTTACAGCTGCATTGGCAGGCAGGTTCTTTACCTCTAGCACCACCTGGGAAGCCGCAAAGCAGGCACTCTGCAAACCCAGTTAGGGCCACGTGGTCTCCCCTTCCCCTCCCCAGAGGAGCCGCCCTCTAAGCTAGCGTGAGAGCAAAGAAGATACCGTGGTGCTGCGGAAATAAGGAAGCTGCTTCCAACTGGGTTTGGGGTGCGGGTCAGGGGTCAAAGAAGAATCCCCGTCAGTCTGGGACCAAGAGCAGAGGTGGTCTCGCCTTGAATGGGACACCAGCCCACAGTCTATGGGGGGGGAGCCAGAAGGAAGGGCTGAGTCACCATCAGGGGACCAGTGAGCATCCCTGGGGAGAGAGGACGTGCGTGGGGGGGTGGCCCACAGAAACCCCACAAGAGTTCACCTGGCTGGGGTGGAGGGGTCTGGGTGTCCGCTGTTTTCAGACAGGAAACGAGGCTTAGTGACACTCGCGGGGTGCACGGGCGGCTGTCCCTTGCTGGGCTGGGCTGTCTCCAGGGGGCGTTACCCGGGAGGCCCTGGTCTCGAGGGAAGAAGGTGGGTGAGCGGCGGCCCCTGAAGAAGCTCCGTGGTGGGAGGGGCGCCGCCTGAATCAGCACAGCCCCTTGGCAACACCACGCCCCCCGCCCCGCTTCGCTGCACCGGGGACCACCTGAGGCCCCGACACCCGTGTCGGGGCCGGCCTTGGGGCCTGGCACGGAGCTTGGCCTCGACAAGGCAAGGCCTGGCAAGGGCTTCGACAAGGATGGGTGGACTCTTTGTGAGCTGCCCTTTCGATCTTGGGTTGGGAAGGTGGACTTGGTCGGGGGTCCGTGTCTCCCATGGGGCCGAGAGACCCCGAAGCCCCGGCAGACGCTTGCCCTTGGCCGGGCCTCTCACCGCGATGCTGCTCCTGGGGATCGAGGCCACAGCGACTCCAGTCCTGACTGTGGCTGGCTGTGGTCCCAGTCCCCACGCCCCCCAGACGGGTTCGAGGTCTGGCACGGAGGAGTGTTTGGAGACAACAGGACAGAGTCTGAGCGTGAGAGGGGCTGCCGCTGCCCCATCCCAAGCCTTGGGCGGAGGGCTGCCCTGCAGCCTTCTCTCGCATTCAGCCCCCAGAGCAGGTCTGAGGGTCCCCGCCAGGCCCGCACACCCGGAGCCCCGCCCGGGAGCCCGGCACATCCTCCTGAGACCGTTCTGGGACCCGCCGCCCGGAAGTCCCATTACTCAGCCCCGCCTAGGCCTCCACAGCACCCCCATCCACGGCCCCCCACCACGGCCCCCCCACGGCCCCCACCCACAGCCCCCCTCCACGGCCTCCCCTCCATGGGCCCCCATCCACAGTCTCCCCTCCACGCCCCCCCCCCCACGGCCTCCCCTCCACGGCGCCCCCACGGCCCCCTCGATGGTCCCCCTCCATGCCATTTCCCATCCTTGTGGCCGATGGTACCTTGTGCCAAGGCGGAGGCAACAGAGCCAGTGAACCTTACGGACGAGAACTAGCCTGTTCCCACGGGCTCTGCTGAGTCTAGCGGTGGGCCCCCAGGCTTTGGGCCAGGGCTTCCCTCACGAGAGGGGAGCAGGAACTGTGAAGGGCACGGTCACCTGTCCCCCCAACTCCTTCCCAACCCCCGAGCCGGTGGGCACCCCCCAGTCTACGCGACCACTGCGCTGCCAGGCCAGACGCCTCCCCCAGGGAGCAGACAGACAGCTCATGTCGCTTCAACCAGTGCTTGCAGGGACTGCAAGGGAGGTCGAGGGGCCGATACCTCCCGCCAGGGTGGGTGGGCGGGCGGGGAGCCAGGGGCCAAGAAAGGCCCCCCTGCGGCAGTGATCCCCGAGTCTGCTCCGTGAGGCTCCGTCCCTCCTGCCTGCCGGCAGAAGTCTGGTGCCTGCGCAGCCTCTGCCCCGGGCCGAGGGCCCAGCGCAGCCTGGCCACGGGCCAACGTCCACGGCAGCCAGTCTGGCAGCCCCTGAGCCCGGGCAGAGGTGACGCCTTGTCTATACCTGAGACAGGTCAGGCCAGGAGGCCTCCACTGTTTCTGGACCCCTTTTAGCTGTGATGACCAGGGCAGCAGGCTCGAAAGCCACAGTCAGAAAGTAATACTTGAAAAAAGTACCACGCTTCTGGCCAAGCATGTGCATATGTTCTTACTTCGGCTCCTCTAGTTGCTGAAATTCGGTTCAGGGGGAAAGCCACTCCCAATGTTAGCTCCTCTGGAAAAGAACTCCCCTCAAGTAGATGCATAGGGGCCTCCACCACGGGCAGGTGGACCTGAGCTAATGCTTAGAGAGCCTGCGGGACTCAACCTGCAAGACCACACCACCGGGCGGTCACTGTGATTATCCCCATCCTACAGCTGAGGAAATGGAGGCACAGAAAGACTGAGGGACTTAGACCACACAATCGGGAAGCGATAAGGCCGGGACCCAGGCGGCCGGCCCCGGCGACATGCTCTTGACCTCTGCACTGTCCTATCGTTTAAACTCTAGACGCATAACAGACTTGACTTCCAGTCCTGGCTCCGCTCCTAACTTGAAATGTGACCTGGGGCAGGTCACCAAGCGCAGTCTTTCCCATCAGTAAAAATGAAATTTTCTCTTTCACCGCATCTTGCAAGAATAAACATCAGACATGGAGGATGAGGTTTTAAATTTCTTTTCAGAGGTGAAAAGAAGGTTATGTTCATGCCAGGGATTCCCAGTTCTCGGAAGGGCCTGAAGCTGTCAGAGTTGCTAAGAGGCAAGTGTGCGCCATGAACGGGCTGGAGAACCAGCAGCTGAAGGAAGCCCTGCTCCCTCCTCTGTTAGTCTGAGCCCCAGATAAACAGCCAAGAACGACAGCAGAGAAACGAAGGCCTGTACGCCTTTCAGAGTGCTGTCAACAGCATGCAGGCGCGCAGAAAGGGTGGCCCTCTAAATATTTGATTAGTCTTTCTTTAAAGCAAACAATGGTCCTCCTTATGTTTAAAAGCAGTTTTAAAATCCTGAAAGTAAATGAAATACGATGAAGGGATGAGACGGCCTTCTCACTAGACTGCGGTAGAGTTTTGTTCCCTCCCAGTCATGCCACCCGTGCGAGGAGAGAAACTGATACTTGGGATGAAAGCGATTGGTTTCTAAGGACGAGCGCTTGCAAGGGAAAGGACATCTCCACTCTGCTGCATTACCTTGATCGTCCCCGGGTCTCGTCTAGAGTAACAGGGTCAGAGTCCCCTTCTCTGAGACTGGTTTCTCCAAGGCAAAGGTGCGTGGCCCTGCCCTGTCTGCGTCCTGGGCCCTGGGTCCCCCTTTCTAAACTGATGGATAAATTAGATCCACAGACTCAGCTGCCATCTCTGGTGAAAGTGAAAGTGTTAATTGCTCAGTCGTGTCCGACTCTTTGTGACCCCTCGGACTATAGCCCGCCAGCCTCCTCTGTCCATGGGATTCTCCAGGCAAGAATACTGGAGTGGGTTGTCATTCCCTTCTCCAGGGGATCTTCCCAACCCAGGGATCCAACCTGGGTCTCCGGCATTGCAGGCAGATTCTTTACCATCTGAGCCACCAGGGCCATCGCTGGAATCACCCTGAAAAGTTCACCAGCTTCCTGCTGCCTCTCTCCTCCAAAAGGGGTATCCATTGGAAAACATGCTTCTACATAATGAAATATGAGACACGAGCAATTTCCCCCAAATCTCATGAAACAGATGGACACTTTAAAAGAGCGAGAGGAAGAAAAACACCAGTGTTTCGTAATTTAGCGGCGCAGGCTGCCTGCCTCAAGCAAGTAGCTCACCTCCTTCCCTGGATTCAAACCCTCCCTGCCATCCTTCTGTCTCGTCATGCATAATGGGATGAAATGTTTTCTCTCAGTAATCAAGCCTGTAAGCTTCTAGACAGTTAAAAGAAAGCTCCAACTTCAGAGCGATGTTGTGAGCCTTGTTTTGATGCTTCCGGCTCAAACTTTAGAGCCGTGAAAACAACTGAAGCTGCAGTAACCATACAGAACCTCGCATTTCAGGTCCTCCTTCCAGACCCACCACCAGCGGGGCGTGCCCCAGGTATTTCGTAATAAAATGCACTTTTCCAACGGCATGGCCGTTCTCTGCCAGCCTCTGCGACTCATGTGCTCCTGAAACGGAACTTCGACCCACATCTAAAGTTCTCATGCTCGATATCACTGCAGATTTCCGATGTTTCAGAAAGCCTAAGACAGGGGACTTCCCTGGACGTCCAGTGGCTGGACTTGGCCTTCCAGTGTGGGGGATGTGGGTTTGATTCCAGCTTGGGGGACTAAGATCCCACCCACATGCCTCGGGGTTAAAACCCCCAAAGAACATAAAGCAGAAGCAATACTGTAACAAATTCAATAAAGACTTTTAAAAGAAGAAAGAAAAAGAAAATGTAAGCTCATGGAGAAAATCCTCAGTGATAGCTCGTCCTGGAACCTTAGCCTGGAGCTCACGCCACAGTCCAGCCACAGAGGTCGACCAGCACTTCTGGACTCTTGGTGCCCAAACAAAAAGCTTGTTCTGTTACTCGCCTGGCCCTTCATTGTGGTGATACCCTAACTGTCTCTCCCTGAGCAGGAATCCCTTCCCGCCTCACCGGTGGGTCCTTTCTGCCCTGCCGCCCGCGGGCGTCCAGCCCAGGCAGGCAGGCGGGCCTGCACCCCTTGCCCACGGTGGGTCGCCCGACCCCTGGCCCCCAACGGCCTCTTTTCCCCACTGTCCTCGCCTTTCTCTGGGAGCTGCACCACGGGGCCTTTCTCACTGCTTCCCACGGCAGAGCGGGAGAAATTTACCAGCTCCCTGGTCTCCCAACTACTCTCCTGTGAAGGACAGCTGGCCTTTGCCCCTGGACAGGCGTCCAGCCTTGTTGTGAGACCTTCGACACTCAAGGGCATGGCCCTGAGAACTTTCATGCTATGTTCTCCCGCTCAGCCTGGGCTCTGAGATCTTTGTCCGCCTCAGTTGGAGGCCCCGTCCTCGGGGCACACATCCGTCCCCTTCCTTCCTGCGGCGGGGGTGGGCAGGGGCCCCTGGGTCCAGTCCCTCTCCAGCCCATGTCCTCCATAAAGCTGCCCGGGCACGTCTGCCCACACGCCGCCCTGCCCCCTCAGCACGCCCTGGGCGAGCCCCACCATCTGCATCTGATTTCACACCTTTTTGGACCAGCTGAGCACAGTGGTGGTGCTCAGGATAAGTCTATTTCTCAGCAACATTTCCCCTCTGGTTTCACCAGCATCAGCTCCTGCACACCCTCCTGGCCTCCTTCCACACTCACCTCTCCCTTAAAGGCTCTGTTCCTCTCTGTCCCCCTCATCTCACGTTCTGCCCTTGAGAGTCCAGGCCGACATGGTCAGAGGGCAAGCAGATGGCCCTGCTTCCAGAGTCTGTCCCTGCTCTGGTCATCGCAGCCCTGGTTCTGAGTCCGGCCCGACCTTGGCCTGGGTGGCATCACCCAGAGGCCATTCCTTTGCCCTGAGTTCCCCTCTCTGCCCCCGACTCGCGATCACAGTGTTACTGGTGTGGAAACAGTTGCTTCATGATTAATTAATTCATCTTGGGTCTCAGAGTGAAAGTCTTTTTAACCATAGCATGCAAATGTATGTAAATTTATACACTTATGCAAAAATTACATGAAAATATGCCTTTAGATTTTCTGGATAAAACGTCTGATCACTCTATGAATCCCTCCCTTGTCAACAGCATGACTTTGTGATTCCTCATCCCGTCAGCTCACTGCTCCCTTACTATCTGCCCACACTCAACTCTCTTATCTTGTGCTAACTCATTATTAACATTAAACACATTATTTCTTTTCTTTCTTCTCACTGTATGTGAATTTAAACGCATCTCTGAAGGCTGAAACTATTAGAAAACTGTCAATTTTTGTTGGCGTTTCATGTACATTTCTGTTGTCAAGTCTGACCTTATGTTAACTTCAATGAAAACCATCTGCCTCCAAGTCGTTAATGCTTTTTTAACAATATTACTGTGCTTGCATTTCTCTGCAGTCATGCCTCTCCTATTAGCTGGGCTGGTGGAGGGGGCTGGCACACATTACCACGAACCTGCTCTCACAGGGAACAAATAACCCTCCCCAGGGAACAAGCTCACGCCCCTGACTGGGAACCATTCTCCATGTTCATCATCAGCCTCTGGTCTCCACCTGTGACACAGAACGCGGCTCCCTTCTCCCAGGACGGCTCCCTCCGCCTGTCCCCCTGCTCCTCTCCTCTTTCTCTGAGCATCAGGGCTGACACAGACACTCTTCCTGCCCTCCGGGTTTTGCCACGGGCAGACTGCAGTCTGCCTGCAGGCAATTGCTTCCTTTGGAACCCCTTGGCTGGATCTTCGGGGGGGCGGTCCCCTTTGCCACTCAGGTTCTTCAAACTCCTTCTAGTGCTGACCGCTGACCCCTGGCCTGGCCGGCCAGGCAGACCTCCGTGGCCCCCATCACTGCACGGCCTGCTCCCCGAGAGTCAGGGGCTGCCAACACTCAGGTCTGTTTCTGCCTCCTCTGCCACCCAAGTCTAGAGCCCTGACTCTCCCTTGGGGTGTGACCTGGTGAAGACGGCCTCGTCTCCCTGCTGCCCCTTCGTCTTACTTCTTCCTAATCTTCTCAGGCCCAGACGGCCCGTGCTTAGTCGCCCGGGCAGGTCTGACTCTGCGACCCCATGGACCGCAGCCGCCAGGCTCCACTGTCTATGGATTTCCCAGGCAAGAGCACTGGAGTGGGTCGCCATGCCCTCCTCCAGGGGATCTTCCCGACCCAGGAAATGAACCTGGGTCTCCTGCATTGCAGGCGGAGTCTTTACATCTGAGCCACCAGGGAAGCCTGTCTTCACTTAGGGGATGTACCCCAGTCTAGTTTCCATGAAGACAGAAGCAGGACCTCTTACGACTCGACATGTGATGTCGGCGCCTGTGTTTTCACTTGCGTCTGGGTCTAAGACCATGCTTCTCTCTGCAGCAGAGGAAGCTGAGGCACAGACAGCGTGAAGGACTTGCCCAGGGTCCCAGAGCTAGTGCGTGACAGACCCGGGGCTCCTGCCCAGGCCTCTGAAGTGTGTGCAGAGGCCAGCTTCCTCCCTTCCTGCGCCCAAAGCCAGAGGAACACTTTCCTGTGCAGCTGGGGAGGGAGGCGGGAAGGACAGGGTTGTGAGGTTTCAGGGTTGGGGGGCCCGGGTTCCAGGGGCTGCCCCTCCACGGGCACCAGGAGGCCCGGCAGCAGGAGAGGAGCCTGCCCTTAGCTGCGGCGGGGCTCCCACTAGCTAGGGCTGGTCTGAGCGGACCCAGGCCAGCGTGCATCACCTACTAGGTCACCAAGAAGGAGCTGGCCCAGCCACCCTCTGAGAGCCAGAAAGACCACAGTCACAGGGCAATTTCGGACCACAAGAGTCTAAACTCCTAAAATCTGCAGGCGTGTGGGACTAGCCTGCCTCCAGCCTGGCTGGTTTTTTAACATATCAGGATGCACCGAGCAATCTTCTTGTTGTTAAGCTGCTCAGTCATGTCCAGCTCTTTGTGATCCCATGGACTGTAGCCGCCAGGCTCCTCTGTCCATGGGATTCTCCAGGCAAGAACACTGGAGTGGGTTGCCATTTCCTTCTCCAGGGCATCTTCCTGACCCAGGGATGGAACCCATGTCCCCTGCATTGTCAGCTGGATTCTCTGCCACTGAGACGTCTGCAGGGTTTATTATTATTATTACAGTTTCTACTGGTGAGACCCCTCAGGCAGCTAATGCCTCCAGGCCAGAGAAGGCTCAGCCACGGCTCTGGATCCAACAGGCAAGCCTCCTCCATCACCTGGCCCTTGCTCAGCCGCGCTCCCGGCCTGGGCCCGCGGCTGCCCCTTTCAAAAGGGAACGCGCCCGGCATTTGTCAGGGAGCTCAGGTGTCCTGACAAGCTCCATAGGTGAAACTGAAAACCTTCCTGGTGCGATTTTCCTATTTGATCTTTTGTCTCATGTGTTCCCCTTGGGGATGAACAAGAAATACTTCTCTGAATAATTTATAGGCCCTGGGGTAGAAACACACTGCCTCTTTTTAATAAAAAAGCTGGGTAACATGGCCTTGATTATACCTCTTCTGTGATACTTCAGCAAAGGTTGGGATATCTCAAAAGCTCTTTACAAATTCCTTTTAAAATAGTGAGACAAAGATAAAAAGCCATGTAATGTTTTTAATCAAACAAACGAATGTTTGGATAATACATAAGATTATTTATAAAGCTGTATTGAGCTATGAAAAGTTCATACAGGGAAGCTGAAAAAACTGAACAGCTGTAATTATTGTAAGGTCCAATTTATTTTTAAAACTGAAAATGACTGTCTTTGGTTTTCTGTTGAATGAGCACCTCCTGGGTGCCAGGGCTCTGCTGGGCTCATCATGTGGATCAGTTCACGGAGTTCTCAGGAGGGAGCTGGGTAAGGAGCGGCTCAAGGCACAGAATCGCCGAGGCTCCTGGAGGTTATGTGACCAGCTCACGTGCCCCAGGACCACAGATGGGGCTGAAGTGGAGCCCAGAGCTGACTCAGAAGCGTACATGTCCCATGGTCCCTAACACCGGGTGCCCCGGCCTTCCGTTGAAAACCAGTAGATGCTGCTCAGTTCTGTCTACATTTTGCAATGTTACTGCGAGCAATGGCGGGAGAATGGAGCCTTTGGGACCCTCTGCAGAACATTTTACTTATTGGTTGCAAAACCATCTCCCCTCAGCCCTGGACAGAAACTCACGGCCTCTCTGGGTGCAAGCTGAATGTTTTCATTTGACAGGAGGCTGGGGTGACTTACCTGGGTCCTCGCAGTGCAGGGAGGCTGTGCCCCCTCCTCTGACCGGATGTCCCTGCCACCCAGTGGCCTCGGGGACAGGCTGGGGTCTTGGCTCCCTCTAGGTAAGGGGCCCCCAAAAATGTAAAGTGCTCTGACTTTTGTCCTGAAGGCTCCCCGGGCTGTGGGCACCCCCAAGGGGACTGCTACCAACAGCGTGGAGATCAAGATGACCATGATGGTGCCCAGGGCTGCAAGAACGCGTTCATTAAGCCCAGGGCCACAGGGTGGCTTGGCCGGCTGGCCCGAGGCCTCTGACCCAGACCCTCACACGGCCCAGGCGCCCAGGCGGGCCGTGCACTGCCCACTCCTAGGAGCTCCACCTGTGCAGACCACCGCGGGGACAGCCCACCTGGACCCCCCGGCCGGCCAAGTGCATCTGGAACCAGCACACGGGCTGAGGGTCCAGAGCTGCCGCTGCCTCTGAGGGGCGCCCGCAGACTCACCAGACGCTGCATGCTCTTCACGTGGGTGGGGCTGATGGACAAGGCCTCCTCGTACCACCGCCGGGCCTCGTCCACGTTCCCGCGGAGCTCCGCCACCTGGCCGCGCATGTAGAGGACGTTGTGGGACATGGGGAAGAGGTTGGCAGCCTCCTGCGTGCAGGCCGTGGCCTCCGCGGGCTTCCCGATGCCAATGTAGACTTCCGCTGTGAGAACGAGAGCACAGGCAGATGCACCCGGGTCGCCGCCCCCAGATGGCCTGCAGATGCCCGGGGCTCCGGCCACGACGCGGGCCTCCCCCGGGGGCAGGACAGGGCCCGTCCGGGAAGCCCAGGGCCTGAGCCAGCCCCAGCCCAAGTGGGTGCAGCCGGGTGGCCGTCCTTCCTGCCCCCGATGTGGGCACGCGAGTCACACCTGCAGGGCCTTCAAGGAGACGCCCGTCACCGCCAAGAGGGGCCTGAGGCTTGCCGGGCCCACTGACCCTGGAGGACACCTGCCCCTGGAGGACTCCTCCCCCAGAGGACTCCCGCCCCCAGAGGACTCCCCCCCCAGAGGACTCCCGCCCCCGGAGGACTCCTCCCCCAGAGGACTCCCGCCCCCGGTGAACTCCCCACTCCAGAGGACTCCCGCCCCCAGAGGACTCCCCCCCGCAGAGGACTCCCGCCCCCAGAGGACTCCCCCCCAGAGGACTCCCGCCCCCAGAAGACTCCTCCCCCAAAAGACTCCAGCCCCCAGAGGACTCCCGCCCCCAGAGGACTCCTCCCCCAGAGGACTCCCCCCCGGAGGACACCTCCCCCAGGCCCACCTGCCCCCAGAGGACACCTCCCCCAGAGGACTCCTCCCCCAGAGGACTCCGGCCCCCAGGCCCACCCGGGACACCGGCCCTCAGGTCTGACGTCTACAGAAGCGGGGCTGGCTGAGCCCAAGGATGGGCCAAGCAAGGTGCACAGCCCCTCGGCGGGCAATGACGCTGCCTCTCGGCGGGTTCTTCTGAAGCCCGCAGGCGTGACAAGGGTGGAGGCTGACATGCCTGTGGGTACAAAGTCAGACGGCTGCTCCACCCAAGCCCGCCCTGGGCCGAACGGGAAAGCCACCGCACGTGGGGACTATAAGCCGAGACCCCACGCTTTGAGACCCCAGGCTGCCACTTTCCAAAAAGCAGCGTCAGGAGCGCTCCGCCAGCAGCCTCAGGGCTCCCTCGTCTGCACAGTGGGCCCGAGCCTCCGCAGCCCCGGCCTCTCTGAAGAAGACCTTCCTTGACCCCCAAGTCCACCCAGGCCTGTCAACTCTCGAGGGCCCCATGGGCACAGCCCCCCGTCTCTCCAGCCGCAGGCCCGCGTCGTCAAGGACGCCAGGCTCCCCGCCCGTCTCAGCCATGCAGACGCTCGTCGGTCTGTCCCCGCTCGGGGGCCTGCTGTGCCCTGAGCCCACCGACGCCTCCTCCCAGCTCAGGGCAGCCCCATCCCTTCCTCACCCGCCCCTGCCCTGACCACTGCCCTCTGCCCTGGCAGAGAAAGCTGTTTCTGTGCCCATATCTCCAAGCTCCACACATACTAATATGCTGTGTAGAACCGGATGCACACAAGACTAGGAATGATGGAAGTACGCAATGGAAAAGAACTAGAAGACGTCTACGTTTCCTGCCGCACCTTGGGCGTCGTCTCCCTGAGGCGAGGCCTCTTCCCCGCTCCTGTCTCCCCTCAGCCCCTCCGTGCAGCCCACGCGGTCGCTGCAGACCAGCTTCCCCGGCAAAGCCCTGGTGGGTCACCCCTTCCTCGGGGTCTCCCGCTCTGGGCACCCCTCAGCCTGCAGCCTTCCCTGACCCCTTCACCGGGCTAAATTCAGGTGAAAGAGAGGAACAATGGCCTTCTGAACTTGTTAGCAGATGCAAGCCTGGGGAGTCTCGCCCCCTGAGTGGTGAGGGGGTCTCCTGACCGGCGGGCCTGGCCCGGGATGCACCCGCAGGCCTCCGGGTGCCCAGTGTCCCCGTTCCTGCATCGAGCTTTGGACACTAGTCAGGCTCCCGTTCAGTGTCAGCTGCGAGGCTGAGAACTGGCCCCACGCTCTGCCTCGGGCTCGGGACCGCGTGAAGGTGCCGGGCGAGGGGGTGGTCGCTGACCAGCCCAGACCCCGCCGGCCAGCCGTGCGCCTGGCGCAGGGCTGCGTGTCCCCTGGAGACGGAGACGCTCCCCTCACCGAGGTGCCTGCTCCCCAGGGCTCTGGCTGCCCATGGCGCTTCTCTGAGACCCCAGGAGGGCCACTCCTGGTGCGGATGCCGTCAGACCCCCTTCTGCCGTCCCTGGCAGGGATGGGGGAAGGGAAAGGCACGTGGGCACCAGCTTCCCCTGGGTCCTGCGGGCTCCCCAACCCCTCCAAACCACTTCTTCACCCCAAACCCTGCTTCCCCAGGGAGAGGCGCTTCGAGCCTGGGAAACAAGCTGGGCAAGCTGGTGCTGGCTTCCTGGGCAGTGCTCGGGCTCTGCTGCCTTAGTGAATCAGCTCTTTCATGTGGAAATCGCATGAGGGTCAGAAGGACAGAGGTCCTGCGAACCGACGCACTTCCTGCCCCCTGGCAGAGTCACCAGACCTGGGGAGCCCGCCACCCTTATCAGCTCCCACGGAAGGCCCTTTGTTGCTTCTGCTCTGGGGGACTCGGGAAGGGGAAGGAGGCAGGGGCTCTGCTTTCATGGGTGGGTCCCGGCCCTGAGCTCTTCTGGGACCCCCACTGGACCTGCCATCCTCCTGAGGAGTGCAGCCCACGTCCTGCCCTCGAGGAAGCCCCGTCGGGGTCCTGCTGTGCATTTGACATTTGTTTCCGAGCTTGCAAACGGCTGCGTCCACTGTCAAGGGCGACCCCTTCACATCGGCGATGGTGAGACTAGGGGCCGTGTTTCACTGCATTTGTGACACACCTCGTCCCTGGCCCCGTTGGTTTCCTAAGTCCCTGCTGCTTCCTGAACCTCTGACCCTCGGGCTGACCCTGACTTGCCACCTGAGGAGCTGGTGGTGGCCGGCAGGGAAGCCCCTAACCTCCTCCTCTCGGCCCCTCAGGGGTCTCCCTTCGAGGACTGTGCCCCCCGCCCCCACCAGGGCGGCTCTGTCCCCAACACTCCGCTCACACATGTATCCCTGTCACCAGTGCCCAGATGCCAAACCCAACACAGCCTCCTGTCTCCTCCTTATCCACCCTCTCAGCACCTCCTAGCTCCTATGTCCACTGAAAACTCACTGTTTCACAGAGGGGAGAGGGCAGGGGAAGGGGCAGGCGACTGAGACGTACGGACTATTAGGGATGAAAGAACCTACGAGGATATATTGTACAACACGGGGCTATGGGGAACATTTGATATTACTGAGCATATTATAATATGACATACAATTAATATATATACATACTATAAAATATAGCATATACTCTTATAATATATACAGGTATAGTGAGCGCATGTATATACTATATGCATAATATATACACATGTACAGTGCGTGCACACTCAGTCGTGTCTGACTCTTTGAGACCCATGGACTGTAGCCCGCCAGGCTCCTCTGTCCACGGGATTCTCCAGGCAAGAATACGGCGTGGGTTGCCCTGCCCTCCTCCAGGGGATCTTCCCGACCCAGGGATCGAACCCGCGTCTCATTATCACTCTTGCGTTGCAGGCGGGCCTTTACCAGCACTACCTGGGAAGCCCAGTATAGTATACAGCATACATTATTTATCATACTTTATTTTACACATGGAGTATAACCTTTAAAAACACATAAAAAGTACAGGCTGATTTAGAAATCGTTATCTTAGAAGCTCCTGAGTGATCGCTGCCTGCTGCAGGCTCGTGCGTTACCATGTGTGGTTGTCATGATGGTGTCACTGTGCAGGGAGAGCAGCAGGGCTGGGGAAGCAGGTCCCGGCAGCCCGCGGCAGGGCCGGGGTCTCGGTGAGTCTGGCCTGGGACCCAAGCCCCTGGGTTCCGCACAGGCCCCTCTGCAGCCCCCTGGCTGCACAGACAGCACTGCCTCCCCCGACCCCAGCTTCCGCCCACCTTGGTGACCACTGGCTTGCCACTGATTTGGCTTTCCTCTCCTCCTCCATTTTTTGGGGTTGCTACACTGGATCCCAGTTGTGGGGTGAGGGCTCTCCTGGCAGCCCACAAGCTCTCAGGTGCAGCCTGTGGGGTCCAGCTCCCTGACCAGGGATCAAACCAGAGCCCCTGCATCGGGAGTGTGGAGTCTTAGCCACTGGACCCCCAGGGACGTCCCTTCAGGCCTGGGCCCTGCTGTCCCTTTCTCCATCAGCGTTCCCTCCCAGGCCTTCTCCTCACCTTCCTTGCCTTTAATACACCACGCACGACTTTCTGTTTCCAGCCCAAACCTAAAGCAAACCTGTTCCCCAGACCCAGGCCGCCCGTGGTGGGGAGCAGAATCATCACCACCACCGACTCCTGCACCCGCGTCTCGGTCAGCAGAAGCTCCTCCACGGATACACTTACCAGCTTCACCCGGAAGACGCCTCGGCGTCCCCTTCCCTCCGCCCAGAGCCCCCGCGGTCCCAGGAACAGCGCTCACGGCCCGCTCCCGCGTGGCCCCCGCCCGCCCTCGCAGGCCGGGTCTGATAACGCCCCCTCTGGTCCCCTCACTCCGCCTGCGGCCCTTCGGGAGGAGACCCTGGCCTCGCCCGCGGTCTCGCCGTCTCGCCTCCGCGCTCTCGCGCCCGCGGCCTGCCCACGCGCGCCCTCCGAGCCCCGCGTGCCCGGGGCTCCTCCTGGCCCGGAGACCTCCCTTCTCGTTCTCCCCGAGCCTGCCCCGCCGCGCCAGGGCTCTCAGCACGGGGAAGCCAGCGCGGCTGAAGCCTGAACTCCACGAAGGGAGACACGCCCGTCCGCCCCCTCCAGAGCCTGGAACTCAGAGGCCTCCGGATGCGGGTGCGGGCTGGGGGCCGCCCTGGGCGGGGCCGGGGCTCTGGGACCACACTGGTGGGTCTGGATTCTGGTTTCTCCCCTTGTTGGCCATGTAACCCTAGCGGGGCAATAGGAGACCTGCGTGCTGGTGTTTCATGTGTAAAATGGAGTGACTGAAGGTATGTATACCTCATACGGCTGGGCTTCCCAGGGGCTGATCGGTAAAGAAGCCGCCTGCAATGCAGGAGACGCGGGAGATGTGGGTTCAGTTCCTGGGTTGGGAAGGTCCCCTGGAGGAGGAAATGGCCACCCGCTCCAGTATTCTTGCCTGGAGAATCCCATGGACAGAGGGGACTGGCAGGCTACAGTCCATGGGGTTGCAAAGAGCTGGAGACGGCTGAGCAACTCAACACGCACTCACACACACACATTTTATATGGCTACTACAAGCGCCAAACAAGCTGAGACATAAAGTCCTGAGATAAGATCAGGCACACACATGGTGCTTAGCAAACGTCAGCCACCTGCAGGGGGCAGGCCATGAATCCAACCCCGGTTAGGGGAGGGGCAGGTCTGCGAGGCTGACCCGCGGAGACTGGCAGGGGGGCAGCCTGACCCTGGGCACTGCGGCTGCCTCCCGCAGGCACGCCCTGTGCAGGGACCCTCACGCCACTGCCTGCGAGCTGTCTCCATCTTGGCCTGGTGCCCAGGCCGCAGGATCACCCCGAGACCCTGCCGAAGCACCTCCGGGCGGCCAGGAGGAAGCAGGCAGGGGGCAGGGCGGAAGGGACAGGCCAGCAGGGCCAAGGGGTTTGTGAGAGGGTCACAGCTTCACATTCCCAGCAGAAATCCGAAAATTGGATCTTGCATGTCTAAGAATAGCCGCTGGTTTTGATGGTGAGAGGTGCCAAAGACAAAGCTATAATTATTAGTAAGTAACAAGCAGAAATTATCCACCTACCGCAAAGTCATTTTTAGCTGCCATCCCCAAAGGGGAGACTGAAGGCTGGGCATCAAGAAGCTGCTTGGTTTGAGAAAGACCCTGGTTGAGCCCAGGACTGTGAATCTATAAATTTCCAACACCAGTGACCACGTGCGTGTGCTTCTAAAGAAACAGGTCTATGACTCCCAGAGAGATATGTCTATGAGGAGCAACCAACATCACATGCTTTTATTCCGCCCTCCTGACTCCTGTCTCAGTGAGACCATAGAGGAGCTCGCTTCTCTACATGGCCTGGGTTTCCCTTCTGTACAACAGAGGAAAATAACCCTTCTGACCTTCTTTATAAGATGGTGTATATATTACAAATAGCACTGGAAGATACTTGGAACTTTTAGGAAAAGAGACCATAAAAATGGATGGTTGCTTTTGAAACATCATGTGACGCCCAGATGCTATAAAGAAAAGATTGATAAATGTAAAAAAAAAAATTGTCAAAAAATCACAACAACAAAACCCTGAAACACAAACTAAATGAGAGAAAAGACAGCACATGTGACACGAGGCAAATTTCTTTGGCACGAAACGTAACCAGTGCTTACAAATCGAAAAGAAAGGCTCTAAGACGAACGGCAGGACCCACGAGCAGACAACTGAAACCCCACTTCCACCTGTCAGACTGGCAAAGATCTGGGAGTCTGACAGCTCGTTGTGCTATAAAGATCTGAGGAAATGGTCTTGCGCATCTTGTTGTTTAGTCACTAAGTCATATCCAACCCCAGGGACTGTAGCCCGCCAGGCTCCTCTGTCCATGGAATTTTCTAGGCCCACCGGAGTGGGTTGCCATTTCCTTCTCCAGAGGATCTCTCTGACCCACGGACTGAACCCAGGTCTCCTGCACTGCAGGCGGGTTCTTTACCACTGAGCCACCAGGGAAGACCTCATACCTTATTGACTGGAATGCAAACTGGCACAGTTGTGGAAGGCAATGTGACAAAATTTACCAAAAATAAAGAGTAACTTTTGATCTATCAATTCCACTTCTAGGAATTACTCTTACACAGAAGGACTGATGCTGAAGCTGAAACTTCAATACTTTAGCCACCTGATGCGAAAAACTGACTCACCGGAAAAGACCCTGATGCTGGGAAAGATTGAGGGCAGGAGAAGGGGACGACAGAGGATGAGGTGGTTGGATGGCATCACCAACTCAATGGACATGGGTTTGGGTAGACTCCGAGAGCTGGTGATGGACAGGGAGGACTGGCGTGCTGCGGTTCATGGGGTCACAAAGAGTTGGGCACGACTGAGCAACTGAACTGAACTGAACTTACACAGAACAATGTACAGAAGGTTATTTACTGATGCACTGTCTGTAACAGGAAAATACTAGAAATAATCTAAACGTGAATCAGCGGATCATTGGTTAAATGATGGTGAATTCCCACAGTGGATTCACCCTCTGATGTGACAGGTAGCGGCCTCGGGGAGCATCACCCCTCTGGTGGGGGTGCAGCCGCTCACGTGGCGGCCGTGGGGGGGGAGGTGACCGGTGCTCAGGATGGGGGACACCTGCATTCCGTGTCTTTTGTGTCCTTTAAACGGTGTGCCGTGAGCTTGGATGATTTTTTCAAACATAATTTAAATGAAATTCTCACATAGGTTCAGACAAACCAAGTGACCGAACACATATAACCCACGTGGTTTGGCCACTGGGTATCCCAGGAGGAGCCGGGGGCTCTGAGTCAGAAGTGCCCAGAGGAGGGGTCGCCCCGGGCACGGTGTCCCCACCCGCCAGGTGTCCCAGGAGGAGCCGGGGGCTCTGGGTCAGAAGTGCCCGGGGGGTTCGCCCCAGCACGGTCTCCCTGCTCGGGGGGCCCTGAGGGGCCGAGCGTCCCTGCTCTCCTGGGCTCCCTGCAGGGCTGGTGGCTGTTCCCTCGAGCAGCAGAGGGTCGGGGGTCCCAGTCACGACCTCTCTGCCTTTCAGACACACACCCAGCGGCCCAGGACCTGCTTATATAACAGGCTGGACGTCTGGGTCACCTTGGAGTGGCCTCACCTGCCACTCTCAAACCCAGAGCCGCCTCCATCGGGCCCCGCTGCACCAGCTCCTGCTGTGCTCAGACCACCAAAAAACGACCAGGAGACAAGAGACCCACGGAGGCCACAGAAACCCATGGCCCGGGGCATCAGGCCTTGATCTAGCTTCTTCCTCTGAAACCTGCAACATTTACAGAAGCTGGCGGTATTGCTGGAGCTGATGATGGGCACAGATGTTCCCTGGTTTCCATACGTTCTCAAAAAATATGGGTCACTTTTATTTTGCCGCCCAGAGCAGTCAAGCTCAAACCACATATGGTAAAACCTTACATTTCAGTGGAAGCTTGTTTTATGAATTCTTTCTGAATTTACCTCTTCAAAGACTAGGTTGAATATATGACACATTTCTAATCTTGACTCAAACAAAGTCAGTGCTTTGAAAGAGTCAATATGGCACTAATCCTCTAAGATTCTAATTTATGCCACTATTCATGCTACATAAGCGTGATTTATATTCTGCTCGGAGTTTATACGGCAGGTACGACATTTGCTTTCCAGAATTCAATTCCACCAACTCCTAGAATGTTAAAAACCACACCTATTAATAGCAATGAGAGCCTTATTCTCTCTTACAGGCTGTGGCAACGAGAAATGGATGCCACGTGATTAATAAAACTTCTAGGACAACTCCAAATAGAATCTTAGCTGCCAAGTTCATCAATGCTCTCAGAAGCAGATACATAGCTTCTTCCCAAGAGTCATGGTAGACCCCGCCAAGAGGAGCAAAGTGTCGGTTTCTGAGCACAGGGCCAGCATCCACCGCTGAAGCTGTCCTGGACTCACTGCCCCTCATCCAGGTCATGAGCATTTCTGAGACACAAGCAAGAAGAGCAGGGCCTGAGGGGTCAGGGGAGCTGGGTCCAGCCTGGAAGGGTCACCATCAGCCCTCTGGCTTTGCAGACTTTGGCCTTTCAAAAACTCAACTTGAGGGACTTCCCAGGCAGTCCAGTGGTTAAGACTCCACGCTCCCAGCACAGGGGGCTCAGGTTGGATCCCCGGTCAGGGAACTAGACGCCACATACCGCAGCTGAGAGTCTGCACAAAGCAACTAAAGGTCCTGCCTACCGCAACTGATGCCCGGTGCAGCCAAGTAAATGCCCATTAAAAACAACAACAGTGACTCGACTTCACGCCCATTTTGAAGGACAACGCTGCCCCACTACTCCCCCTGCAAGTTCAGGCAGTCTCACCTGAGCTAGACACTAAAAAGAACCGCTTCTCTTTCTGGTTTTTGCCATCAGTGCTCATGAGGGTGACGGGAGAGGACAGTCATTATGTCCTAGACTGGGGACCCGGCTCTTCTGCAAGCAAGCCGCAAGGGCGGCTTCGCTGCTGCTCCTGGGTCCTCAGCATCAGCCCGTCTAGAGCCCCCGAGAGGCCGAACGCTGACAAGCGTCTGAGCAGGGAGAACAATGAGCGGCCGTGAGTCACCCCTTGCCTGTGCTTCTGCTCAGAAGAATATAATTTATTAATTTATGGGCATTGTTACGGCTCATTTAAAGGTGCCAACACAGAAGGTGCTGGCTGAGCTTGGCTCTGGGAGATGCCCAAGCTAGGTAAATAAACCCAAATGTGTCTTCTTACACAAAGGTTGCAAACAAGGTTGAGCATCGTGCAATTAGCCTTGGCACAAGCAGACTAAACAGATGGGTGGTGGTGGGTAAGAAGCACTCTCCCCAGCCAGATCTGGGCTTTCACCGGGCACCCTGGAGCCAAGCCTGGGAGGTCTTGCAGATCAAGGGCTGAAACTTGAGAAGCGGAAGTGACCTTTCACACGGAACTACACACAAGCAAGCAAGTCAGCCGCCATCACTGCGCCCTACGGGGGGATTCTCACGGCTAAAATGCCTGTGTGCTGGATTTACTTGGGGAGACTTCCTAGCTATGCAGAAGCAGCCGTGTGAAACTGGGCTTGTGGTGGGGGTCACACCTGCTTTCTGGGCTAGCGTCCCTCAGGCAGCCATGGGTACGTGCCTTGCTCTCTGAGGATCGCCAGGAGTGCCGTCAGAGAGGGGAGTTTGGACACAAGTGTTGTCCTTCCCCGGCCTAGATGAAGACGTCTGTCACCCGGACCCTGACCCAGGGTCTCTGGGACTGTCACTGCTGGAGTGTGTGGGGTGCTGAGCTCATCACCCTAGGAAAGGGTGCGGTGAACCCCCCGGCGCGGAGGAGGAAATGGAGGCTCATCACCCTAGGAGAGGGTGCGGTGAACCCCCCGGCGCGGAGGAGGAAACTGAGGCTCAGAGCTGAAGCAGGCCCGCCGGAGCTCTGGGTCAGGGACAGCGCGCTCCGCGGTCCCGGGCAGAGGCGGTCTGGGGGGCAGTGGCCCTGCTCCTGTGTGAACGCTGCCGCCCCGGGCACATGCCCCGCTCGGGCGTGGCGGTAGGCGGGGTGGGGCTGGGGGCAGAGCGGTACCTGCGTGCAGCCAGATCTGCGCCAGCGTCATCCAGGGGTGCAGGGGGCCCTGCTTGGGGGCGCTGCTCTGCAGGGACGAGGCCACTTCCGACAGCGCCTGCTCCACTCTGGAGGCCGCGACTGACGTGGCGTGGATGGAGCCTGCGGGGTTGGGGTAGGGGTTCGAGAAGATGGCGTCAGAGGCGAAAGGACACCGAACCAGCCAACCCCGCACGCCCCGCAGCCCCCACACAGACACGAGACCAAGACGCACGCACGTCCCTCCCCCGGGGGTGTCTGTGTTTCGAGGGTCCCACCCCATGCGATCGCTGGGGCCTGGCATCCTAGTTTCTGTCCTTGGTCTTAGTTCCTGTCCTTGGCGTCAGCTGCCCTCTGAGTCACAGCAGAGCTTACACTGCAGAGCGACTCTCCAGGAGCCTCGAGTGGGCTGAGAAGGGGGACGCAGCAGAGACGCGCTGCTGAAACCCGGCACGCCTGGAGGGCGACCAAGGCAGGCGACAGAGCACCCCTCCCGGGGCCTGGACCTGGAGACTCCCTGGGGGGCAGGGGAGGAACCACCCTAGTCTGCTGGGGAGGATTTTGTTCTCAAACCCAGCAACCGCCCACTTCGTTCCCTGGTCTTTGAAGGATCTGGTAGCCATAGTCCAGGACGTAACTTAAAAACTACAGAAACAGCGCACTTTGCCCGCTCTATAAGCAGATGTCTATCGCAGAGGCTAACACCAGCCTACTGGAGGTCAGGTCACAGCAAAGAAGCTACGCCCACCTTACTCTTCTGTAAAAGCTGCTCTTCTGAGGGGCTGGGGCCGGCAGCCCTCCTGACAGGTTCACTAGCCAGAGGGATTTGGCCAAAGGGCTGCTACTCAGACGTCAAATGAGTCAAACAACACGTTCCTCCACGCTGACCTGGGGAGCTCCTACCAGACAGAGGCCACCTTCCAAAACAGGGATCTCTCCCCACCTCTTTCCCACATCCCCTCTTGGAGAAATGATTTCAGAACCAGGAACAGGAGTCTCAGTTACTTCAGATTGAAAACTGGTGATATTTATATTCACTGGCAACATTCTTAATTTATAACTCATCCTCAAGTGTAATACGGAGATAAACATTCCAACCCTGTCAGTGGTAACTATCAACTTATCATGAGGTTGTAAATGGTGATAATATAGACAGATACATGCTGACTAAGTTGGGTCCACTCTGTGAGCATAAAAATAATTTCTGCTGGGGCTTTCAAATGTACTATAATCTATTCATTTTTAAGAGTATTTGCAGTGATAAACTGGCCATCCATATTGTGTTTTGACGGTCCCAACATGAAGGAAATGTGGATTTTTCTCAATACGCTCAAATCTTTGGTGGGAGGGGGTTGGTGGAAGTGAAACGCAGGAGGGGGCTGGGCACCAGCCTGAGAATCCAGCTTCTGTGGACAATCCCCACACAGACAGCACCCGCGGGCACACGTAAGAGGGTGGTTCTGGAGAAGGACCAGGGAGGCCTCCAGAGTCAGTGCTGCCATGTGAGGAGGACCACGAGGCCAAGTTCAAAGGTGATGCAGGAGAGCTGATGGAGTTCAGCTAAGAACTGACCGTGTGGAGACAAAGTGTGTCAGAATACTTAAAAAAAACCCTAAGCAACAAGATGATGAAACTGCTGTTGATTTGGGGGGTCTTGTTCTGTTTTCAATCTCTTTATGGAAAATCAGTATTTTAACTTTGATAACAAGGATGGATGTAGCTTCTCTGAGATTTTTAATAGCAATGATTAGTTAAATCAATGAAACTATTGTTGCTACATCCTGACACTGTTCCCAAGCTGGCTTACCTTCTCACTGACTACCTCCAACAGGGGTTCTCAACCTTGGCTTCACATTAGAATCACTTAAGGTTTAAAAAAACAATCATGATGCCATAGCTACAGCATCACTGATGCTAGGGGTGGAGCCAGCCATCTATTTGTTAATAGCTCAGATAACGCCATCGTACAGCTAAGACTGAGGCCCCGACCTGGAGAGATGGAAGAGGGTGTTATTAGACGACGGTAGGTCAAGAAACGTCTGTGGGTGTTGCCAGCTTGAGCGGTCCTGCCTCCCTGCAGCCCAGCGATCTGGGGAAAGGGAACCCGGAAGCTCTTGTTTTTTAGGATGGGGGTTCTCAGAGTCCTCTTATCTCAGAATCCCTTTGGACTCTGCAAAGTCATTTTTAAAAATTAATTAATTAATTTGGCTGCACCAGGTCTTAGCTTCAGCATATGGGATCTAATTCCCTGACCAGGGATCAAACCTGGGCCTCTGTACTGGGAGCATGGAGTCTTAGCCACTGGACCACTAGGGAAGTCCCTCTGCAAAGTTATTGCAAGACCCCTCAAGAGATCTTGTTTACATGGGTTATATCTATTGATACTGAAATAAAAAATGAAATCAAAACAGAAATGCTTAAAGTGTTTCATTTTTAAAAAAGAAAAATAATACACCACCACTCTAGAAAAATTCTACACATTTTCTACTAGATTCTCAGACTCCTTGGCTACAAGGATTTGTGACTTTTAGACAAGGGGCTAATTTTGCTTTTCAGATGATCTGTTTGATTCACAAATGAACTACTCAGAAATAATGTCAAAGTTCCTTCTCTCTGTGATATCTATACCCAGCTGGGGCCTCCCTGGTGGCTCAGACGGTGAAGTGTCTGCCTGCATGACTCAGGTTTGATCCCTGAGTCAGGAAGATCCTCTGGAGAAGGAAATGGCAACTGACTCCAGTATTCTTGCCTGGAGAATCCCATGGATGGAGCCTGGCAGGCTACAGTCCATGGGGTTGCAAACAGTCGGACACAACTGAGCGACTTCATTCACTCACATACACAACTAAATTCATTAATTCTTCACATAATAATTTTTCACTGTGAAGAAGGTCTGGCAAATGATGATGCCAGGAGTGGTGATAATCAGTTTTAGTGGACATGGCCTGTTCCAGGCACTCTGGTTTGCATTTTATGTATATTGCTTCATTTACTCTTTAAACAATTCTCTGAGGCAGGTAACACTGTTATCTGCATTGTTTAGATGACAAAATTAAGATTTAGTGAGTAAGTTACCCAAATGCATACAGCCAGCAGGTGACTCAGACACTAGTCTAACTGCAAATCTCGCCTCTAAATCCAGCTCGGATACCACCTCCTCCAGGAAGGCTGCCACGAGCCTTTGGTTCCTCCTCCCCACCGTTCTTGGGTAAAATGTTAGACCTCGGGACCTCAGTGCCACATATCCTCCTATGGTCACAGTGATCCCTGTACAGACCACACTGTTTGACGTTAAAGTTAACGCAACTGTCTCTCTTGTGAGACTGAGTGGTTCTGGAAGACAGGAGTCATGTCCTCCATTTAGGTATTTTGAAAGTGAAAGTCGCTCAGTCGTGTCTGACTCTGTGACCCCATGGACTGTTCAGTCCATGGAATTCTCCAGGCCAGAATACTGGAGTGGGTAGCCATTCCCTTCTCCAGGAGATCTTCCCAACCTGGGGATCGGACCCAGGTCTCCCGCATGGCAGGATTCTTCACCAGCTGAACCACCAGGGAAGCCCACTAGGTATTTTAGGGGCTAACAATGCCAGGCCCCTGAAATGTGCTTGGTAAATGCTCGTGGGACGAACGAATGAATGCTGGGTGAATGAGCACTGCCAACAGACTTGTCACTGTATGAAATCTGGAAGATAGTGGCTCCTTTTCAAGGAACCATGGCTGGGTGCCCTACCCTCCTTCCCTAAAGGCCCAGTGCCAGGACCTTCCCGTCTCAAAGGGCTCCTCCCAGCCGCTGGCACTAAGGCTGCCAACATGCACACCTGAATCCACACTGTACCAGGGGCTTCCCAGCGCCAGTGTGACCAACCCCTTACACAGGGAGGGCGACGGAGGTCCGTCAGAAACAACTGTCTCCTTCCCGGATGATCCCTTTTCACACACACCTCAGGGGGCAGGCACCCTTCAGGCTCTGAGCGAGGGGTAGGTATCTGAGCATCCAACATTTATTAACAGGAGCAGGTGATTTACAGTAATGATAAAAATACTTCATAGCTAATGTCTACAGGGCCTCCCTTGTGGCTCAGTGGGTAAAGAATCCGCCGGCAACGCGGGAGACCTGGGTTCAATCCCAGGGTTGAGAGGATCCCCTGGAGAAGGGAACGGCAACCCACTCCAGTATTCTAGCCTGGAGAAGTTCATGGACTCTATAGTCCATGGGGTCGCAAAGAGTTGGACACGACCGAGAGTGACTTGAAATTTCACTTTCATTCTTCCTGGCAATAGTGCAATATATCAAACTCTTCCACTGGGTTAGAATTTGGAGGAAGAAAGGGATAAGCATCACTATGAATTAGAATGGATAAATCTGATTACAAAAAATAATCAAAACAACCTGCATCTTCCCGTTGCATAGGACTGAAATGGTAAGTGCCAAGATAGATTTTGATTTACGTAGGCAAGCATCTAGAAACACTAGTCCTGACCAACCTAGTTTTAAAGCAACCCTTTCTTTCTTATGAAAGCAAATGTATTCTTACAGCGTGCATGGGGGTGAAGAGGATTATCCCTCCAAGGGAAGTGGACAAACTGAGGCTTGAGAAAGGAATTAGAGGGAGGAACAGAAGGCATATTTCTAATTTGAAATCCAAGACTCTGGAGGAATAAGCTTCCAGATAATCAGGTTTGACAGGTGATCCAGGGGACGTGTCTGGCCACTGAGCATCTCCTATTTATCACATTAATTTGAGAAGTGCTTATCCCTGTCAGAACCCTCAGGGCCGAGCAGCCACCAAGTCCCTCAGTCACAGGGTGCAGGGGCTCTGAAAAGCCACCGTGAAACCAACTGAACCGACAGTGACGTGGGCAGGGGCGCATGGGCCCTGAAACCTGGCCTAGGTTCTGTGTCCAAGGGGTACACGATGTCCTGGAGCTGAGGAGAGCTGAATTTCCTCCCACCTAGATGCCCAGGAGAAAATGCTGCTTTGGACATTTGATACATCGGCAAAGAGCCGCTTGAAGAACTGTTCTGATCCCCAGCTCCATGGTCTTTATCAGTCCTCGCTTAGGACCACCATCTGGGTGGGGTGTGGAAGGGGGGCTGCTGATACAGATGCCGGGCCCCTGACCTCAGGAAGTGGAATCCCAGCTCCGCACCCCTGGAGGATTCCTACCCCCCATTCCTATCATCTGACGCCCGCAGAGAAACCCTGCCAGAAGCAGGACACCGGGTCCAGCCAGCTCACACTGCCTCTGCAGCTGACAGCTTTCCCAAATCCTCTCCACAGCTCACCACACCTGCGGTCAGTTTCACACCGACTCCGACGTGGACCCAGTTTCAGTACTTGAGGCTCATCAGGCAGAGGAACCTCAGAGCCCGTAAGCTCTTACACAAGAGGCACAGTAAACTTCACGGCCGGGTTGCGTTCGGTCACCTCCGTTTTCACAAGCAGGGTCACCGACTGCCTGGCGTGTTTTTGTACTCCGGCGGCCCTCTCGACTCTTCTGGTGGCCTTAGGTAAGCTGCTGTGGTTTGGACGAGGTCCACCTTCCCTCTCCCCTCCCATCCTCACAGAGTGTAGAAGAGGAACAGGTCTCAGATACAGCCCTGCTGACTTGGTGAGCATCACAGCCCAGGAACAACTGACAGCTGCGCTACTGACGCGCGAAAAAGAACAACCACCCCTCTACCAAAGAGCTAGAGCGGACCCACGTCTCAGTGTCCGCGCTGGGTTCGGGCTGCCCTCTGCTCCCCCCTGGAGGGTCAGCTCGGAAGCCTCTGCGCGTGAACGCGGCGCGGGGCTGCACCGAGTCCTGCCTCTCCGCTCGTCGCCCACGTCCCCTCCGCCCGGGGCAGCCTTGCAGGCACCCGGCCCCCCGGCGCTGCTCCGAGAAGAGCCCGGGTGTGCACGAGTTGCCCACCGCCCAGAGCTCTCTGCATTTGTTTTCCCTCGGTCCTGAAATGACTCGGTGCTACCTGTCGGCAGAGTTCACTCGGCCTCCGGTTCTTCGAAGCTGTGTCCCTCCCCCCAACAATGAAATAGAGGAAAAAAGCCGCGTCACTTCTCAAAGGCCCCGCGCACGGAACGGTGATCTGAACGCGTGAGCACTCGGCCAGACAGCTGTGCTCCAAATCTTCCCTCTTTAACAGGAGAAGGATGCCTGTTTCTCAAGTCGAGGCTTCGGACCTGATGAGAGGTGGTCCAGCGACCTCCTCACGCCGGGTCCCTGCGCTCCGGGAGCCTCAGCGGCCCGGGCCCGAGCAGCCAGCGAGGAAGGGCAGGAGGCACCGGGCCCCCGCTCTTCTCGGAATCCTTTGAAAACACGGACCGTTTTCCCTCCTCGCCCACCCCTCAACTCTGGGTTAGGACAATCCCCATCTCCGCTGGAGGTGGTCCTGCCTCTGCTTTGGGGGGTGGGCTCCTCACATGGGGCTGTCAAGGGTCTCCCTTCCGTATTCTGGCCCCTGGAGGGCTGCCCCCCTCAAGTGGGGGGCTGGGGTGCACCCCGGCAGTGCGGCCCTAGGGGCCATTGCGGGTTCCATCTGCCTTCTGCCCTCCGTGAGGCCCCCTGCTTGTGGGCTATGCTGATCAGTACCTTTGGGGGCTATTCTCATAGCTACCTTCCTTCTTCCCTGCGTGAAAAGGAGACTAAGATAGCCATGTACATCTGCACAAGCCAACCCCCCAGTCCCAAGACGAGGTCACGACTCCCAGTGACTTTCACAGAGTATCAAGCACAGTTCAGACCTGATGGGACGTGCTTTCCTCCTGAAAGGGGAGGGGGGTCCTTTCCAGGGAAAGCGTCGGGAAGTACCCCGGCGGCAGGGGGCATGCGCAGCGGCCAGCGTGCTCCGGGGGTGTTGGCGGGGCGCTCAGCAGGCATGCGGGGGGCCGGCCGTCGGAGGGAGCCCGAGAGCCGGCTGCGGGCGGGAGGCAGTACCTTCGGGAGGACTACACGGGGAGGCTCCCCACCTGCCCGACCCCCTCCCCGGCTGCACAGTCCTGAGCCCGCCACTCTGCAGCGAAGTGCCCGCCCCTGGGCAGAGCTGCTCCTCTGCACGCGGCCCGCGGAGAAGGCCCCCGGCTTTGGGCCGCAGGCTCACTACCGGACACGCAGCCCGAGCGTCAGCCCGAGGGCCGCAGTACTGACGTGTCCCCCTCCTGAACTGCCACTCACCTCGCTTAGAGAAAGACACCCTAGAACTACCTAAGTGGACGTGCCGAAGTGGCCAGTGTTTCTCGCTCAGTCGTGTCCGACCCTCTGTGACCCCGCGGACTGCAGCCTCTGTCCGTGGGACGCTCCAGGCAGCAACACTGCGGTGGGTGGACGTGCCCTCCTCCAGGGGATCTTTCCCACCCAGGGATGGAACCTGAGACCCCCCACGTTGCAAGTAGATTCTTTACCATCTGAGCCCCCAGGGAAGCCCGAACTATTTAAGAGAATTAATTTTAATAAAAAGAGCAAGAAAACATTCACACTTCCATCATGAAGGCTGTTTTTAAAACTGCCACCCCTCAAAAGCAGTGGGGCCATCACTAGAGTGACCTTTTCATATACAGATTAAAAAGTGACTTTTTCCTGTTAGGCAGAGGCAGAAGGTGAAGTTCACCACCTCACCGGCTGGTCACTTCCTGATCCTGACCGACGTTTTTAAATGTCAGAAGACACAAAGTCAATAATAAAAACGCTCACCACCTCGGCTTTCTCTCTCACCTTGCTTCATTTGAGCGGTGTGTGTTTTTCCTTAATATTATTCTCTTCTTTGGGTTCCTAAAGAGATCAGCAGTTTCACCAGAATTGGTGATATAAAATGAAGCCAGGAACATCAGCTGGCACATTCTTGGAGAGGAGAACAGAACATCAACCCAGGTCTCCCTCCAGAATGATGACCGCGGGGTGGGCGCCCACAGCTCAGGGGTGAGGGGGGTGGCCTAGCGGCTACATTCCAGGCAGCTCTCCCCGCCTGGCCGGTCACTGCCCTCTGGGAGCCACAGGGGCTGGTAGAGGCTTAAAATCAGGATCAGCTCCTGGTAAACCACAAAGGCGAGTGTGAACAGCGTGCTAAAGTCGCTTCAGTTGTGTCCGACTCTGTGTGACCTCACGGACCGTAGCCCGCCAGGCTCCTCTGTCCAGGCAGGAATACTGGAGTGGTCTGCCATTTCCTTCTCCAGGGGATCTTCCTGACCCAGCGATCGAATTGGTGTCTCATGCGTCTCCTGCATTGGCAGGCGGGTTCTTTACCACTAGTGCCACCTGGGAAGCCAGGTGTGTGAACATAATAACAAGCAAACTTAGATCCTCACAGGTGAGGAACCAAAGGCCAGGAAGGTTAAATGAGTTGCATGGGTTCCTCTGCAGAACTGCCTGCTGAACCCAGGTTCCCCTGGCCTTCCTGAGACTTCAGGCTGTTTTTATCGAAAGGGTTAAGACCACTGTATAAATATGTCAAGCCTCATTTTACCCTATTGAAAGGGAATCGCTTTTTCTATGTAGCAATAGGGGTTGAACCAGAAAGGATTTTGAGATTCAACTAGTTCCCTCCACCCCAAATCTACAGATGACCCTCACTGGGAAGCCTAGTTGTCTCACACTTTTGATCAGTCACTACGGGGCTGCTGACCAACCCAGAGCATGCCTTCACGTAGGCATTTTTCCTGCAATGCCTCCTTCTGTAGTCCTTCCAAGTGCTGCCTCCTCCGTATTTAAACCCAAGCTGCAGGAGGAAGCGTTAGAATCTCGCGAGAGCTGGGCCCCACGAGGAGTGAGCAAGCGGGTGGCAGCTTAGGGTCCAGGCCATCTGAACATTCCCAGGAATCAACAGCCACAACACACTGCACGGTGGAGGGTAGCGTGACTCTGGAGACCCTCGGAAAAGTTAATAGATTGGTAAACTACTTACTAACTGAAAAAAGGGAGGGAAAACCATGAAAGTACACTTCTGGAGAGTTGCCTTGGAACAACAAATCAAACCAAAAATTAAAACCAAGAAACAAACATTTGAAAAATCAAAATTAAGGCTAAAAAAGCAAATGGAGTTCCCATAACCTTCCAACTGTAAGTCTGGTTCTCTGGAATCAGATTTCAGTTCAAGGGTGACATATGTTTTTCCACTAACAATGATTTTTTTTTTTTTAAAGCAAAGGAAGGCCAACTGGGCATTCCCCTCCGTGTTTAAATGTTCACTCAGCACGTGAAAGCTGACCAATTCATGGACTGTTTTGTTTCCAGGGCAGGAAATTCCAAGGGGAAGGGAAAAATAATCAAACAGCAATTTTCAGATATTTCCACACATTAAGCCTCTTCATGATTCCAACAGTTGTAGGGTTGGGCTAGTGTTCGATCCTGTGAAGCCAAAGGATTGGGGGGGGGGGCGCGGGGTGGGATTCATGAAGCTTTAGGTCTAGGCTATCTGTTCTAGGGGAAAGAGCTGGCATTCAAATTTATTATAATTTTAATCAAGAAATTCTACCTTTACTAGGCACATGTGGCATGTTTTCCCTTCTCTAGCTGAATGCTGTGTTTGTGGCTGGGAGGCAAGATCCTTGGTGCTTCCGTCTTAGAACACCTGGTGACCATCGAGGGGCTCCCTGAGGACGGAAGGTGACTCCGAGCTTTGTGGAGACAAACCACTGAGCGCTTTTGGTTCCTGATATGTTCACCAGAAAGCCCAGGGGTGCGCGCTGCCCTTCCCATCTGCTAATTCATCTGATATCAGGGGTCCCACCAGAAGAGGCTGGACCCCAGTCCTCAGAGGTTTAAAGGGACACAGGACTTCTTGGGATGCAACGAGGTAAATACTGGCGGGTGTGGAGGTAGGTGGGTTTGTTGCGCAAACAAGAAGGGAAGGGGTAGTGGGAATATCTAGTGTCATTCTAGAACTGTTTTTCTTGCTGTCGTTCAGTCGCTAAGTCGTGTCTGACTCTTTGGGACCCCATGGACTGTAGCCTGCTAGGCTCCTCTGTCCATGGGATTTTCCTGGCAAGAACACTGGAACGGGTTGCTATTTCCTCCTCCAGGGGATCTTCACCACCCAGGGATCAAACCTGCATCTCTTGCATTGGCAGGTGAATTCTTTACAACTAAGCCACCTGGGGATATCTGGAACAGTAAGATTCCATTTTAAGAACCCCACCCTCAAGCTGGGCAAAAGTCAATGTAAAAAACAACTTTTCTGAAAAAACCAAAATAGAAAAAAAACCAAAGTTGGCAACTGCTCCTAGTCATTGTATTAAGGGAAAATGTCTATTTTAAGAAGCGGATTAAAAACTACGTAAGCAGTTTATAAACATTATCTTCATCTTCCATTTCGTAAAAATGGGATTGCCATTGAGGCTGAGTTCAGAACAATTACTATGCAGATAAGTAAGGTCAGAGTGTTTCTTGGTTTAAATGATTTATTTTAGATGATAGTCTCCTTTCTGTGTGTGTGTGTGTGTGTGTGTGTGTGTGTGTGTGCACGCATGAGTGAGTCTAACACAGCAGGTCACCATCAGAAATATGAGCACATTAGTGAGAGTAGTTCTTTATATGCTGAGCTTTTGTTCAGTATATAACTGAGTGTTTGGACCAAAGATGAGCCCTTATAAATCATGGATATAGAGATTAAATTTTCTGGTCGTGTTGCAGGTAAAGTGAGCATTAAATAAATGAGTGGAAGAACAAGGGTGGATCTCCTGGTGAGACCCACATTTAGGTGCCATTTAAGGACTTTATCAACCAGTGTCTCGTTTTAATACAGGGATCTTTTTTTTTTAATTGACAGGACCCAAAACAGACTTTCAAATGTCCCTATTATTTAAAAGCAAGATTAGATTAAAACACTGTTCAATTTCCCTGCCTAGATTCATGACACAAGCCCTGCATTCTCTTTCCCTGCAAATGGAAAACAATTTATAGCCTTGTTTTCCAAAATGCAGGACACAACCCCCTGGCAGTGGAATCATGAGGAGGTATTTCATAAATGCATATTCTTGAGCCCCAGCTCAGGCCTCCTAAATCGTAAACTCTGGGGGTCGGACCCATGGAATCTGCAGTTTTCAAAGCTCTCTGGGTGACTGTAGCACACCATAAGCTCTGAGAACCACATATTTAAAAGGCAGATGACCGACATCTCTAGAATACGACCTTGATTATGACATACTTGTTGAATTCATTTCTAAATTGAAAACTGGAAATAATTAGGAATGTTCTAGTTTGTCTTTTTTAAGAAAATAGGATCTTTATGCATTGATATCAACTCCAGGAAATCACAGGAGTGCCCAAGAGCCAGAAGCAGTGTTCTAGAAAAACTTCTGTTGATTCTGCTCAAAACAGGTTTCCTCTGCTTTTCGGAGGGGAGGGCAGAACTCAGCAACATCATCTTCTGCCCCAGGCAGCGTTTGGGTTTTCAAACTAGCAAGATTTTCTGTCAGTTGAATTTGATGGAGTTTGCTAGCCAGCTTATCAGTTAGGAAGATTATCAGAAAATAAAACATCAGGCAAATGAAGCAGGTCTAACAAGAAAGGAACAAAAAGAAACATAAACCACGTTTACACAGAGAGGCTTCCTGGCAGGGGCCCGGGTCACTGACTGAGCGTGCAGCTGGGGGCCACACAAAGGTATCGGGTTTGGGGTGAGAGTGGAGATGAGAAGACACAAACAGGTGGAGAGGAGACTCGGTTCTTGAAAGAGAGGAGGAGGAGGAGGAATCTGACACTAAAAAAAGTGAAAGAGAAAAAAAAGGATAAAGGCAAAAAAACTTTAGAAACACAAAAAAAATAAACTAGCTTTTAATATACTCACATAAGCTGCAAAGAAAATGAGGTCATGTAATACACAATCATTCCTCTACTTGACAATAGAATACAAGTGCTTTTCGAAGAAAACAAATTTGCTGTTTTTCCACTGGTTATTATTTGTTCTGCAACAACACCATGGAATAAAAATAACTCAGATTTACCTGGGTACAGATTCAGCAGTATGATCCATTGAAAATAATACGTCTTTAACCTATAATATCCGCAACATTCTAGAGGGAAAGAAACTATTTGCTTTTCAATTGGAAAGGATTAGAACTTGACTTTTCCTGATTTGTTTTTTATGAGAAGCACTTATATAAAATTTACTTGAAAACTAAGGTTTTGCTAGGTGCAGCTATTGAGGGGCAACCATGGGCCAGCTCCCAGCATCTCGGCAATGGAGTGTAAGCTCGCTAGACTGGGCCACGGTTGGGTGCGGTGGCCTCCAGTCTTCAGCTGGAGAGACACACCACAGGAGGAAGAACCACCACCAAGACAATTAAAAACTTTCCCGGACAAAATGGGGCAAACTTTCAAGGTGAAAGAATCATTTTACTTTGGATAGGTGTCTGGCAATATCCACCAATGATTAAATAAATAAATCCCCTTACTCCACATCCTGTTTTGAAGGCAAAAGGAAGAAAAAAAATTTTCTTTTCATCCTCTATTTAAGGAACTAACTTATTCCAAAGAAAAGACAATGACTCATAGCTTCAGAGTTAAAAGACTGTCATTCCATTGAGTCTCTTTTGATGGCTAGGACCTACTGGACGAGAGAGGCGGGGGTGGGGAGAGGAGGGGGCTGAGAGGGGATGTTAGAAGGGAAAGCAGATTCTTCACAGTTCTCTTTCACTCTGCCACACCCATTTAAGAAAACCAACGTCCACTCTCTGGCCACAGTGGACCCGGCCAGTCTGAGGCTTCTGGATTTGGGCTCCCCTCCTGTTACGGTTCAGATCTGCATCTGGACAACTGCAGGGGTGGGAACTGAGCCTGTACCTCCTCATGACCCAGATGTATGATGAGGGAACCTTGGCTAGACTTTTAAAGAACTCTTATCTGTTTGACACATATATTGAAATTTTAACAGGCAAAATATGATATCTGAGATCTGCCTCAAAATACCTTACAAAAACTAAGTGTTGGACAGCAGAGATAAAGGAAAAAAGAATAGGAATTGTTGGAGGCTGGTGGTAGGTACATGCGAACTCATGGCATTAGTATCTCTATGTGGGCATATTTGAAGTTTTTCCACAATAGAAAATTTAAAAAAATAAAAGGGAAATAAACTTTAGCTCTGGAAAACAAAACGGGGCCTGTGGCTTTGAGAAGGGCTCTCCTGCACTGCTGTCACGGGGTGGGCGGTGTCGTGACCGCGGGAGGTAGCCTCTGAGCCGGGCACGCGTCTTCACCCACTGTGCCCCTGGTAGAGGCTTGGGTCCTTCAGGGCACTTAGAAAAGCCACTGACTGTGGGGCTGTAAAAAAGCCCCACTCTCCGTTGACGGAGGCAGGGGGAGCGGGGGACGCGTGAAGGGACCCCCATGGGGGCCGAGCAGTCCAGACACAGTCTGCTATTTTCAAGTCAAGGGACGGGGGAAATAAGATCTAAGCTTATTTGCATGGAAGGGAAAACCAAAAGCTAATAAAAATGGTTATCTTTAGGAAAAGCGAGGGAGGAGGGCAGGGAGGAAGCAGAGCATCTCTACCGAACCTTCGGAATCAGAGCTTAAGCTAAATCTGTGGGTCGTTCTGGAGACAGGGGTCCACACAGAGGCACCAGTAGGCACCGCTGCCCTCCTGGAACTGCCCACGGGCCCAGCTGTACCAAACTGCCCTTTATTCATCAAGACGGAGGCATCTTTTCCATTTATAGTAGAGTCTGTCTAATTTAAGGTTTTTTAAGTCTCTTGGATTTAAAGGATCATCTCAGAATGTTCTGCCATCATTTATGACCAGTCTGCCACTGACAAGGTCTGCTAATGTGGCCTTCCATTTTTCCGGCTCCCTAGCCTCCTGGGTAAGTGCTGGTGGTGGTAAAACCAGCGATGTGGGGCTCCCGGGCAGGGCGGGTGAGAAGGGTCCTGGAGGGGCTCGTGTAGCAAACCACAACACCACAATGACACGGCCGCTGGCCAGCACCTGGGAGCCTGTGCCCGGGCAGTGTGGAGCCCACCTGGCTTGGGATTCAGGGACAGCGGTGCCCACGGCGGACAAGGCCAGCCACGCCCGCTGGGCACGAGCCACACCTCGCCTGGATGCTATGGCACCTGAGGTTTCCTCTGAGGAGGAGCCTCCTGAGGGCCTGAGCGGGGAATGTTCCTGGGGCAACGGGGAGAACGAACCCCAGGGGCCTCACTCATTTTCTCCTGCCTGTTTGTATCGTGATGTAGATGAAATTTTGGGGACCTCTGGGCAAATGAAGACCCTGAGCAGCTGGAAGGACAGGGGGTCTGACTTCAGTACCAGGCTCCTCGCAGGGTCCTGGCTGGGGAGGAGGCCCCGGGCGGCAGCTGCTAGGAGCTGGCGAGAATCACCTCCCTGTCTTCTCTCCCTGGAGGTCCGAGCCTCGCCTCGCGGAGCCTAAGAGCATGACCTTCCCTTTTCTGCAGCGAGGGGTCACGTACATCCCTCCAGTGGGATTGGACCGTGAGCAGAGCCCAGCTCAGGGTCGGCATGGTTCACACCTAAGCCCTCCAGTGACTGGCCCTAAGCCCGGGGCCCAGGCACTCCAGGGATGAGTCTCCCCGCGGCCTTCCTAGCCTGCACTTGGAGCAGCGGCTGGTAAAGGACACGGACTTAAATTCCTGCTGCTCCCAGGGCTCTCCTGACCGCGGAGCCCCAGGGCCCTGCGGTCAGGCTTCCTGAGCCGACTTGAGGTCTGGGAAGGGGGCCTAGTCGGGCAAGGCGGGCAGCTGCGAGAACAGCTCGGGTGAGGACTGCGCCCGGCTCCCGTCCCCGGGGAGAGACTCTCTGGGCTGACTCCCCGCGGAGGCCTCGGCTGAGCTCTGGCTCTTTGGAGGGGCCGGGTCAGGACCTGAGGCCGGGAGGCTCCTCTCGTAAGGGCAACCCCCAGGAGGCTGGGGGTGCCCGGAGGTGGACGAAGTCTGACACAGAGCCCCGTGCGGGTGGCGGGGAGGCTGCAGAACCCGCTCCCAACGACACTCTGGGACTGCCTCTGAGGCTCACAGCTGGGCACGTCTTAATACTCCGTGGGTCCATTGAGTCCTCCAAACGGCCCTGAGATGTCGGTATTCCTATCCAAAACTACCTGTCTGCACTTCTGGAGATGACAGAGGTATCTCTACCCCCCTGTACTTAGGCAACTGTAGAAACACAGATGCAAACTGACGTGCTAATATCTGCAGAGAGGCAGGAAATGCAGCGGGCCTCCTCTTGGGGTCAGTAGACTCGGAGGCTCAGAACCCAGCTGCCCCTCGCAGGGGTTCTTTGCGGGGTGGATGTGTGTTCATGGGTGCCACGGATGAGACACCGAAACCTTGATTTCAGCAAGTCTGAAATCTAAAGAGAGACAAAGAAACACAGAAGCCGAGGGACGCTCGGAGGGGACGGGAAGAGTCTAATTTTAGTTTCGAATTTTGGCTCCAAGAGCAACGGGAAAAATAGAAAGATTTCAAAGAGTTGTGTTGGCAAGGAATAGGACGGCCCCCACCACGAACACAGGCTTGAAAAAGACACGGGGAAAGGCCCGACAGGTGGGGAGGTGAGCCCGTTTCCCTGAGGACGCCTTCCCACCCTGGGCCCCGCGGGGCTGGGGCCGGACCCCGCCCAATTCTGGTTGACACCACGTCTGCCCCGCTGGCCTTTCAGTCTCACCTGTCTCGGGATCGCTGAAGTCTGGCAAAGTAATTGTATTAAGCTGTCGTCTGTCAGCAATGGTTCTATCTAAGAGGCTGCTCCCACGTCCAGAATCACTGCAAAACACAGCTGCAAAGGTCAGTCACTGGGAGGGTGGGCGGGGGAAGGAAACAGAAGCACCCGATCGCCACCCCTGAAACGCGTTTCTGACGTTCTTTGGCACCTGGTCACCTGTCACCACGCATCCAGCTTTCCCTGGGCCGGCTTCCTTTCAGCATCTGTATCCCCAGTGCGGCTTAAACTGCACCCGCAGGCCCGAGCTAGTGCGGGAGATGGAAACGTGGAGCCAGCGTCTCCCCGCCGCGGAGACACACAGCTGGGCGCCAGGCTCGCCAGCCCGGCCCGTGAGCGCGCCATCCTCCCGTTGCCTCCTGGAACCTGCGCTCGGCACACATGCTTCCAGGCGGTGGCGTCCCAGAAAGACCACCTGGGGCATCTCGATAAACCGCTGAGGCCCGGGTCCTGCCCAACCCAATAGATCAGAAGTGCTGGTGTTCAAAGCTCCCCCGTTGGTTCCAATGTGGACCCGAATTCAAGAACCACTGGGCCTTACTTTTCAAAGGCTGATCACAGTCACAGCCTCGTTTGGGTCCCGAGAACAAGCCTTTACGATCAATGATGCGGTGGAGACCTCTATCTAATGAACGAGGGCGAGGTGGTGTGAGGCTGCACGCGGGCTGGGGGGCTGGCAGAGAGCCCCCGGCCAGCGCTCCTGAGCAGGAGAGGACAGCCTCAGGGAGGCCCCGAGGGTTCTGCCAGCAGCCTCCCGGCTGGCGCTCCCAGCCAGCGTCCTGCACCGACCCCCCGCAGGCTGTTCCTGCAAAACGGCACTGGCCACTCCTCAGGTGAGTCACAGGGAGACCACACAGGCCTATCGGGAGTGAAACACCGTTCATTCACGGACCTTCGCTCACACTATCCCGCCTCTAATTCTCAGAAGCCTGTGAGCAAACACAATGAAAACAACTGCCTGCTTTTTTCCTCCATCACGATACTCTAGCAAAGATGCACATCTGTCTCTTGAGGTTTGAGTCTAACGCTTTTCTTCCAATCCATTCTTTTTTTTTTTTTAATCTGGGGGCTCTACGGATGATTTTTTTTTAGTTGTTATTGTCAAGAAATTCAACTTCTACAATAAAGGGACACGATTTCCTTCCTCTCTGCAGCTGCTGCTAAAAGTGGTACAAACAAGATTTGCTATGAAACTTAATATGGTTTGCAGGCTGTAATTTCCACGTCCGGTGATGTAGTTAGAGAAATCCACAGGAAACAGAAGGAAACTTGCTTCAGTACAGACTGTTTGTCAGCCTATACTTATGACATCACTGGATACATGTTTTTTGGAAACTATTCTATTAATTATTTCCATGTCTGAGAAACAATAAATGTCTCTGAGCAGAAGACAGCATAAAAGTCTGTGCAAATTTGCATTAATCACATTACCAACTGAATGTTTCTAGCATTGTTCTGTTCAGGTATGTATTTTTAATATAATTACAAAAATACTATAAAAATTTGACAAAGAGTTAATTATCTGAATGTTGCAATAGGTCCCCACCTAGGAGTTTTGGGAAGATGTGATCTCAAAATATAGTGACATTTTTCATCACCTTGGGGATTGATTCCAGGACACACAGTGAGGTGCTGGAACCGCGAGGGAAGGACGTGCCTAGGTTTTCAGTGACCTGGACCCTGGTAAGAGGATGGGAACTGTCTGCTCCAGGCTTCCCACTGCACCAAGTTTCAGAGCACAGGGCTGGCTGCTGCGTCCTGGAACCCAGCCGGGCAGGAGGCCGGGTTCTTTCCTACATCTGTCCCTGATGGTAGGTCACTTTGAGCAAGGCCACTTCCTGCATGCTTCAGTGACTTCCCTGTGAGATGAGGATGAAGATTGTCTTCCTACAATCGCACGAGTCAGGCTGAACTGAGGTCATGCAGATGGAGCATTCAGAAGAGTTCCAACTTCTGGGCACACAAGTACTGTGCCTGCAAGCATGCCTCTGGGCTCACGTGATGGCAGGCGTGGGGAAGCCGAATCAAGGACCCCCGACTCCAGGTGTCAGAAACTCCAGCTAAGACAAAGTCTCGGCTTATGCAGATCACCCAGTGAGGACACAGGACCTGTTGACCTGTTTCTCTGCCACCAGCTGAGAAACTCCGTATGGTTATATTCCTTCCTTTATCTCCGCGGTATATAAGCAACAATAACTACTCTGAATGGAGACGCTTTTGTTTCCACCCTGACTTAGTGACTGAGAATCCCGCTGGATGCTTCAAGCAGGCTTCAGTTCTTCGCTTATGTGCTGCAGACCCTGCCTTCACCATGAGCCACAGGAGGAGGGAGAAGGGGCCGGGGAGGCCTGGGCAGCCCTTGAGTTTCCTGTCCCCCTGCGAGCCCCCCTCTCCCTCTGGGATACATCTGCTTGGCAGCCTCTATGGACCACCTTCCCGATAGACCTGTCACCTCCCTTCCTCTCTGTCTTGCCCTTAGGTGCCAAGACCCCCTCCCAAGGAGGCTGGCAGAAAGGAAGGGAAAACCATTCCCAGCAGTGGTGTCAGTAGAGGTTTAGGGAAAGGAAACTGGAAGGAGCCTCAAATCCACTGCACATAAGCTGCAGAAATCCACACATGGAGATGTACACATCCGGGTAATTCCTGTTCCCCTAAATCAGGGCTGAAAATCCAGAGTACACTCTACTGATGGTTAAGCTGTTCTGGAAACCAGGAACTTCTCTTGGAAATTCTCCAACAGCAAGAGGAAAGCTGGTGGGGGACTGGGAGCCGGAATCCTAGAGTTCATCACAGCTGTGTCCCTTCCTGGCTCTGAGAGAGTGCCGGGTACACGATAAACACTGGATGTAACGGTGGTGGGGGGGGGGGTGCTCTGGAGAGGAAACTGTAGCATTTCCCAGGCGTCTTAAGGCAGGATCACACGAACAAGAGAAGCTCCCTTCACTCCTGAACTCAACTTTCTCATCAGTAAAAAGGGTCTGACAGAACACAACATTTGCCCGTTTCATGGGACTGCTCTGAAGATGAGTGAGAGCACACTTTGCTAAAAGAAGAGTTCCTCCAAAATCCTGGTGACTGTCAGCATGAAGAAGAGGTGGCATGAATACACAGAAGAGCTACACAAAAAAGATCTTTACGACCCAGGTAACCACGCTGGTGTGATCACTCACCTAGAGCCAGACATCCTGGAATGTGAAGTCAAGTGTGCCTTAGGAAGCACCACTGTGAACAAAGCTAGTGGACGTGATGGAATTCCAGCTGAGCTATTTCAAATCCTAAAAGATGGTGCTGTGAAAGTGCTGCACTCAATATGCTTGGAAAACTCAGCAGTGGCCACAGGACTGGAAAAGGTCAGTTTTCATTCCAATCCCAAAGAAAGGAAATGCCAAAGAATGTTCTAACTACCGCATAACTGCGGTAGTTGTTGCGCACTCATCTCACATGCTAGCAAAGTAATACTCAAAATTCTCCAAGCCAGGCTTCAACAATAAGTGAAGTGTGAACTTCCAGATGTTCAAGCTGGATTTAGAAAAGGCAGAGGAACCAGAGATCAAATTGCCAACATCCAATGGATCATTGAAAAAGCAAAAGAGTTCCAGAAAAACATCTATTTCTGCTTTATTGACTATGCCAAAGCCTTTGACTGTGTGGATCACAATAAACAGTGGAAAATTCTGAAAGAGATGGGAATACCAGACCATCTTACCTGCCTCTTAAGAAATCAGTTACAACCAGACATGGAACAACAGACTGGTTCCAAATCAGGAAAGAAGTACGTCAAGGCTGTATATTGTCACCGTGCTTATTTAACTTATATATAGAGTACATCATGCGAAATGCCAGACTGGAAGCACAAGCAGAATCAAGATTACCGGGAGAAATATCAATAACCTCAGATATGCAGATGACACCACCCTTATGGCAGAAAGTGAAGAACTAAAGAGCCTCTTGATGAAAGTGAAGGAGGAGAGTGAAAAATTTGGCTTAAAACTCAGCATTCAGAAAACTAAGATCATCTGGTCCTGTCACTTCATGGCAAATAGATGGTGAAACAATGGAAACAGTGAGAGATTTTATTTTGGGGGCTCCAAAATCACTGCAGATGGTGACTGCAGCTATGAAATTAAAAGAAGCTTGCTCCTTGGAAGAAAAGCTATGAGAAACCTAGACAGCATATTAAAAAGCAGAGACATTATTTTTCTAACAAAGGTCCATCTAGTCAAAGCAATAGTTTTTCCAGTGGTCATGTATGGATGTGAGAATTGGACTATAAAGAAAGCTGAGCACTAAAAAATTGATGCTTTTGAACTGTGGTTTTGGAGAAGACTCTTGAGAGTCCCTTGGACTGTAAGGAGATCCAACCAGTCCATCCTAAAGGAGATCAGTCCTGGGTGTTCGTTGGAAGGACTGATGCTGAAGCTGAAACTCCAATACTTTGGCCACCTGATGTGAAGAACTGACAAATTTGAAAAGACCCTGATGCTGGGAAAGATTGAAGGTGGGAGGAGAAGGGGACGACAGAGGATGAGACATTTGGATGGCATCACCAACTTGATGGACATGAGTTTGAGCAAACTTCAGGTTGGTGATGGACAGGGAGGCCTGGTGTGCTGCAGTCCATGGGGTCGCAAAGAGTCAGACGCAACTGAGCAACTGAAATGATTAGCATGAAATGGGATTTCCCATTCCCAGCTGAGGTTACGGCAAATAACTTGTCTTTTTTTCCTTTCAATATTTATATGCTATGCATTAATGTGATTGAAATGGGACTTAGGAAGAAAAAATTTTCTTCCAATCATGTGCCTACATGATGGATGGTCCAAGTGGTGGTGACAAGAGGGAGAAGAGTGGTTAATAATAAAAACTAAAGGCAAAGACGCTGGCTGTCAACTCAGAGAGGCGCACAGGCGGTGGAGAGAGCCTTGATGTTCAGCAGACCTGGGATTGAATCAAAGATGGAATAGTTGTTTAGCTGAGAAAACTAGGGCGAGATCTGTAACCTCACGTAGCTGCACTTTTATTCTCTATAAAGTGGAACAAACAGTAGCTCTCCTGCAAGGCTGAGACAGGGTTGGAGAAGAACCTATCAACAGCCTGGCCTGGCGGCATAGAGAAGGGGAAGTGCTTCCATGCGGGGAGGCTGCTGGACCCTCTAGCGAGGCTCTGGCTGAAGTCACACAGTCTTGAGTGGCCAGTGACCCGCGCAAGAACAGCTGGAGCTGTGCGCGGCCCGGGAGAGGGGGCGGACCGTGGGGTGGATTTCTGTCCCAGAGGCAAGCGCAACTGCAGGCCTCGGGAGGCCCCCCAGGTTTCTGCAGCGAGCGGCAGTCAGCTACACACACGGCCAGGAGAACGCCCCCAGCCTGCGCTCACAGCAGGGATGTGGTCTTGGCCCCGGGATGGCTCTTCCTCAAGCCAGAGTCAAAAGGAGGGGCGGGTTGCAGAGAACACGCAGTGAGGTCCGGCCTCATGCTGGCCCTGCGACGCCCCGGGGTCCTCCTCTGCGCCCCCGTGTTCCCTGCTCTGGAGCCTGTGCCAGCCCCGGGGGGGGGGGGTGTGGGGGTGGGAGCAGGGGGGGAGACCCCAAGGGTGAGCGGAGACCTCCCCCCCACCCCGCCACGCAACACCTGAGACACAGGGGCGCCTGAGCCCTGTCGGCAAGGGCCTTCTGCAGCCGGAAGCCAGCCTCCTCCTGCCGGGGGGCTTTCTGCTTCCCAGGCAGGGCCACTTCTCAGCAACCTGCTCATGTGCCTCTGGCCTTTTCTAGAACCCCATGTGACCCGGCGGGGGCTGTCGGGCCCAGAGCTGCCCTGATCTGGGGACCGCGGGGCGCTGTCCCAGCTGAGTCCCCCCGTCCCCCACCCTGCTCTGGGCCAGGACCGCGGCCCCCGACGGCGCGGGGAGGGCGTCTACATCTGAGAAACGCTTTATTTGTACCCCAGAGAAAACGCAGTTCCAAGAGCCGGCAGGAAGCGCCTTAGGCAGGCGCTGGTGGCCGCCGCCCCTCCCCGAGGCCGCCGGAGAAGCCGAGGGTCCTGGGCACCCCCACCCTCCCGCCCTGTCCTCTCTGCCCGGAGCCAGGCTCCATCCTGCGCCGGCCCCGAAGACCCTCCGGCACACGGAGAAAGCGTGCCCACAGCCCAGGCATTTGGTGAAGTATTTTTAAAGAGCTTTCCGATTCTGCTATCTTTTTTTTTTCTCCTCACATTCAATATTCTTGGTTGCTACGTGGGAGGAAATGTGGGGAGGTGGGAGAGGTGTGGAGAAAGGGGGAAAATTGGCAACGCGAGAGCTGGTGGATTTCTCTTCTCATTTCTAGGGGAGCACAGACAAAGGCATGAGTTCCAGTGGGAAGCAGTCAGCTCCGCAGTGTCGCCTGTGGCCCGGCTCATGGCAAAGACCCTCCCCACGCCCCGAATCCTGCTGCTGCTGGGAGACCGGGAGTCAGGGCTTTGGGGACATAAGTGTGGACGTTTCCTATTGCTGCCTACAGACTGAGAAGGTAGAATTCTCTAAAAACTAGAGTGATCTTTATCACTAGAACATACCCACAGAAGGGAGGAGGCCCGTCTCATCGGTGTCTTTTCCCCGAGGGGAGATGGGCATGGGGGCCTCCCTGCCTGCACCCGGAGCTCATGAGACAGGGCCCATACGCTAAGCCCACTCCTCCTTCACCTCCTCAGCCCTGCTCTGAGGGTCTAAGGCTTCACTAACTGCCCAGTTCTGACCACCTCTTCCCTGTTTCTCTCACACCAGCGGCTGTGCTCCACCAGCCCTTCGAAGCACGAAGCTTGGCCCCATCTCCCTTTCTCTCTCCCTGGAGTCGCCCCAGACTCTCCTGATGTCTCTTGGCCCCCAGTCCCATCACCACTGTCCTTGTGGAAGCCCCGCCTGAGCCCACACACCCTCCTGCCACCAGCCTCCCCAGGGCTGGGCCAGACCCTGAACACATCCACGACTTACACATTTCAGACTCCTGATTCTTAAGAGTAGAAAGCAGGCTATCCATACATCCTGCTGCGAACCTGAACATATTCCGAGTATGTGAGTGGTTGTCTGAATTCACCTGAATCACCAGGCCCCCTTTTCCTTAAATCACTTCCTTCACAGGTCTGGGCACACTTTGTGAGCTGGACATTTGCTGGGAACAACCACCCAAGACTTGAAGATGATGCTTTTCGGGGACGTACTGGGAGAGGACTAGTGGACTGCCTAGCGGACATCCCCCACAGAATCTGCCCATGCGGTGTGGAGCTTTGACTGACTGGGACTGATCAGGCCATTTCACAGCTCTGGGGGGCAGAGTTGCCCGGCGGAAAACCTACCAATTTTGTCTGGTTGAGATACAATCAGTGTCTTTAGAGAAGACAACCCCAAACAATACATTTCATTGTTCTATATGATATTACTGTTTTAATATTTATTTGCAAATTCATTTCAGCATATCTAGTTTTCAAATTCTTCTTTGAATGGGTATTAACAGTTTACTGCTTCCTTCATTAGTTAATGAGATAAATAAAACCTTTGATACACGCTTCCTGTATATTTGCTTGAGTCATGATTTTAGCTTCTTGAAAATTCCACTTTATCACCCCAATAGCAATTTCTACTCTCGCTGGTAGGATGTGGCCTGTTATCCACTCAGGTCTTTTAAATAATACCGTTAGAACACCATCTGGAATATATAATTGACTAGTCTATCCACAAATCACTAGCAAGACCGTAAGACGCGCCAAAGGAATTATGTAAATGACTGGTTGAGTGAAAGCAGAAGGAGATGATCAGGATTGAGCCTAGCCGGCCACCGTGGCGGCAAAAGCATAAGAAGCCCATGACTTGGCGGATTCATCAGACACTAGGAGAAAGTCCCCTTAGAGATGGAGCGTGAGGCTCCGCCGCGGGCCCGGGGGTGCACGGGGCCAGAGAGTCCGTCCCGCTAGATGCCGGGCGGGACGGCCGGAGCGGCGGGCGCCACGCGATGCCCGCACAACGGAGGCCTCTTACCTGGGGTTGGTCAGGTTGTAGCAGGATTTCCAGATCTGTAGCATGTGCTTACACGTGAGGAGCGCCTCGTCCGGGCCCCGGGAGAGGGACTCCAGCTTCACTTTGGAAAACAGCAGTCTGCGTGGGGAGACAGAGGGGGAGGACACAGCTCAGACCAGAGCCCCCGGCAGGACGGCAGTGGCCGGGAGCTCTGCGGAACCCTGCTGGGCTGGCCACAATGTCCAATGTCCAAATGTCCGTTCGGGTTTTTCCGTAAGAAACCGGAGCAGGCTTTTTGGCCACCCTACAGAAGGGGGCGTCCAAAGGCTGGACCCGAGGGAAGCGGCGGCGGCCAAGGACTCCGGAGCTCATGGGGCAGGATCCGGCCTTGCCGGAGTCTCACCACCACGGCGATGCCGGCACAGCGCCGCCACGGGTGGTCAGGTGAAAAGCATCGGAGGGGCTAATTTCATTCAGGACACGAGATTTTACTAAGAGAGCGCTTTTTAGAGCACAACCAACTTATCTGCAAAACCTCAAAAATCCATCCAAAGTGAATTTTGATTTATTTACAAAACTACACGCGATGTGACTCAGTTGATGTAAATATCAGTAACCTTACACAGTGATCGTCATTACATGAAGGAGCTGACAGCTTGGACCGAGGTCTCATGGAAAGCGGGGCTTGGGCTAAGGCCTTCCCCTCTGTGGTCGCTCCAGCCCTGCTCTGAAGGGGCGAGGACTTCACCAAGTCAGCCACAATCGCTGCCTCTCTCTCCCCGTTTTTGGCGCTGCCCAGGGCTCCGTCCAGGGCCCTCAGTGTAGCCCCTTCTCCCTTTCCTGGCCTCTCAGAGTTTCTCTGCGTGCACAGTCTGCTGATTCCTCTGACATCAGTTCCCTGGGTGCCTGGGCTCATCACCACTGCCCTTGTGAAGCCTGAACCCAGATTCTGTCCTGATGGTCGTCTGTCCTCTCACTTTCCCGGCTCTGAGAAATCATATATAAAGAAATCATATCTAAAAATCATTCTCATTCCCAGCTCAAGAAACTACAATGATTCCTTACCGACTGTAATGACAAGTCAAAATTCCTTATCGAGTCCTTTAAGACTCTGCCCACTGGCCACACTGTCACCATCCCATTTGGTGCTGAGTTTTCCGCTGGGCTCTTTACTCCTACCAGCGCAATTCACTGTGGAGAGCACACGTGTGCGCTCAGTCGTGTCTGCTAATGGACTGTAGCCTGCCAGGCTCCTCTCTCCATGGGATTTTTCAGGCATGAATACTTGAATGGATTGCCATTTCCTTCTCCAAGAGATCTTTCCAACCCAGGGATTGAACTCCTGTCTCCTGCGTTGTAGGCGGATTCTTTTACCACTGAGCCACCTGGGAAGCCCCAGGTAATTCACCAAAGTCTGTGTTTTTATCATAACTCTAAGAGTACATGCCGCGTTCTCAATCTTAGTCTCTACTAATCCACGTCTCTCGTTGATTCCTCGTAAATTCATCTAAAACCCCATCTCATCAAACAAGTCTCCCACGGACACCACTTAATCACACCTTTATCTTTACTCCGTGTGCACCATAGGCGTGCTGAGTCACTTCAGTCCTGTCCGACTCACTGCAACCCCGTGGACTGTAGCCCACAGGCTCCTAGGTCCATGGGGTGTTCTAGGCAAGAATCCTGGAGTGCATTGCCATTTTCTCCTCCAGGGGATCTTCCCGATCCAGGGATCACACCTGCGTCTCCTGCATCTCCTGCATTGGCAGGCGGGTTCTTTACCATTAGCACCACCAGTCCTTGTGAGATGGTGTTTGTTGTTAATGAAAAGACGACAGAGACAGGGAGGAGCCCCCGCTTGTAAAGTCTTCTGTGTGTCCTCGCTTGGCCCTTCACGGAGCATCTCAGTGTCACTGTTGTAAGGACCTTCTTGGTCGGTGGGCTTTATCTCCCTTCAACAAGAAAATCCTAGTGTCTCTCTCTGGCCTCCCTTCCACAGTGCGTAGCACCGTGAGGTCAACAGACTTCAAATCAGCATTTTCTCTCTAAATCACAGAAGATAAAGAAAAACGCTTCTAGTGATTATAAAGTTAGACCTATAGGAGAATTCCTCACTACAGACTACGCATTTGAAGGCAGGCACTTCTGAGGGGGACAGTCTCTTTTCCCTATGAGAGGCGGAATAAGGCTGGTCCTGAGAGGCACCATCTCCTCCCTCTGAACGGACCCTGGATGCCCGAGCAGCCGCTGGCGGCCCCCGGGGGTCCGGGCTGCGGCGCCTCAAGCCTGGGGCTGCAGAAGCTGGTGGGGAGGAACAGCAGGCCAGGAACGCTGGCGGCGGGGCCTGGCCCACCAGCGGACAGGCAGAGAGAGCGAGGCCAGACGCGGAACAGGGCTTGGCTTCGGCTCAAAAACACCTCAAGAAGCGACGCTCCCGGAGGCCTTTCCAGGACTGCCTGCAGGGAACGGTGGCCACTCAAGGCTGTCTTGAGGGGTTTTTAAGGAGGCAGAAGTTGACTTCACGCGTGTCTTCATGAGTCTAGAAGGTAGTGGGAGTACTTTTTCACCAGAAAGTGTTAAAAGTGAAGGTGAAAATGTGAGTCACTCGGTCGTGTCTGACTCTTTGCAACCCCATGGACTGTAGCCCGCCAGGCTCCTCTGCCCACGGGATTCTCCAGGCGAGAGTACTGGAGGGGGTTGCCGTGCCCTCCTCCAGGGGATCTTCCGGACCCAGGGATGGAACCCTGGTCTCCTGCATGGCAGGCGGATTCTTTACCGCTGAGCCACCTGGGAAGCCCGTGTTTCCAGCAGAGTCTTCCAGCAAACACAGATCACCTGGGAGACGCGTAACAGAGGAAGCAGGGCTGCTGAGTGGTCACCTGTCAGCATGTGGGGGAGACCTGCTTGGACGCCAGACCTCATGGGTGATGGTTGGGCACCAAGCCGTTTGGGCCAGTGGGCCACCCCGCCAGGACCACAGTGGGTTCCCTGAGGCCCCCGGGTCCTCTGAGTGAGCCAGGCTCAAAGCGGGCCTGCCCACGGGGGACAGGATTGGGGGGAAGGTTCCCCCACCCAGAAAGCAGCCGGGGCTCTGAGAGCAGTTATCACCACCCCTGTATCTGTACAGGATGCCAGAGCTGACTCCAGGCCACAGCTTGGGAGAGCAGTTCTGTGCAAGGCTTCTTGGCGGAAAAAGAACTTCTAATTAACATGAAATAACAGCTTTCAAACACTTGATTCAGGATGTGGAGTTGAAAAGGTGTGGGCTGGATTTCAGAGAACCCAACAGGAAGAACAACAGTACAACTGCTGAGCCCAAGTGATGGGAAAGGCACCTGGACGTGGAGGAAAGGAGAGGAGCGTGAAGGAGAAGCTGGGGCGACAGCGGGGCCGGGGGACCGGGGGGCCTGGGGACAGGGGGGCCTGGGGGACAGGGGGGCCGGGACACGGGGGCCTGGGACGGGGGGGCCTGGGGACGGGGGGGCCTGGGGGACACGGGGGCCTGGGACGGGGGGGCCTGGGGACGGGGGGCCTGGGGGACAGGGGGGGCCGGGACACGGGGGCCTGGGACGGGGGGCCTGGGGACGGGGGGGCCTGGGACGGGGGGGCCTGGGACGGGGGGGCCTGGGGGACAGGGGGGCCTGGGGGACACGGGGGCCTGGGACGGGGGGGCCTGGGGACGGGGGGCCTGGGGACGGGGGGGCCTGGGGACGGGGGGGCCTGGGGGACAGGGGGGCCGGGACACGGGGGCCTGGGGACGGGGGGCCCTGGGACGGGGGGGCCTGGGGGACAGGGGGGCCTGGGACGGGGGGGCCTGGGGACGGGGGGGCCTGGGGGACACGGGGGCCGGGACACGGGGGCCTGGGACGGGGGGGCCTGGGGACGGGGGGGCCTGGGGGACGGGGGCCTGGGGACGGGGGGCCCTGGGACGGGGGGGCCTGGGGACAGGGGGGCCTGGGGGACAGGGGGGCCTGGGACGGGGGGTCCTGGGGACAGGGGGGCCTGGGGGACACGGGGGCCGGGACACGGGGGCCTGGGACGGGGGGCCTGGGGACACGGGGGCCTGGGGGACACAGGGGCCTGGGGACGGGGGGCCTGGGGGACAGGGGCGCCTGGGGGACAGGGGCGCCGGGGGGCCTGGGACGGGGGGGCCTGGGACGGGGGGGCCTGGGGGACAGGGGGGCCGGGACACGGGGGGCCTGGGGACGGGGGGCCTGGGGACGGGGGGCCTGGGGGCACGGGGGCCTGGGGACAGGGGGGCCTGGGGACAGGGGGGCCTGGGGGACGGGGGGCCTGGGGGACAGGGGGGCTGGGGGACAGGGGGGCCTGGGGGACGGGGGGCCTGGGGGACAGGGGGGCTGGGGGCGGCAGAGCCGCTCGGCCACCGTCAGGGGCGTCCAGCACGATGGCAGACATCCGGGAACCCTGAGTCTGGCCTGCCCTTGAAGGCAGGCAGAGGCAGGGGCAGAGGCCAGGCCCCAGAGACCGGGCCCTGGGCCTGGCTGGTGCGGCGGAGAACAAAGCCAGAACACCCTGGGACTCCTGGCGCCCTTTTCGCTGAGCACTCGCACATCTTAGGGCTGTTGAAAACACGTGGCTGGGGGCACGTTCCACTAGGACAGACGGAAGAGAGACACGCAGCGGATGGCATTCATGGGCCGCAGTCGATGTCCCAAGAGGCCGTGGATCCCACCTATGGAGGAGACCCTGAGGCAGAAGTCCCGGGACCGACCAGCCCCGGCTATCTCAGCGCGCTGAGCTGTGGATGCAATGGAGGCACGGGGTGGACGGGCTACACACACCCCAGTCCAACCACGGCCCAGTGGGTTGTTTCTCCAAGTAGAGTCAGACATCACATGCTGGGAAAATGGTCTCTTCCTGTCCCCTACACCTGGCTCAAAGTCCATTAATCTAATTTTAAAACTTTTTGTTCAGAGACTCCTCGAATCCTTACAGTAAATTAATGAAGACTAGAACTTCCCTACAATACCCATCTGACGATGTTCCTGGAGCCCAAATCTAGCATCTCGGGCCATGCCTCTGAGGGCCGGGCTCCTGCCCATGTGCGCCCCCCACCAGGGGCACCCCCATCCCAGTCACGAGCGACTTCTCCGAGGTCACCCTCCTCGCGCCACTGAGTCTGTGCGCGTGCTGCTCCTTCTGTCTGCAACTGCTTTTCCATCCGTTTCTGCTTTTTAAGCCTCCTCTACTTATCTTTCAAGGTTCAGGTCAGACCTCCTTGCCCCCCAACCACTGAAGCCAGCCATAAGTAAACAGAGGCTTAGACTCCCAAATGGAAATGCAATTCCAGAAAATATAAGAGCTCTCCACTGTGGAATAATGAGCTATAAGCCAGGAAGCTTCTGCTTTCAAGACAAGTGAAATAATAACAATAACCACAGTGGCTGCCAGACACTGTAAACATGTAATCAGCAATTCTTACAACATCTCTGCAAGTCAGGCCGAAAGCTAAGTCTTCCGCCCGAGTTCACACAGCTGGTTCCTGGCAGACCAGAAATGTAAACCCAAACCCACTTGACTCCAAAGCACAGAACAAGAAACACAGAGAATGACTTAAAATATTCTAAACATACTACTGACACTAATGAAGATATGTAGCATTTTCTAATCCCCTGTTAAATATTTAAAACCCTAAAATGTGCAAGTAGTAAAAACTCCACCTACAATGCAGGAGACACAGGAGGCATGGGTTTGATCTCTGGGTCAGGAAGCTCCCCTGGAGGAGGAAATGGCACCTTACTCCTGTATTCTTGCCTGGAGAATCTCCTAGACAGAGGAGCCTGGCGGGCTACAGTCCATGGAGTCACAAAGAATTGGACACAACTGAGCACGCATCTGGAGACAAAATGTGCAAAGATCTCTGTTAGATACTGTGTGGAAGAGAAAGAGGCATAAAATATAGTTCCTTGCCCTCAGAGAATACATAGTCCAATCAGTAAAAAACGCTTGCCACAAACATTAGGTGAGACTCTGGCTTAGGCACAGATTGTATGTGCATGTGTTAGTTGCTCAGTTGTGTCCAACTCTCTGTGACCCCGTGGACTGTAGCTCTCGAGGCTCCTCTGTCCATGGAACTCTCTAGACAAGAACACTGGAGTGGGTTGCCATTTCCTTCTCCAGGGGATCTTCCCGACCCAGGAAGCCCTGAGATTTGCGCAGGGCTGCAGGAAAAGAGGAGTTGGGGCTGCTGAAGTGTTGTTCCTAGTATGCATCATATGTGATTCGGAAAGAAATGATTACATTTGCTTGTGCTTTTTGTGACTTGCTTCTTCCCTCAAAAGTTAGGTGCATATAAAACTCTAGACATTTGAAGGACACAGTTAATCAAGGTTTTTACTTTTCATTAAAACTACTAGAAATAATATTTTACCCTATTTTTGGAATTTTTTGAGAATCCCAGAGTAACTCTTGAAATAACTGTCTGGCTTAGTGTAGAGCTCAGAGAGAAGATGTGGGCCCCTGGAGGAGCTCTGGGGTCTGTGGCAGAGTGACTTCTCATCGGGTACCTTGGGCAATGTACCAGGGCCATGTTTAATCTCTAATCTCACCCCCAGGAAGATTTCCTCACTCCTGGACACCGTACCTCTAGCACGCCCTTCTGGTTTAGCTTTACCCGGGGCCCCACGCTCATGAGTCCCAGACATGACCTCTCCCAGGCCCTCCTACCTCCCTGCCTGTGTCCTCTGCCTGCCTGCGGGTCTCCTCCCCAACGCCAATGCAGGTCCCTCTGTCTGACATTCCTGATCTGCTCCCCAGGCAGCAGCTAGCTCCTTCCTCATCTCATTTGCATATTTCTTTTCATCTGTTTACTCATAAACATAGACAGTATATTAAAAAGACATCACTTCGCTGACAAAGGTCCATCTAGTCAAGGCTATGGCTTCTCCAGTAGTCATGTATGGATGTGACAGTTGGACTATAAAGAAAGCTGAGTGCCAAAGAATTGATGCTTTTGAACTATGGTGTTGGAGAACACTCTTGAGAGTCTCTTGGACTGCAAGGAGATCCAACCAGTCCATCCTAAAGGAAATCAGTCCTGGGTGTTCACTGGAAAGACTGATACTGAAGCTGAAGCTCCAATACTTTGGCCACCTGATGTGAAGAGCTGACTCATTGGAAAAGACTCTGATACTGGGAAACATTGAAGGCAAGAGTAAAGGGGGGCGACAGAGTATGAGATGGTTGGATGGCATCATCGACTCAGTGGACATGAATTAGAGTAAACTCCAGAAGACAGTGAAAGACAGGGAAGCCTGGCATGCTGTAGTCCATGGAGTCACAAAGAGTTGGACATAACTGAGCAACTGAACAACAGATCTATGCAGTGGTCAATGTGTCTGATAACGAATTTGTTCATCTTTTTGTCAGTCATTTTAAAAAGTGCCTAATATGCCCTTGAGGCCACAAAGAGGAGTCAGACGTGGTATTTCTCCCCTCACCAAAAGCTCACAGTCTAGTGTTCTATACACAGAATATGTGATAAACACAGATAGACATATGGACAAGGTTATCTGGCAGCGCAAAAGGAAGGAGACAGGGTCTTCCTGGGGGGCCATGGAGGACAACCAAGAGGGACTTTTCTAGTTAGAGTGAGATGGGCTCTGGGGAGAGGCCTTCCAGGCAGGCAGATGGGCCATCTCAAGCCAAGGCAGGAGTGTCCCCGTGTGCTCAAAGAATGGGGTCTGGCGTCTGGGATATAAGGCTGGGACCTGAGCAAAAGACAAAAGAGGAGATATCGATAAATCTGAAATCTAGTCTGCCTCACTAAGCTTTCTAATGAAGAACTGTCAATGACAATAAATTAGGAAAGTTTAGAGAAATACTACAGTAATAAATTCCCTCCAATCTTATTTGACAGCATAAAAAGCGCACATATTAATAAACAAAACGCTCATTAATCAGCAGATCAGTCAACGCTGCGCTCAGCGCAGCTGATTCAGAAAGAGCATCCCTGGAAGCCCGAACGTCTGGTATTTCACGCTGATCTGTTTGCTGCTCTCGGCTAGGCCTGCCAGGGACCTGTCTTTGTTTATCTGCTGAATGTCGGCCGGGATGCAAAACAGCTGTGCAGAAAATGCCTGTGGTGTTCACCCAAGCGGGGCAGTGGCCAGGGGACCTCGAACGCCGCCCCCATCTCTCTCTCCCGGGGGCTGAGCTGAGGGCTGGCGTGGACCGGCTGCCAAACACCTGCTGGCAGCGCCACCGGGCGGAAGAGAAGCAGAGCCGGCAGGGGTGGGAGGAGGCAGGTGCGCTGAGACGCAGTTTGACGTTGGGAATGGGGTTGGACAGCCACGGAGCAGGCGGGAGAGAAGCCGAGCGAGGCGCCGGGAGCACGCGGTGAGGCGGAGGAGGGCGGAAACCCGACGCCGGTGAGTCATCAGCGGGACGGAGTCCGAGCGCTGAGCGGGCCCCTCGCTGGTCACGGACGGGCCGTCATCTGACACCAGCGACCAGCCCTCCAACACCGGGGCCAGCGGCTGCCCTCAGGTTCCAGGCTGGCTTTGGTGAAGGAAATCCATCTCAACTCCTCCTCGCCCGCATTTCTGACGGCCTGCTGGTCTCGGAGCCCTGGCTCTGCCGCTGGATTTCCGCAGCAGGCCGATCCCGGGAGGGGGTGTTCTCTGCAAGACCTCTGACCCAGGCTGACTCACCGCCGCCGGAGGGAGCGGGGCTGGGACTGGTCCCCGGGCCACCTGGCCTGGCGCGTCTCCACGGGCTCAGCCACCCCCAGGCGCACCAGGACGGTGGGCACAGCTGCGCAGGCCCAGGGCTGACGCTCCCGGACCCCGAGGACCCTCTGAGGACAGGTGGAAGGAGGCGGGTATGGCACCAGTCACGTGATGGCTTCCATGAGCCATCAGACACTGCTTGGGAAACAAATCATTCACGGAGATCGTCCAACAAACATCATCTGAATGAATAATCTGTCTGCTCAGCTATCACAGGAAACACACAGTTTCCTTCATCACCTGACTCATCTAATTGCTGTCTGACATCTGTTCATTGACTATTAGAAAAAGGGAAAAAAAAAAAAATATATATATATATATATATATATATATATATATATATATAGCTTTTTCCAATTAACCCAAACCTGGGAAAGACCTTGACAGTCCTGCAGTGAATGCTTTGCTACTCAAGAATGTGGTCAGGGCAGGCACCTTCTGCATTCCCTGGGAACCTGTGAGAAATGCAGAAAATCCACCCACTGTAGACCCAATGGGGGTTTCCCTGGTGGCTCAGACAGTAAAGAATCTGCCTGCAATCCAGAAGACCTGGGTTCGATCCCTGGATTGGGAAGATCCTGTGGAGAAGGAATGGCAATCCACTCCAGTGTTTGTGCCTGGAGAATCCCACAGACTGAAGAATCTGTTGGGCTACAGTCCATGGGGTCAAAAATTCAGACATGACTGAAGTGACAGAGCAGGCACTAGACCCGATGAATTAGAATCTTTATGTAACAAGATTCCTAGGTGATGTGTGTGCAAATTTAAGTTCAAAAAGCACCACTCTACTTCATAACTCTCCATTTTTACTTTCAATGGTCTGATTTTTTTTTTTTAAAGACCTCCAGGAAAACACTCCCCATAGTCCCTACACTTAGGCAATTCTGTGTTTATTTCATTCCAGTAAGAATTTTGAAGGTATTTTATTCTTAACTTCAGTGGCCATTCTGATCAACCACTTACATTAAGCTCATAAATGAAGGGCAACCCCCACCTGTCGTCTTGAGCCTTCCTTTCCTTTTAGAGAGATTCTCTGGGTGACTTTCTGGTGGCTGTGCTATAGGAAATGGCAACTCATTCCAGTATTCTTGCTTGGAAAATCCCATGGACAGAGGAGCCTGGTGGGCTACAGTCCATGGGGTCACAGAGAGTCAGACACGACTGAGCAGCTAAACCACAGCAAGGTCCTTGCTGAGCATGTCCAGTGAGCACCACTCACCCCGTCACCCACAGAGAGGGCACCGGAGTCTGCCGAGCACTGGGTCGTCGCCACCGCCCAGGGCGTCTGCCTCAGGGCTGGAAAACTCAAACGTCTTCCTGAACCAGGCAAGTAAACAGGAGCTGGCTTCAAGGCCTCTTTGGAGTCATGCCTGCCCACCCCAAAGCTAATCAAATCCAGACATTTCTGAGATGTGCATTGACTTACAGGAACTCTGCTAACAGAAGTCTGCCCATGGCTACCAGGCGGACGCCCCTGGTCTGCGAGCTCCTCAGAGGCTGAGCCCCTGGTGGACGCCAGCTCGGCTGGCTAACAGAACCACAAAGGGAGGTTTGAAGATCGTGGCTCTAATCACGAGAGCAGTGTTCCTAGGAACGAAGAGTGGCTGGCCCAGGGGGCTCATTGCCCAACTTCGCTGGGAGCCTCTACTGCTGAGGAAGTTCTGGAAATGCGACCACGCTCAGGCCCGCGGCGGGCCGGGGAAGCAGACCCCGCACAGGGTGCTGGCAGGTGTGGGGGCTCCCCCGCCCAGGCTCCCCCACCTGCTGGCTCCGGGAGCACGGCCGCCACGTCTGTTTGGCCAAAGCCCCGCGCGCGGACGCCTGGCTTTAAGGGCCCGCGCCGGACGGGCAGGGCCTCCCGCTGGGCCCCGTATCAGTTACACTCTGCTGTGCCTTTCAGTCGAAGTGTCAACAATCTGGATACTCCCCCATCCTCCTAGAGATATTTTTAGAACAAACAAACAACTGACATATTTAGCGGCAATAAATCACCCTGAGAAACCCCGGTTTGGCTCATTTTTTGCTCCCATTTTAGCTACTAATCTCAACTCCGATGAGGGTCCTGGAACCTCAGCTGGAAATGCTGGGGGCAGGCTGAGCGAGAACACGTGCGCATCACGCCACCCAGAACTGGGAGAGCCGCTCCTGCGAGTGACGTGCTCGCGACGGGAGCGGTGTCCTTCAGTGCCATCCTCAGAGCAGCGGTCAGGACGGCCTCCCGGGCACCGTCTGCCCGGGTGGAACCGCGGCGGAGGGGGTGCAGAGACGCAGGAGGCCCAGAAGCCGCCCTGGGGCTGGGGAGCGAGTCGGTGAGCAACGGTCTGGGGCCCGGAGAGCCGTCTGCTACGGAAAGACGCGCACAGGAAAAACTGGAAAGCACCCTTTCCCATGTAACTACCCCAGCTCTAAAATTAAAGACTTCATTCTCTCTGAACCACAACCACCACTGATTGCCTCTAACACCGGGCGGGCGAACCTAGAGCCGATCCGCCCATCGCCGGCGGTGGAGCACGGAGTCGGAGCCCCGGGGCCACCAGAGGGGTCCCTTCATCTTTACTTGTGACTCAGCTGCCACGGCAGAGGTCTCCCCGTGGCCCCACATCTGAGGATGGGGGCCCCTGCAGGGATAAAGGCAGACACTGAAAGGACGGGGACCCTGCGATCACCCAGACCCAGAGGGAAGGGGGCTCGGCCCGCCGAGACACGGACTCACAGGAAGCCCTGAAGCTCTGTGCCGGACGCGCAGCGGCTCCACCCAGAGTCAGGACGGGAGCCAAGCGGGGGAGGCGCGCGGTGCCCGACGCGGGCTGGCGCTGCGGGAGCGGTGGAGCCGGCGCTCAGAGGCCGCGCGGGGCAGGGTCCTCGCACAGCGCTGCTCCCGTGACTCCGGGGCGCTTTGCCCTCACCCTCTCTCAGCACATCGGGAGGTATGGTTCGGCTCTGCTCATCCCCCAGGTGCCCAGGGAGGCCTGGGGCTGCGGCTCCCGAGCAGTACAGGTGGTGGTCCGTGTTCCGAGGCGCTCAGCGCGCCACAGTGGCCCCCGGGCCTCACGCTGTGAGCTGTGTGTGGGGACGGCCCCCTCGGCCTTGGCTCTGCGGGCACAGATCGGCAGAAAGCAGCCCCCCCAACACCATCCTTCACTGCCGCTGCTGTTCAGTTGCCAAATCGTGTCCAACTCTTTGCGACCCCATGGACTGCAGCACGCCAGGCCTCCCTGTCCATCACCAACTCTTAGAGTTTACCCAAGCTCATGTCCTGCCGGGAGCCGTTATGGGGGGGTCCCGCCCGTGACAAGGTCATGAAGAAAATACCCGGCAGGCAAGGCCGTCCGGGACCCCATCCGTGACGAGGTCACGAGGAAAGAACCTGACAGGCAAGGCCGTCTAGGATAAGGGACCCTCCAGGTTGGCCTCGGCCTCTACCCCACCCTGTATCCTCCCCACCTTTTCTGCTGTTGTTCTTGTTTGCCCTGCTGCGGATTCTTGTGTTGCCTGCCGAGAGCTGTCCTGCTCCTCTTTCACTAAATGAGGACCAACTTAAAACCCTAACTAATTAATCTCCTGGACGCTGGTACCCTATGAAGGGGCCAGAGATGAAGGAAATGCTTCAGTTCAAACATTTTGCTGGCATTCTGGCTTGTTTGATAAATGTGTGATCTCATTGCACAAAATGCTCTTGATTGTTCTAAACATCTTAAGCACAGTACGCTAACAAAAGAAACTATTAAGCATAGGCCCCTTCACAGGGTGAGAAAAGCTCCACAAATATGATAGCCACAAATGTGCCTAATAAAAAATACTTTAGATAGAGATTAGCTGGCGACTTCTTGCAGGTGGTTAACTTTTAGACTAAGAGCCTGTTTTGTGCCATATCTGCTGTTTTTGCAGTCCTTCGCATTTCTGTTCTGTAAAAAATGTAATCCTATCTAGTTCCCATAGAGATGATGCTTATTAGAAAGAAAATAGATTAATTATAAGAAAAACAGGGTCGGCTATTGAAGTTGCTTAAGTCATACCAGGTGCAAGCCATAAAATGTTAGCAGGCTTGAAGGCCAAATGATAAGAAAGACTCTTGTGAACAAAAAAGTATGTGGGTGACATCCAGTTTCTGTTGAAGGTCAAGTTGCTGTAACGTTTTGAGATGACCTGTGTGTAAACAATATGCACTTCCCCCAAAGATGTTGTTAAGGGTATAAAGGGGCCGTGCAAATGTAAACTTCAGACTTAGCCCCGAGCTTTGTCTCACTCTCTCTCTCATTCGCCGACGCCGTTCATCCTGAGGGTTCCCCTGGATCCTGCTGGTGCTGGACCCCGGCAATGTCCATTGAGTCAGTGATGCCCTCTAACCATCTCATCCTCTGTCCTCCCCTTCTCCTCCTGCCTTCCGTCTTTCCCAGCATCAGGTCTTTTCCAATGAGTCAGTTGTTCGCATCAGGTGGCCAAAGTATCAGGAGCTTCAGTTTCAGCATCAGTCCTTCCAGTGAATTTTTTTTTTCTTTTTTTTTTCCAGTGAATATTCAGGGTTGGTCTCCTTTAAGATGGACTGGTTTGATCTCCTTGCAGTCCAAGGGACTCTCAAGAGTCTTCTTCAGCACCACAGTTCAAAGGCATCAGTTCTTTGGCGTTCAGCCTTCTTTACAGTCCAAGTCTCACATATAACACTAATCATACAGTACTTGTCCTTTTGTGACTGATTTATTTTAATAGCATAACATCCTCAAGTTTCATCCATGTTGTGGCATATTTCATAGCATATTTCAGATTTCCTCCTTTTTTTTTTTTTTTTTTTAGAATTTCCTTCCTTTTTGAAAACTGAATCATATTCCATTGTATATGGAGCACATTTTGCTTATCTATCCATTCATCCATGGACACTTGGGTGATTTCTACCTTTTGGGTCTTATGAATAGTGCTATTATGAACATGAGTGTAAAACCTCTGTTCCTTCTTTCAATTCTTTTGAGTATTTACCCAGAAGTAGAATTGCTGGATCATACAATAATCTATTTTTATTATTTTGAGGAACTGCCATACTATTTTCCACAGCAGCTGCACATTTTACATTCCCACCAGCAGAGCACAAGAGTTCTGGCTTCTCCACACCCTCTCCAACACTTGTTTCTATCTGCTGTTGTTGTTGTTTTTTTAAATAATAGCCATCCTAATGGCATCTCATTGTGGTTTTGATTTGCTTTCCCTAATGATTAGTGATGCTAAGAATATTTCCATGGGCTCATTGGCCACTTGAATATCTGCTTTGGAGAAAGGTCTATTCAAGTCCTTTGTTCTTTTTTTTTTTTTTTTTTTTTGAGTTTTTGTTGTCGTTATGGAAGTCTGATTTTAAGCAGGCTACTGCAGCACTGATTCTGCTCCACTTTGATCTGTGGTATCTTTTAGGCAGCCACCCACTACCCTTTGTGCAAAGGTCCCCCAGCTTGTATCTGAAGAAGGGGCATCATCAGTTACTGAAGGGTAACAGTGAGTTACCGTGCACTCATCCCTCCCAGACGTCCTTCCATGGGTCATTTCTCCAGTTTAACAGGATCAACAGCCTCTTTCCTTGTGTTCCAACTTTCCATCAAATACAGATTTAATGGACATGTTCATTACCCCATCACTCAGCTCAGACATAAAAATAGCCCATAACACCTGGCCTCTCAGTAATCACTACCTCAAAACATTACTCAATATGATATTTCAACTTAAAACTGAGTTTCTCTGAGAGTGTGTGTGAAGTGAGACAGAGTGAGAAGGCGTAGTCTTACTTGCCAAGTAATGACTTGTTTTAAACCAGATATATACTCCACTCAAGAAAAGGATGGTCTTCATCATGTTTTTTGGTTTGTTGAAGAGATTAACAGAAGAGAGAGGGTGAAGTCCTGCTCACAGGGATTGCTGGCTTGGAGGGAACATGAGCCGTCTTTGTTGTCCGTGGCAGCCTCTCCTGCACCTCCCACGGCAACTGGAATGTGCGGGGAGTGCAGAGTCTCCCAGGCACAAGCACAGAGGCTGAGGCCAGGCTGCCTGCGCTCAAAGCTCGACTCTGACACCGAGAAGATGCATTATCTCGGACAAACCACTTAACCCCTCTGTGCCTTATCTGCAAAATGAGGATGATAATACTACCAACCTCTGGTATTCTTGTGATGATTGAAGTAGTTTCAAGTGTGTGAAGTACTCATAGGCGTTGCCTGTATACCAAATGGGCTTCCCAGGTGGTGCTAGAACCTGCTGGCCAATGTAGGAGACATAAGTGACACAGGTTTGATGCCTGGGAAGATCCCCTGGAGGGGGAAAAGGCAACCCACTCCAGTATTCCTGCCTGGAGGATCCCACGGACAGAGGAGCCTGGTGGAGACATACAACTGAGCAACTGAGCACGCACGCCCGTGTACAGAGCAGTGATGGCCGGAGATCATCACTGCTGAATCAGTGCACAAAGGGGTGAGTGAGTGGAAGTTATATACGTTTCCATACAGCTAGTTCCTACTGGTGTAAAAAGAAACATGATTATCTGACAAAATCCGCTTCCATATGTATGAGAGTAGACCACGTGCAGAAGAAGAGCTTGTCTTTCAAGCTGGGCACTTGAGGATTATCTTAACATCTGACGTATCAAAGCCATGGATCAGAAAACACCATAAGGGCCCCTACTGTACTTTTACCTTTGACTGGTTTCAAGGGCTGCTTTCTGTGCTTTGGGTAACATGTGATGGCTTCTTATGTGTGCTGCTGATTTGATGACGGCTCTGAGAGCCTGGGAATAAGGGCCTTCGTGTGCTCTGTAAGTTCAGATTGACTGAAAATCTGTAATTAGGAAAGCTGTATAATCACAACTTGTGTCAGGACAAGAAACTATACCTGGGAGTGGCTGGGTACAGTTAGAAGCCATCAGAAGGCTGGGCTGAATTAGAATAAAACTCAGTTACATTAAAGTTCTCAAATCCGCCATTGGCACAATACTCTCTGGTATATTTTCCAAAGACAAAAGTAACAGACTGTCAGCTCTCACTGCGACATTTTATCTAAAAATGAATAATCCCAGGCAGAAGCACAAAGTCTGCGAGGGCCTGACCACACCCTGGTCAGGCTGTCTTCAGAAGAGAGAAGTGTTTCCAACATCAGCTGGCATCGACTTCTACATTCTTGGACCAATAAGGAAAATTACTAAGCAAAATATATTAATCAGTTAGGAAATCTTTGCCAAGCTGTATTTTAAAAGAACAACAGGGGCTCTTGTACCAAGTACAAAAGACAGTGAATCTATCAGAATCAATGAACACAATATAAAAATGTGTATTTGGTTAAATTTTTTTTTCAGGAAAAACGTACAGTGTGTTAGAGACTTTTAATATATAATCAGCAAATGCTAATTTTCCATCCTTTTCTTTAGGCATTTAATAGTTAAAGGCTTTGAGAAAACAAGTTTTCAACAGAAGAAAAAGGCAGTATTAGAGAAACAAACAAAGAAGACAAGACACATACAGAAACGGCAGACATACATCCAACCATCTTTGATTATATTAAATGTGAAAGGGACAAATACTTAAGACAAAAGGCAGAACTTACCTGACTAAATAGAAAAGCAAAATCCTAAACTAAAAAAACCTAAGAAAACTAAACAAAACCCCAGCTATAGAAGAAGAAATACTGGAAGAAATGATGCCTGAGAATTTTCTACGAACAATAAACGACACAGAGGAGACCAGTTCACAGCTGAGAAGTCCCGAGCAGGACTCCCTCCTAGCTGCATCACGGTGAAAGCGCCGTGCGTCAGCAACGACGGTCATGACAGCAGACTGAAACATCTCGGGTGCGCTGAGGTCTACATTAGAACGCACCAAGGCTGAACTTCTCAACGCTGACAAAAGCAGCAGGATCACTCAGTTGTGAGGAAACACGAGCCTGGAATCATAGGTCTGGTTTGAAAATCTCCTTTGAGAGAAAGGCCAGACACAGTTTTGCACACAGGCTGAGAGCTTGCCAGCCACAGACCCTCAGTAAAACCTCCAGGGTCATCACTGAACCACAACAATCAAAACAGAATATTTCGTTTCCAAATTAGTAAGGAAAAATATGTAATAAAAACATAACCGATCTACAAGAGGGTGGGAGAGGATTAGATATGAAAAAAGATCAGGACAAATAGAAAACACAATTAATACAAATATGTCACTATTTACAGTAAATGGAATTGAACTAGATGGTCCAGATACACTGTCAGCCTGAGTTTAAAAGAAATAGCTATATGTAATGAGTTCTGAGTGCCTCTACAATATAAGAATATAAGAAGTTCAAAGTTAGAATGGAAAAAGATATTCCAAGTACACACACACAAATTGTATGTGTGTGCATATGTGCGTGTGTGTGTATATATATATATATATGGATATTTCTAAGTGGATGTATGGTGAAAATAATTATGCAATTTCTTACATATTGATAGAAGGTAGAATTTACAAGGAACACATAGCAATTTCTGTGGCTTCCCCGGTGGTTCAGGTGGTAAAGAATCTGCCTGCAATGCAGGGGACCTGGGTTCAATCCTTGGGTCGGGAAGATCCCCAGGAGAAGAGAATGGCTACCCCCTCCAGTATTCTTGCCTGGAGAATTCCACAGACAGAGGAGGCTGGTGGGCTACAGTCCAGGGGGTCACAAAGAGCTGGACAGAACTGAACCACTAACACACGTAGCAATTTAAAATTTAAGCGTACCTCAGAAAACAGCTTTAAAATATATAAAACAAAAATTGCTATAACTATGTGGTGAAATAGTACAATCTACCATCAGAGTTAGTTTTAACATACCTCTGCTCAATAACTGATAGATGAAGTAGACAAAATAATATTAATAAGAATAAGTAAGATCTGAAAAACATAGTTGACAGCTCAACCTTATATATAAAAGTAAAATTTATCCCCAAAGGCAAGAAACAGTCTTTTCAAGCACACGTGAAATATTTATCAGAAGTGACCACATGCTGGGCCATAATATAAGTCTTAACAAATTTCAAATGTATATAGATTAGTCTCTGAACACAATTCAATGAAGTTAAAAGACCATTGACAAAAGATAAGTTAAAAAACCCATGTATTTGATAATCATAAAACATAGTTCTAAAATAATGTCAAAAAAGAATAATGGAAATTTAAAAATATTTAGAACTAAACAGTAACAAAACTTTCACATATCAAAACTTGTAGTTTGTAGCTAAATTAGTACTTAGTGAAATATTTTATCTTAAATGCTTATGTCAGAAAATAAGAAAGGGGGATTTCCTTGCAGAGGGTAGAATTCTGCACTCTCACTGTCAAGGGCTTGGGTTCAATCCCTGGCCAGGGAACTGGGATCCTGCAGCAGCATGGCCAGAAAGGTCAACAGAAAATACGAAAGGGAAAGACCTTTCTTATGTGAGCTAGACATCCAACTGAAGAGTTAAGAAAGAAGACCAGCTAAAACAGAACAGAACAGATTGTAAGAAAACAGGAGAAAAGAAATAACAGAAATAAGGATAGAAAGTCATAAAAGAGAAAGCAAATATATAGTTGAGATGATTAAAACAAAAACAAAAAACCACTGGTTCTTTGAAAAGATCAATGTTCCAAACAGGTTCCTGGCAAGATTGTTCAAGAAAAAAAAAAGCATATCAAACAGTATTAAAAAGACTTAACCACAAATGCTGTATGACAGTAAATAGTTTTAAAACATTATAAATAATTCTTTCAGTCATGTAAGAATGTTCAAACTACTGCACAATTGCACTCATCTCACATGCTAGCAAAGTAATGCTCAAAATTCTCCAAGCCAGGCTTCAACAGTACACAAACTGTTAACTTCCAGATGTTCAAGCCGGATTTAGAAAAGGCAGAGGAACCAGAGATCAAATTGCCAGCATACGCTGGATCATAGAAAAAGCAAGAGAATTTCAGAAAAACATCTACTGCTGCTTCATTGACTATGCTAAAGTCTTTGACTGTGTGGATCACAACAAACTGTGGAAAATTCTTCAAGAGATGGGAATACCAGACCACCTGACCTGTCTCCTGAGAAATCTGTATGCAGGTCAGGAAGCAACAGTTAGAACCAGACATAGAGCAACGGACTGGTTCCAATCTGGTCAAGAAGTACATCAAGGCTGTATACTGTCACCCTTATATGCAGACTACATCAAGCGAAATGCCGGGTTGGAGGAAGCACAAGCTGGGAGAAATATCAATAACCTCAGATATGCAGATGACACCATCTTTATGGCAGAAAGTGAAGAGGAACTAAACAGCCTCTATATGAAGGTGAAAGAGAAGAGTGAAAAAGCTGGCTTAAAATTGAACATTCAAAAAACTAAGGTCATGGCATCCGGTCCCATCACTTCATGGCAGATAGATGGGGAAATAATGAAAACAGTGACAGACTTTCTTTTCTTGGGCTCCAAAATCACTGTGGGTGATGACTGCAGCCATGAAATTAAAAGACACTTACTCCTCAGAAGAAAAGCTGTGACAAACTTAGACACCATATTAAAAAGCAGAAACATTAATTTGTCGGGAAAGGTCTGCATACTCAAAGCTATGGTTTTTCCAGTATTCATGTATGGATGTGAGAGCTGGACCTTGAACTGTGGTGCTGGAGGAGACTCTTGAGAGTCCCTGGACTGCAAGGAGATCCAACCAGTCAATCCTAAAGGAAATCAGTCCTGAATATTCATTGGAAGGACTGATACTGAAGCTGAAGCGCCAAAACTTTGGTCATCTAATGTGAAGAACCGACTCATTAGAAAAGACCCTGATGCTGGGAAAAATTGAAGGCAGGAAGAGAAGGGGACGACAGAGGATGAGATGGTTGGATGACATCAGTAGGACATGAGTTTGAGCAAGCTCCAGGAGACGGTGAAGAACAGGGAAGCCTGGCCTGCTGCAGGCCGTGGGGTTGCAAAGAGTTGGACATGATAGAGAAACTGAGCAACAACAAATAAATAACTCTATGCCAATAAAATTTAGAATTTAGAGTAAATGGACAAATTCTTAAAATACATATAGTATATTAAACATAGATTAATAAAATAAGAAGTAGAAAACCTCAATATCCTTTAATCATTTAAAAAAAATATCAGAAGTTCTTCCATGGACAAAAGACCAGTCCCAGATGGTTTTACAGGCAAATTTTACCAAAACTTATTATTCTAGGAACAAATAATTTTAATCTTACACAAAGATTCCAAAACACACAAAAAAGAACTACTGCAACTCATTTTATGAGGCTGGCCTAATTTTGATGCCAAAACCTGACAAGGATATAATGAGAAAGAAAAACCATAATCTATTTCATACATGAACATAAATGTTCTTTAGAAAATGAATAAACAGAATCCATTAAAAAGCTAATAGATTACGATCAAGTTGGGCTTACTCCAAGAATGCAAGGTTAATTTAACATTTAAAAATATCAATTAATATAACATTCACAGATTAAAAGAGTAAAATTATATAATAATCATATTAATAAATACAGAAAAAGCATTTGATAAAATTTAATATCAATTTATGATTAAAGAAACAAACTCTTACCAAGCCTTCTTGGAAGAAAGAAATTTTCTTATCCTCTTAAATAGAGGTACAAGGAGAAAAGCATGGAATTTTTTTCAGGCAACTAGGAATAAATCTAGTAAACACTGGCAAAATGTTTATAAAGAAAATTATAATGCTTCATTTAAAAAGTATTTTTAAAGGTCTAAATAGTTAGAGATACCTAATTTTCCCCCAACCAAGCATTACTCTAATAAGAGTAAATGTATTGGGTTGACCAGAAAATTGTTTGGGTTTTTCCGTAGCTGGTACAAAAAAACCTGAACAAACTTTTTGGCCAATCCAATAATTCCAGTCAAAATCTCAGCAGGTTTTTTTTGGTGGAACTTGAAAAGCAAATTTGAACATTTATCTGAAGGCTCAAAGGCCTGAGGACAGCCAGGACACCCTAACAGCGAGTTACGGGTGGACCGACCTCATGGATAATAACGTGGTGAGAAGGATGCTAGAGCAGCAGTCACACAGAACCGTGGGACCAGGTGGGAAGCTCACGGTCAGCTCCTCCCACGGCCAGACGTTTGTTTTAAGACCAGATCAGCCCTGGGGAGAAACAGGGGAAGGAGCCTTTTCAATATGTGATGCCGGACACCTGGGTATCCACATGGGAAAATGACCCTGGGTCCTTTATATGCCCATACACAAAGCGGTCAGTTCCAGATGGACTCTAGCTTCAGGGGTGAAAGACAACCCCAGAGAGCTTCAGAAGATAACAAGAAAGGCTTCTTAAACCAGACACAGAACTACTGTCCTCGGATAGGACTGATTCAACTATAGCTTAAGAACTTCTGTTCCTCAAAGGATCCCACTAAGAGAAAGCAAAGACAGAACACAAATTGGGGGATTTTCACCACACATGTAGCCAACAAAAGCCTTCTGAACTATAATGCATGAAGAAATCTGACAAGTTAGTATGAAAGAGACAACCCAAGTAGAAAAGACTTCTACGTGTGCTTCATAAAAGAGAAAAGCTGAATGACCAATGAACAAAAAGGTGTTCAGCCTCATTAAGAATGAACAACACGCCACTTAAACTCACAATATGGTACCACGAACCAGCGCCCACCAAGCCTGAGGGTTGGGTTGGGAGCCACGCGGGCTCTTGGGCCCTGCTGGTGGAGAAGAGAATGGACACAACCACTTTGGAAAATGGCTTGGAATTATTTGGTAAAACAGAAGATACCCGCCTCCTATGGCCCAACAATTCCACTCCTAGGAGTCTACCTGACAAAATGCTTGCACACAGGCATCAGGAGAACCAAGTAAGGATATCTGTAGCAGCATGCTTCATAACAGTCAGAAACTGAAAACAGCCCAGGTACCCACTTATGTAGACTAGAAACAGAAATCTGGGAATATTTACACAATACAGTACCATTTGGATAAATGAACACACTGCTGCTCTATGCAAGAGGGATAACCTCAGAAACATAAAGTGAAGCAATGCAAAAAAGAATATGAATGCATTATTATTGAGTACAGTTCCATTAAAATTTTTTAAAATACACAAAACCAGAAATTTTTATTATTTAGGAATACCAACATCTGTGGTATAGAAACACAAAAGGCTGCTCAACATAGAATTCAGGGCAGCAGTTAACCTGGGCAGGCAGAGGCCGGGGTAGGAAAGCAGAGTGCATGGGAAATTCACAGGCAATGTTTAGGGTTTTTGTTACACAAGGAAGCATTTATACATAGGTTACTTGTATTTTTATTTTAAATAGATTTAATAAATAGTCTTTGCTTCTACTCAATATTTAATCATGTTAAAGGATTCCAAAATATCACATGTGAAGATGCTCTGTTAGTTGTAATAATATTTATAGGAATGCCTTTCAATTATTGAAACATCACCATGTACGAATGCCTTCGCCGCCCTGGCCGGGACAGCTGACTGCCCCTGGAGGAACAGCTGGTCTCTCCAGGGTTGCCTAACCACCCTAACTGTCAGCACCGAGATGAGAAAAGTTGGTGGTCAGGCTTCCCTGGTGGCTTGGAGGTAAACAATCCGCCTGCCAATGCAGGAGACATGGGTTCAACCCCTGGTCCGGGAAGATCCCACTTGCCGCAGAGCAACTAAGCCCGGGCTGCAGAGCTGTGAGCCCGCGACTGCCAAGCCGGCGCGCCGCCAGCACTGAAGCCCCCGCGCCCTGGAGCCCGTGCTCCGCGATGAGAGGCCCACGTTCCGCAGCATAGCGCAGCCGGGGACAGCCGTGAGCAGCGGAAGACCTAGCAGAGGCAGCGATAGCACAGAATAAACCGATTCTGTTACGAACGTATGGTTACGTGTCTTGAAGAAGCAGCTCAAGTTCCCTGGCTTAACGGGGACCAAGTGTGAAAGTCAAAGTGTTAGTTGCACAGCCGTATCCGACTGTCCAGGTTCCTCTGTCCGTGGGAGTCTCCAGGCAAGAACACTGCAGTGGGTAGTCATTCCCTTCTCCAGGGGATCTCCCCAACTCAGGGATCGAACCCAGGTCTCCTGCATCACAGGCAGATCCTTCACCATCTGAGCCACCAGGGGTTCCCCAGTGGGAACCAAAAAGCTCTGTAATTCTCTGCATCAGGCTGACACTAGTCAGTCAATTCTTGGTTCAACTGCCGGAGAGGCCTGACCCTAACAGCAGGAAGCGCTCTCATCTCCCCCTAGCAGGGGCTGAGGAAACATCCACTCCACCCCCAGGCTGGGGTAGGTCACAACTGTGGGGACACGAGACTCACGAGGCCATCCCAGGCTTCCCAGAGCCTGCAGCTCTGCGGGAGACGAGCTGGTCCCAGACAGACAGAGGACGCTCCAGGGCAGTCGGGACAGGTGCCTAGGGAGCCCTGTTGAGGCTGGTGTTGAAATGTTTTACCCAGGATGGGAAGAAACCATGGGACCCACCGACTACATCTGGCCCCCCGACTTTTAATAAAGTATTCTTGGGAAGAAGTTTCCCATCACAGAGAAAGAAATACAAATATTTAAAAAGCAAACAAGTCATCAGGGCTCTCAGTCCTGCTGCCATATGCTCTGCTTTTTTGAGCTCACAGCTTAACATTAAAATAACAGGCTCGCATTCCTCAAATATCTCTACTGCTGTTCCTTACTTCCACTACTTGAAAAGGCTGTCAGCTGCAGTCACTGGGAGGCATTACCATATTAGCCACCACTCTTTACTGCTCGCACTGCGGCGCGGCTATTAGTTTAATAAGCCTGCTCTTCTCTCAGATGACACCCCAGGCTGTCTACGCGAGACTTGTCTAGAGACTCGATTTCTAACAAAGGTGCCGAGGGTGGGAGGCAGGAGCGGCCACTTTATAAATATTGATGAGAGTAACGGAATTCAATCGCATCAGGCTAAACTTTACTGATGGGCCGCGCGCTTTTTAAAGTGCTTCAACCACTTTATGGTTCCATGGGCTAACCAGCCTTGGATAAAATCCAGATGTGTCCTCAGAGAGCAAAAGAGCAAACTTGAGACCTGCAAGAAGTCAAACACGGAGGCAAAACTCTTTAATTCACTCCGCATAAATAGCTGAACCTACAGAAGAAATCTCCAGTCAGAGGTTTCTTGGATTATAACGAGAGAATTTTCTCGATGGGGAGAAGAGAAATGCCCTTTTCATTTGAAGACAAAGAAATGTTTGTAATGGAAATGTGTGAACCAATTTTCCAAGGGGAGTTGCTGAAACGCACTAATTAAAACCACAGTGAGGGGAGGAGGCAGAGAAATAAAGCCAAGGCTGAGCCACTTAAAATTTGCAACATTTCTGAAAGCAGAGAGGGACAGCCCACCTTTCTTCCCCTGCCCCTGCCGCCCCCGCCGCTGCTGACCCTGCATTAGAGAATTAGAACCTGCCAGCCTGCAAGGCCGCTCACTGTTTCTGCCCACTGTGTACTGGTTACTAAGCTACTCCACCGAGGATAAGATGGGAAGCCAGCAACCCCAAAGACAATGTCCTTCCCAACAAAGCCTAATCACCACCAGGGATTCAGAGGGAAGAGGTGAAGATACGCAGACAATTCCAGCACACGGCATTCTGTAATGACATTTCTTAGCTTACATACAAATATTGTTGATTGATTTAAGGAATTCCGTTTCCAGGAGAATAAAACTAAGCACAAAGGGGTTGGGTATCCTGATCAAAGCCCTAAAATACAGTGATCACCTGGGATTCGTGTGAGTCCTTGGTGACGTAGGACAAACAAGCTATAAAGCAATAGTTCCCAAATTTTAGTCATTGGCGTTTCTTCAACGTAGCTTTTGCCATATCCACATATATTATATTAATATTTTCCTTTAAATTCACTTTAAAGCAACTCATTTAAAATTTTTTAGTCTCCCTCTGAGCAATCGTTTCTATGAAATCACACTTTGATATGCAGCTGTATTTTTTCTAATGTTCATTTAAAAATGCATAACTGTTAAAATGAAACAGTTCATCCATAATGCATTTCAAATCATCTTGTATACCTCAAGGGTACACACTGGAAAAAAAAAGGGATAAAGTGTTTCAACTCAGGTTGATTTGAGAAACTGTTTCTAAATATCATGAAAAAACAAGAGTAAAGAGGATTTTGTACTATTTACCACCAGGACGTCCATGAAGGTCTTGGATAAATTGAAGAGATAAATTTCACACCTTCTGTGTAAGGAAAAAACAAGTAAGTCCAGGATCACTTACATAAAATTTTCTGGATATTCACTCAGGGCCATGTCGATGATATTCAGAGCATCATGGTAATGCTTCTGCGCGGACAGCAGGAGGGCGAGGAGGTGCAGGGAGTTGGCATCATCGCCTTGAAGTTGAAGAGCTTGGCGGACGTACCCCAGGGCCTCTGGGATCTGGTTTAAAATAAAACCCAGAAGAATTCTCAGACACATGCACACACCCAACCACCATTTCAGTATTTGAAAGTCAAAGTTTCAGTCGCTTAGTTGTGTCCGACTCTTTGCGACCCCGTGGACTGTAGCCCGCCAGGCTCCTCTGTCCGTGAGATTCTCCAGGCAGGAAGACTGGAACTGGCAGCCATGCCCTCCTCCAGGGGATCTTCCCCACCCAGGGGTCGAACCCAGGTCTCACACACTGTAGGCGGATTCTATACCGTCTGAGCTTCCAGGGAAGCCTCTGATTCTCTGTAAATGTCAGTTGTTTCAGCACGTGTCACATTCAGATTTTAAGCCTTATTTACGGCTGCCCCAGGATATTAACCACAAATATGAAAACAGAGGCCCCCTTCAAGTGACAGAATGACTAATGAGGTGATACAAGAGACTGTTTCTCAGTATAACTGCCAATCCCAAATCTTTTCTATCTCCCTACATAAACAATTTCTCCCTTTCCCCACACAACTGGGTTACTTTTGATTATGCCTAAGATAATTTCACTCTAAATGCAGACATAACAAATTGCCAAAAGTTTTTAAACTGCCTTAGCTGAACAGTTTCCATTTTTTTTTCAGATAGCGCTGAAATGAAAGTACTTAGTAAGTTTCAAAACTTTAAACGGAGCTTTCCAAATGATCAGACACCTGTGATTATTTTCAAGTTCCTTTGTCTCTATCAGACATCAAGGAGATACTCAAACAAACAAACAAAAAACCCCCACACCTTTCCAGAGTACAATCCAAAATAACACCATCCAAGAAACAAATTGCGATGCCACACACAAAGCAGGTGTATCCAAATGTAAGTAGGACCAGATACAACTTTAACCTTTAAGATCCGATAGCTGTTCAAGACTTTCTTCAAAATCACCCAACACAAGGGTTGATAAAATGCATACATAACGGATATTTGAACACCAGAGTTTCCATATAGGTTCAATAGTATTCACCCACCAAGCAGGAGACCTGGATTCAATCCCTGGGTTGGGAAGATCCCCTGGAAGAGGAAATGGCAAGCCCCTCCAGTGTCCTTGCCTGGAGAATCCCATGGACAGAGGAGCCTGGTGGGCTACAGTCCACGGGGTCACAGAGTCGGACACGACTGGGCACGGCAGAAGCAGCAGTGGAGCGCGGGGCCTGGAGCCGGATTTCAGAGCAGGCTCTAGAGAGGCCTCCTTACAGCGCGGCCCAGGACGCCGCCTGCCCGCCCCCTCCGACCTCGGGCCTGGGCGGGACCCCTCTGCTCTCCTGCTTCCTCCCAACCCCCGGGATCTCACTCCTTAACAAGGAGCCATGACTTCCATCTGTCCCCACGTCTATCCATTTTCCTCTCTGAAGTTCCATTTTTGATAAATATAAGTTAAAAATGCTGGTTTAGAGTGGCTCTCTGCTTTTGAGCCCTAGAATCCCAGCTATCACAGTGGGGACCTATCATATCACGGGCAGTGAGGGGAGGGTCTGCAATCCAGAGAGGAGACGTGCCTTGGGCAGGTCCTTCAGCCCCGTGCTGAGACCAGAGCTGCTCGACATCCAGTTCCTCCCTGACCCCTCCTTCGGGCCAGACGGCAACAGCTCTGTGGATAGGGGGGCTTCCTTGTGGCTCAGCCACAAGGCAGAATCTGCCTGCAATGCAGGAGACCCCGGTTCGATTCCTGGGTCAGGAATATCCACTGGAGAAGGGACAGGCTACCCACTCCAGTATTCTGGGGTTTCCCTGGTGGCTCAGCTGGTAAAGAATCCGCCTGCAATGCAGGAGACCTGGGTTTGGTCCTTGGGTTGGGAAGATCCCCTGGAGAAGGGAACGGCTATCCACTCCAGTATTCTGGCCTGGAGAATTCCATGGACTGTGTAGTCCCTGGGGTCACAAAGAGTCAGACACGCCTGAGCGCCTTTTGCTTTCACTAAGGATGAGGGCCCCTCCCCCGTTGCCCACCTTGCCTGGGGGGCAGGCACACAGCTCAGTGTCCTGCGGGGGTGGGGGGGGGGGGCCCTCCGGAGGCCCCTGCAGCACCCACAGCCTCCAGCCACTTCTCCCCTCCCCGGGGAACAGCCTACTGCGGGACAGCACTCAGCCTGGCATCCCGAGAGAGTCAAGCAGGCAGGTACATTCAAGATGTCCGTTTTCAGGGAGGTCCAACCCAACCAAGAAAAGACGGATACAGGGTTCAAAGTGGTGCTCTCTGAGGCTGGGCTGACCTGAAGGAATTGCAGGTTGGTTCCTTCATTCACCCAGTATTAGTGAGCGCCTACCACGTGCCAGGCAGTGTGCAAGCTGCCAGGGCAAAGTGGTGATGATGACAGAAGGGGGTTCCTGCCCTCGGGCAACCTGAAGTCTAGAGAGAAAGACAGCAGACAGGAGCAGGGAGCAGGAGGGAGGAGCGGAGTAGGGAGCCCTGAGAAGGGGCTTCACGGAGGCGGCGAGAGGAGGTCCTGGCGGCCGAGGGAGGCGGCGGTGGGTCACCAGCCCACAGCTCTCGCTGCAGCAGCGCGTGGTCAGGCCAGAGGTGAGCCGCGCGAGGCCGGCGGCAGGACTTGGACACGGACGGGGTCTCTTGGTCCCCGTGGTCCCCGGTCCCCAGCGGGAGCCGCCTAGCGCCCTTCGCCAGGCTCCAGGAGGTCAGATGCGTGGCCACGGCCCGTCCTGCCGGGGGGAAGGGCGTGTCCGGGGAGCTGGCCCTTGAGTCACCCTCCGGCCGGCGCTCGGGAATGTGCTGGGGTCACCACCAGCGTCTCGCACCTGGCGGCCGGCGGGCACAGGGCCAGAGGCCCCAGGACCGCGGGGAGGGGGCCGCAGCGGGGGAGCGCGGCCAAGGCAGCGGCAGGAAGCTGCCGCCAGGAAGGCAGAGACCGGCGGAGCGCGTCCTGCGGCCAGGCGGGCACCGCGGGGGCTCCGGGGTCGGGGAGCCGCTGCGCGTCGCTGTTCACGCCCCCCCCCCTCCATGTTTGAAAGGGACGGATCTCTTCTGCGTGCACCGCCGGCGTCCTCCGGCCGATGGCCGAGAGACCCCCGTAGGACGCCCGGGCCCCTCCGGTGACGGAGTCCCCGCCGCGGAGCTCAGCCCCGGGCTCTGGGAGCGAGCGACGGCGGCTCCCTGGCGACCCCTGGGGTCACCAAGCGCTGCCCCGTCCCCACCCGAGCCGGGGGCCCTCCGGATCGCGGGTGTGACCTCCAAAAGCAGGGCCCAGCCTGCCGTGTGTCTGCGCATCTGCTGCTCCAGCGGCCCAAACCCCGGGGCCTTTGCCGAGGACCCAGCATCCCCGGGGAGCGGCTCCAGGGCAGCCTCGGGGCGCCGAACGCAGAGGTCCCGCCCCAGACCGCGCTGAGGCGGAGCGGGCGCCGGCGTGGGGCCGGCGGGACTGACCTGTCTGGAGATGGCGAGCTGCAGGGCCAGGTAGAAGGCGGCCTGGTGGTCTGTGGGCGACAGGCTGTGGGCCCTGCAAGAGCGTTGGCAGCGGTTAGCGCGCGAGGCCCCCGGGTGCCCCGTCCCAACAAGGGCTCCCACTGCTGCTGTTACTTATACCGAGGCCCCATATTTAACAACGGTCTGTATCGCTAGGTGCATACAAATGAAAGTATTTGATAGCCCTTATGGACTCAACGTCTTCTTTTTATATGGTATCATCTTAGTCTGTCTCCAGTAAGTTCTTTTGACTAAAATCCTATTTTGTATGATGTTGACATAACTATTGCAGATTCATTTTGGTTCATATTTGCATGGCATATCTTTTGTCACCTCTTTACTTTCACATTTTCTATATTCTTATAATTCAGTGACCTCTCTTGCAAACAGATTAAATTTCTTATAAATCCAGTGTTACTGTCTTTGTCTAGCTCTATAACACAGTCACTTATAATTATTATACTGATTCATATATTTGGTTTTAAGTATTTCCTTTTTTGGGTGCTTTCTATTTTTCCTCCCTGATCCCCGTTTCTTTCTGCTTTCTTTCCTTATTTTGGAATTATTACTTTTCAATCAGCTTTAACTTATAAACCAGTCCTACATGTTGCTAAAAGTTTTACAGTATTTTTAAATATGAATACCCTTAGTACAATAAAGTCTAACTACAACTTAAAAGTTTTTGTTTCATTTAAACTCTTCTCTGTCCACTAGCTAATGGAATGCAAGTTTCCTCTTGGACCTGCACGTGAGGTGACACATTTCTGGGTTTCATCTCGCATCAGCAATGGTAGTCGATAAGCCTGGCTTTGAGAAGGAGCCTTGGGTGGAGAATCTGCAGGCTCGCGGTATGACCCCCCGGCAGGCTCCTCCCTCAGACTGGGCAGGAGAGGCCACATGTCACCCTGGGAGTTGTGAGCACTCCCGGCAGGGCGACGGCTGCTGTGGTTAAGTTTTGGCTTGGCCTTGATGCTACTTCATCCAAATTTCTGGATTTCAGAGAAACCATGTGAAAATCAAAGGCCTGGCTTTGCTTGCAAAATGAGGTTTTGGTTTTTTGATGAACCGTAGGGAGAAATGGAGGATACTCATTCAGTCTTTTAAAGGTTCTACTAAGTTCGAAATAGTTTTCTAATGACAGGCAACATGTAAGACTCTGTGGCTAGACACTAGACTTAGTCTATCAACTGGCTTTTGGCGCCAATAGGAAGAGGCTATACTGGCCTCTTGCTTGATGGCAAACATGTCATTCTTGCTTTTACGTGGAAGTCAGTTGTATTTTATAAGCAACGCAAAATGTGGCTATAGATGAGACATAATTCTGTGTTCAACAGTCCAGTGAGAAGAGAAAAACAAACTTTTACTTTCTTTAAAAGGCACTGTGGCGCAGACTAATTACAAAAGGGGAGGCCCAGACAGTGAGCAAAACTTCGGGCTCTTCTGTCAACATTCTGTGATTAAGGGAGGATCTTCTACCAGCAAATTCAAGATGAAAAAGAACACCAAATCACTATGGAGTCAACTGTGGCAAACACACCAAGGATGGATTTCTACGGTAATAAGGCCTTTTTAATGGGGCTGTCTGTCTGCTGTGGGGAGAAAGGCAAGAAGTCTTCTGAGTGTTTGCAACCCAGAAAATATGTGAAGTTCAACAAGCCAGGGCATTATTTGGGCAATGACCCTGATGCTAGGAAAGACTGAAGGCAGGAGGAGAAGGGGACAACAGAGGATGAGATGGTTGGAGGCATCACTGACTCAATGGACATGAGTTTGAGCAAGCTCTGGGAGTTGGTGGTGGACAGGGAGGCCTGGCGTGCTGCGGTTCATGGGGTTGCAGGGAGTCGAACACAACTGTAGCTCGTGTGTGGGACTTGGGGGAACTTCTGTCCCTTTTACAATCTTAAGAGCAAAACTCCCATCCTTAGGAAATACGCTTGCCTCAAGACACGGCCAGAGGACTTCTCTCACTTCAGTCTAAGAAGCTGAGGCTGAAGACTTGCCTGTGTTGCCCTTGGAGATGTCTTATTTCTAGTGGAGGCCTACTCAGAATGCCCCAGTTTTTATTACTTGACAGGCATTGGTTTTCCATGAATTTGTACATCAAAGAATTTTTTTCTTTGGTGTTCATAAAAAGTAAGATTGGAATGTCATGGTTTCTGTCTCTCCCAATTATTCAGGGAAAATGAATACAAAATGAATTATGAAGAGACTTTGAATTAGTTAGCACTATTAATTTTATCTCATCTTCTTTCACAATTAATAAAACCAGCTTCCTACAACCCTCAAGAAGAATTCCACAGAGCTGTAATTTTCTCAGCACGGTTTAGATTTTTTACAAATGAAGTTAAATTAAATCATGGTTGCCTATACCCAACACCAACCAAGTAGACAGCTGGCAGTGGTCTGGATAACTCAAGGTGTGGATAAGAACGGTTCTGACCACGGGCCCTACTTAGCATCTTCAAGTGATTATCAACTATGAATCCACAGCACCGAGAAAGAGATGTGCTAGAAATCTTGGCATCACTGGGATGCATTAGGACAACATCTGAAGAATTGTCAATGCGGCTAATAATGAATATTCAGTGGCCAGATTTCTAATGAGCTAAAACTTAAACATATACATTTTAAAAGATCTCATTTCCATAACTTGGTTAAAGAGTTGATCTGATCACTTCAGCCTATGAAAGAAAAGAGGAGACATGAAGCTGCCCAAGAAAACTAGGAAAGTTCATGGTGTTCATCTCAGGGAGACTCTGAAGACCTCTCTCCAGTTGTGCAGGGTGACTTCGGCCGCGAGGCTTCCTGTGACGACACTGTATCTGTGCGCCCACAGAAACCCTGCTCGACAGAAATCATCAAGCAATGCAGGTGAAGGAAGGATATTAGTGATTTTGAAAACTGCAAGCCTGCTGGACTCTGTACATGAATTTAGAGCAGCCCTCTAAACCCCATTCCCACGTGGTGAGTACCTGGTGAGTCTGCTAAGAGAAATTCGAATTCCTAAAAGTGTCATCACAGGGAAGCTCACAAAGTGCTTCCCTTGTCAAAGCACCTCCATATTCATTAATTCCATGTTTCTTCCACAGGAAAAGAAACAATTGTTAAACTACTGGCCCACTGAGGCCACCATCTAGTCATCCATCCATCCATCCATCCATCCATCCATCCATCCACTCATTCATCTATCCATCCATCTACTCAGCCAGCCAGTCATTTAGCCAGCCAGCAATTCACTCAGCCATCCATCCATCCATCTATCCATCCATCCATCCATTCACTCATCCATTCATCCAGCCACTCAGCCAGCCAGCCGTTCACCCAGCCATGCCTCCATCCACCCATCCATCCATTCACTCATCCATTCATCCAGCCACTCAGCCAGTCAGCCGTTCACTCAGCCATGCCTCCATCCATCCATCCATCCATCCACTCATCCATTCATCCAGCCACTCAGCCAGCCAGCTGTTCACCCAGCCATGCCTCCATCCATCCATCCATCCATCTATCCACTCATCCATTCATCCAGCCACTCAGCCAGCCAGCCGTTCACCCAGCCGTGCCTCCATCCATCCATCCATCCATTCACTCATCCACTCATCCAGCCACCCAGCCAGCCAGCCGTTCACCCAGCCGTGCCTCCATCTATCCCCATGTGCAGGACCTACTGGGATGCCAGGCCCTAGCCCCAGTGAAAGCCCCCACTCAGATCAACTCATCTTCTTAGAAAGCTCTGCAGACAACACTGGTTTTCTTCACTACACTTTTGTACAGGACAAATGAGTTGATTCAACCTCTTAGGCTGAACTTGTAAGCATATGAACAGCTGAAGGTCTCAATATTATGGTGCAATCACGTAACTGGGATGTCTTCAAAAATCATCTTTCTGAATCCAAGAGGGAGCAGACCTTTTTGAATTCTGACTCCAGTCATAACTGAGTTAATTTTCACCTGTTAGCTCTGCAACCTCACCAATTTTTGAGTTACATCATTTTCTTTTTAACCAAAAATTACCAAACAGTTGTATTAACAGAATTGTGGGAATATATGGTAAAAAAAATTCTCACCCAAATGATTTTTAAATATCCATTTACATATAAGAAGTAATACAAATCCTTCTTAAGTACTTAAAATCTTTTCCTTATAGATTTTTGTGACATGTACTGTAACACTTGGAGAGTCCTAGTTAATGTGTACTTGAAACAAAATATTTTGATTCCTTTGAAAAATATACTTAAATACACATAAATACAAATTTAGGTTAGCCTTCCCCAATATAATCACATGGGTTAGTAGGATTTTATTCCTCTTTATTCCCATATGAACTAATATTTTAAAAATCCCACTGAATTATAAACTAAGCAGAAGAGGAACAAAAAGAAATTCAGGCCAAGGGAACAGCTGTTACATAACATGAAGTTATGAATTCTGCGGCTCAAGGCAGACCACCACCATGGCTGTTTTTAGAGAGCCAGTAAGATGAGCTGGTTTAAGAAAAGTGAAACAGATGTAATGACCACTTTCTTAGGCATCCATGTGTGGGTTTTACAAACTAGGACTGGAGAATTTAAAACTCCAAATCATTTGAAATGGAAATGCTTTCCACACTCGGTGCTGAAGAACATCAACAGAAACTTCGCACAGAGACAGGAGGTCTGCCTGCAGCTGGCAGTTGGTACTCTGTCATTAACCAGCCTGGGACTGGCAGTGTCAAGGGGCTATGGCGAGCCTGCTGGGAAAGGGGAAGGAAAGAGATGAAAGCATCTCAGACTAACTGAAACCCAGCGGTAATGATTTCATGAAAAAAGGAGCATGTCCACGGTGACGGATCTGCAGGCAGCCCTGGTTCTAAGAACAGAGATCTAACAACAATGATCAGGGACTGAGGGAGCCTCCCCCAACGTCAGGGTAGGTAACTGAGCTTCTAATGTAACCCCAAGAAGTCAGGGTAGCGCAGATATTTAAGGCGACAGGATCAATACCAATTCTACACTGGACGCCACGGTGCTACACTTTCAGTGATTCATTATCCCTCCAGCAAGAATCAGATCAGGGCATGGTGGTGTGGGGGGCTTCCCAGGTGGCACTGGTGGTAAAGAACCAATATGACGCAGGAGACGTAAGAGACCTGGCCTCAATTCCTGGGTTACGAAGCTCCCCTGGAGGAGGGCGTGGCAACCCACTCCAGGATTCTTGCCTGGAGAATCCCATGCACAGAGGAACCTGGCTGGCTACAGTCCAAGGGGTTGCAAAGAGTCAGACACGACTTAGCAGCAGCAGTGGTGTAGTGGGTACCAGAGAAGCTGGCCAGCATCAGAGACCTTGACCTTCCCGACTCCCACAGCCACGGGCCTCTGGCTCTTCATCCCTGCGTCTCAGACCCTCAGCTGCAGTGAACACACACCTTGTCTTATCTACTTACTGATGTGGGCCAAGGGTCAGATAAAGGGTGTGAAAGGGCCCTGGGACACACAAGCATCTTCTAATAGAAGGCCTTCTCCAACTTCATGAAAGGCACAGTGATGGAGGTGACTGTAAGGTGTTATGGAACATGGCAGGGATAGAGCAGCCTGGGGCCTGCTGGCCTGACTGTCTTATATAGTCTTTCAGAGACTGTCCTGATATCTGGCTTTTTTCATTTCCTAATATAAAAATCTGCAGCTTGACATGTTAAAAAAAAAAAAAAGCGAGCAAAGAATGATCCTTTTTCTAGATGATGAAAAATGTCTTTAATAAAAGGAATCATCTCCGTGGACATAAAAAGTATCTCTCTTGGAGCTGAAATAACTTGATTAGGAATGAAGATGTGCCCAGATGAATAAGCCGATGAAGCCTGCGGATCTACATCGCAACAAGTGATGCAGTAAGTTCTATGCTGTATGTTCGGTGCTCAAGAGGAAAGACTCCCAGGGGTGGAACACTGTTTACATAATCCTTATAAATATCTCTTCTTTTTATACTCACCGCACTCTGGTGTCATTGTGTACAGCCGAGTGAAGAGAGGAACTCCCACTCACCTCTGAAACGCAAGAAGCGCCTTTCTCTGAAGGACCTCCTGCATCCCTCGCAGAGAAGCTAAGGAAAGGGTACAGTTAGTCGGTGGCGTGGAGATCAGGGAGTTTTTGACAAATATAAAACATCACAAAAACCACACATTTGACTGGATTAAGAGCCACAGATTCTGGGTACCTACGTGCCCAGTCTATCCCAGGTGCTGAGGAGGATGGCAGACAAAGGCCAGGTCAACCTGAGGTCCTCATGCTTGGGCATAACTCTGCAACCATGCCAAGGAGAGAATGGGAGGTGGCTGGTCAATCTTGGCACCCCCAGGAAAAGGGGCCCATCTTCAAAAGACCAGCTGGGAATTCCAGAGAGGAAAACATTCTCAAAGGCAGGCGTGTCATCCCCAGGTGAAGCACGACTCTGCCAAAATGGACTAGAAGAGATTCAAGCACCAGTGGGTGGATTAGACAGTCTTCAGAGATCCTTCCAGCACCAAGAACCAAGGACACCATGAAAGACCAGTTAAATTCGCATGGGCAATGGCCAGGACCTCTGATATCTTGGTGTGAACCCCAGAGACAGACCAGGCAAACTCTTTACCAGTGAGACTGTAAATCAGCTCAACCCTTCCCCCGTATACATGAGAAATGGCACCTCAGAATCTGGTAGAAACTAAAAAGATACTCTTTACTTCAACAGCAGAAAAACTCCTAGAGGAGCCTCTTATGGTTTTCTCTGGAGATGGCCCTTATCTAATGAATCCAACAAGGCAGAGCCCATCCTGACATTGCTCTGAGGATGACAGAAGGCTGCCAGAACTGGATGTAGCTGAAACCCATGGCTAACTCAGAACAACAGTAAGTGAACTAGAAGGAAGCAGAGGGGTGAGCCAGGGGAACCACGAATACAGATGAACCCAACAGGGCCATGCAACTCACCCAGTTACAGGGTTAATCAGGGGTAGAGTCCAAACCAAGAACTTACATGGATAAATACAAGGTATTACATTTCACTTCACTGAAAGCCTGCTATAGTTAAAAGATGTTTTGGGTGTTGCCAGTATATCAAGTGTATATGAAAAATTAGCCAAAAATCCATTACTGAAAATCAATGGATATGCAAAATTTCTCCAGAATCTTTGATATTTTAGAGCAGAGGAAAGAAAGATTTGGGGTAATGTGTAAAATAAAATCTAGCAAAATTATGAAGGAAGAAAAAGGAAATGAGTGCTAGGGTAGTGTTTTCTCTTAAGGCGGCTCGTGATTGCTGGAACACATGAAGGGCTCCCAAGAGGCTGGCAAAGATCTATCTCCTGAGCAGGGTGGGGACTGTAAGAATATTTTCCTTTATACTAATTTATGGAGTAGATAATCATTTTTGAGATTTTTTTTTTTTTTTTGGTATCTGTGTTACATTTCACAGCAAAACGTTAAAGAAATAATAGAAAGAGTTCATAAAAACAATTTATCAGTTGACCCTTTCTGCAAACATTGAATTGAAAACCTCATTCAGCACAGAAAATATACTTAAGATTTTTTAGCCAAAACCACGTACCGAAACAGTGAGTACGTCCAGAATGGACTGTGTCACTGCATGTACTGTGCGCCCCTAGACCACACACGCACATGCCCGTGAACTGGGACGCGCAGATGGAGAGGGGCAGGTACTGAGAACCAAGGTGAGCCCTGAACACGCCTACGTTCTGGTGCCTGAGACCAACACCCCTTCACACAGGGCGGGCACGGGCCGGGGCTGGGGCACGGCTGCGTGCAGGCCAGGTGGGTTGAGTTGCCTCTCACAGCTCTGGGCAGACCCCGCATCTGCCAGCGGGGCTCCACCAGCACACGCCCTCGTGAAGAGGGGCCTGGGCGGCCAGGGCCACTGTCACCCCGTCCCAGTCTCTGCCTGTCTGAGCAAAGAGGACGCTGGGGGCAGGGCCCCAAGGGACAGAGGGACCCGCCCCGCGCCCTCTGGAGACTCGGGGGCCCTGCGCTCCCGCGGCCCCGTAGGCGGGACCCCACTCACCGTCAGTGGCCTGCAGACTGTACGTCAGCCCCAGGGCCAGGTAGCCTTTGGCTTTGAACTCTGACGTTTTCTCTCCTGCATCAACCACCGTTTTGGCAAACTTCTCAGCATCTTCCAACTGAAAAACCAGATCAGTCAAAAACAACAACAACTTGCAGAGTTTCTAATGCGAGTTCCTAAAAGCATCTGCTGCCAAAGACGATTTCTGATGAGTCACTGTTCAAATAAGTCCCCAGCCTTCAGCGCCACCCTGGAGACTGCGTTCTCTTAACCTGAGCCTCTCAAACAGGCCTCAGGACCCCCGCCTGGCCCTTTTCCTTTAAACTTCCCCGTATTGCTTTTCTGCCCTCTTTCCCAAGGCCCCTTTCACACTCTGGGGGGCTCTTTTCCGTCTCTGCCCTGCACCAGCTGGCTCTGTGACGAGGCTGTGCTAGGCACTCAGAAGGTACACACATCTGTATGTATTATTTGTAAAGAAAAAAGTTCTTGAAATGTTTTGTGCTTGAGTCTTTCCTTTTTAGCATGACATAAAGAATCCTTTAGGCTTGGATTTTCTTTCCTATAAGCTGTTAAAAATTTCAAAACTCCACCTATTTATTTTATTGAATTGGCCAAAAAGTTTGTTCAGGCTTTTGCACGCACATGCCAGAAACCCAAATGAACTTTTTGGCCAACCCAGTACAATACACAACACGTGGATCTCATATCAGCAGATTCCAATGGGAAAAAGTGCACCTGCAAATTACACCCACAATAAGGCAACCTTTTATACATCTCATTAGAGACAAAAGTAACAAGACTTGTTCCTTTGGAGTATGGTAAGTATTGATATTATTGAAGGTGGCTGACAGTACATGGGTGATAGCTGATTACACTCTTTACTTCTGTGGTATTTGGGAATTTTAATAATAAAAATACAAAAAAATACAGAAATGATTTGCTATTCTCATCTCGAAAAAAAGAGGTTTATTTAAGGCGCCATGGAGATGAACAATGCCATCGCTGGAAGGTGTGTGGCAGAGTCACAGCTGGAAGCCGGCATGTTCAAAGTGCAGAGGTTGGCCCCCGGCCCTGGCCCCCCTCAGACTCTGCCTGCTTGCCCCCTCACTTGCCACGCCAAGCTGCCGAAACCTGCAGGGACCACACGGCACCCTCACAACTGTGTTTCAGGTGAGACCCTGCTCTTTCAAAATGCCTGTCTTCTTCCCCATTTCCTGCCTCCCCCCACCTCCAATTCCCCCTCCGCTGGGTGAGAATAAACGTGAACAAGCAACAAGGACCATGCTAGAAAACCTTAGCCGAGAGCCTCAGTCTCTGGGGCAACTTCCCATCACTAACCTCAACATGAAGTTAAAGACAGACATTAAGACTCCACTGTATGTGACAGTCATCTATGTACCAGCAATAGTCTCAGCAACAGTCTGAGTTTTCTAGCGTCTGCGCCAATGGTATACTTTTGAGGAACTACACCGACTCAATGGCCATGAGCAAACTCCAGGAGCCAGTGAAGGACAGGGAAGCCTGGTGTGCTGCAGTTTGTGGGGTCACAAAGAGCCGGACACGATTCAGGCACAGAACAACAATTGTTGCAGATCAGGCTCCTCCCAGACCCTAACCTGAACAAGAACCTTTGAGAGGAAAGCCTCTGTGCAAGGAGAAGGATGAAGGAGGCTGGGTTTACACACGCGCTAAAGCGGAGAGTGACTCTTGGCCTCACAGAAGAGCTCGGCCAAGAGGGAACTGCTGAGGGACCAGCGCTTTCCGGTCCTGTATGATTTGCGTACAGGACGCATCCGAGTACGCGTTCCAGTTCTCTCTCACCATTTCTACCTTTGAAGCACATTCCCATGAAAAAGAAGCGCCTGGAGTTTTGCTGATTCCCTGAAGTCCCTGGGGTGGGAGCTGAGGCCTGAGAAGGCCAGGGGCCCAGGCCAGGAGCCCGGGGCTCAAGCAGCCTCCTCTCCGCCCAGGAATGACGGAGAAGGGCTCGCGGGCACTCACCCAGTGCAGGGAGCCCATGCACAGCTTGGCGGCCAGCAGCGGGATGGTGGCGTCGTCCGGCCTCAGGCGGATGCACTCCTTCAGCACCTTCACGGCACGCGCGGACTTGGCGAGAGGAGAGCGTCCATGTGAGACTCAGCGTTTCTGCCCAGGACCAAATACTGAAGGCTTCCCAGAGGGGCTTCTGGTGAGGACACCCTCTAAATAAGGTTTTCCAGCCTGGGCCCAACCGAGCAGAGGCCTGGGGATGGTGGTAACTGGAGCTTGGAACTTTTGGGGGACTGGGGAATAAACTGTGGTCAGAGCAAGTGAAAATGCTTCCCTGGAATTGCTGCCCTCACTTTATTCCCTACTTGTAAAAGTAAGGGGCGGAGAGGAAAGACAGCGGGGGTTTATGGTATTATAAAAAATAAACTACCCAACTTAAAATGTGTGTGTGTATGTGTGTTAGTCACTCAGTCACGTCTGACTCTCTGTGACCCCATGGACTGAAGCCCACCAGGCTCCTCTGTCCATGGGGATTCTCCAGGCAAGAATACTGGAGTGGGTTGCCATGCCCTTCTCCAGGGGATCTTCCTGACCCAGGGATCAAACCCAGGTCTCCCACACTGCAGGCAGATTCTTTGCCATCTGAGCCACCAAGGAAGCCCAATTTAAAGCGTACCATACAAATTTCTGCCTCCACTTGCCCCCCAAAAAAACCTTGTGTCTCAGACTTGACTGTTTATTAAAGGGCCCAAATTAAGAAGAAAAGCAGTGGCCACTGTCTTTATTGAGTGTGTTCGCGCTGAGAAGAGTCTCAGCGCCTTGTGAGTGTCATCACACTGCCTGACGACAATTCTGTGAGGCTGACACCACGCGTCTATGGGGAGGATGCCGGGGGACCCGCTGTGGGTCACACGGCCGCGAGCGCAGCACCAGGCCCCTCTCCACAGTCCTCGCTTTCAACCACACGCAGCCTCGTGCCATGTCTTGCTAAAGATAACAGACGTAGCCCTCCAGGAACAGCTGACACTCAGATGAGTGAAAGCGGTCGGTGTGAAGAACCAACCTTAGTTTAAGCCACATCTTAATAAAGTTACAATGACTAGAAAAAAATGCAAGAATTTCAAAATTTTCCTTCTCACTGATGTCTCCATGTGGGCCCCCACATAATGAAACGTGACCATTCATTTCTGAATGACCATAGGAGAGTTTCAGAGAGCTGGTGCAGACGTCTACCAGGCACCACCGCATCCCATGCAAGTCAAGTTAACCACGGACACGGAGGGCTGCGCGGCGCGGGGGGAGACTCACTTTTCCGGCAGCCATGAGAGACAGAGCGAACTGGTACCAGAGGTGGAACTCCTCGAAGGCGAACTTCATGGCTCTCTCCAAGCACTGGTTCAGAAAGAAGAAGGCAGACAGACGGGTGAGAGCTGCCGGTGTCCCGGCTGGACAGGTGTGAGTGTGTGTCTGTGCACACGAGGCCGGTTCTGCCAGATCTGCCTCCCGGAGTGCTGAGCGCACCCTCCCACAGCGAGCCCCTCCTCGGGCCCCGGCCACCACACCCTGCGCCGGAGGCCGGTTGGTCTGCAGCTGCTAACACAGCCTTTGCTGGTTCAGTTTCCTCATGTTTTATTTACAGTCAATCTTACACATTTTAGCGTATAGTTCTGAGAGTTTGCACACATGTATATAACAATGTAACCACCACGACAGACTAAATGAAGTGCAGTCCAATCTGCACCCACCCCCAAATTCTCCTGTGTTCTTTTGCAGAGAAACTGTCCTGGCACTGTCTCTGCCCACCCTCCCCCCCACCCCCCACTTCAAGATTGGAACCTACATTTGTCCTTATGACTTTTCCTTTGCAAGAAATGTCATAGAAATGAAACCACGCAGTATGTAGCTTTTTGACTGTGGTTATTTCCATTTAGGATAACGCATACGACATTCATCTATTTGTACAACCCAACCCTTGACCCCAAGGAGCTTCTCATGCGGTACAGGCAAAGAGGCAGGTAACTGAACTACTCAAATGCAAGGTCCCAACTGACAAGGGTCCCGAGAAGGGGAAGCAGAGAGCATGGGAAGGAGGTCTTGGGGAACAGGAATGGCATCCTGGAGGAATGTACTGGAGCTGGGCTTTGACGGATGAAAAGGGAAAACACACAGCTGTGATTTGGAACTGGTACTTCAGGGCGTCCCGGAGGCTCAGTCAGTAAAGAATCCACCTGCAATGCCGGAGACCTGGGTTCGATCCTGGGTCGGAAAAATCCCCTGGAGAAGGGAGTGGCAACCCACCCTGGTATTCTCGTCTGGGGAATCCCGAGGACAGAGGAGCCTGGCGGGCTACAGTCCACGGGGCCGCAGCGAGTCGGGCATGACCGGGCAACTAACACGGCGACAAATGAGGATGCTGACAGCGGCTGTGAGACGGACACTGCCCCCTCATCACGACCACCCTGGAGATACACTTAACCCAGAGCTCAGAGCTGGCCACGCGCCCCCCCCCCCCCCCCCCGCCCCGCCGCACCAGGGTGTCGGCAGGAGCTGAAGGGAGGAGCACTCAGCTGGCACACACTTGCCCTCGGCCCTGGCCTGTCTTCTGCCTGGGACGCAGACTCCACACTGGAGGTGGGGTGGCCAGAAAGCGAGATCCGTGAGGACAGACGTGCCTGTCCAGGATGCCTGAGCAGGGAGACGGGCCGGCCTGGACACCGTGGGACGCTGCAGATCTCCTGCCATGCTGAGAAAACAAACCCGCACTCGGTTAAGGCGCTACCAGCTTGTTAGCGCCTTCTGGATACACCTCTCAGTAATGCAGACGCCGAGCGGCAGAGCCCCCGAGCCCTCTTACCTGCTCCGCTACATGGACGAGCAACAAGCAGGCACCGCTGTGCCTTTAGGAAGTGCAGCGGAGTAAACAAGAGGAAGGCAGCTCGCTAAGAAGGTCGAGCAGGCAGGATGGGGTGCCGGGGGCAGACTCAGCCCAGGTGTGGGGTGGTACGGCCGGGGAAACGTGGGGTGGACAGGGCTTACGGAGAAGAAGGGTGAAAAGTTGACAGCATTTGGAAACTGATTTAGGGAAGGGGGATGAGGGATGAGAATGATGACCGCGTTGACGGAATGAGGCAAAGGAGTCAGTGTGTGCAGAGAAGGAGGTGGCCGATGATCAGAGAGGGGGTGTGTTCCAACAGCTCCGCTCAACTAGTTCACTGCAATACAACCACCAAGTACTTAAATGTATATACAGAAACAGTCAAATGTTTGAGTGCTTTTCTTCCTCCTTTGCTAAGAGGAATGATAAATATCAACTGTTTCCCTGATAAACAAAAGGAGCTCATAGCTGAAACAGTCTGTTCTGAACCAAAAAGCTAGATGCTATAAATAAGTGTGCATCCTTGTTTTCTTCTGCAACAAAGGCTAACACACTCATTATCCTCAGCGAGAAATGTTCACGGAAGCTCAGTTGGTACAGAGCTCCATTCCAGGTGTGCCAGGGAAACACCAGCCCTCACAAAGCCTAGATGCAGAGTCCCAGGGCCGCCAGGGAGCTCGGGAAGCACCTGGCTGAGGTCCTCAAAGGAGAGGACGTTTCTCACTTTGGCTGCCAATCAATCACCTCAAAACTCTTCTTTTTGTTTCCAGGCAGGGAGTGGGGGAAGGACACCCTGGATAAAAGGGGAGCAGACTCTCCCTTCCCGGCAGCCAAGCCTAAGGGTGAATGAAGGAGGAAAGAGATAGGAGTGTATCATGTGACCTGAGTACGGCCAATCAGATGCTCCCGCCAGAGAGCTGACTCAAGGGTCAGAGCAGGGGAGCTGGCTGCTGGAAGCTGATTTCCGTGGCTGGGCCTGGGGCCACAGTAGAAGCCGGATTGGTGGAGGCCCTCCAGAGTTAACTGTATCCTCCCAAACTGGGGCAGGAGCCTCCTTAATTTCTTCTCACTCCTGTTCTTCAGCATTCTATGGATCCTGGGTGCTAAATGGTTTGCACCAGCAGATGCCTTTTCTGCTTGAAAGAACCAGTTGGGCTCCATTACCTACAACCTTGTCGTGGGCTCCAAGATCACTGAAATGGTGACTGTAGCCATGATATTAAAAGATGCTTGCTCCTTGGAAGGAAAGCTATGACCAACCTAGATAGCATATTAAAAAGCAGAGACATTACTTTGCCAACAAAGGTCCATCTAGTCAAAGCTATGGTTTTTCCACTGGTCATGTATGGATGTGAGAGTTGGACTATAAAGAAAGCTGAGCACCAAAGAATTGATGCTTTTTAACTGTGGTGTTGGAGAAGACTCTGGAGAGTCCCTTGGACTGCAAGGAGACCCAATTAGTCCATCCCAAAGGAGATCAGTCCTGAATATTCATTGGAAGGACTGATGCCGAAGCTGAAACTCCAATACTTTGGCCACCTCATGCAAAGAGCTGACTCATTGGAAAAGACTCTGATGCTGGGAAAGATTGAAGGTAGGAGAAGGGGATGACAGAGGATGAGATGGCTGGATGGCATCACCACATTGATGGACATGAGTTTGAGCTAGTTTCGAGAGTTGGTGATGGACAGGGAGGCCTGGCGTGCTGCAGTCCATGGGGCTGAAAAGAGTCGGACAGGACTGAGCGACTGAACTGAACTGAAGGCCATGAAGGTGGGCCCAGGCTCCTCATAACAAGCCCTACCTCCCAGCCCCCAACAAGCAGTTGTACCACTTCTGCCTGAGAACCTTCCAGAATAGGAGATTCACCTGAACAGCAGCCAGAAACAAAGAATCCAGGCATCACCACAGATTAAGTGTGTGAATTCGGGCAAGCCAGTTAACCCCCCTATACCCGGATTCCTCATTATAAAATGGGAAATGCACAGTAAGCAACATATAAAAGTATCAGGAAGATCAGATTAGTTAATACATAATAAGCAACAGTACTTCAGATCCAGGCTAGTATATTAGCTACTGTCTTTTTTTTTAAATGTATATTCTTAAATTAAGAAAGAAAATGTAACATGAGGCCTATCACTTTATCCAAATTTAATATATGAAAATTCAAACTTATAATACATTGTATCAGAAATATTTACTTTATAAAATGTTTCCTCCCTTGAGGAAAGAATTCAGACTGAGACCCTTGAAAATAATGTAGAACTTTACAGAACCAAACTAGAATGTATGTTTGGGCCGTGTGCGCGGTCAGTCGTGTCTGACTCTTTGTGACCCCATGGATTGTACCGTCAGGCTCCTCTGTCCATGGAATTCTCCAGGCAAGAATACTGGAGTGGGCTGCCATTCCCTTCTCCAGGGGATCTTCCTGACCCAGGGATTGAGCCCACATCTCCTGCATTGGCAGGCAAATTCTTTATCACTACTCCACCTGGGAAGCTAGAATATATGTTTTATTATTTCCTTAATAAGTGATATGGGGCGTCCCTAGTGGCTCAGAGGGTAAAGACTCTGCCTGCGATGTGGGAGACCTGGGTTTGATCCCTGGCTGGGTCAGGAAGATCCCCTGGAGAAGGGAATGGCAACCCACTCCAGTATTCTTGCCTGGAGAATTCCCAGGACAGAGGAGCTTGGTGGGCTATAGTCCATGGGGTTGCAAAGAGTCAGACACAACTGAGTGACTAACACTTTTAATAAGTGGTGTGGAGTGAATGTTTATGCCCCCCTAAAATTCATATGTTGGAACCTAACCCCCAATGTGATGTTAGGGGGCCCTGGTCAGGAGGGTGGAACCACGGAGAGACCCCTTGCTCCTTCAGACATGGCGGGCAGTCTGCAACCCGGACGTGAGCCTTTACTAGACAACAAATCTGCCAGTCATGATCTTGGACTTCCCAGACTCCAGAACTACGAGAAATAAACGCTTTTTGTGTACAAGCCTGTGGTATTCTGTTAGAGCAGCCCAGAAGGCTGAGGCCGTCTTGGCTAACACTGCAGCTGTCCCGATTGCTTTCTGAGAACGGCCTCATCCTGGTCAGGTGACCCGACTGGTCCAAGCAGATGGTTGTTCAGTCACTCAGTCACGTCCAACTCCTTGCGACCCCATAGACCGCAGCACGCCAGGCCTCCCTGTCCTCCACCGTCTCCTGGAGTTTGCTCGGACTCACGTCCATCGAGTCGGTGACGCCGTCCACACAGGCACTGTTCCACTTACAGAGGTGGCGGCGCGGAGCTCCACAGGGACTGCGCCGGGGCTCAGAGCGCAGGGGGAGCGGGCTCAACGCCCAGCGGTCTGCTGCAGAGCTGGGGCCACAGCTCCCCTCCGCCTGAGACGCTCCTTACAGATAAGCCGCTCGAACGGCTAGGTCCCCTCTCCCCGCATAAAGCCAAGTTTGGCTAAATAAAAGGCTCCTAAAAATGCCACATGTTCCCTGAACTATTTCTGAGATTCAGCAATACATACATACATACATGTATATATATATATATATATATATATTTTTTTTTTTTTTTTTTACTGCTGATGGAGCCCTTGTTTCTGTATCCTCTGAGCACTGGGGCCTTTCCAGCTTGCAGGATTTTCAAGAAACTTGACGGATCCCGTGGCGTCCGCTAGCAGCACAGCGCCATCTCAAAGGAGCACATCTGGACAGACAGGCTGTGGTTCCCTCCACACTGCAGACCTTTCACAGGCCCCTCCCAGCTCAGACCTCTCCCTCATTACTATAGCAGCACACATTCCAGTATAAGCTGTAGGGTGTTATAAAGAGAGACGGGAAATGCAAGCCCACAATTACAAATTAACCCTTTGCCCCGACTCAGAAATATCCGAGCTCTGGCCTCACAGCGGATGGCTCTGTCCTCCTGTGGGCTCCTGGCAGCCTTTCTGAGAGCTGGCTCGGAAAAAGTGCCCAGACAGCTCCAGCTGTGCCTGTGGTCCTGATGCCAAGCATCCTGCTAAGCCACGGAACATGTCCTCCCCGACGTGCCTGTAAATGCTGAGATCACAGAAATCTCTAACCGGCTCAGGGCAACAGGCGTGCAAGTGTGCTCAGTCACTTCAGTCATGTCCAACTCTTTCCGACCCCATGGATTGTAGCCCACCAGGCTCCGCTGTCCATGGGATTCTCCAGGCAAGAATCCTGGAGTGGGTTGCCATGCCCTTCTCCAGGGGATCTTCCTGACCCAGGGATGGAACCTGCGTCTCCTGCATTGCAGGTGGAATTCTTTACCGCTGAGCCACCAGGGAAGCCCCTCAGGTCAGCATCACAAAGGAAACCCTCTTCCAGAAAAACGCATCTTAGGGCAATGGGGGGCTTGGGGTATCACTAGGGCATTTGCCATCCACAGCCTCTGCTCCTTTGACCAGGTGTTTGCTCACCGCAAGTCTGTGTAACTGTACCTTTTATTAAGCATCCTAATCATATCTGTATGTGACAGAGTAAAAATTTCCAGTTTCTTTCTTCTTAAAAATTTCAAACTAAGACAAAGATGGGGAAATAGCAAAATAAATCCCCATGTACCCGTCACCTTATTTCAACTATCAAGTCAATTCTCAACCTTTTTTTTTTTTAATATTTATTTATTTGACTGCACTTGTCTTGGGAGTGCAGTCTTAGCCACTAGACCACCAGGGAAGTCCCTCAATTCTCAACCTTGTTTCATGTATATCCCTAACACATTTCTCCCCAACATATTATTTTGATGCAGATCATAGCATAACATCTTGTCCATAAATTTAAAATTTCCAGTTTTAATAAACTAGGGAGATTGGGAACAGAATATGTGCTACAAAATAAAATAATTCACATTTCAATAATGGTCTCAGTCTAAAAGAAGTACGGGTGAAAACAGACTTTTAAGAAGATGTAGGCTTTTGGGGGTGGAGCCGGATGGGAGTGGGGTGCGTGTAAGAGGCAGCCTCGGTCACTGAGGCCCAGCCAGAGCTGGCAGCTGGAGAGGAGGCACGGGACGTGCTGACTCCACCCCGACTCCTCCCTCATCAGCCAGAGCCTCGCTGCGGGGTTAAAGGAAGGAGCACACGAAAACGCTTAGGAGACGGACTTCCCTGTCGGTCCAGCAGTTAAGACTGTGCTTCCAATTCGGGGGGCTCAGGTTTGACCCTGGTCAGGGAACTAAGACCCCACATGCCACACAGCTTGCCCATAAATAAATATTAATAAATAAATGAAATTTTTAAAATGCTTAGAAGAGTGGCTGGCACAGAGTAAATTCAATAAGCATGTTACTGTTGGCGTTGCTTTCATCACAGAAGCAGATGCTGCTGCAGGACGAGGTCTGTTGCGGGGAGCCCCGGGAACGGGGTGCCATTGGAGGGCAGAGGAGGGTGGGAGGGAGCCCCCGAGCAGGAAAGGGGAGATGAGAGCTGGACGCTGGCCTTTCTCCTCTTCCGGTGTCCAGTGGAGAGACGGTGGTGCAGGCCCAGGGTCCACATATCCCTGAGTCACCCACACGCAACAGCAGCATCACCTCCAAACTGTCTCCCTCACGAGAAAAGAAGGTGCATTTGGCGACAGTATTATTTCTACCAGGAAAGAGAGGCCCATTCACTGTCAACATACCGCTGCCACCTCTAAATCCCAGATAACATTCATTTAATACCAAGAATATTTGGGAGAACAGCTATTAGACTCTAGCTGGCATCCTAATCATTTGAGTGGCAGTCAAAATGTCACTTCCAAAATTGTGATTTCCTTTCGGTAGCAAGAGCTCGTCCTTTCCTGTGCCCTATTTTGGCTCTTCCTCAATCCGCCATCTCTGAGGGGGCTCCAGGAATGAGAAGCTCTTCTGGCACAAGGAAAGGGTTTAGCAATCACCTTCCCAGCCCATGACACGAGCCGGGTGCATGGCAGTGACAGCTGTGTGACACCACGAGCAGGGAAAAGCCAGCATCTATTTCTGGAATTCGAGGGCGAGCTTCAGCCTCCACCAACCCACGGGGGAGGCGGGAGGGCTGAAATAATCAGCCACCCCTCAGATCTAGCCTGGAGCTGAGGTCTGAAACCCATCACCATTAAACAGAACAAATAACACATCGAACTTCCCTATTCACCTTTGTGGACGTGACGGCCAGATCCTAGAAGTTCTCGTGACCTAGATTCTTCAACCAACCAAATAGGACGGTTTTCTTTGCTTCATCATAGATACTTAATGAGTCAAGTAATCACCGCGACTCCTGGCAGCTGTGTGACAATTTTTAATAACTGAACATGGTTTATGATATTTCATGTTTTTTAACATGAGCAATAAAAAACTAAGCAATTTAGATTTTTTAGACCATTACCTTAAATCCATGGATTGATATAATCAGAGAACGTGCTGACCTTTGACATGATCTCTTCCTGTTCTTACTTTACCAAGGATGTGGAAACTAAGACTCAGAGAGGAGACAGAACCTGCCCAGGGTCACACAGTGGCAGGCCTGAAATTAGAATCCAAGTCTCATGATGCTCAGCTCAGAGCCCTTATTTCTAAATTAACTAAATATATTAATAAAAGTACAAATTAAAGTGCAGTTCGAGAGATCAACTCTACAAAGAGTCTGGGGCCAGGAAAAGCTTCTACAAGGCAGGCTGATGAGACTCTCAGCTACAAATAAAAGTCCTCCCACCCAGCTTTGAGAAAATATAGACAACATCCGTCAAGACTTGCTCAAGTTTTCTCCCCTTAAATTGGAAATAAAATTGAGCAAACCCCACATCCATGCCCCCGCTTCCCGTTTCTCTTTTTGCCCTATAACAGTGATAACGGCAGAGGAGTTTCTACACTCTGTTGCTTTGGCAAATGCTTAAACTGGAGGCCACCGCTGCCACTGGCCACGGTGGGAGGAGTAGAGAGGGGGTTGTTTTTCAAAGGTCACAGGCTTTATTATAGAGCATGAACACTGGACGCCACCCTCCGGCACACTCTCCCTTCAACTATGTGAAGCAACTGGATCAAGTCTGCACAGCGATAACACTGGATTTTAAGTGTTTTTATTTAGAATCTATTAATGGAAGAGTAGGGCTTCCCAGGTGGCTCTGTGGTAAGGAAGCTGCCTGCTAATGCAGGAGACGTGGGTTCGATCCCTGATCTAGGAAGACTCCCCTGGAGAAGGAAATGACAACCCACTCCCGTATTCACGCCTGAAAAATTCCTTGGACAGAGGAGCCTGGCAGGACACAGTCCCTGGGGTCGCGGAGAGTCAGACACAACTGAGCAAGTGAAGAACAGCAAAGGAAGAGGCCGCCTGTGTCTCATCTGACAGTTCACACGCTTGACCTCGTTATTGGATGCTGACTTTGTTGGACACACAGTTCTAGATTGACTGCTGAATGTATTGTTGGAATGTATCATCTCAATATTTTCTGTTTTCCATTGTAACTGCTGACTTGTTCTCAGTCAACTTGTCATAACTTAAAAAATACTCTCACAAGTGCTTTTTTTCTATTTTTGTTATTTGTATGAGAACAGTGATTTTTGTGGGGTTTTTTTGTTTGTTTGTTTACTCTATATCATAAAAATCCAGAGTAATGTCTGATGGTAGCTTCTCAATAAACACTTCTTGAATGAAAAAAAAAATCAAAGTTTGCAGAGTGAGTGGAGGGTCCCCAGGGCTCTGTGCAAACACTGCTCCAGCCATTCTTTCGCTACTGTAGCTCTTTGCTATTCTTATCAATGAATCACTTGTTCAAGAAATGGGCATTTCATTCCTCAGCCTCCTCCCTCCTCAACTGCAGTCACCTTCTGGTCTTTCCCTGTCCCCTGGCTCCAGCCACGGGGGACTTCAGCGTGCCCCTGAACACGTGCAAGACCTAGGGAGGGGAGTAAGGGGGCCCCAGGTTCTCCCCAGGGGTGTGTCCTACACAAAACAGGTGCTCGATGAAGGCTTGAATTTAGATCCAGTGTCAGGACCTATTCTTTCAGATGGCCTGTGAGGTGTGTGGGGGGTTGGCGTGGGGGGCTGGCACAGACAAATAAGGAGGCATTGTGAGAAGTGCAGTGAAATACAAAGAATCCAGAGTTGATGCCATATCAGAAACAATGAAGAGTAAAACAATCTTGAAAAACAGCAAAGTTGGAAACATAACTTCCCAGTTTTAAAGCTTACTATAAAGCTACAATAAAAACAGTGTGGTATTGTCATAAGAATAAACATACAGACTGATAGGATAGAACTGAAGTCTTTGAAATAAACCCACATATCTACTGGCTAATTAACTTTTGACAAGGGTACCAAATTCAATCAACGGGGGAAAGAACAGCCTCTAAGACAATGTTGCCAGGAAAACTGAATTTCCACATGTAAAAGAATGAAGTTGGAGCCCCACCTGACACAATATACAAAAATTAGCTCAAAATGGGTCAACAACCTAAATATATGAGCAAAGTCCATACAATTTCCTCAAAATTTTTTTAAAAACCCATAAAATTCTTAAAGGAAAATATAGGTAAAAATCTTCATGATCTTGGATTTGGCAATGGATTCTTAGATATGACACCAAAGCAAGAGCAACAAAAGAAAAAAAAAAAAATCAGTGCACTAGACTTCATTGGAATTAAAAACTTGTATGCATCAAAGAACATTACCAAGAAAGAAAAAGACAACCTGCTAAATGGGAAAATATATTTGCAAATCATATGTCTCCTAAGCCTTTTATCTATACTAAACAAAGAACTCCTATAACTCAACAACAAAAAGACAAACAACCCAATTTAAAAACAGGCAAAGGTCCTGAATAGACATTTGTCCAGACAAGATACACAAATGACGAATATGCACATGAAAAGATGTTCGACATCGTCAGTCAGTAGGCAAACACACAGTGAGGTACCATTTCAGTTTCTAGAATGGCTATAATAAAATGAACAAAAAAAACAAAAAAAAATAACAAGTGTCGGTGAGGAATTGGAATCCTTGTGCCTTTCTGTTTGGAATGCAAAATGGTGCAGCTGCTGTGAAAAACAGTTCAGTAGTTTTTCAGAAAGTTAAAAAAGAATTACCACGTGACCTGCAATTTCACTCTTGAATATAAGAAAACAGGAACTCAGATACGTGTCTACCAATGTCCATAGCAGCATCATTCACAATAGGTAAAATGTGAAAATAATCCACGTGACCATCAGTAGAAGAATGAACAAAATGTGGCATATACACAGAACGGAATACTGGCCAGCTATAAAAAGAAATGAAGCTTTGATATTCACTACCAGATGTATCATTATGGCATAGTTGGACCTTGAAAACACTAGACTACCTGAAATCAGCCAGAAACAAAACATTAGTATTGCATGACTCCATTTATATAATGTACCCAAAATAGGCAAAATTCATAGACAGAGAAATTAGCTTAGAGGTAGTACGAGGTTATGGAAGCTGTGGGAATGGGGAGTATTGCTTAGCAGATAACGAGTTTCTATTTGGGATGATGATCAAGTTTGGAAACAGACATAATAGTTACACAGCACTGTGAATCCAGTTAATGCTGCTGAATTATACATTTTTAAAAAGTTAATATGGCATTAAGGCAAAAAATTTTTTCCTTGAGGGCCGTTAGAAGAGAACAATGAAACTTAATTCGAAAATGTACTCATATTGGTGGGGTTGTAGGTACCAGTGGCCATGCAGTGGCTGAGATTCTTTGGGGGCAGGACTGTCAATAAAAATGATGTAGCCAATCCCTCTTGAGGTTGACCCCCAAAGCTGGACCAGAGTCGGGATCCGTACCAGTCAGTGCTCTGCCTCAAGTGGGGCCCACCTCTTCCTCTGTGACCCAGTTCCCAAGTAAATGACCTTTAACCTTTGGGTCGACCTCTGGAAGCTACACTCATTGCACATCCAGGGACAGTTTACCCCCAAACCAAAGGAAAGCAGGATGAGAATGTCCATTGGTTTTGAAGGACTGGGTGATTTAGCAAGTCGTTATTGGGTACCTATAATAAACCAAGGCTTCCCCAGTGGCTCGGCAGTAAAGAACATGCCTGTAATGCAGGAGACACAGGAGACAAGGGTTGGATCCCTGGGTTGGGAAGATCCTCTAGAGAAGGAAATGGCAACCCATTCCAGTATTCTTGCCAGGAAAATCCCACGGACAGAGGAGCCTGGCAGGCTGCGGCCCATGGGGTCACAAAGTCGGAGACGACTGAAGTGACTGAGCACATAAACCAAACCATCTGCCTTCATGTCTCAGAAGTCTGTGTCTCCAAGACCATCAGGCCACCCTAATACCTTCTAGAGACCCTGGCACGTAGGTCAAGGCTGGGTTTCTGCAGAGTGGGGCTGCATGACAGACTAAACACTAATGTAAACTAACAAATGGTAGTCCGGTTAAGCAGATTTAGTTAGACCTTCAAGTGTTTTTCACGAGGCTCCCTGATTAAATAAGTGTTTGGGGGGTAGGGATGTGTAAATGTCCCTTTGGTACAAGCACTAGACAGACACTTCTACCCACAGAACTACAGAGTTGTTGAGATTTACCATAAACAAATGAACACGAGTTCAATGGGAAAGATAAAAATACCATTTCTGTCTTTAAAGCTGCCATGTCTATGTAGAGGGGATACACATACTCTTCACAAAAGACCCCATAACATTCCTTTAAAATGGAGCCATTAATAGTCAAGAAACAAACTTCCTTAGCAGCTTGGGTTCATTCTCAAAAACAAGGAAAGCGGTGCTTGTTGCTTTACTTTTAATAGCGCAGGTTGTCATGCCAACTAGTGCTACTGTTTAAATTGAACAGGGAGAAAAGAAGTGTTCCTTCCCACACAAGCCTTTCAGCAGGGCTCACATGAGTCTTTTTTTTTTTTTTTTTTTTTTGGTTGCGCTGGGTCTTAGTTATAGCATGTGGGATCTAGTTCCCTGACCAGGGATCGAACCAGGGCCCCCTGCATTGGGAGCCACTGTGGACCACCAGGGAAGTCCCCACATGAGTCTTTAAAAACATACAGACTCCTAGCACTGGAGGGACAGCAACCATCACTTTTGTATCCTGTCAGGATGAAGGTGGGATGCTCCTTTGGTTTGAATTCCCTCTGTACACGGTGCTCCTCATCCAGGGTCTGGCTGAATAGCACCCCGAGAGAAAGAACAGCATCGTGTGGGCACACACAAAATCAGCCCTTCTTGAGATGTGAGAAGAGACTTCTGTCTTAAATAACAGAGACAGAGAGGAGAGTTGTTTTTTGGGAAAGTGGCTCTGCTCCCCAAGCAAGCACAGTTCTTTGTTTTTAATTTTCTAGCTGTCTATTTACTTTGGCCGTGCTGTGCGGCAGGCATGTGGGATCTTATACTTGCCCAACCAAGGACTGAACCCACGCCCCCTGCACTGGAAGCACGGAGTCTCAACCACTGGACCTCCAGGGAAGCGCCCGAGCACAGCTCTCAAAGGCCAGGGTCTGCACCGCACTTAGAACCCGCGCACAGCTGTCAGTGACGGGGGGCGAGGAGGAGACGGGCTGGGCGCCGAGGCAGGGCCACCCAGCCTCCTCCTGCTGGCAGGCGTGCCTGGGGCAGCCGGGTCCTGACGCAGAAGTGTTGCTGGTGCTTGGGGACAAGAAAAGGGAGGAAGGCGAGAGGAGGGGGTGAGCAGGAGGCAAGACCACCTCCCCCAGAGCAGCCTGCTGGTGGTGACCTCTGCTCACGGAAGGTCCCAGCGGGCACAAAGATGACCCCTGCATATTGGCGTCTGGTAACCTGGCTCCACGCTTTCCACCCGGTGTCCTCTCCTCCTCTCCGCCCTGCACGAGAGCAAGGCCTCACGCCCTCCTGCCTCCCTGACCTTGATGGTGAGGGTGTCCCTCTGCTCTTAGACTTTTTAACTCTTCTCAGGCCTCGAGGAGCTAATTCACACATTGGCTGCTACGATCCTCCCTGGTCACCCAACCGGCCAGCTCCGCCACACCTGGTCCAGAGCCTTCACCTGCAATCAACACGCCTGGCGCTATCCAGCCTTCTCTGACTGGCTGCCTTTCCATGTGTTTGTTTCTGATGACTGGAAGTTTCTGGAAAGAGCAGATCACTCTCGTGTACTCAGCTGCTTCCCTGGTGCCGGGCAAGTCCTGTGCACAGATTGGAAGGAACAGTGCAGCAGCATGTGGCTGCTGTTTAATAAGCTCTACGCACTGGGCTTGGTTCTGAGCCCTTTGCATGGATTAGCAAACAAACCTCAGAACGGTATGAGATGGGTGTGATTATTATCCCTATTTTACAGAAGGCAAGACTGAGGCATGAGAGGTTAATGACTTGCTGGAATCATACAACTAGTAAGTGGCAAATCAGGAACTCAAACCCAAGGTCTCCGATTTTAGAGCCTGTGTCCAGAGCACACGAGATTGCTGACTTAGGTTTGGAGGCTGGGGTGGCTGGGCTCGGGTGGGGGTGTCAATGGAGGGGAGAAGAATGATTGGGAATATTCACAAACATCTATAATACTATTCCATTCCTTGAAACTTACACTCAAACAATGGAATACTATACAGCTATATAAAATGATGAAGTTATGTACAGTCACGGCCTGTATCTATTTTGAATACAAGTTTCATGAAGTGTGAAAAAAAGAGAAATATGAAAAATTGATCTCTAAAATGTCAGTGGGTACTCAACTATCTCTAAAGAGTGGGATTTTCTGTGACTTTTTTCTTTTCCATATTGTATATATTGTTCAACTCTTCAAGGAGTCTGCTGGGCTGTTGCCTACGGCAGGAAGACCATGAAGTCAATTTCATTCTAGAAGAAAAATGAAAGCAAAACAAAATATAAAGAGGGAGAAAAAGAAGGGGCAAGGGGGAAAGCCAGGAAATGTTTTTCAACAGAGGGTGTTTGAGAAAGATCACTGTGGTGACGATGCATGAAACAAAGATGGGATATAAACTATCACAGCATGAATGAAGACAATGGTGATCACTGACATTCACAGGGCCTGAAGAAGCAACGTAGGAAGTTTAAAGCCTAGCTACCCCGGAGCAGGACTACTTGTCACAGTCAAATGCCTGTCAACTGATAAATGGAGAAACAAATCTCAGTCTATCCATACGATGGAATGTTATCAGCCAAGAGGGTGGATTCATGTTGAAAGATAGAAGAACCTTAAAACATTAGGTAAGTGAAAGAAGTATAATAAGCTCAAAAGATCATATACTGGATGACTCTATTTATATGACATACATTAAGTCACCTCTGTATGAACCTTCAAGTTACAAACTTTCAAAGATGCAAGTATGTGTTCCATCAATGCCAAGTGTGAGTGAAACTGCAGCCTGCCCTCCACCTCCTATTGCTGACGACCCTTCAACTCTACCATCTCCCACCTCCTCTCCCTCCTCCAGTCAGTAACTCTTCTTGCCTGTCCACTCGATGGCCAGCCTCTGTATACCAGTGGTTGTATATACTAGTGTATTTTCAAGGTACTGTACTGTAAAATTAAATTGCTTTGTTTTTTTTTAACGTATTATTTGTGTGAAAGGTATTATAAACCTATTACAGTACAGTACTATATAGCTAACTGTGTTAGTTGGTATCTAGACTGTGTTAGACTTACGAACACACTCTCGGGATGGGACTCCTTTGTATGCTGGGGACTTATTATATTCAAAATAGCTAAATTCACAGAGTCAAAAATCAGATTAGCAGCCAACAGGGCCTGGCAGGAAGGAGAAATGATGAACAAATACTTATGGGGATGGGGTTTCCTTTCAGGGTGATCAAAGTGTTTTGAAATTAGAGGTGACAACTGCCCAACAGAAGGAACGTATTAAATGCTACTGTATTGAACCTTCTAAAATGGTTAAGTTTATGTTTTATAAATTTATCTCAATTAAAAAAAAATTCACTTACCTTTTAACCTAAAGTCCTCAGAAAATGGAAGGGCAAATGAGAAGAAGAAAAAAAGAAAGAAAGAAAGAAAGCAGCAGCAAATGAGGGAAGCAGGACAGTCTAAGTAAGACCTGAGACCAAAGGGCAGTGGGGGGTTGTCTGTGCTCAACCAAGGGTGGGCCCAGCCCCTGTCCCCAGGAGGAGAGCTCTCCAAAGACAGGCCTGGTCCGCGAGATGCTCTGCATTTTCGCCTTCCTCCCACGACAGCCCTACTTAGATCTGAGACGACGTGGATACCAAATGTTAGCTGGGGAAAGCTCCATCTGCAAGCCCGAGTAGAAATAGCAAGAAAAACTAAGGCCGAGGATTCAAATCCTTCATGACTGTATGCAGAACCTGCATGGAGACTCGCCCAACATCAGACACCCCAGATGGTGAGTGCCTGCTGCTTTGGCTGTCTCTTCTTCTGGACTAGGGGTCACTCACGGGCAGGGACCCCGCCTAGACCACGATACTGCACATCCAGCCCTAATCATAGCCCCCGGTACAGAATCAGGGCCTGCATATATATGGGATTAAAAAAATGAATGTCCTCCATTTTAAGTATTTGATCCACTGACTTACAGTTTTAATGGGTAAAACACACACAGTACAAAATTCAAAAGGCTCCAAAGGCTCCCACTGTTCTGCTCCAGCCCCCTTCAAGGCAACCCCGCACTGTCTCCACAGGGTCCATGTGACCAGTGCGGTGAAATTCTGAATTGCCAAGGCTCCACCAACCAACCAGACTACCCAGTGACTTGGGTGTCTGGGCATGACCACGAGACGATGCAAGGCGTGATGTCAAGGTGAAAGCTATCTGGGTGAAAACGCGGTGCCAGGATTCCACAACAGGCGGAAGCACATGCCAGGGAGCCGTCGGCTGGCAGAGGAATGCCGCTAGGTGACAGCCGTCCCCCCAGAGCCATTCGTGGAAGGAGGAGAAGCCTGCGGGCAGGGGCCGTCCAGCCCGTCCGCCACGCCGGCCACCCCGGGCTCGTCACACCTGTTTCAGACACAAGCGAATTTCAAGCCGGGGACCCGTTCTGTGGCCCCATGATAGGAGGGGAGCAGTCGTGCAAGCCCAACGCAGCCTTGGACGCCGAGAGACTTTTAGTGGTTGGTTGTCTAGGAGAGGAGGGAAGTTCACCTTAAAAGAACTCAGCTGTGAGCTGCGTGGCTCTCTCCCTGCAGATGGGCTCCTTGGTGGAGGCGGTGGACAGAACTCAGCCGGCCAGGAGGAGAGGGTCCTTGGGAGTCAAAGCCCCTGGGGTGATGAAGAACCTGGGTCCACCCCAAGCCTGGGACGTGCCCCGGGGGTGCACCTTTTGACAGGAACATCTGGACTCATCGCTTCATCTGAGCCAGATTGCGAGGGGCTTTTTTTTTTTTTTTTGAAGCCTGAGTAACCGTCGCCCTGTATAGTCACCAAACCAAAGGCTAAAAAAAGATGGGAGCCACGCAGGCTCGTCTGTTCCCCGAGGCTCCTGCCTAAAGTGGCGGTGCACCGGCAGGCTACAGGGTGAGCCAGGCGCCGGTCCGACGTCAGCCAATCTGTTACAGTATTTCATTCCCTGTCCGCGTGCCCAGAGGCTGTTGCAACGCGTATAAATTTAGAAGAAGCAAGATAAATACCGTGGAAAGGTTCATTTGAACAAAATGAGTTGTTTTTCCTTCCTCCTTTTCTTTTCACTCCACTGAAGAAGAGAGAAAATGATCCTGTGACTGAGTTAGCCTCTTGGGGGGCAGATTTGGTGTTCTGGGCACCCTCAATAACGCATAAGCATGGCCACCGACTAACCAGCTTCTCCCAAAACTGTAAAACAGTCCAGCTTCCAGCCTGAACGTCTCTTAGCAGCTGAGGGAATAAGGCGGCAACAAGATCTGTAAGCAACTGGGGTCTCCTCAGAATGAGCGAAAGACTCCACGTGAAGACAGCGTTTACTCTCCCTGAACGAAGCCTGTACCAGCTCACTCGACGCACGCTGTGCCGGAAGTCCCGGCTCACTCGACGCACGCTGTGCCGGAAGTCCCGGCTCACTCGACGCACCCGGTGCCGGAAGTCCCGGCTCACTCGACGCACCCGGTGCCGGAAGTCCCGGCTCACTCGACGCACCCTGGGCCGGAAGTCCCGGCTCACTCGACGCACCCTGGGCCGGAAGTCGCCAGTGCGCCAGGAGTTATGCCTCAATACTTGACAGAAACTAAAACCAGCTTTACAAGGAAATTAATATCACAGATGGGAGAATGGGGATCAGCGTGGAAATCACACTGAAAAAGAAACTGCCTGAGAAACGCTTGCCTTCTCTTACACACAAACTCACCCCCAGCGGGTTTATGGACCATCGGTAGGAAGTGAGCACTAGTGAATTCTACCACCGCATGGTGCAGCCTGATTCCCATCTTGCAGAGAAGGAAACCAAAGTTAGATGAGGGGACGGAGGGCACATGGCTGCCAGTGAGGGGGTGGGGGCAAGACCAGGTCCACCAGCTCCTCCCAGTGCACACACCCACACACCGCCTGTGTGTGTGTGTGTGTAGACCAGGTCACCCAGCTCCTCCCAGCACTCACACCGCCAGCACCACCCACTGCCTGGAAGTCACCCAGACTCAAGGATTGTACCTCTGACAGCATCTCATACTGGCCTCTTCTTCCAAGAGCAATGGTCAGTAAATCATAGACCACAGATGCGCTCTGTAAACTGATGAGACGGTCGCTCTTGTGCTCAGGTATCCTGCTCAGCACAGCGTCCCGGTTGGCCTAAAAACAACACAGAAGGGAGAAGCAGATGGTGAGCTGGCAGTGCACACAGTTATCACTTTGTACAGGGAAGCCATTCAGGGCCTGCTGCCCCGAGAGCTTGCAGAGGGCCTGGGGACAAGGGCACGAGTGAGTAAGGGGTCGTTTACTCAAAATCCTCAGAGCACTGAAGGACTCAGAAGGCCTAGAGGGCACTTGTCCATGTTGGCAGGCGTCTGGAGGAAGCTTTAGGAGCTGATGCAAAGCACAGTGGTTTCTCCTGGGCTCAGGCTCATAGCCAGTCACGCAGTGGACACAGCTGCGCTTGAGGGCAGCAGAATCATACATCAGATGAAGCCCTGCTGTGCCTCACTTATGGATCCTGCTTCTCCTCTACATGAAAGAGCAGGAGAAAATCCCCAGCCCCACACTTCCCATTGCCAAATGGTGTTATCAGGGCACATCAGTCCTACAGAGATGTGTTGTCCTTTTCCTCTCTCACCCAAGCAACGTTCGAATCTCTGTATGACAGCGTTACTGGAAGAGACGACAAAGACTCATTCAACCTTGTTCAGGGAAGCACAGAACAGAAGCAGAAGAGAAAGCAAGAAGGAAACAAACTTTTATTTTAAAAGATGTCAGCACAGAGGACTCAGGAGAACAAGGAGGCATGTCTATTTCACACCCCCACCGCTCAGCACAGAAACCCCACAGGCGCATTCAAGCTTATTCATCTCGTTTATCTAGAAATCAACTGCTCTCCATGGCAACTTGTTTTCATTACTTTTGCAATTACTCCACCAATTCCTCCAAACACATCACATGTACTGGAGACTCTAAATGTAGCTCATTTTCCTTTTCTTCCTAACAGGGAGTTCAGTACCAATAAAGTAAGACTTTGCCTGTCTTCTTTTCCCTTCTAATTAACAGAAGTCTCCAGACCTATCCATCCCTAGGAACACAGAAAGGGCCCTTCCATTTTCCCTGCGAAACTGGCTCTCGAGGGACCAGTCACTGGTCCAGGCAGCCCGACATTTACCTTCCAGCCTGACACTTGGAAAGGCCATGCACACACCTTCTCACTCACTAATGAGATGGATGCTTTCTTTTGTAGCCTCCTGTCAGTACTTACTCATTTTAAAACTCCTTCCTCTTAAATGTCAAAGACAAATAAGAAATATATAAGACAGGCCACTTCCTACAAAGTGAGTCATCGCTTATGGAAACAAGTCTGCTTTTGAAAATTTCATTGTAAGTTTTTCTGGTTAGAAATGCCTTTGGAGCCAACAAAAGAAGCTGTGAGGGAAACAGGGCCTGATATCAGTGGTCTCATTTGATTTATTTGCTCCAAATGTTCCATATTGTGACCGACCTGGGAGAGAAGGGAACACAACAAAACATCATTTAAGAAAGAATTTCAGGTTATGCCAAACACATTCCTTTTTTCTTTTTAAAGAGAAAGCCTATCAGTGCCTTTTGATTAAAAAGGTACAATCAGAATCTCAAGCAGGTCTACAAATAATAAATAGCCCAGAATGCTGTCTCAGTAGTAATCATGCTAAAATACAATTCTGATAACTCCCTTCTCCTGGAAAAACTAATTTGATTTGAGGTAAGAACACAGTTCAACTCCAAATGAGTTCTTGTAGGCGGAGGGACCATTGACAAATTTATGTTTCTAAGTTAAAACCAGGACCAGAGGAGAATACAATTTTCTCAGACACACACACACACACACACATACACAACACAGCAATTCTCATTTTGGTTCTGAAATTGAGCACATCTATTTTCTGTCTAAAAACTGAAAAAAAAAAAATCAAGGGACATGAAAAAAGGCTTCCAAAGGCAACTTAATTTAGATTTCTACCTACATAACCATGGAATGATTTACTGGGAGAACATAACCGTCCTGGTTGGCAAACCTCATCCTTCTTATTTACTGTCATCATTTGGATTTCATCATCCTCTGAAGAGATTTTCTGGAAATTAAATACGACAGAGTCGAATTTGACTGCCTCAAAGGGATCCGAAATTTGAGTATCATTAGGGTCTGTCACTGCAGTGAGGAAGCAGGAGGGTTAGACATCACTCCCAAGACATCTACTCTGAGAGCATGCATTCTAGAGATGTCGCCAGCTTTCCCAAATTCCAAACTGGAATGCACACAGCCTGACAACAGAACACAATATTTTCAATCAGAATTGTCCAAGAGATCGAAAGTGTATGGTCACCATGCTTTCAGAACTGTTACATTGTCACTAACTGAGTTTGCCCAAAGGAAGCTAAATGCCAGGTTGTGAAGAGCCCAGAGAGGAGGAGGGAATGGCAGTGAGCACTCCCACCTGCCACAGAGCTGACGACGGGGCACGGTGAGATCTGCTCGTCTGAATACCAGTTACAGGAGGCCACTGGGTGCTGGCCTGTGCACATATGTGCCTCCACCACTGTGCCAAGGCAGAGGAGAGGATGTAAATGACACCATCCGAAGTCACCAGCTGACAGTCAAGGAAAGATGAGCCATGGAGGCGACCTGTATCCTTCAGAGGAAGTGGGGCCAATGACGTCAAAGGGCTTCCAAATAAAAAGATGCGGTAACTCAAGCAGTCTCACTCTTGTAAACATCTCAGGGCCATTTCACAGAAAAAGAAAACCCAAAGCTCTAAATTAAGGCAAGAAAGCTACCCTCCCTGCCCAACCCCAGCCTCTTCTGCCCCGTCTTCACTCAGCACCCATTTCTAAGTCTTCTTCCCCAGAGGATATCTCATGCCTCCACTTAAACTGTAAGCTTAGAGTGGAGGGGACCACCTTCTCTTGCTGTAGTTACACCTCCTTTTTCTCCTTGTTTTTCCTACTGCCTGCCCAGCAGGCTGGGAGTTACAGAAGGGAGACAGGGTATCTGCTAGAAGGAGCAGGAGACCACTGAAGGAGGCCTCCCGTCCCTCGTCTAAATGAGTTGGTGGACACAAGGACCTTCCAAGCCCCGGGGCTTGCTGTTCTGCTCAGGTGCCCAGCACACATCATTTATGTGCCAAGGTATTAACTACTATGACACATATTACTCTGGCATGCTTCAAGATGAGCCATCACGCCTAGCGATGTGCTGAGAAGAAACCCAGTAAATGATGAACGATGAAATTCTAGACCTAAATTCGATCTCCTGGCCAAACACTAAGAAAACATTTCAAAGGAATGTGATGGTCTGGCAAAAACTCCCTCCCAACAGTGGAGCTGGGTAACAGAGTGGGCTCTCCTGGCCTGGGACTGTGCAATGCCTGGGGATCAGGTAGGGGCTGAAGAGAGGACCTGGGTGGAACACAAGGCGTGTTCATCAGGCTGCTGCTATGGAAACCAGAGGTTCAGTACAGCCAGTGTTTCACCCCCAAATTCTCCCTCCCACCAAGGCAAATGAAGAAGGCTCATAAAGGTTTACCCTTGAGGACTTCTCCCCCACCCCCATTTAAGGTTCCCCTGATGGTCGTTTTAGCTGTAGTTCCCCATATACAGCTGTGTTCTTGTTCAATCAATACTTTGTGGATAAATGAATGAACTCAGATGCCTGCTAATTGCTAAGGGAAAGAGAAGTTTCACGCGTCAGGCCAACCCAAGGGGCATTTCTAGCCAGCCCAAGAATTAGAAACATCTCTCTTTAAACCACTGTAGTTATTTTTCCCACTAGGTATCCCCTTCAGAAAGTACTCTTCTTGTTTCTGCAAAGAAAAAGAGTCACTATCCTGATGGAGTCACCATATCAAAACAGGGACTAAAGGAATAGGGGAAAGAAAAATGTAAAAACACATTCTACTCACCATTGATTCACTAATCAGCAGTAATAACAGGGCTTCTTCAGTATTTTCTTGAGGACAAAAAATGCTGTATAAAGAAAATTCACTTTGATATATCGCAATTTCAAAGTAACACAAAATACATGACTAACAGCAGGACTGAATGCTAATAGCTTCTAGATTTTTACATAGTATAGAACCCATAAAAAATGCTGGATAATCTGGGCACTTGAATTAATTTGTTTACTTCTATGGTAATCTATGGAATTTATACATTTTAACTAGGCATTTTAATAGCAGGTAGCAGGGTAAAGCTGTAGAAACCAAGTTAAAAGCCCAAATAACATTTGTGACTATTATAGAGGCAGAAATTTTGATCAGTACAAACTGACATTGTCTAAATAATACAGACTTTCTCCTAAACCCATTATGAGCTATAACCTGCAGACATTTCACTACATGGTACTCTTCTCGTGTCTTACTTGCTAGCTGGCATATTGTATATTGTCATTTCGATGAAATAGGAGATTGGAAGCAATTTTAGAGTTTGAATAATTTCTAGGATACTGTAAGATACTAGGATACTGCTAAGTGAGCTATCTTACAGAAACACACATGCCAAATTTTGGGGTAGCATGCAAGAACTGTCTTATTAGTCAATTTTATGGAATTTGGCTAGGCTCAACATCTTGGATTAAAAGGAAAGGCTTTTAAGCTCAATGTTGCTCAGGATTAGAGAACAATATAAACCAAATGTAACTCTGATCTCCATTCTCTATATCCTATTTTTTGTGATTTGAGCATTCTAAAAGACTTCCGCATTTTTCTCCATTCTAAAGCTCTAGAATCCTTGAGTAGAACTGTGAGCTGCAGCACAAGTTGGGCCAAACTCAGCCCTTCTGTGGAATGCTAGAAGAGTGCAGGAAGAATGCATGGGTTAAGGACTTCCCTGCTGGCTCGGTGGTTAAGACGCCACGCTCCTACCGCAGGGGCACAGGTTCAGTTCCCGGGTGGGGAACTAAGACCCTGCATGCTGCACAGCGTGGCCAAAAAAAAAAAAGAAAAACTTTTAAAAAAAAGTTAGAAAAGAAAAAAAACCCTGGATGTTTTGGAGAGGACTAAATAGAGACTAAATTTACACCTTCCCAGGCATACTATTACATCTAACTTAAGAGAAGGGATGAGGCCCCCTGCTGCCCCCAAATGGTCAAAAAACATTTTCCAAATGATTCTAAATTCTTGTGATTTAGGCACTTGTGATCTAAGCTCTTGTGATACTTGTGATCTAAGCACTTCTTTTTGCAGTGCCGGCAACTTCTGTACTGTGTTAAAGGACCATGAGGAATAAGACCGAAAAGTACAGTGACTGAGAGTACAGCTCGAACATCCTGGAGGTAAGGAGACCACCTGTGGGATGGTTCCCATTGCTCTGTCAGGATTAAGAGTTTATAAAAGGGCCTGTGAGCTTCAGGGCAGCAGTGGAGAAACAGACATGCAGGACAGACTTTCGGACATGGGAGAAGGGCAGGTGACGAGAGAGTAACATGGAAATGTACAGCACCGTGTGAAACAGACAGAATGTGAACGTGATGTACCACTCAGGGAGCTCAGACAGGCTCTGTGACGGGCTGCAGGCGGGGTGGGAGGGAGGCGGGAGGGGGTCCGGGAGGGAGGGGACACGGGTGTGCCTGTGGCCGGTTCTTGTTGGTGTCTGGCAGAACCCCACAGAGTTCTGTAAAGCAATTATCCTTCAATTAAAAAATTTAGAAAAGGGGAGGGGCACCTGTGAGCAAGGAGCGAGCTTCTAGAATCTGCAGTGACCTCGTTTAAGAGGTAGCTTTAGGTGACTTGGGTTTTTAAAAGAGAGAACACTTCTCTCCCCTTAAATTCAGAAATAGAGCCTACAGGCTTTGAATTCAGAATGCTCGTGTATGTGTGTGTGTGTGTGTGTGTGTGTGTGTGTGTGTGTGTGTGTGTGTGTCCACCCAGCCATCAGTTCCTGACATTCTAGTTCATGTTCACATGCAACTGGGACCTCACAAAAAAGCAGTAACATTAAGCTTTTTTTTCCCCCATAGCTAGCCAGTTCTGCATTGTCCAGACTAATTGAAAAGAGAGAGAGCCCATGCTAATTGTGACTTAACACCAGCAAATCGAGTCCAAAATAACCCCCAAATTCCATCTGAGACGTCTAGGCTGCTTATATGCTAGGTTGTGTTATTTTAACCAGAGCTGCTAATAAGTAGCACTTTTTTTTTTTTAAGTCACTCACTCACTCTTTGTGACCCATGTGGAATGTAGCCCACCAGGCTTCTCCGTCCATAGGATTCTCCAGGCAAGAATACTGGAGTGGGTTGCCAAAAGTAGCACATTAACTGATCCTAATTCTACTTCCTCTACCCTCTACCTTTTTCAACGCAGGCAAGATGGGTCCCCAGGGGGCGCTGCAAAGCTCTGAGGACCAGCAGGAAGAAGCAGGGACCAGGGGAGGGAAAGGATAGTTTTAAGAGACATACCTGAAAAACGGCACACTGTAGTTTAACGCCCGCCGCCCCGCCCCCCCCCCCCCCCCGCCACCCACCTCCAATCATGAATTCTCTAGACCTATTTCTGGCCGTTCTGTCCCTCTTCCCTGTGGAGCTCAGGGTGGACAGTGAAACTGCTGGGCTCTCCTTTTGTGATGTTGTCCTCTTAGGGCCCAAGAGTGTCAAGGGAAGGTCCTGGGCCCCCAGGCCTCAGGCTGTGAAGCTGGGAAACTCCAGCCTTAGATCTGGAGGAAGGTGATGGAAGAACTGCTCATTCATACCTTTGGTTCTGCCAAGTAGTTACCAGGACCCTTCAATGTCCCTCATCGCTATCTTTCAAACAGCATCCTCGTCCTTACCAAAAACCTCTGCACTGGCTGCCAGGAGGTTCAGGCCTGTATTTAGGATGCCAGGATAATTACTCTCTCCTCTGAGGCCTACAGAGGAGTTTAGCTCAATGCATGGCGCTCCTAGTGTTCAAAAAATCATCATCCACTTCCTGGCACAAAACAGTGGTTTCTAGCCTCCTTCTTTACTTTGTGCTAATTATCTAATCTAATGTGCATTTCCTTATCAAACCACCTCAAGTGCTTCTTACAAGGAAGAATAGAATGGAAGAAAGAAAATGAAACAAAAGGCATCCATGTCAGGAAGAAGTAAAACTATGTGTGCAGCTGACGTGATCTTGCGTATAGAAAATCCCAAGGGATCTAAAAATCTATCAGAACTAATAAATCAGTTCAGCAAGACTTCAGCATACACAATCAATATAGACAATAGATTTTATTTCTATATACTTGCAATAAACAACCCCAAAATGAAAGCAATAGTAACAATTCCATTTATGATAGTATTGAAAAGAATAGCAGACACACACCAAAACACCCTTAGCATAAGTTTACAAAAGAAATGCAAACATTATACCTTGAAAACTTCAAATTGTTGTCGAAAAACAGAAAAATAAATGGAAAGACATTTTATGGTCATGAAGACGTAATATTGCTAGGATGGTGTGTGTGTGTGCTAAGTCACTTCAGTCGTGTCCAACTCTTTGTGACCCCATGGACTGCAGCCTGCCAGGCTCTTCTATCCATGGGATTCTCCAGGCAAGAATACTGGAGTGGGTTGCCACGCCCTCTTCCGGGGGAATCTTCCCAACCCAGGGATCGAACCCATGTCTTTTTGGTCTCCTGTATTGGCAGGCGGGTTCTTTACCACTACCACCACCTGGGAAGCCCTGTCAAGATGGCAACACTCCTCAAATTAATCTACAGATTAAATTCATTTCCTATCATAATCCTAGTTGCCCTTTATTGTTTTTTTTTTGCAGAAATAGACAAAATGATCCTAAAATTCATGTGAACATATTAAGGGTTTGGGGGGAAGGCAGGCTAAGGGGTGCTAGGTTTATTTGGGGGGGAGTAATAAAAATACTCTAAATTTGACCATAGTGATGAGCAATGTGACTATATTAAAAGCTATATTAAAGTGCATTGTACACTTTAAATGAGTGAATTGTATAGCATGTGAATTAGATCTCAACAAAACATTAATAAAAACGACTGTGTGTATTTGTGTGAAATGAAACTTGTGTCTCAATAACCATTCACGGTATGGGAATCTTCCCTTTAACTAATAACTACATTTAACTTGATCTATATTTTGCCTCCATAATTCTTGTACAGATGGGGAAGCTAATGTACAGCAAAGACTGAGTGGTTCCAGAAAGGAGGGAGACATGGCTGGCACTCTGAGCTTTTCTACCTTCAAGGGGTGAGGCCACGCTGGAATAGCACCCAGCCAGACACAGAGCTTCATCCACATGTCACACTTGACTGGGGGAGGAAGCAAGAGCTGGAGTCCTCAATATACGGGCACTTATGAAGCAGCTAAAGCAGAGGAAAAATCTAGGGTCTATTTTTAAGATTTAAAAACATTACCTAAAAAAGAACCTCAGTCCTGCTGCTAAATAGCTCATAATAAGGGGTCAGCATTTTAAAAGTGAGAGTTTGAGAATTGCTAGAACAGATGTTCTATGAATCCAGATAAGGAGTAAGGAATGCAGGAAAAAGTTAAGAAAATGCTCACTAGCCTGAATCCATACAAAAAATGCAAATTGAACAAGATGACAAGACAGAGAAAGGCCAGGGTCAGTTTAAGAAGACTGAGAAGCAGTGGCCAGTGGCCACTGGACTGGAAAAGGTCAGTTTTCATTCCAGTCCCTAAGAAAGGCAATGCCAAAGAATGCTCAAACTACTGCACAATTGCACTCATCTTACATGCTAGCAAAGTAAGGCTCAAAATTCTTCAAGCCAGGCTTCAACAATATGTGAACCATGAACTTCCAGATGTTCAAGCTGGTTTTAGAAAAGGCAGAGAAACCAGAGATTAAATTGCCAATATCCGCTGGATCATCGAAAAAGCAAGAGAGTTCCAGAAAAACATCTATTTCTGCTTTATTGACTACGCCAAAGCCTTTGACTGTGTGGATCACAATAAACTGTGGAAAATTCTGAAAGAGAGGGGAATACCAGACCACCTGACCTGCCTCTTGAGAAATCTGTATGCAGGTCGGGAAGCAACAGTTAGAACTGGACATGGAACAACAGACTGGTTCCAGATAGGAAAAGGAGGACATCAAGGCTGTATATTGTCACCCTGCTTATTTAACTTCTATGCAGAGTACATCATGAGAAATGCTGGGCTGGAGGAAGCACAAGCTGGAATCAAGATTGCTGGGAGAAATATCAATAACCTCAGATATGCAGATGATACCACCCTTATGGCAAAAAATGAAGAAGAACTAAAGAGCCTCTTGATGAAAGTGAAAGAGGAGAATGAAAAAGCTGGCTTAAAGCTCAACATTCAGAAAACTAAGATCATGGCATCTGATCCCATCACTTCATGGCAAATAGATGGAGAAACAGTGGAAACAGTGTCAGACTTTATTTTTTGGGCTCCAGAATCACTGCAGATGGTGATTGCAGTCATGAAATTAAAAGACGCTTACTCCTTGGAAGAAAAGTTATGACCAACCTAGACAGCATATTAAAAAGCAGAAACATTACTTTGCCAGCAAAGGTCCATCTAGTCAAGGCTATGGTTTTTCCAGTGGTCATGCATGGATGTGAGAGGTGGACTATGAAGAAAGCTGAGTGCCAAAGAATTGATGCTTTTGAACTGTGGTGTTGGAGAAGACTCCTGAGAGTCCCTTGGACTGCAAGGAGATGTAACCAGTCCATCCTAAAGGAGATCAGTCCTGAATGTTCATTGGAAGGACTGATGCTGAAGCTGAAACTCCAAAACTTTGGCCACCTGATGTGAAGAGCTGACTCCTTGGAAAAGACTGTGATGCTGAGAAAGATTGAAGGCAGGAGGAGAAGGGGACGATGGAGGATGAGATGGTCGGATGGCATCACCGACTCGACAGACAGAAGTTTGAGTAAACTCCGGGAGTTGGTGATGGACAGGGAGGCCTGGCGTGCTGCACTCCATGAGGCCGCAAAGAGTCAGACACGACTGAGCAACTGAACTGACTGACTGACTGAGAGGCAGTTACCCTGAGAAGCACTGCCCCCCGAAGCTGCAGAGCGATGCTCAGAAGCCTCACCCGCGATAACCCTCCAGTCCCCTTCTCTGTTAGCGCTCCCCGGGGCCTCAGAGGCAGCAGCCTGCGGGCTGTCAGCCATTTCCCACTGCACAGTGACTAAAGAAGGTTTCCATATTTATTCGTACATGTTCCTCTTTCCCTCATGGCGAGGTTCTGAAAAGCCACGGTGTCTCGGTCTTGTAGGAACAAAGACGGGAAGGAAGGCTCCGAGGGGAGGTTCCTGTCTTCCTGTCGCCTCGGGGTCTCACTCTGTCTCCCGCCTACTCCTTCCCGATGGGGAAAGCCCAGATGGAGCCAGGAGCACCCTTACCCCATCATCCTCAGAGGTGATCCACTGTTTCACTGAAAACAGTGAACACACTCTACAGAGACATCACCTTTCAATCACTTGTAAATTATTAATCATTTGTTAATGACTTAATTCTCCTTCTTCTTACAGCTAATTTGGTTTAAAACAAAATTTTAAACAAAGATCGAGGAGTTGCTGAGGAAAAGGAAAAAAAAAAGTGAACTCTGGCTTACTAATAACTTTGTATGATGCTGAAGTTCTTATAATAATCTGAATGAAAATCCCAAAGACCAACAGTGAAGGCTGAGAATAGCAGCTAAGCTATTCTAGATAAGAATGAGAGCATTTTCCCACTTAAAAGGTCCCCACTAGTGCATGGATTTCACTGAAGTTATGAAAAGTAAAGAGGTATCTTTATTAAACTCGTAAATTAGACTTGCTCGTCTGGTTCCCTTTCAGGGGAGGAAAAAAATCTACCCATGAACGTCTCTGCATGCTTGTGTGTGTGTGTGTGCTAAGTCACTCAGTCACATCCGTCGCTTTGTGACCCCGGTGGACTGCAGCCGGCCAGGCTCCTCTGTCCACGGGATTCTCCAGCAAGAACACTGGAGTGGGTTGCCGGGCCCTCCTCCAGGGGGTCTCCCCGACCCAGGGGTGGACGCTGCGAGTCCTGCGCCTCCTGCACTGGTGCCGCCCAGGGGGCCCGAAGTCTCCCTCCCGCCCCCTAACCTACGCGTGAGGACGCCAGTGCCCATACTTCTCTCCTGAGTAGACGCGGGCTTTCCGGGTGAGGGTGTAGGTTTTCGTGTTTGCTCCTTTCCGGAGAGGATCGTCCAGGGGTGACTGGCATGGCGGGTCCTCCAGAGGGTTCCAGTAGCTCTGCTCACACATCCCCCGCAACAAGATCTCCGCCAGCTGCCTGGCTATTGTCTGGGGACACAAAGGAGCAAAGGGACAGCCGTGAATCTATTTCGGATCATTCACTCATTCGTTTGCTCATCGAGCAAATATTTTTCAGCCATCACTTTGTCATCACTATTCGAAGACTCGTTAAAAATTTTTACTCCTATGATGAAAATTCTCCAGTTGATGACAAAAAAAATAAAATATGATACACTAAGATACTTGAAACATTTAAAAAACAGATAACCTCATGCCCTTCAAATGCTGCCCTGCTTCTGTTATATTCTGGAACACTAAACATGTTTTGGATCTGAAGTTTTTAGTTAAGCTCTTTTCCAAAAGCTCTTGTATTAACTAAATAATAGGTGAACTGCAAATATTTTCATCACTGTCCAACCAGTGCCTGCTAAAGCCCGACGTTGGCAGAAAGCCAGAACTCAACCTAGATGATGTAATCCCTGAAAAAAATCTCTTTGTTGATGATAAGAGGATGTCCGGTGCAGATTTTTAGAATGTCTTCCTTCTTTGGCGTGCCAGAACAAGTCCTCCGTGTCCCTGCCCTGGCCCTTAGCACCTGAGGCCCCTCCCTGTCCTTCCTGCATCCTGGGTCTTCCGGCCCAAGGGCAAGGAGGGTGCAGTGGGAGTACGGGTACTGACCCAGAAATACATTTTCTCAGAGCTGGGTAGATATCTCTTTTCCCACTATGAAAACTCAGAAGTGTCTGAGTCTTGTCCTCCCGGGTTAGACGCAGATCACTGTGTTTCCCTAACTCGGTCTCTCTGCTGCCTAGGGCAGCACCATGCGTGTGTGTGGCCTGCGTCACTTCCGTCCTGTCCGGCTCCTTGCGACCCCCTGGACTGGGCCCGCCAGGCTCCTCTGTCCATGGGATTCTCCAGGCAAGAAGACTGAAGTGGGTTGCCATGCCCTCCTCCAGGGAGTCTTCCCCACCCAGGGATCGAACTCGCGTCTCTCATGTCTCCTGCACTGGTGGGCCCTTCACTGCCAGAGTCACCCGGGAAGCCGGAGCAGCTCCGTGGACGATGTACCGGGGGCAGGAGACAAGGCGGCTACTGAAAAATGTGTTGACTGATGTCTTCATCATCTCCCAGTGACAAAGAGGAGAAATTAAAAAAAAAAAAAATCCCTCTGAAAATAGAAGGACTGCATTGCAGGGTGATCCAGGCAACCTCACACTCAGCCAGAGGCAGGGAAAGAACACGTCAGCCAGCAGGTTTTCCGCAAGGTTTTAGTGTTCTTTGGAAGAGGCAGGCAAAGGGTACCGATCTTCCCTGAGAACAAGACTTTTTAAATCAATATGTTCCAGAAGAGAACTTTGCGAGGCTTTCATCTGTGAGAAATCTCTTAAAACACTACAAGGAAACCTAAATGCAACCCAATCACTAGCTTAGTGGTTCCTGATAGCCACTGGGTAAAGGCAAATTTTCTTCATTATTCCCAAGTAAGAGCCACTGGCTTTAAATGTCTATAAAAATGTGAAATTAGATGCATTCAGATCATCCCCGACTGAGCCATCTGTAAAGATCTCATAAGAACACGATTTTCAGCACCTAAACAGTTCCTGGACCATTTTCTTAAACCTTCCATTATGGCCTCGTTTTGATCTCACTGCAGTCATATAAACTAATGACTTTTGCTGGAAGCATCAACTGGCAAGAATAACCTCCACTCGCTCTAGCTGAGGGGAAAAAAATGTTAAAGGAGAAAAATGAACAGGAACTTCACATTGTGGATGTATCTGCCACAGAGGGATTCTAAGGTAAAAGTCTCTGTCCTCAAGATAGTCTGCTTGTCCGCTGCTGGACAGCTCACACCAGACCTCATTTTCCCTCAAGATATTAAGCTTCCGGAGAGAGATTTTCAATGAGGTTTTGATGTGATTGCATATATTAAAGGCATCAGCTCATCATGCACCTCCGATTAGGAAGGATGTTGGTTATATTCACTGAAAGCACAAATGAAGTTCAGAGGAGACTGAATAGGAGAAATTATCAGCAAGATCACTAATGTCTATGATACCTTTTATGTTTTATACTCAGGACATATATAGTTTATAGTTTAAATGCCTAAAATTGTTGATAACTATCAAATATATTTCAAATGAAAGGAAAGAAAGGAAGAAAGCTGGTCTGGAAGAAGAATTTGAACTTCTTTGTACAAATTTGGTCATTAAATGCACTATTTTTTCCTTGCATGTGTTTTTAAACTGTGATAAACTTCACATAACATAAAATTCATCATTTTAAAGTGTACAATCCAGTGGCATTTAGCACATTCACAGTGTTGTACAACCATGGTGACTGTCTAGATCCAGAACACTCTTGACCCTACAAGGAAAGCCCACACCCTTTGAGAAGGCACCCTCCATCCTCCCTCCTCCCACACCCTGGGAGCAACGAGTCTGCTTCCTGTATCTGTGAGTTTGCCTAGTTTGGGCATTTCATATAAAGGGAACCGTACAACATGTGGTCTTTCTGCGTCTGACTCCACTCACTCAGCATGATGTTCTCAAGGTTTATCCATGGAGCAGCATGAATCAGTCCTTCATTCCTCTTTACAGCTGAATGATATTCCACTGTATTCTGTTTATTCAGTCATCAGCCGGTAGACACTTGAATTGTTTCCACCTTCTGGCTACTGTAAGGAGTGCTGCTATGAACATTCATATACAAGTTTTGGTTTGAAAACCTGCTTTCAATTATTTGGAGTATATATCTAGGAATGGGGTTGCTGTAAATGTACTTTTAAATCCTTCTCTGCTACAGTTTCACACCAGAGTTTACAAAGCAACTTTTCCATCTCATAAGGATATCATAAATTTGCAACTATCAGCTAATCGAAAAGAAATCATACAGCAATTAAGAAACACTGCCTTAGAGAAGAAGAAAAATCATATGACATCCTTTATGTGCAGAACCTAAAAAGAAATCATACAAATGAACTTATTTACAAGACAGAAACCAACTCACAAACTTAAAGAAGGAACTTAAGATTGCCAGTGGGTACCAGTGAGGGGAAGAGATAGGGAGTTTGGGATGGACATGTACACCCTGCTGTGTTTACATGGATCACCAGCAAGGACCTACCATAAGCTCAGTGTCATGCGGCAGCCTGGATGGGAGGGGAGTTTGGGGAAGAATGGATACATGTCTGTGGAAGGCTGAGTCCCTTCACTGTCCTTCACTGTCTGAAACCATCACAACATTGTTAATCGACTATACTCCAGTATAAAATAAAAAGTTAAACAAAGTCACACGCACACATACACAAGAAACCTTGTCTCATAAGTGGCAACAGCTAGAGAAGCTTTCTCACGTCCAGTGGAAACCAAAAGACGCCAGTGAAGATGTCCCAGGAAGTGTTTCAGTTGGGCTGGGCAAAGAGTCACTTATGGAAACTAGAATATACAGGTTCTTGAGTCCAGCCACAGGCTGGCATTCCCGAGGTCAGGCACAGGGATGCGTATTTGCTCAGTCCTCCGATGTATCAGATGCACACCTCTGGTTGAGCACTCAAGGAATTAGAAGCGGTTTAATCTAGGTCACTCGCGGACCATCAACCAAGACCAAGGTGTGCCTGCAGCTCAAGCGTGACACTGAGTGGGGAGTGCCCCCTCACGTTGAATGTGAACGCGTCCATCGCTCGGTGGTGTCCAACTCCGTGTGACCCCAGGGACTGTAGCCGCCAGGCTCCTCTGTCCAAGGGATTCTCCAGGCGAGGACACTGGAGCGGGGTGCCATTTCCTTCTTCAGGGGGTCTTTCCAATTTAGGGATCAAACTCAGGTCTCCTGCATTGTAGATGGATACTTCACCGAGTGAGCTCCCAGGGAAGCCCGTGTTAACACTGACCAGTGAGTTAAAGCTGGAAGTGTCCAGGGTCAGCTTCAGTCCTCGCAGGCTTCCTTTAGAAGTCTCTTCACTGGGTTTCTCAGGAACAAAAAAGAAGAAACCACTCTTCCTTCCTAACATATTTCTGGCCAGAATCCTACCTCAAAGGATTTTTTTTTTTTTTAATTTTATTTTTATTTTTTTTTTCCAGTCTCAAAGGATTTTTATAAGTTAAAACACATTGATTTGAAAATCATAAACCTTACACAATAATAGAAAATATTCTCTAACTCTGAAAAATAATGTTGGTGTAAGCAACAGGCAGATTCCTACAGTGCAGTCCATGTACACACATCTTTTAATGAGGAAGAGCCATTCATTTCCTTAATGAAATATGTATTTTTTGAGAGTCTATATTTAAGAATTTTGAAAGATTGGCTAAGTGAGCTTTTAAAACAATTACAAGAACACTTGCCAGTACTCTTTTATGCTTTCAAATCTTTTAAGCTGTTCATGCTGACCAGTTGGGAAGTTTTATGGAATGTGGGGTGGAGGTCAATTTGAAAGAAAAGACATGTGGCAACAATTTTTATCCATATTTTTGCAGGATTTTTTTTCCCTTAAAGAGCTGTGTTGATCAAAAAATGTTTTCTTTGAACTTCTGAGGGCACCGATAAATCATAACAACACATAAATAAATATCAAAGACCAAGTGAGTTTTTGGTGATGTGTGTGTGTGTGTGTGTCTGAAGTCACCCATCTTGTCTTATCTCCAATAATTCCGGGTCTCCCAGGTGTCACTAGCGGTAAAGAACCTGCCTGCCGACACAGAAGACTTAAGAGACACGGGTTCAATCCCTGGGCCGGGAAGATCCCCTGGAAGAGGAAATGGCAACCCATCCTCCGGGCCACGGTCCGTGGGATCGCAAAGAGTCAGACACGACTGAGCAGACTTGGCCCTGTAATCCTAGGAAAGCCTATGGCTGAGCCCCCTGGACCTGTGAGTCGTGCGTCCACATCCTAATGTTCTGGAGATGCCAAAATGAAGACGGGGCCTCACTTCCCATGACGGGAGCGGCTTAGCCTCGCCCAACTGAACACTCACAGCACTTAAAGGATTCCTGAGGGACTTCCCTGCGGGTCCAGGGTGTTAAGACTCCAGGCTTACACTATAGAGGGCGTGGGTTCAGTTTCTGGGCAGGGAATTTAAGATTCCACATGCCACGTGGTGTGGACAGAAAAATGAAAAGCCATGTAAAGGATGCATGATAACGGGCAGACCGCAGCACGGACGACAAAACGCCAACGCTCGGTGACTCTGGCTCTGAAGGGCATGCTGTGGAGGTGTAATTATGAGCCTCCCAGACAGGAAAGTGAAAGGTTTAAAAGGAAGGCGAGAGAACTCAAGCCCACAGGTGAGTCAAGCTGCTGATCAGCCAGTGTATTTAACTAGCTTTTCTATTTCTGGGTTTTGTGGTCAATATAGTTGAACAGCTAGGTACTCCTAGGATCTGATGTGCTTTGCCCTGTCTAGGGTGCGGTGTGAACCTTCAGCACACAACCACACTGGCATCGGGAGGGCCTAGTGCGAACTGCCATACGGGGTGCACCTCTTATGGTTTAACAGAGCGTGACCGAGAAGCGAGTGAAAAGATGTCCGTCATCAGCCGTCAGGGAAATGTAAATCAGAACCGCAGTGAGATGGCACCGCATGCCCACTTAGGATGGCTAGCACTGAAAAGAAATGATAAACAAGTGCTATCGAGGACGTGGAGAAACTGGAACACTCGTCACTTGGGGTGAGAACGTAAAATGGCGCAGTCGATCTGGAAAACAGTTTGGCAATTCCTCCAGAGGTCAAACGTAGAGTTACCATGGGATCTATCAACATCAATCCTAGGTATGTACCCCAGAAAAACAAACACAAATATCCACATAAGAACCTGCATGAGGATGTTCACAGCAGCATTGTTCATAAGAGCTGACAAGCCGACACACTCCAGTGTCCTAGGGACTGGCGGCTGAACAGACAGACGTGCCCTATCCTGTACTGGAACATCATCCACCGCGGAGAGGACAGGATGGGTAGGCCGTGAAAACATCACGCTGGGCGAGCCAGTCACAAAAAGACCACGTACTGGGGGAAGAGCAGAGTGAGGCGGCCTAGTAACAGGCATGGAGGTTTTTGTGGGGTGATGAAAAAGTTCTGAATGGAAATATAAATGATGGCTGAACAATTTTGTGACTACTAATCTCCAATGACTTTAAACTGGTGAATGAATGTGTATCGACATGCTTCGCTGATAGAATTTAAAATGTATAACGTCTATATTACCTAATATGTGACGATACATCATATATCATTTATAATATGAAAGAGAGAGAAGGTCCTTGAAGTGCCTTCAGGCCTGAACCAAGTCGGCAGTCACACTTACCATTCGCAGGTTTTGGGTTGTTCTCGTTTCAACCGCTCTGAGGAGCTCTCTGAACCTCCCGACTCCTCTTGTCAGATTCCTGTGGGCACACAGAATTTGACAGGGCTTCCATCTGGCGTCTGTTAATATTAAATATTTTATACACACGTTCCACTGCATTTTGTCTACATAAAAGCTGTCGGCGAGATGGTAAGCGAACCATCGCTCTGCACGTGTCTGTCCATCTTTGCTCAAGTCTGAAAAATCTGACTTAAGATTGATGGGCTTTGGTGCTTCCACAGTCAAAGTTTTTCAAGCAAAGAAATGCTAGAAAGCCAGATCTGAGGCAAAAATTTTAAAAGGCAAGATATCTTTCACGAGTCTATCTTCCACCCCCCAGTAGCTCAGCCTACTTCGTTAACTGGTGCTAAACTCTTTTCATCCCAGAATGGGTGGCATAAAGGTACAGGAACGTGTGTAATGCAGGAAAGGCTTCTTGTGACCTGCCTCCTTTGTGGGTAAGACAAAGGACAGAGGTATGAAAATGAGGGGCTCCATCAGGCAAGCACTCTGTGTCTTCGAGAACACACACCACTGCCCAGTAAAGCCCCCTGCCCGCCCCCAGCCTAACCCCAACCCTAAGCAGGCAGGCAGAGGGTCACAGCCCCTCCCGAGCGGGTGGGAGCCCCTGGGCTAAGGTCAGCGCATCTCACATACGGCCATGCACCTCGCCGTGTGGGTAGGATGTTTCGTGAAGGGGCAAATCAGGCCTGGCTTCCCCCTGATCCACACGCCCAGACCCCACGTGTCTGTCCCCTCTCTGAGGCTGTGCCCGCCCGGCCGGCTGGGATCACTTCCCCGCAGGTCCCTTCACATTGAGCGCCGCCACCTCCTATGACATAACCCGGTGATATTTATAACCTGCTCATTAGAACACATCTCGTCTTTCCAAAAAGCCACCAAGCAGGTCAGCCGGTGCCGGCCGCGGCAGAGTCCAGGTATTCGGCTCTCTCCTCAGATGACACTTTAAATCGCACAAAGGGATGAAAGCAAACTACACGTGGGTTCTGTATGCTCTGAGAACTCACGGGGCCATTAATTCGCGTCTTATATCAACGTGACATCCCAGGGCTCTCATTCACAAGAACAGCCCCAGAACTCGAAGATAATGGTTTATTGGCGCCAGGACATAAACACTCCCATAGTCCTCTCACCCACACATATCAGATGATATCAGATCAGAGGCTTTACGGTGGCATAAAAAGAAAAGCTTGTGCTCAGGACTCCAGGCAGCGCTAAAGGAGACATGAATAAAAATTAGGTAATAGGCCCTGGGACACGCAATCTATGTTCCTTTCCCCTTCATTTGCTTTTATGGGATCTGTGTTCACAGGCAACAGAGTACATTCGCTTTGGACTGAAGCTCCGTTCTCTTAAGTAACACGGCGGGCGGGGGGGTGGGGAGAAGAACCAGCTACAGCTGAGAAAGGGATGGGTGGGAAGAGCAGTGTCGTTTTAGTCCAGAATCCCAGAGTAAACTCCTAGTGTGTACAAAAAGAGGCTTCCCTAGTGGCCCAGGAGGAAGGAGTCCACCTGCTGTGCAGGAGAGGCAGGTTCAATCCCTGGGTGGGGAAGAGCCCCTGGAGAAGGAAAGATCAACCCACCTCAGTACTCTCGCCTGGGAAATCCCAGGACAGAGGAGCCTGGCGGGCTACAGTCCACGGGGTTACCAGAGTCTGACATGACTGAGCGCACACAGCTCACGTGTGTTTACATGCACACGGAAACAAACCATGGCGTTTTAAACTGTGAGTAAAGGTGGCGCTGAGACAATGTCACCGGAGACCCAGGTTTACACGGCTGTTTTTGCAGGGGGGGAGCTAGGCGTTGAGTAGGCAGTATTCAATCCAAACGCTCTAACTCAGGGGGAAGACACCAGGTGGGAGCTGGCCCTTCGGAACGTCTCCCAGGCCCTGCTCGCAGAGGGAGACACTTGTCAGGTTACAGAAACACAGAATTTTCTAGCTAGAAATGACCCTGACATGACCTAGTCCACCTTGACACAAAAGAGAAGCGGCTCGCCCTGAGTCACAGGCAGTCAGAGGGCCGGCTGGGCGCTTTCTGCCAAAGCTCTCACCTTCCGGACAAAGGAAACGCGCGCTCAGACCGCAGGACGGCGCTTGCAGGAGAAGCAAATCAGCAGGGACATTAGAAAGGCCTGTTTTCTTAGAGAACCAGCCTCTGGTTGCCGGGAGGAAGGCCGGGGGAAGGGATGGCTGGGGAGCTGGGCAAGGACGTGCACGCGGCTGTATGTAAATGGATCACCAACAAGGCCTGCTGTGAGCACGGGGAGCTGTGCTCCAGGCTCCTCGGCAGCCTGGGCGGGAGGGGGCGTTGGGGGGAATGGATACCCGCATACGTGCGGCTGGGTCCCTTCGCGGTCCGCCTGAAACCATCACGACGTTGTTAATCTGCTACACCCCAATACAAAATAAAAAGTTTACAATAAAATACTCGGGGAAAAAAAGAAAAGAAGGTCTGTTTTACATGATTAATATGCAAATTCAAATGTACATAATACAAATCTGATGGTTCCAGTGATCTCAGCGAATGAACTACTCCTAGAAACTGGTTTAAAAACGAAGCAAAACCCGCAGGCGCGGGAGAAGCAGCCTGGTGTCCGGGGCGAGGCTCGCCGCCCGGGCTGAGGGCCGGGGGTGCAGAGCCGCCGTGCGGAGACCGGGCGGTCCTCCCGCGCAGGGCCGGCGCCCCCCGGCGGCCGCGGCAGGAAGTCCCCGTCACCGGGGACAGCGGCCCCCCGGGCTGGCCAGACCGGCAGACCGGCAGCCCCGCCGCCCCGCCGGGGGCTCCCCGAGCACCGCCCTGCCTCTGAGCAAATCCGCGCTCTTCTCAAACTGTCTCGTTTTTTTCTGGGAAGAGCTTTGGCTGCAGAGTCAAGCGCTTCCAGAAGCCGGAGAGAACTGTGCTCATCAACAGAGGGTCCGCAGTGACCGCAGCGCGGGGACCAGCGCAGGGCTGGCAGCCGCAGGAAGGGGCTGGAGGGGGCAGATCACATATCTTGAACATCAGAAAAGGAACAAAGTGTCCTAAATGCAGAGACATCCAACCACCAGCAGCTCTTATACCACTCCCAGGTTTCTATAGTCACATAATTTTATTCAAGCAGTCACTTCCACGGTTGCCATGACAGCAGAAAAAAAAATTTTTTTAATATAATCATGATAGAAAGAAACAGAAAAAGATTAACTTGCAAGAACTACATTCTAGAGGCTATGAAATACCCCCAATTTGAGGGAAATAAGTAAAAACTACAGGGTTGCTTTCATGTCTCTAAACTATTAGTTTATTCTTACAGTGTTGACACCCGTGAAACAGCTAGAATGAACTACTGCTTAGAAACTCCACTCCAGAAGGAAGAGAAAGAGAGCCAAGGACTCTCCCAGGTTTGAGGGTTTCCATAGACCCTTGACATGAGGTTATTTATTCCGTTTCAACACCCCTGACTGAGGGAGTGCAATGATGTCAGAATTCATTATGGAAAACGAGTCTCAAAAAAAACACTCTCGCCAGCATTCGAGCAGCGGGCACTGGCGAGCAGTCAGAACTCAGGGCTCACCTCCTGCATCTCGCTTCTTGCGCTGGGGGAGCTTGCCTCCGCAGGGGACGGCTCCCAGCAGCTCAGCCGTCACCAAGGAGAAAGGGCCGGCGAGTCCCTGGAGCACCAGCCCGACAGGAGGGCGAAAGCCGCCCACGTCGCCGGGGCCCCAGCCCTGCTTTGCCGGGGGCCCCAGCTGCGGGGAGAGCTCCCCGTCCTCAGCCGTGCCCGGGGCAAACCCAGGCGGGGGAAGGCCCACCCGCGGCCCCAGGTCTCAGTGCCCTGAGGTTGGGGCAGGAGCAGGACCCCCTGAGGACGACAGGGGAGGGGGGTGAGGGTGGTTAGACATTGACTGGCCAGCACCGGCCCCTTCTTGACCTCCTGGGCCCTGAAATCAGCATTTCTGACGGCTGGTCTCTGAAATCTACGTTCTCACGTACAAATTTACAGCAGCGTCTGTTCATGTCCCGTTCTGCTGTGACTCCGAACCGCACATTCAGTTCTTTAATACTGTCGTCACCTGTCTCTATGCTATCAAACGAAGGGGGAAACATGCAGGAAGGAAGCCAGAGCTCCAGAAGCAAACTCTAAACGGAAAACCAAGTCTCAGAGCAGCTCGGAGACTAGAGAATCATTTCACCTCGTGATGGACAGCGACCTCAACAGCAAGCTCAATATATTATTTTACATTACATTCATTTACATTTTCACATACACTTCTTGGGAGCCAGGTGGGAAAATACAATCCCTCCTCTTCCAATTTGTCCTTCCAAATTATCTTCTAGCCTCAGAGTTTGGCCCAGGTCACCAGTGCACTTAAATTCAATATCAACTGTCATTGTCATGCAAACTCATAGTTCTGCTGTGAATAAAATACTTTCCATACAAGATGTCAAATTTCTAGGTCATAAGGGAAAAGTTACTTGTTAGCGTAGGTTCAATATTTTTTCTCCTTGTCTATGGTTGAAAACTTTAAAGATCAATTTTAGAACAAGTCAACACAGTAGATCTCTTAAAGCTAAGAAATCGTTTGACTTTTTCCACGTTATTTTTTTACCAACTGGCGTTTCTGAACCTAAGTGATAAGTTATTTCATAATTACTGAGCACCAAACTTGGGCAGGGCTTCCCCAGAGGCTCAGATGGTAAAGAATCCGCCTGCAATACAGAAGACTTGGGTTTGACCCCTGGGTCGGGAAGATACCCTGGAGGAGGGCATGGCAACCCACTCCAGTATTCTTGTCTGGAGAATCCCATGGACTACAGTACATGGGGTTGCAGAGTCGGACACGATTGAGCGACTAAGAAGAGAACATACTTGGGCAAACTCTGGGAGATGGTAAGGGACAGGGAGGCCTGGCGTGCTGCAGCCCACGGGGTTGTGAAGAGCCAAACCTCCTTACACGGCAGCTCCAGGCTCATCCCCGAGGGTACGTGGTGAGCTAGGGAAAGCACCAGGAGCCAGGGCTGTCTTCACATCCCCGACGAGAACGTAAGCGCCTTGAGGACCCAGGTCTTTGTCCCTCCAACAGAGCCAGCATCCAGAAAGTGCTCAATAACTATGTACTGAATGAGTGAAATTCAGAGCTGCCAGGAGCTGAGTGAACCAACGCCCCGAGGGCACGCGTTTTCTCCGTTTCTTGCCCCCTCCTTTCTCACTGCACACAGATCAGCAGGCAGCTCAGCAAGCGTTACAGTAAACGGAATCCGCCTCTTGCTGGGTCTGCAGCGTGGATGTTGGAGGAGCAGTGACACAGCGGGCAACGCGCCCAGCGTGCCCCGCCTGGCAGCCTCGAGAAGGCTGCGTGCATAAAGAGGAGTTTGAGGCTTTAAAACAAAAAGTCTTTCAGAGAAACTTTGCTGCCCAGGTGCCTTTCCACGAACCCCCGCTCTCTGACCGAAGACTCCTAAGTCATCCTTCAAGACCCGGTCAGAGGCTGCCTTGGAGACCCTTTCCTGCGCTTCCGGGGAAGACAGCACCGCCTCCCGCTGCTGTCCGCAGGGCGCACGTGTTTTGAGCACGGACAACATTCAACACACTGATTTTCACTTGTATCTGTGTCTGCGGCCACCGTAAGGGCACAGGCCCACTGTGTACCCACCTTTCCTTGTCCCAACGGCCTCACAGAGCTGACCAGTTACCCAGAGGCCCTTAGTAAGCTGTGCATCCCCCGGAGAAAGAAACAGACGACCGTGATTTCACATTCGTGACTACACACTAGGAGACGCACCTCACCATGTCTGGACACTGTCATCACTTAGAACTCTAGAAAAACAGAAATGCATCTGGGCTTCCCTGGCGGCTCAGATGGTAAAGAGTCTGCCTGCAAGGCGGGAGACCTGGCCTCTATCCCTGGGTAGGAAAGATGCCCTGGAGGAGGAAATGGCAACCCACTCCAGTGTTCTGGCTTGGATACACCCATGGACAGAGGAGCCTGGAGGGCTACAGTCCACGGGGTCACAGAGAGTCAGACACGGCTGAGGGACTAACACAAAACACAGTGCGTCTCCAGGTCAGTTTCTCTTTGTTCTCAGGTTTGGAAATGCTTCCCCTTCATTTATATGACGTTAGTATTGTCTACATGGAAAAAGTCTGGAATTGAAGCCAGATCTCCCGACCTGGAAAGTGGGAGAAGAAAAAGACATCCTTCACACTCCAGAAGGCCATGTCTGGCCTGCTGTCAGGGAGCTGTTTTTCCCAGAACGGATTCCAGCTTCTCCCTCTGCACGCCCTTCACCTCAGATCCACTAACAGGCGTCCGTGAGGACAGATGGCTCACGGCAGTCAGGGGCCAGGGACCAAACCCACAACCTTGGCCTCGTTAGCAGAGGACTCTCTCTGATCCTGGGGCGAGCCGGCTGTCGCCTGGATACGGCGGAGGGCGTGAGAGCCGCGCGCCGGGCGTCAGCGGCAGGGTGAAGCCTCGAAAGTCTCTCTGCAAACCTAACGAGGATTGTACGAGGCTTAGCAATGAGGGCTTCCTCGTGACAAACGCGGAGCCAACCAGGCGCCCCTCTCAGCCAGCCTGGCGGCCTCGCTGCGGGGAGCAGGTGCCTGTCAGGCAGGACAGGCGCGCGAGGCCTGGGGGCCCTGCTGAGCCCGCCCGCCTCGCGCGCGCCCTCGGCGGGTGATAACTGGACGCCCTGCCTCTGTGTGTGCCGTCATCCAGACGCCAGGCTTCTCTGACTGCAACCCCACGGACCGCAGCACGCCAGGCCTCCCTGTCCATCACCAGCTCCCAGAGTTCACTCAAACTCATGTCCATTGAGTCGGTGGTGCCATCCAACCATCTCATCCTCTGTCGTCCCCTTCTCCTCCTGCCCCCAATCCCTCCCAGCATCAGGGTCTTTTCCAATGAGTCAACTCTTCGCATGAGGTGGCCAAAGTATTGGAGTTTCAGCTTCAGCATCAGTCCTTCCAATGAACACCCAGGACTTACCTCTTTCAGGATGGATTGGTTGGATCTCCTTGCAGTCCAAGGAACTCTCAAGAGTCTTCTGCAACACCACAGTTCAAAAGCATCAGTTCCTCAGTGCTCAGCCTCACATCCATACATGACTACTGGAAAAACCATAGCCTTGACTAGACAGACTTTTGTCAGCAAAGTGATGTCTCTGCTTTTTAATATGCTGTCTAGACAGCCAGATAAACTGCCACAGGGGCTTGAATGGAAGGACAACATACCCTCCTACTGGCTCCCCCCTCATCCTGACTCCCAGGCTCTGGGGAAACACGGGATATAGAAAGGCCTGCCTTCTCCCATCCTCCTTCCTTTTAACCTTTGGAAATGAGTCAAAGGCTGTCCATCCTCATTCAGAAAACAACAGCGAGCATCCACTGGGCACCAGAGGAGGATGCGGGGATGTGGCGCTGGGCCAGCCAACGAGCGTGCTTCCCTCTGAGCCCGGATCCTTTTTGTTTTTAATTTTTATTTACTTATTTTTGGCTGCACCGGTCTTCACTATTCCTGCTCAGGCTTCTCTAGTGGCGGCGAGTGCTGGCTGCTCTCTAGTTGTGGCGTGCAGCCTTCTAATTGCAGTAGCTTCTCTTCTTGCAGAACACGGGCCCGAGGGCACAGGCTCAGTATTGTGGCTCACAGGCTTAGCTGCTCTGCGGCAGGTGGGATCTTCTCAAACCAGGGATCGAACCCATGTCTCTGCATTGGTGGGCAGATTCTTAACCACTGGACCACCAGGGAAGTCTCTGAACTTGGAACTTAATGAGGCTCAGTTTGACCTAAGAGGCCTCTTGGTACCTAATGCAGAGCTGGACTCAATCTCATGGCACTTTTAACAAGCCAAAGCTCACCTAACATCTGAGGCTTGCTCTTCAAAGTATTCACCTGAAAATCAGGTCTCATCTACATTCTCAAACAGCATAGAACACATAATCTGGAGCCAGACCATCTGGGCTCAGACACGAGCTCAGTCACTTAACTAGTTATTGACTGTGGGCAAGTGCTATGCCTTGGTTTCCTCATCTGTAAAATGGGGAGAACAAATGCACTCACCTCATAGACTGGCTGTAGGAATTCAGTGAGTTAATACATGGAGTAAGAGCTTTTTAAGTGTTCACAATTATTATTACTATTACCCTCAAAGCTGTGCCATTGCTCAAAACAGTTTTGAAATTCTGGAATCTACCTTCAAGTTGATATATAGACACACAAGTCTGTTTTACTTCTTTGAAGTCATTTAATACTGAAGAAGAAAAAAGATATTCCCAATTTCATGGATTCATTCACTGTGCTATTTACTGAAAGCCTAAGAAAAGCTGTGACCAACCTAAATAGCATATTAAAAAGCAGAGACATTATTTTGCCAACAAAGGTCCATCTATTCAAAGCTATGATTTTTCCAGTAGTCATGTGTGGGTGTGAGAGTTGGACTATAAAGAAAGTTGAGCGCCAAAGAATTGATGCTTTTGAACTGTGATGTTGGAGAAGACTCTTGAGAGTCCCTTGGACTGCAAGGAGATCCAACCAGTCCATCCTAAAGGAAATCGGTCCTGAATATTAGGTGGAAGGACTGATGCTGAAGCTGAAACTCCAATTCTTTGGCCACCTGATGCAAAGAACTGACCATTGGGAAAGACCCTGATGCTGGGAGGGATTGGGGGCAGGAGGAGAAGGGGACGACAGAGGATGAGATGGTTGGATGGCATCACTGACACAATGGACATGAGTTTGAGCAAGCTCTGGGAGATAGTGATGGACAGGGAGGCCTGGCGTGCTGCAGTTCATGGGGTCTCAAAGAGTCGGACGCAACTGAGCAACTGAACTGAACTGAACGATGCTCACAATGATGAGACAACAACTGATGTCAGGTGGGAAAAAGCTCTCTCCTGGGGCCTTGTGGTCACTCCAACAGCAAAGAATGGTGGCTAGGGGTGCTGGTGTCCATGGGGGAGCAGCAGTCTCCACTGAGAGACTTTTCTCAGTGGTAAGGAATTTGCCTGCCAGTGTAGGAGAGGCAAGCTCAATCCCTGGGTCATGAAGATTTCTTGGGGAAGGAAACAGCAACCCACTCCAGTATTCTTGCCTGGGAAATCCCATGCACAGAGGAACCTGGCGGGCTACAGTCCACGGGGTTGCAAAGGAGTCGGACACAACTCAGCCACTAAAAGAACAAGAACAACAACGGAATCACAGGAGCCAGGTGAAACTCAGAGCTGTGAGCCTGGGTGGCTAAGCCACTAGAGGCAGTTCAGTGGCAGACTCGTGGTTTAGGCAGTTGAGCCACTAACGTGCTAGGAGAAGCTGATACCAAGCTGACAAGAGAACAGTTGGGCACCAACCTCACTCGCTTCCGTGGAGGCACTGTCTGTTCCAGACCAGCCCGGGCGGGAAGACATGCACACGGAGCCCAAGAAGAGGAGAGACGCAGGCCGGGCTCCAAGGGACGCATTTCATTACGAAACCCTGAGACACACCCGGAGCATCTAAATCCATTAAAAAACGTTAATAATAGAGTAGAGGGAAGACCGTTCAGGAGGCAGGGCTGGTCTGCTAACAATGACTTCAAACATTCGTGGCGTCTAAGCCGCAGTCACCCAGTTGGACCATCCTGACCATGCAGTCCCCCGGGCTGGGGGACAGGGGGCAGACAGGACACCGAGGCGAGGGTCCTCCCGGGTGGACCGCACCTGGGCCGCGAGGGGGGCAGAGGGCAGCGTCCACTCCCGTTCTAACACTGGACACAGGAGAAACGCATTTCCAAAACCGCCTCTCAGGACAAAGCTGCAAAAGATATGACAAGTGAGGAGAAGGACTTTAAATCTTCAGGAGTCACGGGTCCAAATGCCTCTAGGAGCCAAGCAGGCAGCAGCAGGGGGTGAGCTGAGCCGGGAGGGGGCCTCGGGTCTGGGGGAGGCGCTCGGCCCTGTGTGGGGGGGGGGGGTTGGCACATTCACATCTGGCAGACCCCCTGGGAGGGGAGGGACCCGTTCACACCCCGGCAGAACCCCTGGGAGTGGAGGGGGAGCTGGGCCGGGGGCAGCACATGAAGTGAAGTCGCTCAGTGATGGCCAACTCCGTGACCCCGTGGGCTGCAGCCTGCCAGGCTCTTCTGTCCATGGGGTCCTCCAGGCAGGAAGACTGGAGTAGGTTGCAATTCCTCCTTCCGGGGATCTTCCCCACCCAGGGATCGAACCCAAGTCTCTTTGGCTCCTGCATTGGCAGGCAGGTTCTTCACCACTGAGCCACCTGGGACCCAGCCCATGACATACTGTGGTCAAACATTTTTTCTCAGCAGACAAGTATTTGGCATGTTCTGTAGTTTTACCCAGGAGGAAACAAAGGCTCAGAGATGTTAAGTAAGGTGCCCGCGGTTATCATGCAGCCCACATACAGGAGAGCTGGTATTTGAACCCGGGCCCAGCCTGACTCCGGTGCCCAGAAAAGCTGACGGGCCCTGTCAGGCAGGAGCCTGCACGCAGCCTGGAAACTGGGCCTAACTCCCGGGTCACAGAGGCGACACGCGGGGGCAGGAGAGAAACGGGAGGAGGCCGGCGGCCGGACCCCGGCTCGGAGGGCGGCCGTGAGTGCGGGCGTCTCGGGGCGCGTCTCTGCCGCCTGGGCCAGCCTTCAGAACCCTGAGGCGGGCCGGGTGGACTCAGAGACTAAGGTTCTCTAAATGACGGTCACACAGAACCCAGTCCGCCCACAAGCGTCCCTTCCACAGCTCTGCTCTCGTCGCAGGCCTGGCGGATGTGGCCCTTCCTGGGGAGCGGCCCAGCCAGCAGGCGGACGGGCGCTCAGCGGACCCTGCAGCCTCTACGGGAAAGCGCTGTGCAAAGCAGCCAGCGGGGCGCTCGGCGCCTGCGGGGAGAGCACTGAATCCGCTCCGTCGGCTAAGCTATCCACAAGCCCCTCCAAGCCATTCAGAAGAGCAGACATATACTCGTGGATCTCAACAAGATCGTTACAGACGAGTCCTCCCGCTCACCAGGAAAGCCGCCCTGAGACTCTGCGCTGCCTCGGAACAGAGAGCGGGTCCGGGGTAAGGCTCGCGGCCCGCCTGCCCCGCGGAACGCTTCTGCGGGCGTCGGGGCGCTTCTGCGGGCGTCGGGGCGCTTCTGCGGGCATCGCAGCGCTTCTGCGGGCGTCGGAGCGCTTCTGCGGGCCTCGGAGCGCTTCTGCGGGCATCGCAGCGCTTCTGCGGGCATCGGAGCGCTTCTGCGGGCCTCGGAGCGCTTCTGCGGGCATCGCAGCGCTTCTGCGGGCCTCGGAGCGCTTCTGCGGGCGTCGGGGCGCTTCTGCGGGCCTCGGGGCGCTTCTGCGGGCGTCGCGGCGCTTCTGCGGGCGTCGGGGCGCTTCTGCGGGCCTCGGGGCGCTCCTGCGGGCCTCGGAGCGCTCCTGCGGGCATCGGAGCGCTTCTGCGGGCCTCGGAGCGCTTCTGCGGGCGTCGGGGCGCTTCTGCGGGCCTCGGGGCGCTCCTGCGGGCATCGCGGCGCTTCTGCGGGCCTCGGAGCGCTTCTGCGGGCCTCGGAGCGCTCCTGCGGGCATCGGAGCGCTTCTGCGGGCCTCGGAGCGCTTCTGCCAGCATGCACCGCCACCGCCTTCTTCGAGGTGACGCGAGCAGGTCCCACGCGGCCCTCAGCCCACTGCTCCGGATGGTTCTCCCACCAACTTAGCGAGCAGCCAGGACCTCTTATCCCCAACTGACAGAGGCAGAATCTGAGTCCCAGAGAGGGAGTGGGCGAGGCCCGCCCGACAGCGCCGGGCCAGCAGCGGAGCCAGGACCCGATCCCCGGCGCAGGGACCGCTCCCCCACCGCGGTTGGCTTCCTTCTCTCCCATCTTTTATTGACCCCCTCCCCCACCCTAACTATTTAACTCCTGTTCTATAAAATATGGGCCTCCCAGGGGGTGCAGTGGTAAAGAATCCGCCTGCCAATGCAAGAGATAAAAGAGATGCGAGTTCGATCACTGGGTGGGGAAGATCCCCTGGAATAGGAAACTCCAGGGGAGTGGGCCTCCCACTCCAGTAATCATGCCTGGCACGGACAGAGGGGGTCACAAAGAGTTGGACCTGACTAGCACGCATGCACACATATAAAATATAGATACAGAAAGCCAGATAAAACAAATATATCACTTACGGAATTATTACAAGGTAGAAATCCTTGTAACTATCACCCAAGTTTTATTTTTTAGTTTTTTTAAAAAGGACTCTTGGCATTCAATCCATCCCAATGAACAAGCCCTTCCCTCCATCCAAGGGAGGTACTGGGTTTCCCTTGTGGCTCAGCTGGTAAAGAATCCAACCGCAATGCTGGAGACCTGGGTTCAGTTCCTGGGTTGGGAAGAGCCCCTGGAGAAGGGAAAGGCTACCCACTCCAGTATTCTGGCCTGGAGAATTCTAGGGACTGTGTAATCCATGGGGTCGCAAAGAGCTGGACACGACTGACGACTTTCACTTTCCATCCAAGGTAAATGTGCCCTTGACTCTCACACTCATCGCTTCACTCCACTTCGTTACAGCTTAATCACGCAAGCACATATCCTTCACGAGAGTTTAATCATGCCTGCTTGTTTTTCCTGATGAGTCTTTAAAATCTCTCTTAATCTACAGGTTCTCCTTCTATCTCTTTCCTTCCGTTACAATTTACCGGTAAAAGAATCTGAGCGGTCTGACTCGAGAGTTTCCCATTGGCTGGAAAACCACAGTCATGCAGATCACCATAGTCTTCCTTTCCCTGTATTTCTTGCATCTCGGGGCTGGATTTCAAACCTTAACCCGTTCAGGTTCCATCCCTTTGCGAGAATTTGCTGGTGGCGTGTTCTCTGTCAGGAGGCATGTGGGGTCTGGCTGTGGCTCTTTGTTGATGTTAGCAGCCCTTGACATTTGATGGATAGAGATATTTATTCACTGGAGTTACAAGATGGTGACATTGTACTTCTGTCACCACATTTTCATTTACTAGCTGGAGTAATTTTATAGGGAGGTATTTCCTTTCATCTAACATTTGGTTTTCCATTTCACATAGTAAAGGTAGGAAAAATGTCCGATTCTTTCTTTTTGTCTACTTTGTTGGATACTGAATTAGAACTCACAAATTTAAACACATCTGATGGGACTGCTGCAATTCTTATCCTTTCTGAAATTCAAATTGCCCCATATACAGCCGGAACTCCATGTTAGAAAACATGGCCTGAGAAATCTTTCATCGTTCTCTTGCTGACTGAAATGCAGAGATTTTACAAGCTTGTCTTATTTATTTCCTACCCAGAAATGAATGAGGTTTCTTTCATTGGAAAATGATACTTCAGGCTCACACTCAAGGCACTAGGGATGGTCACTGCTACTGGGCCAGGCACTGAGTTGGACCTCCTCCCCTCTCTTTCTCCCTCTGAAGGACTTACTTTAAGGACTGTCCCTCTCTCTCTCAGCCTCTTCCGGTCGCTGTCTCACACACAAGCATATGTGTGTATTTACACACATGCACACACAGTCATTCAAGTCAGTCATTCACATTTAGGATTATACTTTATATATTATATATACTTTATATACATTATTATTATATGTATACCTTATTTATATATTAATATACTTCATGTATATCCTACAGATTCTTTACCAGCTGAGCCACCAGGGAAACCCAGGATTACACTACAGTTAACCCGCGCTGGAGAGGGTGTGGAGAGAAGGGAGCCCCCCTACACTGTTGGTGGGAACGTGAGGTGGTGTGGTCACTATGGAGACCACTGTGAAGGCTCCTCAGAAAACTAAAACTGGAATTATCATACGATCCAGAAGTCATGTTCCTGGGCGTATACCCGGACAAGACCATAATTCAAACAGATCCATGCATCCCTATGCTCACAGCAGCGCCGTTCACAACAGCCAAGTCACGAGACACCCCGAAGATCCCTTACCAGATGGACAGATACAGATGCCGCGGTGCCTGCTGGGCAGACACCCGAGAAAACCAGAGCTGAAGGGACGTGCCCCAGTGTTCACTGGAGCGCTGTTTATAGCAGCCGGGACACGGACGCGACCCAGATGTCCATCTGCAGACGATGGACACAGAAATTGTGGTACATATATACAATGGAGTATTACTCAGCTATCAAAAAGAATGCATTTAAGCCAAGTCAGTCCTAATGAGGTGGATGAAGCTAGAGCCTATTAGACATGAATGAAGAAAGAAGTGTTAGAATGAAGTCAGTCAGAAAGAGACAAATACTGTATATTAACACGTGCATATGGAATCTAGAAAGATGGTACTGATGAGCCTGTTTTCAGGGCAGCAGTGGAGATGCAGAGAACAAACCTGTGGACACCGTGGTAGGGGGGACACATTGAGAAAACAGTGTAAAAACAGATACATCACCACGTGTAACACAGAGCCAGCGGGGATTGCCGGGTAACACAGGGAGCTCAACCCAATGCTCATGACAGCCTCGAGCGGTGGGATGGGAGAGAGAAGGGAGCGAGGTTTAGGAGGGAACGGTCACAGGTGCACCTGTGGCTGATTCACACTGATTTACGGCAGAATCCAACACAATATTGTAAATCAATTATCCTCCCCCCAAAAAAGTGGTACATATGTAAAACGGAATACTACTCAGCCATAAAAAACAATGCAATAATGCCAATTGCGGCAACATGGATGCAACTAAAGGTTAGTGCACTAGGTGAAGTAAGTCAGAAAGAGAAAGACAAATACTGGATGATGTCATTTATATGTGGAATCTAAAATGTGGTACACATGAACCCATCTACAAAACACTCACAGACAGAACAGACGTGCCGCTGCCAGGGGAGAGGAGGGTGGTAGGACGGGAGGTAGGGGATTTGCAGGGACACGTTATGTGTCGTACGGATATACCACAGGGTCCTGCACGGAACTATACTCAATGTCCCGTGATAAACCACGATGGGAGAGGATGTTTTAAAAAGAATGTCTATATGTGTTCAGTGAGTCACTTTGCTCTACAGCAAATTCAGGACTAGAGTTTTTTCCTTGATTTCTTCTATCTTAAATGCATGCTGTCTTTCTCTCATACCAAGACTCCTGATTCGAAAGGACATAGGGGAAAAAAGAAATAGAATATTCCATAAATATTAATCTGCCCTATTTTATGTTGTACAAAATGTCTCACGGTATCAATACCACCATCATTATGATTACAGAAAAGCTAAAAAAACTTATTTTCTGTACATGTTATTAGTATTCTCCTTTCACTTACTAGTTTATGGTTATACTATATCCATTATGAGACAAAGAAATAGGGAAGCAGGACATATGCCTAGAAAAAAAGAAGAGTCAAATACTGAATGCAGAGTTCCAAAAAATAGCAAGGAGAGAAAAGAAAGCCTTCCTCAGCAATCACTGCAAAGAAATGCAGGAAAACAATAGACTGGCAAAGACTAAAGAGCTCTTCAAGAAAATTAGAGATACCAAGGGAACATTTCATGCAAAGATGGGTACAATAAAGGACAGAAATTGTATGGACCTAACAGAAGCAGAAAATATTAAAAAGAGGTGGCAAGAATACACAGAAGAACTATACAAAAAATATCTTCATGACCCAGATAACCATGATGGTGTGATCACTCACCTAGAGCCAGACATCCTGGAATGTGAAGTCAAATGTGCCTTAGGAAGTATCACTATGAACAAAGGTAGTGGAGGTGATGGAATTCCAGTTGAGCTATTTCAAATCCTGAAAGATGATGCTGTCAAAGTGCTGCACTTAATATGCCAGCAGATTTGGAAAACTCAGCAATGGCCACAGGATTGGAAAAGGTCCGTTTTCATTCCAATCCCAAAGAAAGGCAATGCCAAAGAATGTTCAAACTATTGCACAATTGCACTCATCTCACATGCTAGCAAAGTAATGCTCAAAATTCTCCAAGCCAGGCTTCAGCAATACGTGAACTGAGAACTTCCAGATGTTCAAACTGGATTTAGAAAAGGCAGAGGAACCAGAGATCAAATTACCAACATCCACTGGGTCATTAAAAAAGCAAGAGAATTCCAGAAAAACATCTACTTCTGCTTCATTGACTACGCTAAAGCCTTTGACTATGTGGATCACAACAAACTGTGGAAAATTCTTCCAGAGGTGGTAATACCAGACCACCTTACCAGCCTCCTGAGAAATCTGTATGCAGGTCAAGAAACAACAGTTAGAACCAGACATGGAACAATGGACTGGTTCCAAATTGGGAAAGGAGTATGTCAAGGCTGTATATTTTCACCCTGCTTATTTAACTTATATGCACATCATGCAAAATGACAGGCTGGATGAAGCACAAGCTGGAATCAAGATTGCTGGGAGAAATATCACTAACCTCAGATACATAGATGACACCACCCTTATGGCAGAAAGCAAAGAACTAAAAAGCCTCTTGATGAAAGTGAAAGAGGAGAGTGAAAAAGTTGGCTTAAAATTCAACGTTCAGAAAACTAAGATCATGGCATCTGGTCCCATCATTTCATGGCAAATAGATGGGGAAACAATGGAAACAGTGACAGACTTTATTTTGGGGGGCTCCAAAATCACTACAGATGGTGATTGCAGCCATGAAATTAAAAGAAGCTTGCTCCTTGGAAGAAGAGCTATGACCAACCTAGACAGCATGTTAAAAAGCAGAGACATTACTTTGCCAACAAAGGTCCATCTAGTCAAAGCTATGGTTTTTCCAGTAGTCATGTATGGGTGTGAGAGTTGGACCATAAGGAAAGCTGAGTGCCGAAGAAATGATGCTTTTGAACTGTGGTGTTGGAGAAGACCCCTGAGAGTCCCTGGACTGCAAGGAGATCAAACCCATCAATCCTGAAGAAAATCAGTCCTGAATATTCATTGGAAGGACTGATGCTGAAGCTGAAACTCCAATAGTTTGGCCACCTGATGCGAAGAACTGACTGGTTGGAAAAGACCCTGATGCTGGGAGGGATTGAAGGCAGGAGAAGTGGGTGACAGAGAATGAGATGGTTGGATGGCATCACTGACTCAATGGACATGAGTTTGAGTAAACTCCAGGAGTTGGTGATGGACAGGGAGGCCTGGCATGCTGCAGTCCATGGGGTCACAAAGAGTTGGACACGACTGAGGGACTGAACTGAACTGAACTGAAGTCAATATAAACTCACTCTGAATTAGCCTCTGTGTTGGATTTAGCCAACAAAGACTTCAAAGTATCTGTTATAAATATGAACAAAGAATAGAAACTATGTTTAAAGATTAAAAGGAAGTAATGAGTCAGCGAATAGGGAATCTCAATAGAGAAAGGGAAACTATAAAAATTAACCAAGGGGGATTTTAGAGTTAAAAAGTATAACTAAAACGAAAAGTTCCCCAAATGGACTCAACAGCAGCTTTGAGATAGCAGAGAAATCATTGAACTTAAGATAAATTAATAAAAATCATCCAATCCAAAGGAAAGAGGGAAAAGAAGGCTGAAGAAAAAGAGAGACACATAATGATAAAGCTACTGAAAAACAAAGACAAAAATCTTGTAAGTAACAACTGAAAAATAATTAATCACATAGAGGGCAACAACAGTTAAGATTAATAGTGACTTCTCATCAAACATAGTGGAAGCTATCTGCCTGGCAATGCAGGAAATGCAAGATACCCGGCTTCAGCCCCTGGGTTGGGAAGATCTCCTGGGGCTGGAAACGGCAACCCACTCCAGTGTTCTCGCCTGGAAAATTCCACGGGCAAAGGAGCCTGGTGGGCTATAGTCCACGGGGCCGCAAAGAGCCAGTCATGACTGAGTGACTGAGCTTTGCGTATATGTTGCATTATACCCAAAATGATGAAAGAAAAAAAAATTATCACCAAGAATTCTATAGAGTGTAAAGTTGTCATTCAAAAATGATGGCAAAATAAAGACATTCCCAGATAAACAAAAAGCGGGAGAATTCACAGCTAGCAGACATGCACAACACAAAATTTTACAGGAAGTCCTTCAGACTCCCGGGGAAGGACAAGGGAGGGCAACGTGAAACCTCAGGAGTAACCTGGTCAGAGCCTAGAAATGCGAATATTTGAGTGAATATAAAATACTGTGCAAATATACTTTCAAATCTCGTCTTCTTTAAATTTCTATTAAAAATAGGATTGTATGAGGAATGAATTATTATATTGCACTGTTGTGTTTATAATATATCCACACACTGGTAGCAAAAGAAAGAAGCTATATTAGAATAAAGGATGAAGCTATAGTAGAGCCAAACTTTATATTTTACTGAAATAATTGATAATTTAAGATATGTTTTATAATTCATGGAGAAATCACCGTAAAATCTTTCAAAAAAATATAGGTTAAAAAATCAACAGAAGAATTAAAATGTAATACTGAAAGGTATCTGTTTAATACAAAAAAGGGTAATAAGAAGGAATAAAGAATTCAAAACTATATGAAACACAGAGAAACAAAAGAGCAAAATGGCAGGTGTAAATTCAATTATTACATGTGAGTGAGCTAAATATTCCAATCAAAAGGCAGATTTTCTAATACTGGATAAAAAAGGAAACTCCAACTATCTGCTGTCTACAAGAGATATGCGAGAGATGTGTTTTAACTCAAAGACACAGAATTGAAAGCAAAGGATGAAAAAGATACACTACGTGTTGAGTAACCACAGATGGCTGGAGTGGCTATATGAACATCAGATAAGACAGACGCGTGGTGAAGAAATGTCACTGGAGGCACAGAGGCATCTGTGAAAGAGCCTGCGCTAACACCTTGCTCTGTGGCTCTCCCTAAGGTCAGGCGGGAGCAGCAGAAAGAGGTCTGATCGCACCACGGCCATCCGACGTGTACTGAAGACTCTCGACAGTGCAGTAGGCGACTGTAGAAATAAAAGGTATATAAGCTTGAAAAGGAGGAAGTAAAGCTGTTTTTATTCATAGATAACACAATCCCATATGGAAAAACCCTAAGTAATTAATCTATTAAAAATTATAAGAACTAGTTAATAAGTTTAGCGAGGTTGCAAGATAGAGCATCTACTTATAAAAATCAATAGTATATATAGAAGAGCAAATAATAATCTGAAAACGAAATTAAGAAAACAATTTCATTCACAATAGCATAAAATGAATAAAATAGGAACAAATTTAACAAGAGATTAAAAACCTATGCAATAAAAACTACAAAACATATTTGAGAGAAATTAAAGAGAATCTAACTAAAAGAAGAGACAGTGGATTGGAAGATTCACTATTGTTAATGTGGTGTTTTTGTTTAGCTGCTAAGCCATGCCCTGCTCTTTTGCGGCCCCACGGACTGTAGCCCACCAGGCTCCTCTGTCCATGGCTTTCCTAGGCAAGAACACTGGAGTGGGTTGCCATTTCCTCTTCCAGGGGATCTTCCCGAGGCAGGGATCAAACATGAAACTCCTGCATTGCTGGTGGATCCTTTAACGCTGAGCCACCACGGAAGCCCACTGTTAATGTGATAATTCTCCTTAAACTGACCTAGAGCTTCACTGCCACCCTTACCAAAATCCTGGGAGGCACTTTTTTTTTTTTTTTTTTTGGTAGAAATTGACAAGATGATTCTAAAATTCATATTGGAAATATCAAAGACTGAGATAGACAAAATAATTTTGAAAAAGAACAAAGTTAGAGGACTTATACTATCTAATTTCAAAATTTGCAATAAAGCTGCATACTCAAGATGATGTGCTATTGACTTAAAGAATAGATACATAATGACACAAAATACAGATTCCAGAAATAAAGTAATCTTTACTAAAGTGTCAAGACAATTTAATGGGAAAAGAGTTGATTTTTCAACAAATGGTGCTAAGACAACTGGATATCCAGATGCAAAAAAAAGAAAAGAAATTAACTTAGATTCTTACTTCACAACATACTCAAACATTAACCCAAAATAGATTAGAGACCTACATGTAAAACCTAAAACTATAAAACTTCTGGAATAAAACACAAGGAGAAAAATCTCTATAGTCTTGGATTGGGCCAAAATGTCTTAGATATGACACCAAAGGATGATCCAAAAAAGAAAAACTAGTTAAGTTGGACTTCATCAAAATTTCCTCTTCAACTGACATAACTGAAAAAAATGAACACCAGCCAGAGACTGGCAGAAAATATTTGCAAATATGTATCTGACTAAGTTTTTGTATCTAGAAATACATGAAGAACTGTTACAACATGATAAGAAGACAACAATCCAACTGAAAACAGGGCAAAAGATCTGAATAGATGTTTCACCAAAGAAGATACAGGAATAGCTAACAGCCACATGCAAAACTGCCCAACGTCATTAACTGCTGGGGAAATGGAAACTAAAATCACGATGAGACACCACTACAAACCCCCTGCCTGTGTGTGTTAGTTGTTCGGTCGTGCCCAGCTCCTTGCAACCCAGTGGACTATAGCCTACCAGGCTCTTCTGTCCATGGGATTCTCTGGGCAAGAATATTGGAGTGAGTTACCATTTCCTTCTCCAAACCCAGTGGACTGGCTTTAATTTAAAAGTTGACAACACTAAGGGTTGAAGAGAATGGAAAGAAGCTGGAACTCTGATATTGCTGCTAGGAAAGGCACCTTAAAATGGCGCAGTCGCTTAGGAAAATAGCTTGGCAGTTCCTTAAAAGTTAAACATAAACGTATTGTCCTTTCGTCTAGTGTCACTTGGCCAGTTTTCATTCTGCTCTCAGCATTGTCCTCGTCGTGGGGCCCAGTCCCAGCAAAGAGCCCTAGAGGGGTGGTTCCAAGTCTCCGGAGGGGCCGGACCACTCCAGCCCCTCAGCTCTCACTTGGCAAAACTCTTTCATTTTCAGCTGCAAATCCCAAATTGGCCAGACAAGCTTTCCAGTAGTCTTGCTGGCTATTTCTGGGTCTCCTGTTCGCAGGCCCCTGAATACCCCATTGCTGCCTTCTGCTTTCTCCCACACAAACGCAAATAACACGCTTGTCTCAAGCTGCTGGAAGTCTGTCCCTGTTAGCTTGTATATACTTTAAGGTTCATGAGTACATTTTGTCATCTAGTTTTGTTCTAAATGTTGTTCATGGGGTTTTGGTTTTGCTATCCGGTTACTGTTTTTTTAATGTCAAGATATGAGAAGACCCCCAAACTCTGCTCCCACTGCTGTTATCTTCCCAGATTTCTCAGCTGCTCATTCGGATCATCTCTTCTAAAGTGAAAACGTGTTGCTTGGTCACTGAGCCTTACCTGACTCTGTGAACCGATGGACTGTAGCCCCCCAGGCTCCCCTGTCATTGGGGTTCTCCAGGCAAGAATACTGGAGTGGGTAGCCTTTCCCTTCTTCAGGGGATCCTCCCGACCCAGGGATCGAACCCTCATCTCCCACACCGCAGGCGGATTCTTTACCGTCTGAGCCGCCAGGGAGCTGAAAAACCCTAATTTATCATGCTTACCGTGTGCCAGGCACTGTCCAGACACTCTGCTTACTAAGGCATGACACGTGAAGCAGGCACTGTTGCCACCCTCAGTTTACAAGTGAGGGGAATGAACCACAGGGAGGTCAAGGGCATGGCATTCTCAGGAGAGAGGATTCACACCCAGGTTGTTGCATCCAGAGTCAGTGCTCACTAACCCCTAGACAGTGCTGCCTGCCAAGAGCACATCAAGCGTGTTGTCCTGCCTGGGAGCTCTAGCATTCAGTCACGACCACCATCCCTGCCCGCCTCCCCGGCAGGCCTCCTGAAGACGGTGCTGTCCCCCAAAGACGGAGTGCAGAGGTCAGCTCTGAGCAACGCGGTGAACACTCCAGGCTGCTCCAGGACCCCCCAGCCCGTCTCCCCACTGCAGCGCTGTCACCGGGTCCTATAACTCCTTGTTGACATCTCTGTCTTCCCCATGAGCTCACAGAGCATTTTTCATTCATCTCAAATCCCAGAGCTTATCCTAGAGACTGGCATCCAGCAGGCTCTCAATAAATGTACATGGAACTGAGCAGGCAATAGCTTCTCAAAAAAAAAAAAAAAAAAACTAGCTCAAAATGTACTTGAAAGCAATATAATTGCATCTTTAAAAAAAAAATCTGTAATTCAGAAGTTTTACCAAGTCTGGCTAATGAGTTTTTCTGGGCATTTCTTCAGAAGAAATACAGTATCAGATTCTTCCTGGTATTTTAACTGCTTGTTTCCAACATGCAGAGATTGCTGCTTCTGATGCTAATTTGCCAGGGAGATTCAAAGGAGAAGCAGCTCCCACGCCCGTCAACTACGCATCTGCCAGCAAAGAGAAGATACCGGGGAAGAGCCGGCAGAAGTGAAGGCACGGTGTGTCTGCACCAGGCCGGGAGGGTTACCTCCAGAGCCATCTGTGAGAGAAGAGAAAAAGGCACCCCCAAAACAGAGGAAGGTGCAGAAACCAACGTCAGTTGAAAGAAACAATTCGTTAACCATTACGAGCCTTACAGTTTCATGTAGGACTGTGCTGTGAGAACATAGATATCCTTACCGATGTGCGGTCAGTGGCAGACATTGCTCCACAAACATAAAGGCAGGTCTTTGTAAGAAAATGTATGGCCCCTCTCCTTTTCAAGAGAAGGTTCTAGCATTTCCTAAGAAAAGTCATAATTTCTCCAAAGATATCTCAGTCATTTTCTGGGCGTTAGCTCAATCTCTCTCTGACTCTCTGTAAGAGCTACTAAAAATATCTCTGCAAAAAAGAAAAAAAAGAAAGAAAGAATAGAGAGAAAAATGATGACTTAGAAACAGGTAGGAAATATCTCTTGAAAAGAGCTGGGGCCTCGACCCCACGCCCTGCCCTCACAGAACACATTCCCGCGTTTGGCACCCACGCCGGGGCAGCGGGGAGGCAGGAGGATGAGCGCGGCCCGGCTGGGACCCAGAGCAGCAAAGCTGCCGGCTCGCCCACGGCCCCGCCACCCAGCCGCTTCCCCAGCAGGCACATCTGGACTCGCTCCACGGCACGGACGTCACCGAATTACCAAGAAAGCTCCCCGCAGTCTGACAGGCGCAGAGGGTGAGAGCTGGCTTCCTCCTTGACCAGAAGGGACATGAATTCCTCTTTCCCAGTACACACGTGTCATTTCAGAGGTCTGCCCTCGAGCGCTGCCTGCAAAGCCCGCACTGAGACAGGCTCGTAGGCTTCTGTGCCTAACTTCACTCCGTGAGATGTCAACTCAAAGAGCTACAGATTAAAAAAAAGAAAAAAAAACATGCGGGTCTGGGAGGCTCTGGGAGCAAGGTTCTCAACACTAAGCCATGGAAGAGGTGGGAACCCTGAATCCAGACGAGTCTGGGCTTAAGGAAGGAGGCTGACCAGCACCACGCTGCCACCCAGAGATGAAAGAGTCCGTCAGACCTGCCCGGGGGTCTTTGTTCAGGCACTCAATCGTGTCCGACTCTTGGCAACCCCACAGACTGTAGCCCGCCAGGCTCCTCTGACCATGGGACTTCCCAGGCAAGGATACTGGAGTAGGAAGCCATGCCCTTCTGCAGGGGATCTTCCCCACCCGGGGATCGAACTGGTGTCTCCTGCATTGGCAGGAGGATTCTTTACCGCTGAGTCACCAGGGGAGCCCGCTGCTTGGGGAGCATCTTATAACGCAGCCGCCACCACTGCAAACAGCCTTGTCGCAGAGATAAGGCAGACGGCAGAAGCCCCGGTGATCATCCCAGAAAACACATTGTTTCTGACTGAGGACAAGGAAATGATTTGATACCTGGCCCCCTCCACCCTCTTTCAACGGAAGGACGTCATCTCTCAGGAAGATGCGGAAGGCCCTCCCACCAAGCAGCTGCGGCAGGACCAGGAGCCCGCGAGCCCCGTCCAGGCGGCCGCGGCCGCCCGACTCCCCAGGACTAGCACCCCACTCGGCACTCAGCGCTCAGTACACGCATGCTGCGTCCACTCATTCTAAAGAGGTCACACAACTGTCAGGCGTCTATGAGCCACAGCCATCCCCGAACAGGAGGAGCTCACTCACTCTCTCACTCATCCACACACAACCGTAGACAGACCCAGATCCCTCCCCAAACCAAACAGACAAAAGTTCCCGGAACTTGTATGCCAGTGAAGGGAGACAGACAATAAACAGATCAGGAAAAAAATATATAATGCAGGAAAGGGTTAACAAATCCCTTTCTTCTCCTGCTTGAGGATCTGACCTGAGGTTAACTTTTTAGCTCTGCTTCTCTGGAAACCTAATTAAAGTTACCCATAGAATGTCAATTGTGTTACGAGGCAACATTGTTTATGTTAAAAATGACCCCTGATTGATAACTTGCATCTGGACTGGAAGGAGCTATAAATATCTGATGTGGACAACACAGCTTTGGGCTTCCTTGAATGTGATGACTTACGACTGAGTGTCTCCCCAGGGAGACATTAAGTCAGGACAGAGCCCACCCCCACCCCATGCGAGGTTCCTTCTCTAGCTCAGGAGCTGTCACTCCATGACGGGAGGGGCGAAGCTCGCAGGTGGCCGGATGGACAGTCCAGCCAACATTCACACAGGGGAGAAGCCCCCGATGCTGCCCTCCTGGCAACCTTTGATTCTATTCTGGATCCATCTCAACAGACAGATGCCAACTGTGGCAGGTGAGTCTTGAGGGTTGGAATGCTCAACAACCTAAGAAGATCCTCGTAAGCTCTGTTCACAGTATACTTGATGCTGGTTAAATGCTGTTTGCTCAGTCACTCAGTCGCATCCGACTCTCTGCGACCCCATGGACTGTAGCCTGCCAGGCTCCTCTGCCCATGGGGTTCTCCAGGGAAGAGCACTGGAGTAGGAAGCCATTCCCTTCTCCAGGGGACTTCTGGACCCAGGGATTGAACCTGGGTCTCCTGCACTGCAGGTGGATTCTTCACCATCTGAGCCACCAGGGAAGCCCAATGCTGAGGATAATAAAGCAGAGCGTAAGAGTGGGCTGGTTGAACCACATGCCACTGATGACAGTTTAGGATCCTTTCAGGTCTAAACAACACTTCCCACCCCACTCTGCCTTTGCGAGTTAGCTCCTGAGCACCAATCCATCTTCAGGCTCTGCTCAGACACGAGCTGGGGAACCTCCCCAGGTCAGCTTCATTTACAGACGGAGTCTCACAGCAGGGGGTACCTTGCCTCCTTAGCACCATCTTGGGGTACAGCCATACTCCCAGGAATATAAGGACCCAGTTTCTTTCTGAGAGCAAGAAGTATGTCTGGCTGCTCACCATGTCACCCCCAGCACCTGGAGAACGTCTGGCAGGAGTGGGAGCTGAATAAACTCTGGCAGAACAAGTGAATTTAATAACAAACCATCTGAAACTAAACAGCAGTGGGCCGCGTTCCTCACTCCCCACTGTATGTTCCTGCTGTGTCTGTTCATTGATGATACCCCGTCCAGGGTATGACCCGAGAGTCGGCCAGCTAACACTGTCATCTGTATCAGAAGATTCCAGAGTCAATCTCCGGTCGTATCAGGAGTTATTGGGAAATATATTTTTTAAAAAAGTTAATTTTGATTTTGAGACACCACTGTTATATAACCATCTCTTTTGGGGGAACTTGCAAAGTGAAAGGCTAAATTTAAAAAGATAGTATTGCCTTCTTGCTAAGGCTTAAGCCCACTTAGTGGTTATTTATTTTCCTGTTGGACTAGAAAATCCACTGGGATCTTTTGCTGTCTCTACCCTAGCTGCTGGCACATAAATGTTTGATGGATGAATAAATAAGTGAATGAATAAACAAACAAAGAATCTCCCCCTTCCCCCCAGTAAAACAGAAAATCACTATCTTAGACAAGTTCAAGGTGAAGAACTGGGGTAACTTCCTGCACCCGCTCATCTGCAGGGAGTTCTAACTCTGAATGGTGGCTGAGGGGGCAGCCTGCAGCTGGGAGAACCATGTGGGGAGGGGCCTTTGAGAGCTGCCATCAACTGCCAGTTAGTTCACCGGCCCCCTCTCCCCTCCCCTCCCCATCCTCCCCCACCTGGGACTTCGGGAGCCTAAGACAGCCCACCCTATTCTCCTCCTGAAGCCAAGGACAGGCCAACACGATGCACCCCCCTGGCTGGACGCTGACGACGCTTCGATGACACAGGCCGCTCACACGCAGTGCCCGCTAACACGCATGCAGTGCCCGCAAAGCAAGCAACGGCCCGTCCCCATAATTCACTCCCCATATTCATTCACGGAAAGCAGCCCTGGAGTTTCAGAAGTAAAACCCACAAAGATTCCTTTGTTTTCGTATTAAAGTTTTGACGGCACTAAGGGATGAGCCAGACCCAGTCTACACTGAAACGAAACAGAGACGCCTTGGCTGAGGCTTATTACATAAATAATGACACCTAGACTGATGTTAAAGTCCTTATTTTCTGAGTGTAATGTGTTCTTTGCTGCTCAGCTCTCCATTTTCAAGAACACTAGCTGGGCAGTTGGTGCAAGTGGCGAGGAAACGGGGCTGGGGGCCGGGAGGAGGCCAGGTCCCAGCACAGCCACCAACTAGCTCTGTGACCCTGGGTCAGTCACCCTGCCTTGTCTGATCCCCCTCTTTTTTTTTTTTAAAAAAACACTTTTAGGTTTACAACCACATGGACAGGCAAGTACAGAAATTTCCCATATACCCCCTCACCCCATATACACAGCCGCTAACAACATCGCTCACCAGAGTGGCCTTTTTTTTTACACCAAGGATAACCTACATGGACGCATGTTCATCACCAAAGTCCACGGTTCACCTTAAGGTTCTCGGTCAGGAAGGGAAGAGTGCTGCACACTCCGCGGGTTTGGACAAAAGTCTAACGACACCGAGCCTCACCGGCGGGCTCCCTGCTGGCTCGGCAGGAGATGCGGGTTTGCTCCCTGGGTCGGGAAGATCCCCTGGAGGAAGAGGAAATGGCAACCCACTCCAGTATTCCTGCCTGGGAAACCCCTGCCAGGCCACAGTCCATATGGCTGAAAAGAGTCAGACACGACCTAGGGACTCAACAACAATCCTTCACCACAGTGGCACACACAGTCCTCTGACTGCCCTAAAAAACTCGCGTATTCTGTGCATCCATCGCCCCTCTCCCCCAGACTCCTGGCAACCGCTGATCTTTTTATTCTCTCCATAGTTTGGTCTCTTTAAGAATGGCATATAATTGGGATCCTTGTTTTTCCTTTGAAAAGAGAGGTTCAAAGCCTTTACGTCTGTAAGAACCACTCAGGGCCCACCCACAGGGACTGAACAGTTCTGGGTGACAAGTTACCCACCAAACACTGCAGCTCTGCTTCCAACACGCAGCCCTGCAGCCCGGCCCCGCCCTGCGGCACTCAAGGCACAGGGGACACGTGCAGGGGTTCGAGGGGCGGCCACAGGTCTCGATGAACCCAGATTCCTGCGGCGTGTGTCGCAGACAGATGAGTCATTTCTGCAGGCCGACCGCTCTGAGCACAGCTCAACACTGCCTTGTCTACTGACTGTTTCCCAGCCAAAATGTAAACCCCATCAAGGCAGTGACTGGGTCTGACTTGTTCACTTAGAACAGTGTTTGGTGCTAGTAAACAACCTAGTGAGGTTCTAGATAAATATTGACTGAATGGTCGTTCAGCATGATTTCTGTGGGTCTCAGAGTTCCCGTCTCTAAAGGGCCCTGATTTTTTTTTTTTTAACGTGAAAGCGGAAGTCGCTCAGTTGTGTCTGACTCTTTGCGACCCCATGCACTATACAGTCCATGAAATTCTCCAGGCCAGAATACTGGAGTGGGTAGCCTTTCCCTTCTCCAGGGGATCTTCCCAACCCAGGAATCAAACCCAGGTCTCCCACATTGCAGGCAGATTTACCAGCTCTCCCACATTTACCAGCTGAGCCACAAAGGAATTTTTAATGTGCTCTAACCCATTTCAGGTTGAGCATTCTTTGACATTGCCTTTCTTTGGGACTGGAATGAACACTGACCTTTTCCTGTCCTGTGGCCACTGCTGAGTTTTCCAAATTTGCTGGCATATTGAGTGCAGCACTTTCACAGCATCATCTTTTAGGATTTGAAATGGCTCAACTGGAATTCCATCACCTCCAATAGCTTTGTTCTTGGTGATGCTTCCTAAGGCCCACTTGACTTCACATTCCAGGATGTCTGGCTCTAGGTAAGTGATCACACCATCGTGATTATCTGGGTCGTGAAGATCTTTTTTGTATAGTTCTTCTGTGTTTTCTTGCCACCTTTTCTTAATATCTTCTGCTTCTGTTAGGTCCATACCATTTCTGTCCTTTATTGAGCCCATCTTAGCATGAAATGTTCCCTTGCTATCTCCAATTTTCTTAAAGAGATCTCTAGTCTTTCCCATTCTATTGTTTTCCTCTATTTCTTTGCATTGATCGCTGAGGAAGGCTTTCTTATCTCTCCTTGCTATTTTCGGAACTCTGCATTCAAATGGGTATATCTTTCCTTTTCTCCTTTGCTTTTAACTTTCCTTCTTTTCACAGCTATTTGTAAGGCCTCCTCAGACAGCCATTTTGCTTTTTTGCATTTCTTTTTCTTGGGGATGGTCTTGATTCCTGTCTTCTGTACAATGTCATGGCATCTGGTCCCGTCATGGCAAATATATGGGGAAACAGTGGCTGACTTTATTTTTCCGGGCTCCAAAATCACTTCAGATGGTGACTGCAGCCATGAAATTAAAAGACGCTTACTCCTTGGAATGAAAGTTATGACCAACCTAGATAACATATTAAAAAACAGAGACATTACTTTGCCAACAAAGGTACATCTAGTCAAGGCTATGGTTTTTCCAGTGGTCATGTATGGATGTGAGAGTTGGACTGTGAAGAAAGCTGAGCACTGAAGAATTGATGCTTTTGAACTGTGGTGTTGGAGAAGACTCTTGAAAGAGTCCCTTGGACTGCAAGGAGATCCAACCAGTCCATCCTAAAGGAGATCAGTCCTGAGTGTTCATTGGAAGGACTGATGTTGAAGCTGAAACTCCAATACTTTGGCCACCTCATGCAAAGAGCTGACTCCTTGGAAAAGACCCTGATGCTGGGAAAGATTGAAGACAGGAGGAGAATGGGACGACAGAGGATGAGATGGTTGGACGGCACCACCGACTCAATGGACATGGGTTTGGGTAAACTCTGGGAGTTGGTGATGGACAGGGAGGCCTGGTGTGCTGCAATTCAGGGGTCTGCAAAGAGCCGGACACGACTGGGTGACTGAACTGAACTGAACACATTTCAGACTCTTTCATCCAAAATGCAGTACTTGGATGCAATCCCAAAAACGACAGAATGATCTCTGTTCATTTCCAAGGCAAACCATTCAATATCACAGTAATCCAAGCCTATGCTCCAACAAGTAATGCTGAAGAAACTGAAGTTGAACGGTTCTCTGAAGACCTACAAGACCTTCTAGAACTAACACCCAAAAAAGATACCCTTTTCATTATAGGAGACTGGAATGCAAAAGTAGGAAGTCAAGAAACACCCAGAGTAACAGGCAAATTTGGTCTTGGGAGTACAAAATGAAGCAGGCAAATGGCTAACAGAGTTCTGCCAAGAGAATGCACTGGTCATAGCAAACACCCTCTTCCAACAACGCAAGAGAAAACTCTACACATGGACATCACCAGATGGTCAACACTGAAATCAGATTGATTATATTCCTTGCAGCCAAAGATGGAGAAGCTCTATACAGCCAGCAAAAACAAGACCGGGAGCTGACTGTGGCTCAGATCATGAACTCTTTATTGCCAAATTCATACTTAAATTGAAGAAAGTAGGGAAAACCACTAGACCATTCAGGTATGACCTAATTCAAATCCCTTATGATTATACAGTAGAAGTGAGAAATAGATTCAAGGGATTAGATCTGATAGGCAGAGTGCCTGAAGAACTATGGATGGAGTATCGTAACATTGTACAGGAGGCAGTGATCAAGACCATGCCCAAGAAAAAGAAATGCAAAAAAGCAAAATGGCTGTCTGAGGAGGCCTTACAGATAGCTGTGAAAAGAAGGGAAGCAGAGCGCAGGAGTTGTTGCGGCAGAACCATGGTGGGCCACCTGAGTGAAGGGGCCATTGTGGCCATCATGCAACAGGGAGATACATCTATAAAACCCATCCTCCAAGTCATTAACATCCGTCCCATTACTACAGGGAATAGTCCGCCCTGTTATGGACTGCTTATGAGTGATGGACTGAATACTCTATTTTCTTTCATGTTGGCAACACAGCTGAATCCTCTTGTTGAGGAAGAACGATTGTCCAGCAACTGTATTTGCCAAATTAACTGATTTATTGTGAACACGCTGAAAGATGGAAGGAGAGTGGTTATTTTGATGGAGTTAGAAGTTTTGAAATCTGCTGAAGCAGTTGGATCAAAGATTGGCAATCCAGTGCCTTATAATGAAGGACACGGACAGCAGCCAGTAGTTCCTCCTCCTGTCTCAGCAGCCAGTCCACCAACCAGCAGGCCCCAGCAACAGAATGGGAGCCCAGGAGTGGCTCCCACTCATCTAAGGCTTTGGTGCCTCAAAGACGTTTGGAAGAGCTGGCAGTACCAGCCAAGTGAGCGGCTCTGGGGGAACACAGGCCAAAGTGGTACCCATTGCCAGCCTCACCCCATACCAGTCCAAGTGGACGATCTGTGCTCCACTTGGTGGAGTCCAAGGTGACGATTTGTGTCACCAACAAAAGTCAGATCTGTACCTGGAGCAACTCCCGAGGGGAAGGGAAGCTTTTCTCCATAGAGCTGGTTGATGAGAGTGGTGAAGTCAGAGCGACTGCTTCCAGTGAGCAAGCGGACAAGTTTTTCCCCCTTATTGATGTGAACAAGGTCTATTACTTCTCTAAAGGCACCCTGAAGATCGCCAACAAACAATTCACAGCCGTCAAAAACGACTACGAGATGACCTTCAACAGTGAGACTTCTGTCATGCCCCGTGAAGACGGTCATCACTTACCCACAGTTCAGTTTGATTTCACGGGGATTGGCGACCGGGAGAGCAAATCTAAAGACTCGCTTGTAGACATAATCGGGATCTGCAAGAACTACAAAGATGTCACAAAAATCATAGTGAAGTCTAACAACAGAGAAGTCTTGAAGAGAAATATCTATCTGATGGATATGTCAGGGCAAGTGGTGAACGCTACCCTGTGGGGAGATGATGCTGATAAATTTGATGGTTCTAGACAACCCGTGATGGCCATCAAAGGAGCCAGAGTTTCTGATTTTGGTGGACGGAGCCTCTCTGTACTGTCTTCAAGCACCATGATTGTGAACCCTGACATCTCAGAGGCCTATAAGCTGCGTGGATGGTTTGACTCAGAAGGACAAGCCTTAGATGGCATTTCCATCTCCGATCTAAAGAGTGGAGGAGCAGGTGGGAGCAACACCAACTGGAAAACTTTATATGAGGTGAAGTCGGAGAACCTGGGCCAAGGCGACAAGCCTGACTATTTTAGCTCTGTGGCAACCGTGGTGTATCTTTGCAAAGGAAATTGTATGTACCAGGCCTGCCCAACTCAGGATTGCAACAAGAAAGTGATCGACCAGCAGAATGGATTGTACCACCATGAGAAGTGTGACAGTGAATTCCCCAATTTCAAGTACCGCATGATCCTGTCAGTCAATATTGTCGATTTTCAAGAGAATCAGTGGGTCACGTGTTTCCAGGAGTCTGCAGAGGCCATCCTTGGACAAAGCACTGCTTATCTCAGGGAATTAGAAGAACGAGCAAACATTTGAGGAAGTATTCCAGAATGCCAACTTTCGATCTTTTACGTTCAGGATCAGGGTCAAACTAGAGACCTACAATGATGAGTCTCAAATTAAGGCCACAGTGGTGGACGTGAAGCCTGTGGACCACAGAGAATACGGCAGAAGGCTGGTCATGAACATCGGGAGGAACGCAGCGATGTGAGAGGCCTGCCGATGGGGCAGGAGCTTGTGGATAGAGGGCTGAAGCGAATCCCCCACCCCCCCACCCCCCATTTCCACCCGCACCCCCATCCCCGCCCTGACCAACAGCAGTGCAGAGCGCCCCTCTTCCACAGACTAAGCCATCGGTCTCGTCACACCTGGGAACCCACTGGCAGCAAAGGGAAATGCGCTCGCGGGGCTGTGGTGTAAACGGTGTCAGACCTCGGGGTCAGCAGCACGGACCGTAGTACCACTCACTCCCTGTCTAGGCTTTTGTCAGTTTTACTAAGATCTCATTATCTTCAACCAGGAATTATGTCACGAGTAATTGACCCTCAATCTGTAGACAGTGAAATAAATTATGTAAGTCGTGTTCCCACTTCTCCAGTGGTGACACCTTCTTAGCTCGGGTCCCTTCCCAGGGGGGAGCGCCGAGAAGTGGTTTTGTGGAGGAACTTGAGTGTTTTAGGAAGCCTGTCTTCCTCAATTTCAAAGGCTCCCTTTCTAGAGGGGTCACACAGTTGCTAATGCCTGGAAAGGCAATAGGGTAGAATTATTAATCAAAGCCATATCTTTTATATCTGAAGAATATCCTTCCTTCAGGGTTTAATAGACTGAGTCAGATGGGTCTGATATTAATCAAAACGGTCTCTTCTGAGGAAGGCTGATAAGCGTTGACTTGCTGTCCCCCAGAGACATCCCGGCAACTACAAAGCATCACTTTTGTCTCCCCCTCAATTAACGTTGCATTTCTATTGGTACGCCTTTTCTACCTGTACATATTTCTTGCATTTCTTTTCTTGATTATGTTTTCTTTTCTTGATTAAAGCTGTATTAAATACAAGGGATTCTGAAGGGAGAAGACCTTTGTTGCCGTTGCCTTGTTTAATAAACAGTTTATTCTCTGGAAAAAAAAGAAAAGAAAGGAAGCAAAAAGCAAAGGAGAAAAGGAAAGATATACCCATTTGAATGCAGAGTTCCAAAGAATAGCAAGGAGAGATAAGAAAGCCTTCCTCAGCAATCAATGCAAAGAAATAGAGGAAAGCAATAGAATGGGAAACACTAGAGATCTCTTTAAGAAAATTGGAGATAGCAAGGGAAGATTTCGTGCTAAGATGGGCTCAATAAAGGACAGAAATGGTATGGACTAACAGAAGCAGAAGATATTAAGAAGAGGTGGCAAGAATACACAGAAGAACTATACAAAAAAGATCTTCACGACCCAGATAATCACGATGGTGTGATCACTCACCTAGAGCCAGACATCCTGGAATGTGAAGTCAAGTGGGCCTTAGGAAGCATCACTATGAACAAAGCTGGTGGAGGTGATGGAATTCCAGTTGAGCTATTTCAAATCCTAAAAGATGATGCTGTGAAAGTGCTGCACTCAATATGCCAGCAAATTTGGAAAACTCAGCAGTGGCCACAGAACTGGAAAAGATCAGTGTTCATTCCAATCCCAAAGAAAGGCAATGCCAAAGAATGCTCAAACTACCGCACAGCTGCACTCATCTCACATGCTAGCAAAGTAATCCTCAAAATTCTCCAAGCCAGGCTTCAACAGTACATGAACCATGAACGTCCAGATGTTCAAGCTGGATTTAGAAAAGGCAGAGTAACCAGAGATCAAATTGCCAACATCCGCTGGATCACTGAAAAAGCAAGAGAGTTCCAGAAAAACATATACTTCTGTTTTATTGACTATGCCAAAGCCTTTGATTGTGTAGATCACAGCAAACTGTGGAAAATTCTTCCAGAGATGGGAACACCAGACCACCTTACCTGCCTTCTGAGAAATCTGTATGCAGGTCAGGAAGGAACAGTTAGAACTGGACATGGACCAACAGACTGGTTCCAAATTGAGAAAGGAGTACGTCAAGGCTGTATGTTGTCACTCTGCTTGTTTAACGCATATGCAGAGTACATCATTTGAAAAGCCGGGCAGGATAAAGCACAAGCTGGAATCAAGATTGCCGGGAGAAATATCAACAATCTCAGGTATGCAGATGACACCACTCTTATGGCAGAAAGCAAAGAACTAAAGAGCCTCTTGATGAAAGGGAAAGAGGAGAGTGGAAAAGTTGGCTTATACTCAATATTCAGAAAACTAATTCTGGTCCCATCACTTCGTGGCAAGCAGGTGGGGAAACAATGGAAACAGTGACAGACTTTCTTTTCTTGGGCTCCAAAATGACTGCACATGGTGACTGCAGCCATGAAATTAGAAGACGATTGCTTCTTGGCAGGAAAGTGATGACAAACCTAGAGAGTGTGTTGAAAAGCAGAGACATTATTCTGCGAACAGAGGTCCGCATAGTCAAGGCTATGGTCTTCCCCGAGGTCACATGTGATTGTGAGAACTGGACCATAACGAAGGCAGAGCACCAAAGAATTGATGCCTTCTTATTGTGGTGCTTGAGAAGACTCCTGAAAGCCCCTTGGACAGCAAGGAGATCAAACCAGTCAACCTTAAGGGAGATCAACCCTGAATATTCACTGGAAGGACTGATGCTGAAGCTGAAGCTCCAGCATTTTGGTCACCTGATGCAAACAGACAACTCATTGGAAAAGTCCCTGATGCTGGAAAAGATCGAGGGCAGTAGGAGAAGAGGGCGTCAGAGGACGAGATGGGGGATGGCATCACTGATGCAATGAACATGAACTTGGGCAAACTCCGGGAGATGGTGAGGGACAGGGAGGCCTGGCGTGCTGCAGTCCATGGAGTCGCAAAGACTCAACTGGGAGACTGAACAGCAGGAAGAACAGCCACCCACGTGGACTCTGGGATTTTCAGATTGTCTAAGTGACCATCAGCTCAACTGTTATGAAAAGTTTTCTTATTACTGAAATGACTTGTGTGAAGTGCTTAGCACAGCTGGCTGGGTTGACCCAAAATCTTCCAGACTCAAGACTGCCTGAAGGACAAGAGGCATCACCGGGGTGGGCATGGTGGCCAGGCTGCAGGACTCACACTGGTCCAAAAACATCCCCCAAAGCTGCTGTAAGTAAAGGAAGCAGCCACCTACATGGACCCCCACTCCCTCCATAACCCCATCTTCCTCTCAGTCACACACACACGTGGTTCTTGCTGAGACCACAGTGTATGTAGCCTGTGGCCAAAATCCAAGTAAAATGAACCACGTCTGACTGGCATCGGGGCATGACTGTTCTGGCACTAGATTCTGGCCAAATGAACCACCCTAGTCTGGGCTCTTCCTGGTACCTCAACCTCCTCCACACCTGGAGAATGAATTCCCTGCCCTTAGCCTAGCTTTTAGCCTTCCTCCATCTTTCCACCATCCATCCTCCAGCAAGAAGCCAACTTGGAAAAGGAAATAGGAAAGGAAATGACATTTATTGAAAGCAACCCGCCTCGGACACCACCATTGTGTTTGCCCTCTCTCCCCAGTCGAGCTGCGGCTCTGACCGTCCAGCGAAAGTCCTGTCGAGGTCAGGAATGCCGTGCACGGCGTCTCACCCCGGGCCTCGTCTTCCCCTCACGAACATCGCAGCATCACTGGCCACGGGTGACGCCCCAGGTCTCCGCGGGGACGCCCCTCCTGGTCCCCCAACCGTGGCTCCCCGGTGGGCCCCTCCCCCGAGCCCAGCGCCCGGCTCTTGGAGGTTGCCTGCTGGGCCCTGGGCTGTCTGGGCGTCTCTCTTTACACTCTGTCCCTCCCTGACTCCATCCAGTCCAGGGCTTTAAATATCACCAATGCGCTGAAACGCCCAACTTGTGACCCAAGCGAGCCCCGCACACTCGGACAGAACACCCACCACCCCGTACGCCTCCGAGGCGTGCACTTCTGTCCCTGCTACAGCTGTCGTCTCTGAGGGAAGCCTCTATGCCTTGCCCCCCATTGTCCCCTCGCTTTCGTTCCGGTGACTCGGGGATTCTCCCCTGGACGACCACCCCTCTCCCACCGTACGCCGCCGTAGTAGGTCTGCCTTCTTCAGGGTCAGCCAGACCGGGGGAGTCCGGGACTCTCCCCTTCCACCTCCGCTTCCGCCCCACTGGACTCTTCAGACCCCTCAACACGTCAAGCTCCTCCCTGGGGCAAGACCTCGCACGTGGCGGGCCTTCTGCTCGCAACACTCCTTCTCCTGCTGTTGGCATGTCCGCCTCCTTTTCATCCTTCACAGCTTGGTCTCCTGTCGCTTCCTCAGGAGGCCTTCCCGACCACCTTACATAAACACGTGCCCTCTGTTATTTGCCGCACTCTTGCGTTTTCTAGCACTTACTATGATTTGTGATTTTAAGCACGGCTTTACTTGTTTATCATCTCCCTCACTAGACTGCATCCTCCCTGAGAACCTGGACTATGCATCTTCTGTTAATCAACTCAGGACCACGCACAGTCCCGGCACACAGCAGAGCTGTTAGGTGACTGATTTCACCTCCTGCAGGCCAGGTCCTGTGCTGGGAGGTTTACAGAAAAACCTATACGTTTCTATACAAGCCTCTGCTCCAAGCAGAGTGGCTTCCTCGTACCCTGCAGAATGCATACAATACTGTGTGTATCTGTGCTAAGTCACTTCAGTCCTATATGACATTTTGTGACCCCATGGACTATAGCCCACCAGGCTCTTCTGTCCATGGGATTCTCCAGACAAGAATCCTGGTCTGGGTTGCCATTTCCTTCTCCGGGGGATCTTCCCGACTCAGGGATCAGACCTGAGTATCCTGTGTCTCCTGCATTGACAGGCAGGCTCTTTACCACAGAGCCCCCTGGTTTCCCATGGAGAATACTGAGCACAGTTCTAACCCCATGTTCCTATCAGCTAGTCGGAATGTACCCCGACTCCCCCCAGTCTGCACCTCCATCACCTCAAGCCCACTTCTCCAAAGCTGTCTCCCCCTTCCCAAACCTGCAGCTGTCTCAACATGCAGCTTCCTGTTTGCCTCTGTGACAAGCTGGACTTCCTCTGTCTCAACATGCACCGACTCTCCTGAAACTGCTCGTTTTATTTAATTCTCAGAAACGGAGTTCTGGGAGGCCAGGGACTTTGTCACTCTTTTTCACTGTTAAAGCCCCAGTGCTGAGAGCGGGCCTGGTTCCCGGTAGGGCTACGCTCAATCCTCATGAAACGAATGAATAAATACTGAATGAATGAATGGCCTGCAAACTTCAGCTCAGTTAAAGTGATTAGGTGTTCTTCCACGGTGGGCTCCTTTTTAAAAAAAAGTATTAAATTTATTCAGATGTGTCGGGTCTTGGCTGCACACAGGACCTTTTCTTGCGGCGCGTGGACCCTCGTGGTGGTGCACGGGCTTAGCTGCTCTGCTGCACGTGGGCTCCTAGTTCCCCGACCGGGGACGGAACCTGCGTCCCTCGCCTCACAAGGAGGCTTCTTAGCTGCCAGCCCAGGGGAGTCCCCTACCATTCTCTCTGCCGTCACCTCTAAAGTGACATGGGGCGTCTTCCCCTGTTTCTTTTCTCCTACCATCTCCCAGGTGCAGGCTCATTTCCTTTTACTCTCTGAATCTCCTGAGAAATGTCATGTACAAAAAGTTGATATATACTAAATAAATGCTTATGGAAAAGTGTCTGAATTTTCTCTTTTCTTAATGCAAAAATGAGTGCGCAGTTGAAAAAGCCACCACTTCCATCCCCACCAGAAGGAAGACATTTTGAAGGCAAGAAGGCAAAGATCAGGACCAAGTCACTCTGCTCCGGAGCCTGGAGAGACCAGCGCATCCAGCAAACGCCCCCTCCCCGGCTGCAGGAGCCCGTCTGAAGCTCCTGCTTCCCTGAGGCCACAAACCCAGGAAGCTCAGCACCCAGGGGACATGGCCAGCCTCACGGCCCTCTTCCTGCCTGCTGACTCCAAGCTACACTGAGAAGGGCTGAACGGTTGCAAAGGTCAACAAGATGACTGGGGAAGTTTAAAAACTTTTACAAGTCAACGTGTAGTGGTAATTAGTGGTCTAATTAAAGCCGGCACAAAGTGGTGATGCACAGAGCCATAACCAACACACAGAATCCCTTGGACTACAAGGATATCGAACCAGTCAATCCTAGAGGAAATCAGTCCTGAATATTCACTGGAAGGACTGATGCTGAAGCTGAAGCTCCAGTACTCTGGCCACGTGATGGGAGGAGCTGACTCACTGGAAAAGAACCTCGCGGTGGGAAAGACTGAAGGCAAAAGGAGAAGGGGACGACAGAGGACGAGATGAGTAGATACCATCACTGACTCAATGGACACGAATCTGAGCAAACTCCGGGAGATAGTGGAGGAGAGGGGAGTCTGGTGTGCTGAGGTCCATGGGGTTGCAAAGCGCCGGACACGACCTCGCAACTGAACACAACAACAAAGCATCCTGGTGACTGACTACAATGGCGCACTCCCCCCTCTATTGCCTGGCCCGGCTGCAAGCCTCAGGGAAGCCCGACCCCAGGAGTCTGACCACACTGCCGGCCCTCCTACGTGCTCCAAGTCACGGCCTCCCACGCAGAACTCCCGATGCGACCCAGGAAGGAGTACAGCCCAGCGGGCGCATCTCCCAGCTCGGATGCTCATGGGCCTTCTCGCGTTAATTTATCCCCACCCTCACCCTCCCCGTGCCGCCCCGGTGGCTCAGATGGTGAAGAATCTGCCTGCAATGCAGGAGGCCCGGGTTCAATCCCCGGGTTGGGAAGATCCCCTGGGGAAGGGCATGGCAACCCACTCCAGTATTCTAGCCTGGAGAGTCCCATGGACAGAGGAGCCTGGTGGGCTACAGTCCACGGGGTCACAAAGAGGCAGACACGACTGAGCAACTTTCACTTTCACTTTCCCTGAATTAAAACCAATTCAGAACCAGGCAAAACACACACTACATACAATCCATTTGGCTTACGCAGAACAGCTGACATGGCAGACAGGAAGAAAAGCTGCTAGCACTCTCCTTTGCTGCTCTGTTTATAAGGCGTAATTTGTTGTTGCTGCTAAGTCCTGTCTGACTCTTTGCAACCCCATGGACTTTAGCCCGCCAGGCTCCTCTGATCCTGGGACTCTCCAGGCAAGAACACTGGAGTGGGTTGCCCTGCCCTCCTCCAGGGGATCTTCCCGGCCCAGGGATCGAACCTGCATCTCCTGCATTGGCAGGTGAGTTCCTTGCCGCTGAGCCACCTGGGAAGGCCAGGACATGGTTGAATATTCCTAAATCAACGTGGAGCAAATAAACAGCATCCCAGCTCAAGCTGCTCTGGCAATTCTGGCGTCAGGGACTCAAGCCGTGGGGGAGGGGTAACACTCCTCTCCTAGAAAGCTGGGGGAGCCCCAGGCCGCTCCTCTGCCGCTGGCTGTGCTGCCCAGAATGGTCAGCCCCTCCTCCTTTCTCTGAGACATAGCCGTGGCCCTCGGTTATTGGGGGTTATCCAGGCTAATCGCGATGCTTCTCAGGCGGAGACCACACGCACCAGCGGTCATAAACAAATGCCCTTCCTTGAGAACGCTGCTGCGTGAGGCTCTGCAATCAAGTGAACGACGCCTGCTTCAGGAATTGGAGTCTGACCTGCCTGCGGTCCCGCTTCCAGCTGGACAGCCAGCCGGGCATCATCATCAGCGGAAATTACAGTTCACCGCTGGCTGCCCGCCCGACGCTGCACCAAGTGCTCCCACGCGCGTTCTCTCGGTTGCAGCTCACCGCAGCTCTCGGGTGTTTTGGCCGATAAAGAAGGGCTTCCCGGGGGCACTAGCGGCAAAGAGCCCGCCTGCCAATGCAGGAGACATAAGAGCCGCAGGTTCGATCCCTGAGTTGGGAAGATCCCCTGGAGAAGGGCATGGCAACCACTCCAGTATTCTTGCCTGGAGAGTCCCACGAACAGAGGAGCCTGGTGGGCTACAGTGCACGGGGTCACAAAGAGTCAGACACGACTGAAGAGACTTAGCACACACACAGATAAAGAAACCGACACCCAGCTGGGAAGAGCGCTGGCTCCTCATCAGGTCCTCTGGCTCCAGCACCCACGCGGCCCCCCATCCGGGGGCCTGCCATGGGCAAGGCAATCTGAGGAGTTCAGAGCAGCAGCCGCTGGCCCTCTGAGGCCAACGCACTCTGACTTCACCTCTGCAAAGCGTCAGTTCCAGTTCAGTTCAGTCGCTCAGTGGTGTCCAACTCTTTGCGACCCCATGGACTGCAGCACGCCAGGCCTCCCTGTCCATCACCAACTCCCAGAGCTTACTCAAACTCATGTCCATTGAGTCGGTGATGCCATCCAACCATCTCATCCTCTGTCGTCCCCTTCTCCTCCTGACTTCAGCAGCAAAGCCTCAGCAAGATGTTTTTTCAGCCTTAACAGGCCTGCAGCTGCCACCCAGGGGGATGAGAAAAACGGAGGTGAGATCCACATGGGTGTGTGCCAAGTCAGACCACGCCCAGGATACATGGGCCGCGTGAGAGCAGGTGCTGTCTCCCTCCAAGGGGGCCAGAGAGAAAGGGGAGTGAGGAGGGGAGGGGTGAGGAAGAAAAGAGAAGGGAAGGAGCGGGGAGAGGAAGGGGCGGGGAGGGGGGGGCGGGCAGAGGATCTGGCAGACGAGAAGTGTGATGGTGTTGTTCAGTTGCTCAGTCGAGTCTGACTCTTTGCAACCCCTCTCTGCAGCTCACCAGGCTGCCCTGACCTTCTCCCAGAGTCTGCTCAAACTCATGTCCATTGAGCTCATGATGCCATCCAACCATCTCATCCTCTGTCATCCCCTTCTCCTCCTGCCCTCAATCTCTCCCAGCATCAGGGTCTCTTCTAATGAGTCAGTTCTTTGCATCAGGTGGCCAGAGTATTGGAGTTTCAGCTTTAGCATCAGTCCTTCCAATGAACACCCAGGACTTATTTCCTTTAGGATGGACTGGTTTGATCTCCTCGCAGTCCAAGGGACTCTCAAGAGTCATCTCCAACACCACAGTTCGAAAACATCAATTCTTTGACACTCAGCCTTCTTCATGGTCCAACTCTCATATACGTACATGACCACTGGAAAAACCATAGCTTTGACTATAGGGACCTTTCTTGGCAAAGTGATGTCTCTGTTTTTTAATATGCCGTCTAGGTTTGTCATAGCTTTCCTTCTAATGAACAAATGTCTTTTAATTTCATGACTGCAGTCACTGTCCACAGTGATTTTGGAGCCCAAGAAAATAAAACCTGTCACTGTTTCCACTTCTTCCCCTTCTATTTCCCATGAAGTGATGGGACCAGAATCTTAGTTTTTGAATGTTGAGTTTTAAGCCAGCTTTTTCACTCTCCTTTCACCCTCATCAAGAGGTTCTTTAGTTCCTCTTCACCTTCTGCCCTTAGGGTGGTATCATCTGTGTATCTGAGGTTATTGATATTTCTCGAAGCAATCTTAATTTCAGCTTGTCATCCAGCCCGGCATTTCACATGATGTATGTAAGTGGGATGAGAAAACACCACAGTGGAAGCTGGGAACCACCCCCAGCCATGCCTCATCCTGGGGTCAAGTGCTTCTTCACAAGCCAGGCTGGACAGTGGATGAGGCCACAGTTTGAGGGTCAGACCGAAGCCCAGCACACAGCATCTCCCCTGCAGCGGGGCAGAGCCAAGAGGACTGAGGTCAGAAGCGCAGAAGCCAAGCGTGTGAAACACAGGCAACACTGCGGGGCGCGGGTGGACGTGGCCGAGGTGACGCCATGAGGATCATGACCAGGTGGGGGTACTTGGTAAAGAGGAAAGAGACCCACGGCATCAGGAGGGGCCCAGGAACTGGTCCCAGGGCCAGGGTCTTTCTGAGAGAGCCCCGAGGTCACCCGCTTGGCAATGAAAAAGCTGAATATATTTAAGCATATTTCTAAAGAAAAAGATACACTTTATCAATTGTGTATCTCTTATTGCTAAACTCATCTATGATGCATCTTCCTATGCTTGAAAATCAGTCAAATTCTTTCCATTATATCCTCCCAGATACATATTTTTCAAATGTAGAAACACAAAAAGGAGTGAGACTTTGAAGCAGCAAACACATCTCAGGACGGGAAGCCCCCAGAGCTCAGGGATGGCGGCCGGTCCGTCTGTCCCCACGTGCCCTGCAGGAACCGGGGGTGGGCGGCCGCTGTCAGATGCCCCCCAGGTGTGGCCCTCGGGCTCTGAGGGACCACCAGGTATGCAGCCGATGGCACTTGGTATGTCCAGAACCTCCTACTGGTCTCTTCTTCCCCCGGATCTTGTGGTCTCAAAACTGGCCTCCGCCTCCACCCATCCCGGTCAGCTCTCGTCACTGCTCCCAGCCCCTGCCTTGAGGATCTGGTGAGGCTTTCCCAGCCGCTGGCTCAGGGCGTTACTGCTCCTTAAAGCCCAGGGAGACGAGCAAAAGGACAAGCAAAGAGGGAAGGGGGCTTCAAAATGGAGCAGTGCCCCAACTCTGACTATGCCAATGGGAATCGCCTTGAACTCGGGTGAGATGAAATGAGGCTTGAGCCAGTGAGCAGTTACAGCACGTAATCTGTCACCTTCGGCAAACTTATCATCATTATTTTCCTGTTCGGTGCTGGGGGCATCCAGAGGTCCAGGAAAAGAGAGCTGAGCCCAACGGCCCTGCTTCTTCCTCCTCGATGCGCAGGCTTCAAATAGGAAACTAAGCTGGCCGGCCCACCCTCATCAATCTCACACAAAGCATTTCCAACAGAAGCTGCTGATTGGGGGTTTCTGAAAGCCCCAAGGAAGTTCATTCCAGCCTCTGGGCTTGTCCGTCAATCACACACACTCACAGTTAGAGGGAGGGAAAGCCAGGCTGGAGCATCCTCTGTGATGACTACGGTTGTTTGTGAAAAGGGAGCAAAAAGATCACCAGGAAAATATTCCCATGTTCTGTCCCTTCTCCCTCTATTTATAACAGCAAGGAAACTAGAACTCAAAACTCAGCCTGGGGGCCATGCACCATCACTCAGACGATCTGTCAGAGACAGATGAGATCAAACTCGAAAGCATCTCTAAGCCAAAGCCACCAAGCCATTCCAAACCTTGAGGCGTTTACTGCAGCCTTTTGTGGGCCCTGCCAATCCGAACCTTTGGAGCAAAGCAGGCCTGCTCCACAAACTGTTTAACAGGATTTGGAAAATAAGCACTTAGCTCCCCAGTGAAAGGGAAACAGAAGCATGTGGCTCTGGGCCCCCAAGCAGAAATGAAATCCCACTTCCGTGAGCTATGCCTCAAGGTTTGAGGCTCTTGAAAATGAAGAGTGGGCAGCTCCATATTTCCGATACCCCGTCGGTAGCTCGGAGCTCCACGGGACCATTCCTAGAGGAAGGGGCCCCCTGCGTGGCCTCAGAGGAGCCTCGGGGGAGTCAGACACCTAGCGTGGTCTCCACGGACACCCATCCTGAAGCAGAAGGCCAAAACAAGGGACAGCTGAGAGGTCTGAACAGCACTGTCGCATTCCTCATAAGAGCAACACGGAAGGACGGCAAACGGCAAATGCACCAGCGTCTGTTATTACATTCAGGCTCTTGAACCTTCTAAAATCCCCTTTCAGAGGCAGCTCACAGAGAAACCACTTGCATGGCACTCCAGCCACATGGACTTTCACAAAAACTGTCTGATACCTGGCAATCCAGTTCTCTAAAGGGACCAGCCATTCAGAAGGAGACGATCCTGTGGGCCAGGGTTGCCGATTCACTAACGTGTCCCGCAGCAAAGCAGGGAGGCCTGGGCAGCACCCCACAGGGGCGGGAGGGCGGCTGATCCCCACGGGGGCAGGAGGGCAGCACGGTCCCCCCAGGGGCGGGAGGGCACGGGTCTGGGCCCCCAGCTGTCCCCTGGCCCCGGGGCTCGGGACTGAGACTTATATTCACACGCCCTTCTCCCTCCTTCGAATCTCCCAGGCAAGTGATGAGCCAGGTGGAGAAGAGACAAAAGAGCTCACTCTGTCTTCAAGAAATTCCAGTTGTGGTGTATATTTCAAACTGCTTCAGGATAATAACTAAACTGAACACATCATGATAAGGCTTTCTGCTTTCCTTCTTTAGGAACTTGATTTAAAAAGAGAAGACAGCTTACCCATTTTTGAAATAGAGGACATGGGCTCTCTGCAGTCCCGTTTCTAGGAAAAAACCTAGTTCTTGATCGTGGGGAGCAGGGCCAGGCTTGGGACTTCTGTTCTGAATATTAGAAAGTATTACCTGGAAGGGGAGAAAATTGGAAAACTAATCAGATCCGCATGCAAGCCTACTTCCTTCACACCCTACCTGCAAACGCACAGCTGGGCTTGAAACACTGAAACACGCGGGTAGTGCGCGGCCCTGGGAGGGGAGGAGAACGGCGCAGAGCAGCTTCCGTGCGACGGGGGGCAGCTGCTTGCTCCCTGGCAGGCGTGCTCCGCCTGGCACGAGGCCTGAGCACTGGAGGGCGTGGACGGGCACACGGTGCCAGCGGGAGCCTCGGCGCGGACGGCTCTGCAAGGCCGAGATGCTGACAGAGAGGCTCCACGGCAAAGAGGCAGGCCCAGCAACGGGCGGAAGCGGCCGTCCCCACCAAGGGCTGAGGTCACGGCAGCCCGCGGCTTCGGCCCTGCAGGCTCTGCGGCGCTTCAGAAAGAGCGGAAGGGCCCAAGAACTAACCGGACAGCGAATCCGCCAGGCTCCAGGGCTGCGGCCGTGGTCTGGGCGGCAGTCAGCTACTTTCAAGGACAGAGAGCTGAAGAAAAACGACCTCAGCTCCCTCTCTCCCCAAACCTGACCGCCTGTCAACAGATAACGAGGTTTTAAAGGTTGGCGTCTTTAGCCCTGCCAGAAAGACTGCAAACTAATCAGGGGAAAGACTTGCAAGTGGAGTGGGACATAATGAAGTGTAAACACATATCTACTGTTAGAGGTTACTCTCTTTAAACTCACGAGTCAAATAAAGCATTTATCAACCAGAAGCTACTTGTGGCCCATTTAGAAACCACACAGATGCTCTCCAAACATGCTGCCGACATCCACTGCAAGTCAGCAGCTCTTCAAAACCCCAGCTGTTAGCCAAACCCCCGATATTCTCGAGGTCTTGAAATGGTCCTTCCAGGGGAGTTAAAGCAACTGCTGGGTCTCCACCTGTGAGCCCTGGGGTGCGGCGGGGGGAGGCAGAGGACACAGACAATGACCAGCATGTTGTAGGATGACATCCAAGTGGGCAACCCTCACATTTGAACCACATCCCAGCATCTTATCAGAAGTGCCTGGCTCCTTCCTGACTTAGCGCTTGGCTCTGCAAGTGCTAAGAGGTAGGTGCTCATCCTAGCTCTGGGCACCGTCATTTCTGGCCCCCTGCGGCTCCTCCCCCAGCCGCCCTCTAAGCGTGGGAGAGGCAGAGTGCCCCTCTGAGCCCCCGTCCTTCCCTCTTAAGTCTCCCAAGATGACCTCACCTGTTCCTCAGAAATCACCTCCAAGCTGCCACCTCCCAACTTGATCGTCTCTAATCCAGACATATCCCAGACTCATGTCTAACTACTTCCTTGACATTTCCACGTGGAAGTCCAGTGCTGAAACTGTTGAAAAAATTATCTTTCACTTGTTTTTGAGAATAGCTTTCAATGTTTAAAAGCTCCAAGATTATTTTAAAGCAAAAACAAAGCAGTACCATACAAAAAAAAATATGAAAAAGCATCACCAAATTCTATCACATAGAAATAACCAGTGAACACTGATTGAACAATAACCCATACCTCTGCCTACATATGTACCAAGAGGAGAGAAAGATTAAAAATCATTTTACAAACACCGGGACTGTGATATGTGCTGGTTTTAATTTTAAACCATTACATTTAATTTTAATTAAATTTAACAGGAGAAACAAAAGTGTAACCAAAGTAAGCACTCAATTTCAGAAAAATGTGTTTTTTAGCACAAAGTTCACAGTCTCTCTAAAATGAAAAACACACCTGATATTTATCATACGTATGCATGCGTGTAACATGTACCTGCATGCATGTGTTACATGTGTATACAGACAGAAAGAGAGAGAGACAAGAAAGAGACAGAGAAGAGAGACAGAGATTAGGGTCCTTTCTTTTTTTAAATGTTTATTTATTTGGTTGTGCTGGGTCTTGGTTGAGGCACCGAGAACCTTCGATCTTCACTGTGGCGTGTGGACTATTCAGTTGTGACGAGCGGAATCTGGTCCCCTGGGGTTCGCGCCCGGGCCCCCTGCATTCAGAGCACAGAGTCAGCCACTGGCCCACCGGGGACGTCCCGCTTTGTTGCTGTTCAGTCAGTAAGTCAGGGCCCACTCTTTGTGACCCATGGACTGCAGCTGCCAGGCTCCGCTGTCCTCCGCTGTCTCCAGGAGTTTGCTCAAGTTCATGTCCACTGAGTCAGTGAAAGTATCCAATCATCTCATCTTCCGCCGCCCCCTTCTGTGGCCATCAATCTTTCCCGGCTTTGGGTCTTTTCCAATAAGTCAGCTCTGCCTCGGGTGCATGGCTCATTCTTTTAATCACATATTTCAGCTCCATGCAGGATCTGTTGACCCATGATAGCAATAAGGAAACTGACATATTCATACTACCTTCTCCAGTGACTTCTCCTCAGCCTCCTGCTTTGTTATAGTACTATTTCACATTGCCAAAATTCCTAACAACTATGTCCAACCCCATAATTGTTTTTCATCAGTTCTATATTAAAATGCATCTGAGGGGTCAGATACAGGTATGGATTAAGAGGTACAAAACAGTATGTATAAAGTAAATAAGCTCCAAGGATATATAGTACAACACAGGGAATATAGCCAATGTTTTATAATATTTATAATACTATAATTATAAATACTATAAATGAGATTATAACAACTACAATGGGATATAACCTTTAAGAATTGTGAATCACTATACTGTACACCTAAAATTTATATAGTATTGTACATCAACTATACCTCAATCAGTCAATCAATGAAATGCATTCACCGTTTCTTTAATCCTCTATTTTAAATCAATTCCTGCTTGGTGGAATACCGCCAAAAAGGGCTCGTGGATGCTACAAGTCCTAAATTCTTCCATGTTCAAGAATATCTCTCTCTTGTCTCTGTCTCTCTAAATCTGACTACAACATTCTTGGATTTCACACTTTCTCTTCCTCAGAACATGCTAGACGATACTCCAGTCACCAATGCGGAAAGTTGCTGTGGACAACTTGGAAGCCAGCCTTGCCGTCCTCCCTGCAGACAATCTGCAAAGAGAGTCCTTTTCTCCCTGAAGCCTAGAAAGTCTACCAGAAGCTGTCTTGCCAGCCACCGTTGTTCTTGGAACACAGCATGAGCTCTCAATCTACAAATTCAGATCTGCAGTGTCAAGCCGGGCACTGGAGTCGGGCTGCCATTCTGAGCTCAGAGCCCAGCTCCACCACCATGGACGAGGCACAGACTCTAAACTTCAGTCTCCTCGTTGGAAAAATGGAGCTGGCGACAGAATTCCTCCCTCAGTGTGGTCCTGTGGACTAAATGGATAGACTACTTGGCACAGTATATAGCAAGTGCTCAATAAAGTCTTACTTTTTTGAATTCAAGAATTTCTCTTTGATCATATAATTGTATTTTTTTCTAATTTTTTTCCATTTTATTTTTCAGGAATACTAATTGTATGCACTGTCTCAACTACTGTGGCTTTGTAGAAAGTTTAGAGACTAGGAAGTATAAGTCCCTCAACTTTGTTCTTTTTCAAGAGTGTTTTGGCTTTTCTGGTCCTTTCCATTTCCATATTAATTTATGAATCAGCTTATCAATTCCTGCAAAAAAAAAAAAAGGCAACTGAGATTTTGATGGGGATTCCATTAAATTTGTAGATAAATTTGGAGTACTGTTATTGTGACAAATTAAGTCTTTTGTTCCATGAACATAGGCTGCCTTTCCATTTAGGTATTTTTTTTAAATTTCTTTCAACAGTAATTTATAGTTTTCAGAATATAATGTTTGAACTTCTTTTTATTACTTTAATCTTTTTTGATGCTATTATAACTGGAATTGTAATTTTAATTTCACTTTCAGATTGCTCATTGTTAGTGGATACAAATAAACGTGATTTTTGTATACTGACTTTGTATCCTATAAACTTGTTGAAATCATTTGTTAGTTATAGTTTTGTGTGTGTAAATTCTTTAGGATTTTCTATATACAAGAACATGTTATCTGCAAATAAAGATAGTTTTACTTCTCCCTTTCCAATCTGGATGCCTTTTATTTCCTTTTCCTGTCTAATTGACTCGAGGCTAGAACCTCTAGTCAACAGAAGTAGTAAGAGTAGATATCCTTGTGTTCTTCCTGATCTTGGGAGGAAAGCATCCGCTCTTTCACCTTTATATACATGGTTAGATGTTTCACGGATGCCTTCTATCAGGTTGAAGATAATAACTTCTATTCCTAGTCTGTTGAGTTTTTGATCACGCAATGTGTTGGATTTTGCAAAATGCTTTCCCTGAATCTACTGCACTGAGGTTATCATTATCATGCACCTTTTTCCTTTATTCTATCGATATGTTGTATTACGTAATTGATTTCCATATGTTAAATCAACCCTGCATTTCTGAAATGGATCTTTCTCGTGGTATGTCATTTTTTCTCAATGCTGCTAGATTCAGTTTGCTAGTATTTTGCTGAGGACATTTGCATCTATTCATGAGACTTGTTGTTTAGTCACTCGGTCTTGTCTGACTCTTTGTGACCACACAGACTGTGGCCCACCAGGCTCCTCCGTCCATGGGATCTCCCAGGCAAGAATACTGGAGGGTTGCTATTTCCTCCTCCAGGGGATCCTCCCCACCCGGGGATCGAGCCTGCGTGTCCTACACTGCAGGGGATTCTTTACCGCCGGGCCACCTGGGAATCAACGAGTGCTCTCATAAACTTAGTCAGGGAGTGTTTTACCCCTACCTGATTTTCTGAAAGCTTTCATAATACTAGCATCATGTCTCCCTTAAATTGAACCTCTCTTCATTGAAATCACCATGGAAGCCAACCTGACCTGTAGCTTTCTTTATGGGAAGGTTTTTAATGATAAATTCCATTTCCTTCATTCATAATTCAGCCTCCCTGCTCCACCCTCAAAGCCCCTGGTCAGTTTTGCAGAGCAAGGGGGAGGCTGGCTCTTGTCCACTAGGGCTCTTAGAACTTTCCATAGTTCTGCAGCCTGGACCCAGCTAACCTAAGGGGAGTGGGCCATCTATTCCTTCTTGAGTGAGTTTTGGTACTTTGTATCTCTCAGAGAATTTGTCTATTTTCTATAAATGATCAAGTTTATTGGTGTTAAAGTTGGTCATAATTTTCCCTTACATCCTTTTAATATCTATAGACCTATAGCACCTCTTTTTTAATCTGGGTATTGATAATTTATATATTCTCTCTTTTTTGTTCATATTATTAATGGTTTACATAAATTTTATTGATCTTCACTAAGAATCCACTTGTGGTTTTACTGGTTTTCTCCACTGTTTATCTGCCTTCCAGTTCACTAATTTCTGTTTTAATCTTTACTATTCCCTTCCTTTTGCTTATTTTGGTTTTAATTGTTCTTATTTTTCTAGTTTCTTGAGCTGGAAATCTAGATCATTGATTTGAAATTTTTTTTCCTTTCTACTGTAAGAATTTAATGTTATAAATTCTTCTATACATTTTGTTTTATATATATCGTGAAGTTCTATTATTAGGTTTACATACTTTTAGGATTATAATGTGTTGCTGATGAATTGACTCCTTTTATTATATACTTCCTTTATCTCCTGTAACAGTCCTTGTTCCTAATTCTACCTTATGATATAACACAGCCACTCTAGTTTTGCTTTATTGTTTGCCTAGTGTATAATTTTACTTTTTGTCTACCTATGTATTAACATTTAAATAGTTTCTTGCAGATAGCATATAGTAGCTCTTACTTTTTTGTCCAGTCTGAAAATCTCTGCCTTTTAATTGGGGTGCTTAGACAATTTACATTTAATATAATCATTGATGTGATTGGAACCATCTTGCTAATTGTTTTTTATTGTCTCATATGTTCTTTTTATCTTTTTTCTCTCTCTTTGTTTTCTTTTTTTCTGGATTGGTGATTCCATTTCATTTTCACTATCAGCTGGTTAATTATGTCTTTTTTTCCTTATTTTTTAGTGGCTGCCCTAGGTTTTACAATATGGCTTTTCACAGCCTTTATCTAAATTATATTACACCAATTCATATATAGTATAAACACTTTGGGCTTCCCTTGTGGCTCAGCTGGTAAAGAATCCACCTGCAATGCGGGAGACCTGGGTTCGATTCCTGGGTTGGGAAGATCTTCTGGAGAAGGGAAAGGCTACCCACTCCAGTATTCTGGCCTGGATATGCTTCTACTTCCTCCCCTATCCTTTTTGCTATTATGGCCACAAATTTTACTTCTATGTTATAAATCCCACAATCCGTCATTAAGATTTTTAGTTTAGGCAATTATCTTTTAAAGGAATTATATCTACTCTCAGTGTAACCATTTATGATGCTCTTCATTTCACTGTGCGGATCTGTATTTTTTCTTGCTTGAAGGATTTCTTTAACATTTCTTGTCATACAGGTGTGCTGGCAAAGCGTCCTGTCAATTTTTGTTGGTTCTAAAAACATATCTTGCCTTTCCGGTGGCTTCTAATTTGCATACTATCTTCTGAGTATATCTTATATCGCTTATCTTTATTCTTCTGAATTTAAAGTTTCTCTTTCTCTGGTTGCCTTCAAGGCTTTTGTCTTTGATTTACAACAGTTTGACTATGATGTGTCTAAGTATGTGTTTGTATTTATGCTGCTTGGGGTTCTCTGAGACGCTTGGATCTGAGATTCTTTGCTATGCTTCAGTAATTCTGAAAACTTCTTAACCATTTTCTCTCCAAATATTTTTTCTGTCCCAGTTTCTCTCTCTTCTCCTCTTGGGGCAGCAGACACGTATGTGATATTTTCGCACAGCTCCTGGACGCTCTGTGCTGTTTTTCCCCACTCTTTCCTCCTTTCTGTGTTTCACTTGAGTAATCGCTACTAACCCATCTTCAAATGAAAGTTTTTTTCCTGGCTGTATTCAGTCTTCTAATAAGCTACCAAGAAGTTCTCTGTCTCTTACGTCACGTTTTGTTATTTCTAGCATTTCAGTTATACTTTTTTATAGTTTCCTTCTCCTTCCTGAAATTTCCATCTGTTCCTGCACGTTACACATCTTTTCCACAACACTCTTTAGCTTATAACTCAAGGACACTTTAAAGTTCCTGTCTGATGGTTCCGGGGTCGTCTCTGGTTTGGGTTCTATTTATTAGTCTTCACAGTGGTTTGTTTTATTCCTGGTGGTATATATGCGTATATGTATTTTATAATTTTCATTTAATGTTGATAACTGTGTACAGAGAAGTAAGGTGAGGTAAATAACATTTACACTTGAAAATGGGCACTTCCCTTATCAGGCCCTAAGTGTGGGGAGTCAACCTCGCCAGTACGTGAGCTGGCGCTGGGTCTCGTTGTCTCTAGGGTCACTGCCAGTGCACCGCAGGCCTCGGACCCCCCGAGCACAGGGATGCTGAGCTGTGTCACCGTGGGCCGGGATGCCGGGGGCTTCCTCAGAGCTCAGCGGTCTGTCTGCCCGTGCTCGGAGGCGTGTCTCCCACATTCGCGCCCCTGCCCTGGCAGTGTTGCGCTCTCGCACACGGCTTGGTGCTGGGCTTGCTGTGTGGCTGCGGTGGGCGGGGGCGAGCTCGGTTCTCCTGGTCCGGTTAGGAAGGGTCTGTATACCTGAGCCTCAGGAATGGGGCTCTCCGCAAGGTCCCCTTTCCAGCATCACTCTCCTAGCCCCTAGCATGCCCCCCTGGGAAAGCAGCCACCTAACTTCCACCAGCAGACACCCTCTCAGCGTGATTATGTTCCTAGAGCCCAGGTTCTGCACAAACGGAGGCCTCTATCATCACCCCGATCGTATAAATACAGTTGCCCCGCTCTCCCCACGGGTTCCACGGCTACAGACACTGACGGATGACTGCACTGCGCCATCTTACATAAGGGGCTTGGCCATCAGCAGCTGCTGGAGTCCACAGGGGGCCCTGGGAGCAATGCCCGCAGATGCCGAGGGGCTGACTGTGCTCTCCCGGTCGGCCGTCCAAAGCAGACACCGGGGGCTGAGCCCTGACACCCTGGCACACCCTCACACCTGATATATTACTATTTCCCTCCTAATTATTTCTCAAGTATTGTATCATCCGTTTCTACAACTACAACCTTCATCACTTCCCATTAGATTTCTAATAGCCTCCTAAAACAGAGTCTCCACATCCTCTCTAGCTCCTTAACGTCCTCTCCACCCTCCACAAGCAGTTGGATAATTTTTATGACAACCTGGATAATTTTTATAACAACCTGGACCATGTGACTCTTGGGTGCTTTCTCATCTCACCTCAGCTCGATGGCCACGTCTCAAAAGGGCCTGCCCAGACCGCTGCCATAAGGTAGATCTATCTCTATTACTCCCTCTCACAGCATCCTGTTCTATTCCTCTGTTGCATTTATCAATGTATTTTTTACTCGATTATTGGCTTCTCCCTCCTCAGTGCTGCAACTTCTGTAAAGTCAGGGGCCACGTCTACCCCATTTACTAACACATTCAGAGTGTACCTCAGTGTCTGATGCAGGGTAAGCATACACTACACATAGTAAATGTAGTAAATGAATAAAATACTTAGTAAATAAATGAATGAGTAAATTTGCAGGGACAATAAGAAACGCAGGGGAAAATGTCATAAGAAAATAACCTCTTAGATATTAGGCACTCTGTAGGCACACAGGCTATGTCATTATTTCCCCCCACAAAGACCCACCGAAATGCACACTATTACTTTTTTATTGAAGAGGAAACTGAGACTTTGCCCCACTGAGCAAGTTGCCCAAATCACATCGTTGACAAGTGTTAGGGCTGGTGCTGAAACTCAGGTCCTCCTGACTCTGCTGTCCAGCTCCTCCCCATCTGTTCTATTAATCTGTGTTTGTTTGCAGAGCACAGTCCAGAAGACAGGAGGTCAGAACTGCCAGGATGAGGCAGGACGAGAAGAACGCCAGGGAGAAGTCAGAGGGAATAACTCAGCTCCGAGTTTGCCCTGACGTCTAAGCATCTCGGACCTAATCCCTTCCTCACAAAGAGCCTCTGACACAGGGGTCTGGGCAGCAGCGCTGTCTGGCAGCATCGAAGCCACCACCGGTCCTGTGGATAAAGACTTGCGTGCGAGAGGACTGCCAACAAGCGCAGCCTGCTTTGGCGGAAGCACACACCCCACGCCCGAGGAAGCGTGAGAGCAAGCGGCCGGGGCCAGCGATTTTAGGTCAAAAGGCCCAGCTTCAAGGCCTGGTTCTGACAGTCCTCACCACGTGTGGACTTAGGACAAATCCCTTGATCTCTCAGATGTTCACTGTTTTCATCTGAATAATTGGGGATAATAATACATACTTACATTGTTGTGAACTGCAAATGGAAAACTTAATGAGCACATAAACATTAAAATCCTTACTGGAGATCTAATAAAGTATCACCTTCAAATAGGAACAAAATAAGGATACTTTCCACCACCTTCATGTTACCACAGGTTTAGGAAAGTCTGGAGATAGCGCATGAAAGAGATAAGATGGAAAATCCAGAATGGAAGAAAGACTAAGAACAAAAATCTTTCCTCGGCCATATGTTCATATTCTTAGAAAAATGAAAAGAATCAACTCTGTTTTTATAGAGTTTAGTATTGTGGCTAATAATCCTGTATTGCTATGTTTGCCAGTCTTCAAGGTTCGGCTCAGGGGTCATCTCTTCCAGGAGCCACCTCTGAACTTCCACACTGGTCTAAGACCCTGCTCTGGGCCTGCAGAATTCTCCAAGTGTTCCCCACCAAAGCAGCCCGCACACTGCTTATGGACCAGTGTCCTCAGAAAACACTAAGTTTCCTAAGAACACGCTCTATGGCTAATTCATTCTCATGCCCCTTGGGTCAAGAACAGTGTGCAGAACAAAGAAGGCACTTATTAAATATTTTTGTAATTGAACTGAAAAAAATCAAAGTCTTGTTATATGTGAAAATAAAAAGAAAAAAAAGATCCTATACACAAAGCAATACAAATAGAAAAACCTGGGAGTATAATAAATCTACTGAAATCTGTAAAACAAAAGGTCTTGCAAAATGGAAGACGGTACCATGGTCACAGATGAGTGAAGACTTAAAGTAATTCTCCAAACCAATGTATAAAGTTAATAAAAATTCAACCAAGTCCCAAGAGAATTTTTCTAGAAGCAAATTATTGTGAAATACATTTAGAAGTATCAACAGAAAAGGACAAAGGATATCCTAAAAAATAAGTAGTTACTAATCCTTTCAGATGTTAAAACATATCATAAAGAAGTACTTATTGAATAGTGTCATGCTGGCTCAGTATAAAATTAGCAGAACAAAACAGGAAAGCCAGAAATGACTACTGTGTCTAAAATTTTACTAATGACTTAAAATACATAACAGAAAATATGAAAATGGAAAAATAACATCTTCTTAAAGTGGCACTGAAATTTGAGGAAAATATTAATTTGGAGCCATATCTAACATTACACACAAAAATAAATCTCTCCAAGAAGATTTTGGAAACTGAAAGTTCTTTTTAAAAAATATGGAAAATGGCTGAAAACTCTTTAAATCCTAGAGAAGGCTTATCCCAATATTTTAGCTTTAAAACTATGAAATAAATGTAATAAAAAGATAATCAGATTCAACTATTATATACAGATTTAAAATTTATGAACAATTTAAAAATGGAAAATTACTGATTGGGAAATTATTCACAGCAAACATGATAAAGGGTTAACATACTTATGATGTAAAAGCTTTATTCAAATTATAGAATAATACTACATCCAAAAATCAGAGAGAAAGTATAAAGAGACAAAAAAGAAATATAACATAAAGTTATCACATGACCTAGCAATTCTACTCCCAGGAATATACTCAAGAAATATGAAAACATTTGTCCACACAAAATGTTATATGCAAATAACATTGTTATAACAGCATTATTGTAACAGCCCAAAGTAGAAACCATCCAAATGATAAAAGATAAAATGATGAATGGATAAACACAATGTAGCATATCCTTACAGTGGCATAGTGTTTGGCTTAAAAAGAAATGAAGTAGCAATACGTGCCGCAACACGCATGAATCTGGAAATACTAGGCTAAGCCAAAAACGCCAGTCATAAAAGACCATGTGCTATAAGATTTGATTTATAGGAAATGTCCAGGATATGCAAGTCTATAGAACTGGGGAAACGGGAAGCAGATGAGGACTGACAGCTAATGGGTACAGGGTTTGGGGGTGATGAAATGTTCTGGAATTAAATATTGGCGATGATTACACAACTTGGCAACTACTGAAAGGTACTGAATGGAACACTTTGAATGGATACATTCTAAGGTATGTGAATCGTATCTCAATAATGCTGTGATTTAAATTAAAAAAGAAAAGAATTAGGGCTATAAGCAAATAGATGGAAAGAATTTCAACCTGACTAACAGGAAATGCAGACCAAAACTGCAAGGTACAGTTTTTACCCAGCACATCAGCAGAGTAACTCTGAAACAAACGCAACCCTGTCAAGACTGCAAAGCAACCACTACCCTTCTGCACTGCCGCAGGTAGACGAGGTCAGTGTGACTTGCAGAAGACAATTGTGCACCATACCTAGTAACGAGAATGTAGAACTGTCCCCGCTTCCGGGAACCAGCCCTTAGGGAACAATGCCAAGCAAAGGAAACGCTGCCTCAAGGAAGGTGACATCACAGGTTATAATTACAAAAACAGTTTATAAAACAGGCTATCCCCAGCTGTAAGTGAATCACGTCACAGAGGCCATCCACTTAATAACATATTACATAGTCATGAAAGTAAAGTTTTCTGTTTTTGGTTTTGGAAAAGATTTTTTTGATGCGGACCGTTTTAAAGTCTTCACGGGATTTGCTGCAAAGTCGCACCCGTGTCCTGTGTTGGTTTTTGGGCCCCAGGCAGGGGGGACTCTCGCTCCCCGACCCTTGGGAGGCGGGGTCTTCACCACTGGATGGCTAGGGAGACCCCTCTTTGAAGTCTGGACGTAAGGTTGACTGAAAAAAGACAGACACAGAACCCTTCAACGCTGTAAAATGATGACGGCACATAAAGTTAAAACCAGCTCCCGCTCTCTGCTATCCAAAAGTCTACAAGCAATAAATGCTGGAGAGGGTGTGGAGAAAAGGGAACCCTCTTACACTGTTGGTGGGAATGCAAACTAGTACAGCCGCTATGGAAAACAGTGTGGAGATTTCTTAAAAAACTGGACATAGAACTGCCATATGACCCAGCAATCCCACTTCTGGGCATACACACTGAGGAAACCAGATCTGAAAGAGACACGTGCACCCCAATGTTCATCGCAGCACTGTTTATAATAGCCAGGACATGGAAGCAACCTAGATGCCCATCAGCAGATGAATGGATAAGGAAGCTGTGGTACATATACACCATGGAATATTACTCAGCCATTAAAAAGAATTCATTTGAACCAGTCCTAATGAGATGGATGAAGCTGGAGCCCATTATACAGAGTGAAGTAAGCCAGAAAGATAAAGAACATTACAGCATACTGACACATGTATATGGAATTTAGAAAGGTGATAACGATAACCCTATATGCAGAACAGAAAAAGAGACACAGAAATACAGAACAGACTTTTGAACTTTGTGGGGGAATGTGAGGGTGGGATATTTCAAAAGAACAGCATGTATACTATCTATGGTGAAACAGATCACCAGCCCAGGAGGGATGCACGAGACAAGTGCTCCGGCCTGGTGCACTGGGAAGACCCAGAGGAATCGGGTGGAGAGGGAGGTGGGAGGGGGGATCGGGATTGGGAATACATGTAAATCCATGGCTGATTCATATCAATGTATGACAAAACCCACTGGAAAAAAAAAATAATAATAATAATAAAAAAAAATTAAAAAAAAAAATAAAAAAAAAAATAAAAAAAAAAAAAAACCAGCTCCCGCTCTCTCCTGGTTTCCAGGCTTTTCTAACCCCGCCTCAAGCGTGCCTCAGCCTCCTTTTCCAGCCAGTGAGAGGGCAGGCTCAGAGTCAGAACAGCATCCCGGCCGGTGACTTGACATTTCCGTAAGGAGGTGATTTATTTGGACGTACTCCATGAAGTCTGCTTGGGCTGGAGCGAAAAGGCAGGAGAGGGAGAAGCCGCCCGGTCTCCACCGTCTCGGGTTTTAAGGCCGAGGCGCAGCCCGCCGTCCCGTCAGCTGCACCGAGGGCGTCTCCCAGGACCTCTGCTCTCAGGTCCAGACACACAGTGACCTTCGTCTAATCCCGCTGTGAATCCGACACCCCGGCCCTGTCCCTGTGCCCCCTGGGGGAGGCCTGAGCCCCGGGCCGGCCCGCGACCTCCGCGCCCCAGCTGCTGCCTCTCCGAACGCCAGGGCCGGAACAGCCCGTGAGGGCATCTACGGGGTCCGTAATTCGGCCTGAGCTTCTTTTCTAAAACAGCGGGTAAAGCAATGAACTGTCAGCAGAAGCTAAAGTCCCACCCGGGCACAGCTCCTGCTCAAGAGGGCCACCCCCGGCGGCCGATGCACGCCGAGGACAGACGCGTGACTGCGCCGGCCAAAAGCGGGGCTGTGTTGTGATAGGCGAGGGTGAAGTCATCTTTATTCGTATCATGGCACCTCGAGAAGCAGATAACTTTATTTACTGTTGGCCTAACGCCACCATCTGAAGGTAAACTGATCAAGGCCACTCCATGTCATTTCCAGCTATGCTAATTTGATTCGTTTGATTAAATTATTCCATAGGCATAATTCTGCAGGTACCTTTTATTCCCCTTTGGAGAACAAACTGTCAGAGCAAACTATTGGCAGGGGTCTCTGTGACCGTCACGCGACGAGGACGGCGTGGAACGAACATTCCGCGGCGCGGCTCCCCCAGGCCGGGCCCCTGCGCCCCGCCTCCACGTTCCGGACAAGCAGCGAGACTCCTCCCGGCGAGCTCCCGTCATGCTGGGTGGAAAGCGCTGGAGGCCCGCTGGCTCGCTCCCTGAGACAAGGCAGGCGGTACTAACCCTGCCGCCAGGACGTAAAGCTGAAGCTCACAGATATAAACGACTGGGCTAAGGTCAAAGGGCCGGGTGAACAGACTCAGAACCCAGCTAGGATGGGGACTCCAGGCAAGATGCTGCCCATCAGCTTCCAGACAAAAAAACACAAAACCAACTTCTCCTGAAAAAAATTACTTGATAAGTAGCTCTTTAAAACTATTGAACATTTTAAATAAAACAGCACTTTTAAAATACTCTATATTTCTATATCGGAAATCTTCGAGGGTTAGGAAAGATTCCACTGCCAGGGGGACACAGGAACAGATAATGCCAACAAAACAAACATTTACTGGGCTTCCCTGGTGGCTCAGTGGTAAAGAATCCACCTGCCAATGCAGGAGACACAGGTTCTATCCCTGAGTCAGGAAGATCCCCTAGAGGACGAAATGGCAGCCCCTCCGGTATTCTTGTCTGGGAAATCCCATGGTCAGAGGAGCATGGTGGGCTACAGTCCACAGGGTCGCAAAGACATGACTTAGTGACTAAAGAAGAACAGCAAACACCACTGGGAAACACAGGAGCTAGCCCATCTGACGCTCGCAACAGCCTTAGTGATTCCTACTGCTACCCTAACAGCTGAGGATTCCCGGGGCCCCACAGCTCCGGGGCGGCCAGGCCAGGATTCAAGCCGGTCGCTCAGTGCCCTGCGGCCTGCTGCTTCTCACAGCACAAGTTAGCCACCTGGAGGGGGAGCCAGCCCTTCGCCAAGAGCCTCTGCCCTTCAGGAAACACACGACTCTTAACATCACTGAACACACCTGCTTTCAGAAAAACTCAGGGAATGAGGCTGTGTCAAAAACGCAAATCAGTGGCTCTAGATTATGAAAAACCATTTTCCACAACATTCCAATTTCTCCTCAAACGTTCTCCTCTAATCTTATCCTTGCTAGTGAATGATATTAAGAGCCAATGCTAATAAATAAAATGCCCAAAGGTTCTGGCACACAGGTTCTGGGAAATGAGGGGGAAACCACTGCAAGACTGCCTTTGCCCAGCAGAACTAACACAGGAACAGGATGTGTGGGGTTTTCTACTTGAGACGGTCACCTACCCAGAAAAGGAAAGCACTATTTACCTAAGCTGGCCCCAGTCTTTTACTTCTTCCAGATTTTATTTTCCTAACATTTATTTTCAATTTAGCCTAATTCTTAAAAGTTATTTAAGTTTTTTAAAAAAAAAAAAAGGTCAAACGGGTAGCTTCTTCTGCAGAGCACCCATTGTCTTGCCTCATAAAAGCTCTTGAACATTCACCAAGCCCCAGTGGCCACTTAAGGAAGGTCATCTTTCCTCCAGATTTCTCATTAATCACAGATACTTTTTGAGCATCTACTACAGTCAAAACAGATGTTTGATTCATTCAGTCTCTCTCATTGCTAATACTGCAGCTTCCTGGGTCTGGGGTGGCCCAAAGTGGTACCTGATGAAAGAAAACTCATCCTGGAAAATCAGAGTCAGAAATGGCAATGTCACCTGCATACCCTGAAACTGAAGCCTGAGCCAAGTGATGCTGTCTCCCCCACGCTCCTGAGAGCAATGGCTTGCTTGGTCAAATACTTACTGAGCACTTTCTATGTATAAGGGTGTAAGAACTATAGGATCCGAGTTTATGGGCAGCAGGCTGGGATAATGAAGTAAGTGATGATGAACTAGGCGTCAGAAGGGCTGAGTTCTAATCTAAGCTTTGGCCCCAACTTCCTGTGTGTCCATGGGCTCTCCGTTTCTGGGCCTCCATCTTCTCACAGTCTAACATCCTGTGATCGCTCTTTTCTCAAAATCGTGAAAAATATTTATTTTAAATCCTACAGTTATATGGAAGAGGAACTAAAGAGCCTCTTGATGAAAGTGAAAGAGGAGAGTTTTAAAGTTGGCTTAAAACTCAAAATTCAAAAAATGAAGATTGTGGCATCCGGTCCCATCACTTCATAGCAAATAGATGGGGAAACAGTGGAAACAGTAACAGACTTTATTTTTTGGACTTCAAAATCACTGCAGATGGTGACTGCAGCCATGCAATGAAAAGACGCTTGCTCCTTGGAAGAAAAGCTACGACCAACCTACACAGCATATTAAAAAGCAGAGACATTACTTTGTCAACAAAGGTCTGTCCAGTCAAAGCTATGGTTTTTCCAGTAGTCATGTATAGATGTGAGAGTTGGACCATGAAGAAAGCTGAGTGCTGAAGAATTGATGCTTTTGAACTGTAGTGTTGGAGAAGACTCTTGAGAGTCTCTTGGACTGCAAGGAGATCCAACCAGTCCATCTTAAAGGAAATCAGTCCTGGACATTCCTTGGAAGGACTATTGCTGAAGCTGAAGCTCCAATACTTTGGTATCCTGATGCGAAGAAGTGACTTACTAGAAAAGATCCTGACTCTGAGCAAGACTGAAGGCAGGAGGAGAAGGGGACGACAGAGGATAAGATGGTTGGATGGCATCACCGACTCAATGGACATGAGTTTGAGCAAACTCCAGGAGTTGGTGATGGACAGGGAGGCCTGGCGTGCTGCAGTCATTGGTTGTGAAGAGTTGGACACGACTTAATGACCAAACAACAACAGCAATGATTATATAAATCTCCTTGATGGTCTGGCTAAAGAACCCAGTGGTGAATAGGTGGTTCTAAATGAATACAGGAGGTAGCACACCCAGATCTGCCAATCCCCACGTCACTAAAGACACACAGATGAACCTCCTTTCTCCAAGCCTGGAGGAGGAGGCCCTCCCTTGACAACAGAGAGTAAAATACAAAATAAGGTCCCCTGAGTGTCAAGGACTGTGTGGGTCCACTAGAACCGCTTGGCTGGGGTAAGCAGACTTCTCTGCTGCCAAGCACTGGCTATCAGGGAAGCAGACGGTGAAAATCATGTAGATATTGAAAGCAAACTGCATGAGCATTTCTCTAAAGATTGTATCATAAATTCTGAATAAGAAATAATTCCTTTCTCACAGCAGACTTCTGACAGAACAACATCTTGGCAAGACAGCCACATATCTTCCTGAATTCCTGGACATCATGAACTACAGTTTATAATCCATCCTGGCGTGAGCCAGGCCAGACACCTCTCCATTGGCCCTCTCCCCCGATTCTCTGAGGCTCTCACCTTGCCCTCCCTGATCCTGAAAGGTAATTCTGATCCTCGCCACACCATCAAGACATTACAGAAAGGAAATTACTTCCAGTCTGCACATTTACAAAAGAAGAAAACTACCAGGACTTTGGTAGCCCTTCTCTATTCCAACCCCTGGTGGCTCAGACGGTAAAGAATCTGCCTGCAGTGTAGGAGACCTGGGTTTGATCCCTGGGTCGGGAAGATCCCCTGGAGGAGGAAATGGCAACTCACTCCAATACTCTTGCCCGGAGAATCCCATGGACAGAGGAGCCTGGTGGGCTGCAGTCCATGGGGTCAGAGTCGGACACGACTGAGCGACTAACATTCTAATCCTTAAGCAGAGAGAGAACCCATAAATTGATAGGAAACAAGATTCTGACCAAACCCAAAGTCTCAGAGAATTTCTAACCACTTCAAGCAATCTCGCAGGAAACACTTCTGAGGCTGAAGGGGGAAATACCAGGATCGAGCCGTGGTGAGACCACCAGCAAACTGGGAGGGCCAGACATGGCCAGGAGCTGCTGCTCTTGGTGAAATGTGTCATTCACCAAGAATCCGATATGTTCCTGCATCTGGGTTGAGTGTCTTTATTGACACAACCTTTTACAATCCCCACAGGAACTCCATGAAGTAGACACCCATTATTTTGCTCCTTTTACAGATGGGAAAATCAAGACTGAGAAGTGAAGGAAGTAACTACAAAGAGCAGAGCTAAAAGACAGGGATCCTTCTAAATAGAAGTTGCCCACACCTCCCCAGCCTCAGCCAGCCTTCAGCTTCCTCTGCCTGAGGGTGCGAGCTCAGGGCCCCTTGCTCACGCGTTCTCTGCTCATGTGGCCCCTTGCTCACGCATTCTCTGCTCAGGGCCCCTTGCTCACGCTTTCTCTGCTCATGTGGCCCCTTGCTCACACATTTTCTGCTCAGGGCCCCTTGCTCACGTGTTCTCTGCTCACGTGGCCCCTGGCTCACGCGTTCTCTGCTCACATGGCCCCTTGCTCACGCATTCTCTGCTCAGGGTCCCTGGCTCATGCGTTCTCTGCTCACGTGGCCCTCTGATCAGCTGTTGGTTTCATCTCCACCTCATCAGTGAACCACTGACTGCTGGGAGTAAACCATCCCAGATGACCTGGGGATCCACCACCTGCCCCCAGCAGGTTGGTGGAGAGTCCCCACAGACCTCTGGCATGACCACTGAGCCTCCCACACCCCAGATGTACTCTGTGTTGGTACACAGTCCGTGTACATAGTCCATGTATGAATAGCTGTACAAATACAGCTCAACTTGTTTTGCCTATGAGAACAGGAATGATTAGTCAGCTTCAGGGCGCTGAAGGCATAAATGGATGCATATTGTCATTTCTGTTCAGAGGATGTTAAAATGCTTCCCCAACACTGACCTGTCTATTTTCACAAGGAGCCACATTCACCAGAGTATTCTCCTTAGTGTTTAAGAATATAAGCAAAGCTTTGCACCCAGAGACAGACAAGTTGAAGGCTTCCAGAGGTTTATCACAGTTCTGTATGATGTGGTTTGAAATTTTAAAATATTACCAACTGAACACACACATGATCCTCACTCACCCTTTCTATCTCCTGAAGGTACAGGAGGGCAATATCCCCCGCCTTCTCATAGCAGGTGATGATGTCCTGCTCCCGGTCCACGCGGAGACTGCTGGTAGAAGAAGAAATAGGCAACTTCTCTAAACAAAGTCCTAAAAAAAAAACCAACATACAAAAACTGGGTGAGTTGTTTTTTATGTGACTTAATTTTTTAGTATTACTCTAGAGAGCCAGATACTATGAGCGAAGCAGATTCTCTGCCCTCTCTAAGGACAAAATGGAACATCAAAACAGAGCATCAGAAAGAAAATCCAGAGGTTATGGATGACAGAGGCCCCTCAATATACAGAAAGCACCATTTGACTCTGACATCCAGGTTGAGAATTTGATCAGGTACTTCACCAGGATCCCATTCAGACCTAACAGAGCTTGTCATTCAACCATGCCCCAAGATCCTTCAGGAATTTTATAAGTAAGTACAGTGAGGCTAGGGCTTCCGAGGTGGCCCAGCAGTAAAGAATCCACCTGCCAAGCTGGAGACCTGAGTTCGATCCCTGGGTTGGGAAGATCCCCTAGAGGGGAGCACGGCAACCCACTCCAGCACAGCACAAAACAAGGTAAAGAATATCGAGTATCTTCTAAAATGTACGCTTAACTGATTGAATATAAAACATTTCTAAATGCACTCAGGAGCATCAGTTACCAGGAAAATCTTGCAACTCGGCCTAGATTTCTGCAGTAACAACACTCCAGACCACCTCTCAGTTCCAGGCCAAGAAAACACCCAGAACCTTGCAGTCTGGGCCCTTCTTTGGAGATAGAGGAGATATCCCTTGCCAAGAGAGAGTTCAGGCCCACGATGGGTTAGGAAAGCATGAAAGGCTGAAAAATGCCAATGCCGAGAGGAGCAACTGTTGCCTGAACCCAGCACCAGACTCAGCCCCTGTCCTGGGCAACCAGCCTGGGGCCCATCGGGCTCTGGGTCTCCATCGAAAACCGGAGGCAGAGAGGGAGCCCCGTGGGGAGGGTCTGCGCTGCTGCAAGTGCCCTGAGATATGGGGAGACACACAGGTGCACACATGCCCCTCCATGGAAGAGTGTGAGAGAAGCGTCCACACTGAGAGTCAGGATCTGCAACTGGAAAGGGCCTGAGAGGTTTCCTGGCAAACGCACTCATTTTAATAGATGAAGAAGCTGAGAACCATCGAGAGAAAGTAAGAGATATGCCCCAAACCTGACAGGCAGTTCATAGCACAACAGAGATCAGAACCCGTGTCTTCAGCCCCCAAAGCAACACCTACCTATTAAGGGAGCTGCTGACTTTCAGAGTAGGTACCACTGCAGAGAGGGGAGCAGGCAAGCTCAAGGGCAGCAAGTGACCCAGAGCCCCGTGCATCACTGTGAGAACGGCCCCCTCCCAACTGCTCGTAACAAACGACGGCAGTCCCTCCAGCTGTAGGTGACAGAAGACGTGCTCCACGGGAAGGAGAAAAACCACTTCCATCCGCAGGGAGCCAACACTGAGGACAGCCTGCCTGGGAGCCTAGAGGTGACAACTTTGTCACAGAAGGCACGGACCAGCCAAAGATTTTGCTGCTGCTGCTGCTGCTGCTAAGTCGCTTCAGTCGCGTCCGACTCTGTGCGACCCCACAGACGGCAGCCCACCAGGCTCCCCCGTCCCTAGGATTCTCCAGGCAAGAACACTGGAGTGGGTTGCCATTTCCTTCTCCAATGCAGGAAAGTGAAAAGTGAAAGTGAAGTTGCTCAGTCGTGCCCGACTCGTAGCTACCCCATGGACTGCAGCCTACCAGGCTCCTCCGTCCATGGGATTTTCCAGGCAAGAGTACTGGAGTGGGGTGCCATTGCCTTCTCTGAAAGATTTTGCTACAGGTTAACAAAGATTTCTTGAGGTGAAATTGGGATATGAAGAACTACACCATGTTTCACCATGATTTCTTTTGTTTTTATTTACTTTATTTTTTATTAAAGTCCATCGTTTACATTAGGGTTCACTCTCTGCATTGTGCAGGTCTATGAGTTTTAGCAAATGCAGCATCATGTTTCCACAGTCACAGTATCGTACTGATACCATCAAACCGACTCATGGCCCAAAAATGAGATCTAGTCCGCTAGCCCTCTTCCTGAACCCTGGCAACCACTCATCTTTTCACTGTCTCTACAGTTGGACTTTGTCCAGAATATCATACAATTGCAATCATACAGTATGTAGACTTTTCAGACTGGCTTTGTTCACTTGGAAATATGCTATTAAGATCCCCCCATGTCTTTTTGTAGGCAGATAGCTAATTTCCTTTTGTTGCTAAGTAATATTCCATTTATTCATTAATCTATTTAAAGGCATAATGGTTGCTTACAAGTTTTGGGAATTACGGATAAAGCTACTATAAACATTCACACGCAGGTTTTCATGTGCACATAGTTTGCAACTCCGTTGGGTAAATACCAGGAAGAGGAACTGGTGGATTGTATGGTAAGAGTATGTTTGTTAAGAAATATCTAAGTAAATATATTTTATTTACAAGTAGCTTTGTAAGAATAAATATTACTTTTAGCTTTGTAAGAAACTACTAAACTAGTTGTCTTCCAAAGTGGCTGTACTATTTTGCATTCCTACCAGCAATGAATGAGAGCTCCTATTGCTCAGCATCCGTGCCAGCATTTGGTGTTATCAATTTTTTTAATTTTAGTCAGTTAATATGTATAGTGGTGTCTCACTGCTGTTTTAATTTAGTTTCCTACTAACATGTGATATCGATTTTTTAACACTTATTTGCCATCTCTATACCTTCTTTGGTAAAATGTCTGGTCAGATCTATTGTCATTTTGTCAAAAAGATTGAGTCATTTGTTTTCTTATTGTTGAATTTTGAGTTCTTTATATATTTTGGATACAAGTCCTTTATCAGATATCTATTTTGCAAATATTTTCTCAGTCTGTGACTTCATTCTGTTAACAGTGTCTTTCATAGAACAAAAGTTGTTAATTTCCTTAAAGTCCAACCTGTCAATTTTTTCTTTAATGGATTGTGCTCTTGGTGTGGTCTCTAAAATGCCACTACTAAATCCAAGGTCACCTAGATTTTCTCCTGTGTTATCTTCCAGAAGTTTTATTTAGTTTGGATTTCAAATATAGGTTTACAATCCACTGTGAGTTGATATTTATGAAAGTTACGAGGTTTGTGTCCATATATGCACATATATTTAGCATGTGGATGTCCATTTTTTTCCAGTACCATTTGCTGAAGAGACTACCTTTCCCTCATTGAAATGCCTTTGTTCCTTTGCCAAAAATCAGTTGATTATAGTCGAGTGGGTCTTTTTCTGGGCTCTCTATGCTGTTTCACGAATGTTTTTAGGTTATTTATTTATTTAGCTGCATCTGATCTTAGGTGAGGCATATGAGATCTTTGTTGCATCGTGTGGGATCTTTCGTTGCAGCTCACAGGCTCCCCAGCTGTGGCTCACAGGCTCTCCTGCTGTGGCTCACAGCCTCTCCGGTTGTGACTCACAGGCTCTCCTGTTGTAGCTCACAGGCTCTCCTGTTGTAGCTCACAGACTCTCTGACTGTGGCTCACAGGCTCTCCTGTTGTGGCTCACAGGCTCCCCGGTTGTGGCTCACAGACTCTCTGGATGAGCCTGTGGGATCCTGATTCCCCAAAACCAGGGATTGAACCTGAATCCCTTACCTTGCAAGGCAGATTCTTAACCACTGAACCACCAGGGAAGTCCCCTATTGATTTTTTGTCTATCATTTCACCAATCTTATGCTGTCTGGATTACCAGTATACAGTGTATCATTTTTAAAGAATAGCTCTACAGAGAGATAAATTACATGGCATAAAATTCACTCATTTTAAGTAAAGCATAAAAATGAAATCATGTGTCATCCTTTGTGTTTAGCTTCTTTCAGTTAGTAGTGTTTTCAACGTTCATCCCAGTTACAACAATATCCATATCTCTTCACAGCTGTATAGACATACTGCATTTCATCTGTCCACTTTCCAGTAGTGGGCATTTGGCTTGTTTCCTTTTTTGTCCATAATGAATAATGCTGTCATGAAATCTCATGTATTTTTAATTCTCTTGGATAGATACCTAGAAGCAGAAGTGTTAGGTCAGATACAAAATTTACATTTTACTGTTTAAGAAACATATCTTCTAAAGTGTTAAAAAGCTATACCATTTTACATTCCCATCAGCAATTCATGAAGATTCCAGTTTCTCCACATTCTTGTCAACACTTGTTATTGTCTGTTTTATTACGGCCCTCTCAGTAGGTGTGAAGTGGTGTCTCAGTGTGGTTTTGATTTGCATTTCCAAAATGACTAGTGATACTGACTCTTCATGTGCATCTTCTTTAGTGAAATGTCTGTTAAAATCTTTTACTTGTTTTTCTTGGGTTGTTGGTTTTCCTATTGAGTTTTGAGAGTTCTCTATGTATTCCAAATACAAATCCTCCACCAGATATGCAATTTGCAAATATTTTCTCTCAGTCTGTCATTTGTGCTGCTACTTTTAAAAAAAAAAAAATCAGGTGTAGTTTCTGTACAGTGCTGTGTTAGTTTCTGCTGCACACGATGAATCAGCTGTATTCCGTACGGATAGTCCGTACGTATCCACACACTCCTCCCCTCGTGGGTCTCCATCTGCCCCCCACCCTCCACCCCACCCATTTAGGGCACCACAGAACACCGAGCTGAGCTCTCTGCGTGATACTGCAGGTTCCCACTAGCTCTCCGCTTCATACATGGTGGTGTATATGTGTCAGTACCAATCTCCATTAACACGTCTTTTGAAGATTAGAAATTTTAAATTTTGATGGAGTCAAATTTATCAGTATTTTCTTTCATAGATTGTACTTTTGGTTTCATATCTTTAAAAGGTTACAAAGTTTTCTTCTAAAAGTTCTTCTAGAATTTTTATATTTTTAGGTTTTACATCTAGGTTTTACATTTACATTTTAACATATTTTTTGTACATGTTGCAAAGTATGGATCAAAGTTTACTTTTCTGACAATAGGTATCTGGATGTTGTGGTACAATTTATTGAAGCTTCTCCTTTCTCCAACTGAATTGCCTTTACACTTTTGTTAAAAAAAAAATCAGATGGGCATAAACATGTGAGTCTATTTCTGGACCCTCTATTCTGTTCCAATGATCTGTTTGTTTATGCTTATGCTAATATCACCCTGTCTTGAAATTACCGTATCTGTATAAATTTTGGAAGTAGTGTTAATGTTCCAATTTTGTTCTACTTTTTTAGCTATTCTTATTCCTTTGCATTTCCACATAAAATTTGCTGGTCAATTTCTTTGAAAACAAAAACAAAAAAATTTGGCTGGGATCTTGGTTGATTAATGTTGAATTTGTAGGTGTATTTGGGGAGAACCGAGAGAGGAGCCTGGTGGGCTGCTGTCCATGGGGTCACACAGAGTCGGACACGACTGAAGTGATGTAGCAGGCATGCATTTGAGAAGGACACGGCAACCCTCTCCAGTGTTCTCGCCTGGAGAATCCCAGGGACAGAGGAGCCCGGTGGGCTGCCGTCTATGGGATCACACAGAGTCGGACACGACTGAAGCGACTTAGCAGCAGCAGCAGCAGAGATCTAAGCAGTATTGAGTTTTCCAACCTGCGAACGCAGCATGTCTCTTCATCTATGTAGGTCTTCTTTACACCTCTCAGAAAGGCTTTGCCGCTTTCACTGTGCATGCCTTGCCAATCTTTTCTCAGATCCACCCTTAAGTATTTCATATTTATCATGCTGTTATAAGTGGTAGTGTTTTAATTCCTTTTGTTCATGGCTAACATTTAGAAATATAATAGACTTCTGAATATTGATCTTGTGTCCTATAACCTTGCTAAATTCATTTATTAGTTCTACACAATCAATCATGGGATTCGAAAATACAGCTTTACTTCCTTCTTTCCAATCTGTATGCCTTCTATTTCTATTTACCCCCTTATTGCACTGTCAAGGACCTCCATTACAATGTTGAAAAGAAGTGGTGAGAGCAGACATCCTCATCTTATTCCTGATCTTAAGGAGAAAGCATTTAGTCTTTTCACACTAAGTTTGATGTTGAAGTTTTTCACAGATGCCCTTTACCAAGTTGAGGAAGATCCCTTCTACGCCAATTTTGCTAAGAGTTTACATCCAAAATGGATGTTGGAATTTCTTGAATCCTTCTTCTGTGTCTACTGAGACAATCATATAGCCTTTTCTCTTTTAGTTTTTCAATCTGGTGAATTACATCTACTGATTTTCAAATGTGAAACCAAACTTCCATTCCTGAGATAAATCCCACTGATGATGATATATTATTCTTTCTTTATATTGTTAGAGTTGATTTGCTAAATTTCTTGCTTGGAAATTTTTTCATCTAGGTTCATGAGGAATATCTGTCTATAGTTTCCATGTAACGTCTATCCTGTTTTTGGTATTAGGGTAAGTCCTTACCTAATAAAATGACTTGAGACGTATTCTCTGCTCTTCAATTTCCTGAAAGAGTTCATTTGGAATTATTTTGTTCTTAGATGTTTGGTAGAACTTACCAATAAAGCCATCTGAACCTGGAGTTTTCTTTGGAGGAAGCTTTTTAACAATAAATTCCATTTCTTTGATACAGGATTGTTCAGATAATCTCCTTGTTCTTAAGTGAGCTTCTGTAGTTATCTTTTAAGCAGGCTGTCCACTTCTCCTGAGTTGTTGAATGTATTGGATCCGTGTTGTTTATGATGCTCCCTGATCCTTTCAGTGTCTGTAGCATCTCCAGTGGTGACATCTCTGTCTCATTCCTGATATTGGCTATTTGTGTCCTCTATTTCTATCATGAACAGTCCTCGAATGGTTTTGTTGAAATTCTCAATAAAGATCTTTTAATTCCATTGATTTTGGTTTCACTCATTTTTCTCTATTGTTTTTCTGTCTTCTACTTCATTGACTTCTGCTCTGATCTTTATCATTTTCTTCCTTCTGCATTACCTTGAACTTAATTTCCCTCTTCCTCTTCCAGCTTTTTAAAGTGTAAAAAAAGGTATAAATTGGAGACCCTTTTCCTTTCCTAGTATAGGCATTTTGTGTAATAAATTTCTAACTAAGTACTACTTTAGCAGTTTCCTACACACTTTGATACATTGTGGTTTTATTTTCTTTCAGTTCACCATACTTTCTAATTTAACTTTTGACTTCTTCTTTAAAAATGTGTTATTTAGTTTCTAAACACTCAGGGATTGTCCAAAGATCTTTCTGCTATTTATTTTTAAATTAATTCCATTATGGTCTGTGTCCCTTGGACAGCAAGGACATCAAACCAGTCCATCCTAAAGGAAATCAACCCTGAATATTCACTGGAAGGACTGATGCTGAAGCTGAAGCTCTAGTACTTTGGCCACCTGGTGCAAAGAGTTGACTCATTGGAAAAGACCCTGATGCTGGGAAAGACTGAGGGCAGGAGGAGAAGGGAGTGACAGAGGATGAGATGGTTGGATGGCATCACTGACTCAATGGACATGAGTTTGAGCAAACTTTGGGAGATGGTGAAGGACAGGGAAGCCTGGCATGCTGCAGTCCATGGGTTGCAAAGAGTCAGACACGACTTGGTGACTGAACAACAAATGGTCTGTGAAATGAAGAGCTAAACAAGCTTGAGATGTTCTGCAGATTCCACAGAAGGGACTGGCCTTTGACTGACTGGGAGATAATGTGATTTACAGCATGGATCTTAGGCCACACCATACCACTCTGACCTCTGAAGAGATTAGAGACCAAATAATTAAGTTCCATGGGCACTCTCGGCCTACACGACTGACCTCCAATACGAAACCTGGATATGGTAGCCTGAGCAATCTTCCCCAACTGGCAATACACCATCAGTGCGGCCCCGTGTCACTGCCGGGAAAACTAAGACCCAACCATATCATCCCACTGTGATTAGACGACTTAAATCCCGAGCCTGGTCTCTTCTGGACTCTACCCTACGTGCCTTTTGCCTTTAGTAATTTTAATCTGTAGCTTTTTGTTGTAATAAACAACATGTTTATGGTATGACAGCTATTCTGAGTTCTGTGACTCTAGTGAAGCACTGACCTGAAGGTGGTCTTGGGGATCCCTGACAGAGGTCAGAGAACATATTCGAACTCTTCTAATTATGTTGAAACTTGTTTCTTGCCCAGAATATGATCAATCTTGATAAGAACCTTGGAAAGAATGTGTATCCTGCTGTTGGCTGGGGTGACATATAAACATAAACTAGGTAAAATTGGTATACTGTGTTGTCCCAAGACATGAGTTTGAAAAACCTCTGGGAGAAAGTGAAGGACAGGGAAGCCTGGCATGCTGCAGTCCACGGGGTCACAGAGTCGACGTGACTTAGCAGCTGAACAACAAGGTTTCTGTATCCTTGCTGATCACCTGTCAACTTATTCTATCACTTATTGGAACAGGGTATGAAAGTCTCCAAGCATAACTGTCAGTGGCTGCTTTAAGGTTTAATTTGTCCCAGTCCATTCCAAATGATATTATATATATATCTCTTCCACACGTAGGACAACACCTTTACTACTGCATACTTTCATTTCTCTCTTTTTTGTCCTGATTTTCTTATTATATACATTATGTTTTTACACAGATTATAAATCCCACTCCACATGATTATTATTCTTATTGAAAAGGTCAATTATCTTTTCAAGACATTTTAATAAGGTAGAAAAAACTGACATAGTCACTGATAAAGCTATGATTTCCACTGCTCTTTGTTCCTTTGTGCAGATTCAGATTTTCCTTCCCCTAAACCGATTCCTTTACCATTTCTTACAGTGAAGTTCCGTTGATGATGAGGCTTTCAGTCATGTATGTCTGGAAGAGGCTTTATTCAGCCTTCATGCTTGAGAATATTTTCATTTTCATTCACTTGAGAGTTTGCCCCCAGCCCAACCCCAGTACTAAAGATGCTCTCTAAGTATTCTCACTCACATGGATTTTGAATAAATCTGCTGTCACCCTTACGTTTATTCACCTACATGTAATGTGTCTTTTTTCTGGCTATTTTTTAAGATTTTCCCTTTATCACTGATCATGAGCAATCCGGCCATGTTTATTGTGTTTGGGCCTCACTGAACTTTCTGGATATGAGGATTTATAGTTCTCATCAAATGTGAAAAACATTCAGCCATTATTTCTTCAAAGTTTTTTGTGACCCCTCCCCTTTCTTGCTTGCTATACTAAGTCACCTGTGTCTGACTCTTTGCAATCCCACAGGCTGCAGCCCACAAGACACCTCTGTCCATGGGGATTCTCCAGGCGAGAATCCTGGAGTGGGTTGCCACGCCCTCCTCTAGGGGATCTTCCCGACCCAGGGGTCAAGCCCGAGTCTCCTGCGGCTCCTGCACAGACAGGCTCTTTACCACTGAGCCACCAGGGAAACCTCCCCTTTCTGAGGGGTCTCCAATTACACACATTCAGGTCACTCGAAATTATCCTACAACTCACTGATGTTCTTCCCACTTTAAAAAAAGTTTCCACTTTTTTAGATGGTGTCTACTGCAATGTCTTCAAGTTCACTGATCTTTTTATCAATGTCTAATCTGCCATTAACCACATCCAGTGTATTTTTCATCTTAGACATTGTAGGTTTCATCTTTAGAAATGAGATTTAGTTCTATTTTTAATGCGCATGTCTCTACTAAACTTTTTGAACATGAAGAATATACATAACACCTGTTTTAATGTCTCTCCAGTCCTAAGTGCTCAATATTCACTCTCTCTTCATTTAGAGCCAAAGCTGTTTATGTGACTGCAAAATAAGAGAAATTCACTAAGCATCCTCTCTCCACTGTGAACTGTTTCAACCTCTTAAAGTGTTCTCTGAAGGAGAATACAAGATAAGCTGAGCAAATTCACTATCTGGTAGAACAGCTCCAAAACTACTCAAAAGCAAGCACTTGATCAGAGCTTCCTAACTGTGCTCTAAGTGCTCATCTGTGCCAAATTAAAACCTCCAGAAAACAACACAAAGAGATAAGCTGTTTCATAATCTGCCTTCTGCTTCTGTGAGGAGCAACCAAATATCACGCAAGTTGGTACCCGGGATTTACTATCAAGGAAACAAACTCCACAGTATGTCAAAGTGAGTGAGTGAAGTCGCTCAGTTGTGTCTGACTCTTTGCGACTGTAGCAAAGACTGTAGCCCACCAGGCTCCTCTGTCCACGGGATTCTCCAGGCAAGAATACTGGAGCAGGTTGCCATTTTCTTCTTCAGGGGATCTTCCCGACCCAGGGATCGAACCTGGGTCTCCCACATTGTAGGTAGACGCTTTACTGTCTGAGGCCACCAGGGAAGTCCTATAGTATGTCAAAGGACCAGGGGAAAAAATGGGTCTAGTCTTTGGCACTTTACGCTACTGCAGGTGGGACCCTGACCACTACGGTTCATGAAGATGACCAAGGCCCTAGGGGACCTGCCAAACCCAGTGAGTCAAGGAAAAGACAGATGCAGGTGAACACAGTGTGACTCTCACCTGCACTGGGCACTCTGGGATATGCGAAGTCCACTCTCCCAGGGCTGCAGGCCCACAGCCATGCACAGTCGGCAAGACTATTCAACCAGACAGACACCTTCATCCTCCTAGGGAACAACATGAACACCTGGCAACCCACTCCAGTGGTCCTGCCTGGAGAATCCCATGGGCAGAGGAGCCTGGCTAGCTACAGTCCGTGGGGTCGCAAGAGTCAGACACGACTGAGTGACTAAACCACACCACCACCACCACCATGAACATCCAAGGCCTTGGCTGGCACATGGGTCTTTGGCAAGTTCATTCTCAGGTAGGAGGCCATTAATGGTAAATACTGCTCTGTTCCTTCCCCCAAATGCTGTGATATTCATTCCATATGCCACCACACACATCTCAGAGCAACAGCGGAGTCTTGATCTACCACAGTGAATTCATGGCTATGCAGCTCAGTTCCAGAATAAGCAGTTTTCTGTCGAAAGCTGCTTACAGGACCTCTGGACTAGACTGTAACTTTTCAAGTGTCTAGGATCAGATCAACACTGTCTGAGAAGCAGAGTTCTGAGGTCACGGTCCAAATTGGCCCTCATTAACATGTCAGATGATGCCTTGTCAGTTTGGAAAGCTATCATCAATAATGTTTTTAGTTACTTTCTTTTTTCCAGAGAAACACATGGCAAAAAAAGTGAAAAACAGACTTGAAAAACAGCTGGTGTGATAGCCGTGCTTAATGAACAGCTCAATAAGATCTGCATCTCCAAAATCAAAGCTGGGTACCAGAGGGTAGAAGTTAAGTGCTCCATGACCAAGCATCAGTGAAAATAGTGGGTGAAAATAGTGGCTGACTCTGTGCTGTGATTTAAAGAGTGCTAAGTAGGATTTCCCTGGTGGTCCAGTGGTTAAGAATCCAACTGCCAATGCGGGGCACATGGGTTCAATCGCTAGTCCAGGGAGATCCTACATGCCACGGGGCAACTAAGCCCGTGTGCCATGACTATTAACCTACACTCCAGAACCTGAGAGCTGCACCTCCTGAAACCCACGCACCCCAGAGCCCGTGCTCCGCAAGAGAAGCCCCTGCACCGCAACTAGAGAAAGCCTGTGAGCAGCAAAGAAGACTCCGCACAGCCGAATGATTAATTAACTAATTAAAAGACAAAAATAAATAAATAAGTCCTTAGGCTTGGAAGAAAACAATACTGAGTAGCCACTGGACCCAAGATTTATCTCCCTTCCCCGTGGGAAACTTCCACAGAGGGGCTCACTTCTGAAAGCTCCTTTCCCTAAAGGGTAATACATTTTGATTAGACCAGTGACAATAAACTCATCGAGGTCACACCTGACTGTTCTGAAGCTCTTGAACATGCATTAGCCTGTGCAGTGGGTACCACCCTCCTCCCAATCTTGTGGGAAAAGGAACAGGAGCGCCCTGGCCCTTCTAAAGTCTGCACGGGGTCGGAACTGAGATCACCACACAGCCCCTGACCTGGGGCAAGTGTGCCCTGCCCCAGGCGGCCTTCGAAGCATCTGAGGCAGGGTGGGCTGCGGGAAGCAATGGTGCTGTGCGCACGTTAGGGACAGTGGGCCATCACGGTTGGGAGGGGGTGCCAGGTAGTGAGGGGCAGCCGAAAACCCTGGACGCTTCAAAGCTCAAGTGTGTTCAGCCTCCAAATTGCTCTATTTACGTGCATCTTTGTTGTTGTTGTTCACTCAGTTGTGTCCGACTCTTTGCAACCCATAGACTGCAGCAGGCCAGGCTTCCCCGCCCATCACCAACTCCCAGAGTTTACTCAAACTCATGTCCATTGAGTCGGTGATGCCATCCAACCATCTCATCCTCTGTCGTCCCCTTCTCCTCCTGCCTTCATCCTTCCCAGCACCAGGGTCTTTTCCAATGAGTCAGCTCTTCACATCCGGTGGCCAAAGTATTGGAGCTTCAGCATCGGTCCTTCCAATGAATATTCAGGACTGATTTCCTTTAGGATTGACTGTCCAAGGGACTCTCAGGAGTCTTCTACAGCACCACAGTTCAAAATCATCACTTCCTGAGGACTCAACCTTCTCTGTGGTCCAACTCTCACATCTGTACATGACTACTGGAAAACCCAGAGCTTTGACTATATAGACCTTTGTCAGCAGAGTGATGTCTCTGCTTTTTAATACACTGTCTAGGTGTCTCATGGCTTTTCTTCCAAGGAGAAAGCATCTTTTAATTTCATGCCTGCAGTCGCCATCTGCAGTGATTTCCAGAGCACAAGAAAATAAAGTCTGTCACTGTTTCCATTGTTTCCCCATCTATTTGCCATGAAGTGATGGAACTAGATGCCATGATCTTAGTTTTCTGAATGTTCAGCTTTCAGCCAGCTTTTTCACTCTCTTCTACCTTCTTCAAGAGGCTCTTTAGTTCCACTTCACTTTCTGCCATAAGGGTGGTGTCATCTGCATATCTGAGCTTATTGATATTTTTCCCAGCAATAGTGATTCCAGCTCGAGCTTCATCCAACCTGGCATTTCACATGATGTACTCAGCATATAAATTAAATAAGCAGGGTGACAATATACAGCCTTGACGTACTCCTTTCCCAATTTAGAACCAGTCTGTTGTTCCATGTCTAGTTCTAACTGTTGCTTCTTCACCTGCACACAGGTTTCTCAGGAGGCAGGTAAGATGGTCTGGCATTCCCACCTCTTTAAGAATTTTCCATTTTGTTGTGATCCACACAGTCAAAGGCTTTAGCGTAATCAATGGAGTAGAAGTAGATATTTTTCAGGAATTCTCTTGCTTTCTCTATGATCCAATGGATGTTGGCAATTTGATCTCTGGTTCCTCTACCTTGCCTAAATCCAGCTAGTATATCTGGAAGTTTTCAGTTCATGTATTTTTGAACACTACTTTGAATGATTTTGAGCGTTACCTTGCTAGCAATGTGAAATGAGTGCAATTGTGCAGTAGTTTGAACATTCTCTAGCATTGCACTCCTTTGGGATTTGAATGAAAATTGACCTTTTCCAGGCCTGTGACCACTACTGAGTTTGCCAAATTTGCTGGCATACTGAGTGCAGCACTTAAACAGCATCATTTGGCAAACCGGACTCTGCCCTTTGTTTCCTTCCACACCAAGGTTTCATCGCCTCTGAAAAGGAGCTCCAACTTTTCTCCTAGAGTGCTGTGCATCCCTCAAAGTTTGGCTGAGGAAACGGACAGCTACACATCTCATGGCAAAAAAAACCCCACTGATCACTGAGGGGTTAACCCTCCCCAGTTCTTTCAGGACTCTCTAAATTTGAGATCCCTTAGCTACGAGCCTGATCTGGGCATGCAAGACTGCACAGTTTCCACAATAATACAGGTTCATTTATCAAGGCCTTACTTAGCATCCAGCACTATGCCTGGGGTTTGACACACACCACTTAAAATCCTCCAGGCCACCCTTGCAAGGAAGGTGTTAATAACATTTTATAGATAAGACTGAACTTAGAGTGCCACACCGAGTGACCGATGAAGCCGAGTCTCAGCCCCTGGCCCATCGGACTGCAAACCTCTGCTCACCACATCCTGCCTGACTGCGCTGCTGACAGCATATTCAATGTCCGACAAGAGCGGGGACAGTAAAAATGAGTTTCAAATTGTACAGGCATAGTAACTGGACCACAGGGCAGGGCTTCCTCTCCCACAGGGAGCTGCATCTCCCTACACGAGTCCCTCTCACCTAGGAGAAGAGGGCGGCAGAGGATGAGATGGCTGGGCAGCATCACCAATGCCACAGAAATGAACTTGGGCAAACTCCGAGAGACAGTGAGGGCCAGGGAAGCCTGGCGCGATGCAGTCCATGGGGTCAGAAAGAGTCGGACATGACTTGGCAATTTAACAACAACGAGGCGAGTCCCTGGATGGCTGGGCCTCCCAGGCCTCATCTGTGCCACAAGGGTGGAGTTACTAGAACACCATCTTGAGCCGATGACTCTGCAGGACTAACAGCCAAAACAAGCATTTTTTTTTAATCTATTAACACGGACAGGGAATTAATTTCTTATGAAGTGAAGCAACACAATAAAAGGCTATAAAATATAATTATGGGCACTACATACTACTACAGCATTAGGCATTGTTTCCTCATTTATCTTAATCACATCTCTGAAGCCAGGCAGAGGCCAGGTACATCCCGCCCCGGGGCTTTGCTGTAATATGATCCACAGAGGAGTTTAAAACTGGAAGGACCAGAAAAACCTCACTACAATACCTCATCTCTGTGGCAAGGACTTCAAAGGCAGCAGGACAATTTGAAGGGATCTCAATTTCCAAGGTCGAGAAGTAACTCAGGAAAAGAGATTCCAGGTTCTCAAAGCAAGTCCTGGCCCCAGGTTGCTGGTCGTGTATTCTCACCTGTAGAACAACTGGGTTCCCACAGGTTGTTCAGCTCAGCACAACTCGAGACAAGCTCCAGGCGTAGGGGGTTTCTGCACAGTTTGCACAATAATACAGTCCGCGGGGTCACAATGAGCCAGATACGAGTTAGCGACCGAGCACACGCACGCCCAGTCCCTTCACTCGTGTCCGGCTCTTTGCACCCCGTGGACTGTGGCCGCCAGGCTCCTCTGCCCACGGGATTTCCCAGGCAAGAGCACTGGAGTGGACTGCCGTGCCCTCCTCCACGGGATCTTCCCGACCCAGGGACAAAACTCACGTCTCTGATGGCTCCTGCATAGGCAGATGGGTTCCTTATCACTAGGGCCACCACTGTAGCATATATCAATACTCCATTCCTTTCTTTCAAACAGAGGGGAAATTCACATGACATGAAATGAACCATTTTAAAGTGAACAATTTAGCGATATTTATTACATTCATGAACAACATTTCCCTGGTGGCTTAGACAGTAAAGCGTCTGCCTACAACACGGGAGACACAGGTTCAATCCCTGGGTCGGGAAGATCTCCTGGAGAAGGAAATGGCAACCCACTCCTGTAATCTTGCCTGGAAAATCCCATGGATGGAGGAACCTTGTAGGCTACAGTCCATGGGGTCACAAGAGTCGGACATGACTGAGCGACTTCGCTTTCATGTTTCATTACACTCATGATACTGTACAACTTCCACTTCTATCTAGCTCCAAATGCTTCAGGCTTTATGGCTGACTAATATTCCATTGTATGGAGGTAACACATTTTATTTACCCATTCATCAGCTGACCGACACTTGGGTTCTTTACACTTTTTGGATATTATGAATTATGCTGCTATGGATATTCACGTATTGGCTGTTGTATGGACATATGTTTTCACATCTCTTGAAAATATACCTTAAATAGAATTGGTAGGTCAAGGGATAATCCTATGTCTCCTTGTAACATTTCTAATCTTTGTGCCAAAAATCACAAACTGTGATCTACAACCAATATGCTGGGTAAAATAATAAGTGAAAACACACAAACATGATAAACACATGAAAATACATAATTAGACAGACTTGGATTCAAACCCTTGCATCTCCATTTTCTAACTCTGTGACTTTGAGCAACTTTCTCAGTATCTTAGGGCCTCTGTTTCCTCATCAAGCAGATGAAAATAAAAGCATTTGCTCTAATTGATTATTATGAGGTTAGTCCAGCCCGGGCTACTATTGATAAACAATAATTATTATTATCAACTAAACACCTTTCCTGGGGAGAACAGCAATACTCCTCAACTTTCTAAGGAGTGTCTGAAAAATATAGAAGGGCAACGAGAAGACAAAGCAATGAACTGCATCCCCACCACTTGGAATCAAGCATGGTTAACACGCTAGCACAGACCCTCGGTCTTGCAAATACACGTGTGTATGTGCTCAGCTGCTCAGACGTGTCCGACCCTCTGCAACCCCATGGACTCTTGCCCGCCAGGCTCCTCTGCCCATGGAATTTTCCAGGCAAGAATACTGGAGTGGGTTGCCATTTCCTCCTCCATTGTTAACACATGATGCCATGTAAACTTTGGTCTTGGTTCCAGTTTCTTTCCTAAGAAGAGTGGACTCGTCCTCCTCAGGGGATCCCTATTGCACAAAGTGGAGCCCTGACAACAGCGAGGAACCCGAGTGGTCAGTGAGCTGCTGCGCCTTCCCTTTCTCCATCCCACGGTTCTCTCCAGGCGCCACGGCTGGGCTTCACAGAGCGGACCCCGTCCTCTCCCTTGAGAAGCCCCACCACTGGGATGGAGGAGACGTTTCCAACACAAGACAAAAAGTACAGAGACTGAGCCAGACATGGTATCAGAAGAACCAAGTCCAATCACCCCAGTGGACCTTCAACTAAGCCCCAAACTTTCTTTGGGCTCCTTAAGTCTCTGTTTGTTCCCCAAATAAGAACCAATGAGGAGTCAATCAACACAACCAACATGAAATATGAATATGGGTCAGCAGCAATAAAACAGCTCTTACTCTTCTTACACCATCTAAATATAAACAGGAAGCTTTGACTTGCAACCTGAGATGTGTGGCATCCCGCCTCCCAGGACTCACAGAATCATTCACTCCAGGTGGGACGAGGCCTGAGGGAGCACCTCGGCGGGATAAACAGCTCCCGGCAGCTGACACTGCAGGTCCGCAGCAGGACACGGCCTCACGGCTCCCCCATTCTCACACCTGTGCTCCCACATTTTCTGGAGCTTGCACACGGACAAAAGCATTTGGCAAGGACCCCCCCACCCCCACTTTGCCGCCCCCTTCCCTCCACTCATGGATAGTTTTCTATTGAACTGTTATTTCACTGCCCCTGAAGAGATCTAAAGATTTCAAAAAAAATAAGCAGCAGCTTCTGAAGGGGAAAAACTGCATCCCTATCTTCTCTCCCCTCCTCACTCTGCAGATAAGACATTCAGGCTCAGAGTGTGTGTGATTCAGTTACCTTGACTCTGTGACCCCACGGACTGTAGCCCTCCAGGCTCCTCTGTCCATGATTCTCCAGGCAAGAATACTGGAGTGGGTAGCCATTCCCTCCTCCAGGGGATCTTCCTGACCCAGGGATCTAACCTGAGTCTCCTGTCTCCTGCACTGGGAGGTGGATTTTTCTTTTCACCACTGGCACCTGGGAGGCCCGGGCTCAGAGAGGGTGCATTATCCGCCCCAGGTCACAGCACTGGCTGAGCGAGCTCGCCTCCAGGGTGAGTTCAGAGGCGCGGGGACCGGCCCCACAGGTGCAGGACCCTCCTGCCGGGCGGGAAGGGCCTCCCTCCAGTGTGACGGGCCGGCCTCTGGCTGCAGGACACCTAGGAGGCCCCAGTCAGCCGTGCACCCCCGACCCCTACAGATCGGGATCAGGTTCTGCCACCTCCAGACGCGGTTCACCTACGGGGAAAGACTAAGAAAATCCTCCGTGGGCGTCCTTATCACCAGGGGCTTCCAGTCCTGAAGGGCTGAGGTCTGTCCACTCCTGCTAACCCTCCCCGCCCAGAACGCACCCCCGCAACTCCGCGCTCTTTTCCAAGGGTACCTGCACCCCCTGTTTAACGTCCTGAGCCCCCTGCGGGGCTCGCTGCGGGCGCGGGACCGCAGAGGGCGGCGGAGGACGGGCCCCGGGCCCGGCGAGGACGGCCGAGACCTGGGGGGATCGCCCACACGAGGCACGGTCCGCAGGAGCGGCCCCGAGCCCGCGGAAGGCTCGCCGGCCCGAGGTTAGTAGAGGCGGCCGGCGAGCGCGTGCAAAACCCGGAACCCCCTCGCTCAGCGGCAACGCCGCGGCGGCTCCGCGCCCCCTGGCGGCGGCGGGAGGACAGCCCGGCGCCCGGGCGTGTGGGGCCCGCGCATGCGCAAGTCCCGGCGCGCGGCTCCGCGCCCCCTGGCGGCGGCGGGAGGACAGCCCGGCGCCCGGGCGTGTGGGGCCCGCGCATGCGCAAGTCCCGGCGCGCGGCTCCGCGCCCTCTGGCGGCGGCGGCGGCGGCGGGACCGCCAGGCACCCCGGGGTGAGGGCCCGCCTCGCGCTGCGGCGGCGCCTCAGGCACCCGCTCCCGAGCCTGACGTCGACGTCCGATGCCCTCGCGTGGCCACGGCACCCGAGAAAGCTGCTGTTCGGTCAGCAGCCCGAGCGTCGCCCCTGTCCCGTTCTCCAGGAGCCCCGGCAACGTCCGACCAGGCCTGGGGGCCACTCCCGGCGCCCCGGGGAAGGCGGCCTCGCTCGGGCGGCGTCTCTGCTCCTGGGCGGCCCGCACAAACGATGTACCGGCCCGGTCCACAAGGCAAGCGCCTGACGGCAAGCGGGGAAAGAACCGGGGCGGAAGCGCAGACCCACCTCGTAGTCTTCCTCTTAACTGGGGCGGCACCGCGTAAAAAGGTGTACCGGCTTTGGGGGCAGGTGCGTGGAGGTGCCTGCGTGCTCAGTCATCTCCGACCCTCTGCGACCCCACGGACTGTACCCCCAGGCTCCTCTGTCCGTGGGAGTCTCCAGGCAAGAACCCTGGAGTGGGTTGCCATTTCCTCCTCCAGGGATTTTCCCCACCCAGGGATCGAACCCACCGCCCTTGCATTCGCAGGCGTATTCTTTACCACCGAAGCCACCTGGGAAGCCCCTAAAAATGCTGTGATTACTAATAACGGACTACTGTTACTCCAGAACCTGGCTCATAGTAGGAGCTTAACAAACCCAAGCTCCTCTCCCTGTCTTGCAAGGTTGCACCGTGCCCTGCAGGGCAGACACAGGTCTCTGGCTCATGGGTCAAGGGACTGGGCAGGGGGGCCCAGCCAGGGTCCAGCACAGCTTCTTCTGCTGCACTGGTCCCAGGGACGGGGCAGGGAGCCACCAAAGCCAGCTCTGACACCCTCCTCTCCGCAGTACAGTCTGTGCTCTGCTCCCGCCCCCAGAGAGCTCTGAGCTTTCCAAATATGGATGCTTTTTTCATTCCCAAAGCATCAGGAACATTTGGGGGAAGAAAATGAACACCAGACACGGTCTGGAAATGATGGAAGCCAAGGGATGGGCTGTGGCGGCATGAGCACTATGCTAGGAGTCAGGAGTCCTGGTTTTAAAATATAAAATGGAAGCCGGGACCACGTGATCTTTTAGAACCTGGCTAGCCTCAAGGGGATCCTAGAAATAAGGACCCAAATCCCAAGAATGAAAAATATGCAACTGGCATGCACTGCAGGGGACAAGACTGCATTGAGGAGGCCCAAGCGTCCCTGGGTTTCACAAAAACGAGCTCTGGGAGATGGGGTCTTCAGAGCCCAACAGACTGAAAGGTCACAAACTGAGATGATTCCACCTGAAGGTGAGCATGGCCAGAAGAGGAGTTAGAGACAAGATTATCTGTCTTATAGCAGGCCCAGGCCAAAATCTGTTTTCTTTTAAAATGGAGAGCATTTCAGAACACACTAAAAACACTGCACTTCTGCTTAAGAAATTTTTGTTACTTAGGTGGCCTTTATCTACAGAAGATAGATAGTGTGGTCCTGGGTGCCAGGGGAAAATGCATAGAGAACCAGCCCAGCACACGTACGCCTGTGTGGCAAGCAGGGACCCTGGTGCACATGCTGGCATCTGCAGCCAGCAGCCTAGACCTGGCCCGGCCCAGGGCCCACCCCAGAGCAGGCACTCGCATAATTGCTGGCTGAGTGAGTTCATTAATCATGCAGTCATAGTCTGAGAGAGGCACGTGACAGATGTGAAATAATTAAACAAAAACGAATGCCAAGCTGGATGGTGTTCACTAGAAAGAGAGGTGGAATCGGAGGAAGGAGAGGGCTCGAGTGGATGATGGTGCTGGAGAGGCTGTCAGCGAGGGAGACTCCAGGCTGGAGGCGGAATCCAAGCGGAGGTGGGAATGAGCTGGCAGAGGTGAGGCAGGCAGGCAGGCATGCAGCCGGCAGGCAGGGGAGCAGAGTGTGGGTGGGACCTGGACCCAGTCGGGCCAGACTGGCCAGAGTCTCCAGGACTGGGAAAATGCACGCCCGGCCTAGACTCATCCTGGTCAGCAGAGCTCATCCAGAACTCGAGCTTCAACAGGAAGGAGAAAGGGAAAACTGGGGGTGGGGCAGGGAATGCTGTCCACTCCCGATGACCGCAGTGTGGGTTTTTCTGTGGTACATTCAGCCTCGGACTGCTAACAGCCTTCATCACATTTTAACTTCAACCTACTTAAGGATTAAATCTGCCACAGATGTACAAATGCTCACGTGTTTTAGGTCAAGCCCAGGGGAAAGCTGTCTGTCACCTGCATCCCTTCTCCCTCTGTGAGCCGAGCCCTGGCAGGCAATCTGCCTGTAGGTTCATCCCCCTGTTACATGTTGGACCGCCTGCCTGCCTCACTCTCTGTGGTCCCCTGAACTCCTGGGTTGTAACCAAATGTACATACTGTCCATCCCCGAGTCCTGACCAACAAACCAAAAGCCTGGAGATGCTCCTGCTGAGAGCAGCAGAATGAGGATGGGTCCCTGCACAGCACCCCCTTGTGGTCACAGAGGACACGGCGCTCCTGCACCCCAGCATCTTCACCCCACCCTCCTGGGAAGACTGGCGGCTTCTCTGTGATCCTCACCTGCTTGAACAGCAGCATTACCTGCCCAGAGGGCTAAGCCACAAATCTCACCATCACCTTCATTCCTTCCTCAACCACACAGCACACATACCGTCTCCATCAGTTCAGTTCAGTTCAGTCGCTCAGTCGTTTCCGACTCGGCGACCCCATGAATCGCAGCACACCAGGCCTCCCTGTCCATCACCAACTCCCGGAGTTTACCCAAACTCATGTTCATTGAGTCGGTGATGCCATCCAACCATCTCATCCTCTGTGGTCCCCTTCTCCTCCTGCCCTCAATTTTTCCCAGCATCAGGGTCTTTTAAATGAGTCAGCTCTTCCCATTAGGTGGCCAAAGTATTGGAGTTTCAGCTTCAGCATCAGTCCTTCCAATGAACACCCAGGACTGATCTCCTTCAGGATGGACTGGTTGGATCTCCTTGCAGTCCAAGGGACTCTCAAGAGTCTTCTCCTACACCACCGTTCAAAAGCATCAATTCTTCAGCGCTCAGCTTTCTTCACAGTTCAACTCTCACATCCATACATGACCACTGGAAAAACCATAGCCTTGACTAGACGGACCTTTGTTGGCAAAGTAATGTCTCTGCTTTTTAATATGCTGTCTAGGTTGGTCATAACTGTCCTTCCAAGGAGTAAGCGTCTTTTAATTTCATGGCTGTAGTCACCATCTGCAGTCACCATCTGCATTTTTTTTGAGCCCCAAAAAATAAACACTGACACTGTTTTCACTGTTTCCCCATCTATTTCCCATGAAGTGATGGGACCAGATGCCATGATCTTAGTTTTGTGAATGTTGAGCTTTAAGCCAACTTTTTCACTCTCCTCTTTCACTTTCATCAAGAGGCTTTTTAGTTTCTCTTCACTTTCTGCCATAAGGGTGGTGTCATCTGCATATCTGAGGTTATTGACATTTCTCCTGGCAATCTTGATTCCACCTTGTGCTTCTTCCAGCCCATGGCCTACTGCAATTCAGGTTTTTGCAGTGTCTGTCAGCTAGGACAAAGGAGTCAACTCTAGTTCTTTCAAATAAAGGAGATTTAATGTGTGGAACTGCCTGCCTAAGGGATGAAACGGATGAGAAGCCAAACACGATGGCATGGCATCCCAAAACTCTGCAACAACAGAGAGGCACGAACATCCCAGGGCTGGAAAGAATCGAGGGAGGAGGTGGAGTTAAAGAGTGGAGAAGTGGGGCTGCTGGGTGGGACCCAGAAGGAAGCAGAAGCTCCCTGGTGGGAGCCAAAACCACAGAGGAAAGGTTTGTCTGGCTGCACAGACAACTGAACAACTGAAGAGATACAGTTGCTGTCAAAGGTGCTGCCTGAGGCAGCCCCTCCTTCCTCTTGCCTTCTAAGTTCCTGCCAGTGTTTTCTGCTGGCGGAGTCCAGACACCTGGAAAGAGCCTCCAGAAGTCAAGCCCCCTGAAATGCAGAACCCAAAGCCAGCTCACCTCTCCAACCATTCTCCTTCCTCATAATCTTTAATTCCTTCTAATCTGTTTTCCACTATGTGCCAGAAAAATCTTTCTCGCTCATGAACTTATTAAGTCACTCCTCCTGCTCACAACTGGCAGTGGCTGACACTTTCCTAGCAGGAAAAACTAGGACCCATCCACCAGGGCGACTTGCTAACCAACTGCAAACACAGGTAGTCCTGCTTCCTTTGGCTACCACATGTGCTGAGTTTACGTTGTAACATGGGGTGAGCTGCTACTCACGGTGTGAGGATTATTCTCTTATAACTTATTTTATATCGGAGTATAGCTGATTAACACTGGGGTGGTAGTTTCACGTGGAGGGCAGAGGGACTCGGCCACACCTCCACATGTCCATTCTCCCCAGACTCCTCTCCCATCCAGGCCGCCATGTAACATTGAGCAGAGTTCCTGGGCTCTACAGTAGGACCTTGTTGGTTATCCATTTAAATACAGCAGTGTGTACATGTCCATCCCAAACTCCCTAATTAGCCCATCCCCTCAGTCTTCCCCTGCAGCCATAAGATTGTTCTCTAAGTCTGTGAGTCTGTTTCTCTTTTGTAAATAAGTTCACTTGTATAATATCTTTTTATATTATGCATATAAGGGATGCCATACAATATTTCTCCTTCTCTGTCTGACTTACTTCACTCAGTATGATGACATCTAAGTCCATCCAGGTTACTCAAGATATTAGTGGAGGAGAAAATAGAGACTATTCCACAGGCATCCACCCTGAAAATGATAACTGGCTGAAGAGCATTCCTTTCTGACCAGGATTGTTTGCCATGATCAGAAGCTCAGGGCTCCAATGAAAAGATGCCATGAAAAAGCAAGCGAAGAACAAGGAAAGACTATTTAAGTGTATTAAAACAATAGAGTATCAAGAGATTGAATCAATAATCAAAAAACATCCTCCGAATAAAAGCCTGGGCTCAGATGGCTTACTGGGGAATTCTACCAAATGTTTAAAGTAGAATCAACACCAATCCTTTATAAACTCTTCCAAAAAATAGAAGAGAAGGTAACAGTTCACAACTCACTCTATGGTACCAGTATTATCTTCATACCAAAACCAGACAAAGACATCCCAAGAAAACTACACCATTATGAATATAGATTAAAAATCCTCAACAAAATGTTAGTGCACCAAATCCAGCAACATATAAAAAGGATTATATACTATGACCAAGTGGGACTTATTCCAGGAATGCAAGGTTGGCTTTAACATACAAAAATCAATCAATATAATCCAGCCTAATAGAAGAGTGGGGATTCCCTGATGGTTCATCAAATAAAGATCCGCCTGCAATGCAGGAGACACACATTCGATCTCTGGGTCTGGAAGATTCCCTGGAGGAGGAAAATGGCAACCCACTCCAGTATTCTTGCCTGAAAAATCCCATGGACAGAGGAGTCTGGCGGGCTGTAGACCAGACCTACAGATTCAACATAATCTTTATCAAATTCCCAGCAAGCTTTTTTTCCCCACAGTAACTGACAATTTGAGTCTAAAATTTATATGGAAATATAAGGGACCCAGAAAAGCGAAAACAACCTCGGGAAGAATAACAAAGTTGGAGGACTCATACTTCCCAATCTTAAAACTTACTACAGAGCTACACATAAAGACAGGGCGGTGCTGGCATAAATGTAGACATACAGACCAGTGCAATGGATTGAGAATCCAGAAATAAACCTTGACATTTATATTCAATTGAATTCAACAAAGACATCAAAACAATGAAATGGGGAAAAAACAGTCTCAATATGATGCTAGAATAACCACAGAGAAAAGAATGAAGTAGGGCCCCTACCTCACACTATATACAAAAATTAACTCAAAGTAGAGCACAGACGTAGATGTAAGAGTTAAAACTATAAAACTCTTTTTAAATTTTTTAAAAAAATGTTGTGACACTGATTAGTCAACAGTTTCTCAGATACAATACCAAAAGCACAAAAGAGAAAAAAATAGAGAAACTAAAATGAATCAAAACTTAAACTTTTACATTTCAAAGGACCCCATCAAGAAGGTAAACAGATAACCTATAGAATGGGAGAAAACATCTTAAAACCATATAGATATACAGGGACTTGTATCTAGACTTTATAAAGACCTATTATAACTCAATAATTATAATTTTTAAAAAAGTTACCCACTTTTAAGATGGACACAGGATCTAAAAAGATATTTTTCCAAAAAAGATACAGAAATGGCCGAAAGGAACAAGAAAATTATTCAACATCATTATTCGTTAGGGAAACAAAAACTACAATGAGATACCACTTCACCTACCCACTAGGACCACTGTAATCAAAAGAGCAGATAAAGTGTTGACAAGGACGTGGAGAAACTAGCACCTCTCAGAGTAATACAGCTCTCTTTGGAAAAATAGTTTGCAGTTCCTCAGAAAAGTTAAACACAGAGTTATCATACGAGCCAGTGATTTCACTCTAAGTGTACACCCAAGAGCAAGGAACACATGCATCTACCCCAGATTTGGTGCACAAATGTTCACAGCAGCATTACTGATAACAGCTAGAAAGTAGGAACCACCTCACGTCCATCAACTCTGCATGGATTAACAAATGTAAATGTGGCATATTTATACAATGGAGTGTTATTCAGCCATAAAAAGGAATGACACATGCTGTAACATGTGAGAACCCTGGAAACACACCAAGTGAAAGAAGCCAGACATAAAACATCACATGTAACGACGTTCCATTTATCTAAAATGTCTAGAATAGGCAAATCAACAGAGAAAAAGCAGCTTAGTGACTGACTACGCCTGGGGGGTGGGGGCGTTCCCTGGTAGCTCAGCTGGTAAAGAATCCACCTGCAATGCTGGAGACCCCGGTTTGATTTCTAGCTCAGAAAGATCCCATGGAGAAGGGATAGGCTACCTATTCCACTATTCTTGAGCTTCCCTGCTGGCTAGGCAGTTAAGAATCTGCCTGCAATGCGGGAGACCACAGTTCGATCCATGGGTTGGGAAGATCCCCCGGAGGAGGGCATGGCAACCCACTCCAGTATTCTTGCCTGGAGAATCCCATGGACAGAGGAGCCTGGCGGGCTGCAGTCCATGGGGTCACAGAGAGTCGGACACGACTGAGTGACTAAGGACAGCACATGCCCGGGGGGCGGTGATTAATCAGGTGATGGAGGTGACTGTTTCTGAGCGCTGATTTCTTCTGCAGTGATGAAAATGTTCTCAAATTGACTGTGGTGATGGTTACACAACTCTGAACCACTGAACTGTACACTATAAAAGGTTGTACCTCATGGGATGTAAATTCTATCTCAATAAAGTTATTTTTCTAGAAAGCTGTGGAGCATATTTATAATATGAAAAACTGAAACAACACAGATGTTCCACAGGCAGTTGGTTCAAAAATATGCATAAGGCATACATACCACTGTGCAGCCTTTAAAAACCACTTTCAAAAATATTTAATGGCATGGAAAAATAACTGTCATGTACACACATATATACATACAGTGAAAAAAGTAGAATATAAAATAGTGTATATAGCACAATCCTAATTGTGCACAAAATATATTTATAAATTTTATGGGCTTCCTAGGTTGCACTAGTGGTAAAGAGCCTGCCTCTCAATGCAGGAGACCTAAGAGATGTGGCTTCAATCCCTGGGTTGGGAAGATTTCCTGGAAGAGGGCATACATAGCGCCCCGCTCCAGTGTTCTTGCCTGCAGAATCCCGTGGACAGAGGAGCCTGGCGTCAGTCCATGGCGTCGCAGAGTCAGACACGACTGAATCGACTTAGCGCCACGCAGCACATAAATCGTATTTATTTGAAGATGGATATAAATGTCTGTCTATATATCTCTTAAAAATACATCGTTATTAACTAGCTCAAGCAGCAGTAGGATGACTGGTTTTATTTCCTGCTTTACATTTTCCCTTAATTTTCCAAATAGCCTATACGCGACACAACCGAAAAATAAATGTTCGTTTTCAGACCAGAGGCTGGAATGAAAGGCAGCTGGCCCCACACAGCGCGGGTAGAGAGCACACGGGTACAGCTGTTCTGCAGGACAGTCTGGAAACACTCCTCTCCTGACCCAGAAACCCCACTTCTAGAAACCTCTCCCGGGGACACAGTTAAGAGCCAGCACGGCGACCAAGCTGGAAGGGCGTTCATTTCATCACAGCCCTGCATGTAGCCGAGAAAAGCTGAAAACAGCCCACACGGCCAAAAATAGAGGCCTTCTCAGCTAAACATATTATAGCTTATCCATAGAACGCATTGCGGTACAGCCGCTAAGACACTGCAGAAATGCATCTGTTGTCACAGCGAAAGCAGGTCACGGAGCGGTATATGTGATAAAATCTCATTTTATAAAAGAAAAAAAAAATGCTACACACATGATGTCTGTGGAGACGATCTGGAAGGAAACACTCAAACGTCTGCAAAGGTTGGCTCTGGGGGGACGGGGTGATGGGTACTTTAACGTTCTTTTGACTGGTCTGTATTTATTTTTATATAATGCACATGTGTCTTGTCTGTACTAAGAGGAATAATAAAGTGAAATACTGGGGAAGAGGCAGAAGGTCAGCCTCAAGACAGAAGCATCACCGCTGTGACAGGCAGGGCCGAGGGGAGGGCCGAACCCATCGCCAGGATACCTGGGGTCAGACCTTCTGCTGACTCAGGTCTGTATATGTCAGAGCCTTTCCTTGCTGTGTCTCATTCGTTCTTCTCAGGATTCGTGTCAGAGTACCGCTATTTCCATTGTGTAGATAAGAAAAGTGGGACTTTGATTAAATTGCTGAAGAAGTGCAGAGCAGCATCACGGGTGAGCAGGTGTCTGACACCACAGTTCCCCCAGTGACATCCCTAATCCAACTGCAGGGCGGCTCGAGCGAGCAGAAACAGTCTGGATTCCGGAGTCCCGGGCCTGGGCTTGAATCCCACCTCACCTCTGAAACGCGCGCTTTCAGCCCTCTCCGCAGAGACCACCACCCCTGCAGCACAGGGCTGGTCTCAGGATGCAGCGCCCTCGAGCGGGGAAGCTGCCGACGGCTCGCCTGGCTCTCGCGAAAGTGAAGGTGTGAGTCACTCAGTCGAGTCCGACTCTTCACGACCCCATGGACTGTAGCCCACCAGGCTCCTCTGTCCATGGGATTCTCAGGTGAGACCACCGCAGGCTCTGGGAGGGCTCAGTAAACGCTAACCAACAGGAACCCCCACCTCTCAAGGTGGCAGAAGTCTGAGATGGCTGCGGCTGTGAGAAAGGTCTCGAGATACGGGAGTAACAGGGCTTCGTGCAGCTCCCGCTGCCGGGCTCTGGCTCTCACCCTGAACCCAGGACAGTCACGTCCTTCTTCCCCTCTGAGCCCCCCATCATCCCCGGAGGCTGCCTGTGTGGTCTGGTCCCAAGGCCACCTCTAGTCACGATGACTGTCACAGAGCAGTCGCCTGCAAAGTATTAAGTCACTGAATCGCGTCTCTTTGTGACCCTGTGGACTGTAGCCCGCCAGGCTCCTCTGTCCGTGGGATTCTCCAGGCAACAGTACTGGAGGGGGTTGCCACGCCCTCCTCCAGGGGATCTTCCCGACCCAGGGACGCAACCCAGGTCTCCCACATTGTAGGCGGATTATCTGCCATCGAACCCCCAGGGAGCCCGTGACACCTGGCTCCTCCCCAGATGTCGCTTCCCCTCTTCCCCTGTAGGGGTCGCCTCCAGGAGAGAACAGCATACGGAGCCGGGCTCTTTGATGAGAAAAAGGCTCATCCTCAGAGGGGCCACTGCTGTGCCGCCTGGGGGACACCTCCCCCCCGAGTGCCCTGCAGGGCCCACCCGCCTCATCACGGCCTTCCTGAGGGTCCTGAGCTGGCTGCAGGGCACCCACTGGCCACCGGAATGGCATCGAGGGTGCAAGGGCGACCCAGGCAGGGCCTACAGGACCCGGTGAGAACCTGGCTGAGATTTCTGAGACTTCCGCCCAAGAGAAGCAGAGCCTGGAGCCTGAGAAGGGAAACAGCGCAGGGGGAAGACGTGCTGGGAAGTGCAGAGAAGGCAGCCCTGGCTTCGAGCCCCGAGGCCAGCTGCCGCCACAGTCAGACTGAGGTGGTCTCCTTTCACCCGCAGCTGGAAGGCCCTGCCCTGCGGCTCCCGGCAGAACTTCACAGGAGTCTGAGGCCTGGGTTCACCGCCTGCACGCGTCCGCGGTGCGGCTCTGGCCTTCTGGGATGTTGTGGCTGCTGACTCGGGTCGGCACTTCTGCCCCCATCCTCTCTGTGAGCACAGCGCGCTCGCTCACTGCACCTGCTGAGCGGCGGGCTGGGCGGACAGAGTGAGTGGCCAGCCCCTCCGCACCGCCTGTCCCAGCAGCTGTCCCATCTCTCTTTCCGGGTGGCTCCGACAGTAAACAATCCGCCTGCAATGCAGGAGACCTGGATTCAGTCCCTGGGTGGGGAAGATCCCCTGGAGGAGGAAATGACAGCCCCCTCCAGTATTCCTGCCTGGAGAACCACGTGGACAGGAAAGCCTGGTGGGCTACAGTCCCTGGGGGTCACAAGGAGTCAGACATGACTGAGTGACTTTCCACGTTTAAAGGTTTGTGTTGACGGCCCTGGGCGCTGCCCCCAACAGGCAAGCATCTTCTTCCGTCTTGACACTGCGCCCCAGGACGGCATGCTCAGCACACAGCGGGCCAGTCTCACGTGAGGAAGGGGCAACATTCCCAAGGGGGGTGGGTGTTGTTGTTCAGTCACTAAGTTGTGTCCGACTCTTTGTGACCCCATGGACTAGGGAATGCCAGGCTTCCCTGTCCTTCATTATCTCCCGAGGTTTGCTCAGATTCACGTCCGCTGAGTCGGTGGTGCCATTGAACCATCTCATCCTCTGCCGCCTCCTGCTCCTTTTGCCTTCAGTCTTCCCCAGCATCAGGGTTTTTCCAAGGGGAGGCTGGTCTATAATTCTGTTACCACCTCCACAAAGCTGTGCTCATTACACCTGCACTTCCGCGAAGCGAGAGGCCCACGAGGTCTGCAGAGGCCTCTGCCCAAGAAGGGAGGTCTGGCGGTAAGGGACACGCCCTCCTCCCTGGGGCCCAGCGGAGACAGTTTCTCCTCCTCTGCTGTCTCTTTTCAGCCAGCATGTTCAGCACGTCCCTTCTGAAGACCGCTATCTGGGAATGCAGTGAATTGTTCCTGGGTCTTAAAGGAAGGCTGCTTGGATCAAACACTCCATCCCCACGTGAATGGCCTCTTGTGATAAAACCACGAATGTGGGTGCAGCTCTAAAGACCTCCAACCTTCTGGGTCAGCCCTGGGTAAGACTGGGGACAGGCGGGATGAACTCTGTCTTGGCCCCACCAGCAAGCAGTCCTGTTAGGTGCCCGCTCCCCCCGTCCCAGGCCCCTTGCACCCGCCGCCCCCAGACGCCACCAGCAGCTTTGCCTCCCTGAGCACCGCTCCAGGCCTCCAGCCTCGCTTGCTCTCCCACATCCTCAGCCAAACCCTCGGCCACACAAAGCAGATACCCTACAGCGCCTCTCCCCTCTTCCCACAGCTGGATGTTCCCAGAGGCTGCTGAGGAGATGTGTCCATTTGGGTTTAAACTAAGGGGTTACATAAGAACAAAAATAGCTAACCTTTGTTGATCTGCCAGGCATGGTGCTAAGTGCTTTACATGTGTTCACTCATTCCCGACAACAACCCTGTAGTGTAGAAACCGTTATCACCTCTATTTTATGATGAAAAAAACAAAAGAGCCCCAGTGAGGTGAAAGGAATTTGCACAAGAACCTAAAGCTAGTACGTGACAAAGCTAGAGACCAAACCTGGAAAGTCTGCCTCCAAAACCCCAAACTCTGAGCCCGCGGTGTCAGAGGAGCAATTCCAAACCCAGGAACAAAGGAGGCATAAGCAGGCAGCGGAGGCCCCACACGGCTCCCAGCACTGTAACCGCATTCTCCACCTTGGCACCGGTGGCTCAGGGGTAAAGGATCCGCCTGCCAACGCAGGAGACCCAGGTTCGATCCCAGTGGGAAGATCCCCTGGAGAAGGAAATGGCAAGCCACTCCAGCGTTCCGGCCTGGAGAATCCCACGAAGAGTCGGACATGACTGAGTGACTAAACCACCACCACCTGGCCACAGACATCACACAGCCCGACAAGTTTCCTACCAAGAAATATCTCCCCTTCTTGGCCCTGCCTGTGAGCCATCAGGCGACGGCGTCCCTTGCCTTCTCTGGCACGGTCTCCCCCAGTGGAAAGCGAGACGTGTGTATGAGACGGCTGTGAAGGCCCGTTTGTATCTGGGGGTCAGTCCTCTGCTTTGGTACCAGGCTATCTGAAAAGAAGTTGACCCCACGCAGCAGTTTCCAGGCTCCGGTCTCCCTCCGCGCGGCGCCGGTGCCCAGCCTCGGGCCTGTGCGCCCCGTTTGTTCACTCGGCACAGTCTCCTGTCTGCACCCCCCTGCAGGTCCTGCCTGGGTCAGAAACCAAGCTCCGACAGACACGCCCAACGAGAGGCCTGCGTGTCCCCGGTCTCTCCTTTCCCCCAGGCGCCTGGCGGCTGCGGCTCTCAGGAAATTTCTCGCCAGCGGGCTGACGTGTGTCACCTGCTCACCCAGACGGCTCTCCTTTCCGCGTTCCAGGGCTGCCACGGGCCGCCGCCCCGCTGGGTGTCAGTCGGACAGACGAGGATGCGCCCCAGCGGAGCGGGGCGGAACAGCAGCCGCCAGCCTCGCGCAGGCGCTCCCCGCAGGGCTGCGGGCCTTCCCTCCCGGGGCCGTGCACCGGTGCTCCCTACTGCGGCAGGGCACCGGCCTCGGCTATTGATAGAGGCCATCTCTCGGGGGACAAGCCACTTACAGCCCCCGCTGTCCTAGCTGCATAAAGTTAGCCGGTGTCCAGCAGATCTAAGTCCCAAAATAGATGGTGGCCACGTGTTCACTGTTCCCAAACCTCCCCGCCTGGAAAAAGAGCGTCTGTGGCCACTCGGTGTCCTGGAGAATTCACGTGGTACCTCAATCTGTACTCAGAGCAAGGACCTCTACTCACTTGATTAACCCACTTCTCCCAGAAGCTGAAGCATTCCTGCATGTCTCTTATTCTCATTCTCTGTTCGTCTTCTGAGGTTTAAGAGAAAGGGGGAAGGAGCTGGGGGGCTGGAGGGGAGCTGAGATCCACGTGGAGGCTCCCTGATAATGGAAATGAAGTGAACCGTATAACCTTTGGGGAAGGACCCACGCCAGGCTCTGTCACACGCGATGCCGGCATGCCCTTACAGGCATTCCTCATGACGGGCAGCGACTGAGTCTGAATGCGCGAGATGTGCTCACTGTTAGCACTGGGCAAAGAAAACGCATCTGACCATCACAGCTAGAAGCAGAGGCGCCCAGAATCACCTAAATTACATGATGGGCACCCTGCCCAGTAGAAATCTAAGCAAGGGAACTTCCATCAGTTCCGATCAATAATTGAGCATCAGCTATGCACCAGGGTATTCCCTGGTGGCTCAGATGGTAAAGAATCTGCCTGCAGTGCAGGAGACGTGGGTTCAATCCCCAGTGGGGAAGATTCCCTGGAGAAGGGAATGACTATTCACTCCAGCACTCTTGCCTGGAGAATCCCATGGACAGAGGAGTCTGACGGGTGGTCTGTGCCACCAGGGTGGTCCATGGGTTACAAAGAGCTGGACATGACTGAGCAAATAACGCAAATAACACTTCCACGCTCAACAGCACTACGCGCCAGACACCTAGGTTCTGAGGACGGCACTCAAGCAAAACATTTCTTCCTCGAGTGGAAGTCACAGACTGGCGGGAGGGTCTGGTAACAGTACAGCTGGTTCCAATATGACGTTCAGGTGATTCTAACCTCCTGCGCTGTGATACTGTCAAATGTGGTGGACTCTGAATGGGTGAGTGCCGGGGGAGGCCTCAGAGAAGACGGGAAGGGTGAGCCGGCGGGCTGGGGCCTGTAGGCAGAAGCCTGGGACAGGATGAGCAGCTGCTGGGGGATCACAAGAAGGGGGCCCAGGAGGAGGGCTGTGGGTGCAAATCAGGGGGTTCTCCAGAGACCTGCACGCTTTCTGCCTACGGAAACCTCACTGGCCCGGGCACACTCCCACCCACACGCCAGCAGAACAGGGTGGTTGAGAACACGGACTCTGGAGCTGAGCACCCTGCAGTCTGACCCCCTCCCGACTCTCAGCAGGGGAGCAGGGGCCCGAGGCTGAGTCCGGCTGTAGGGCCCCAGGCAGCGTATCCAACCTCCCTGGGCCTCAGCGTGCTCATCTGTGAAATGAAAGAAGAGTCGCGTCCATCCCACAGGGTGGTGGTGAGGCTTGGCTGAGACGCCCAAATAATGCCCACGGCGCCTGGCACACAGCCGGCACCAACATCATCCCTAGTGACCTCACCCCACCGCGTCTCCTTCGTCTGTAAATTAGGGGTTTGGAGGATTAACTCACCTCCCAGAGGAGGTGCTTGTAACTGCACAGTGTTGGTTTCCCGATTCCCCACGAGCCGAGGCTAACGTTACCCAGCCAAGGGAAACTGTCCCGGCCAAAGCTGCCCCAGCAGATGTGGACATTCAGGGATGTTCCCAGCTCTGGCTGAGACCCCGGGTCGGGTCAGACCTCAGGGGCCCCTGGAAGAGTGGAGGTGACCTGTGAAAGCCTGCGGCTCAGTCCACGCGGACGGCAGCCTGCAGGCAGCAGAGGGAGGGCTGTGGGCCGGTGCCCACCCGCCCGAGGGGCCCCTGCCCGGGACTCCCGCCCAGGCCTACTCTGGTGAAGGAGGGACAGCGCCCCAGGGCATGTCCCTGGAGTTGTCCTGGGGCCATCGCCATCACACACCACCCAGGGCCAGTCTCGAGCTGGGGCCCTCCTTGCCCGCTTGGGTGGCAGCCGTGAGACTAAGCTGGCAGCACAGTCTGCCCCACCAGGCTGAGGCAGAGCCCAATTCCGGACCCGAGCTTTGGGTGCTAAAGCACCCCTCAGAGCCCCGCCGTCCCCAGCGGGCAAACCAGCCCCTGGGTGCAAGCCCCCAGGCCCCAGCCAGGTGACTGGGAACCGCCAGGTGACTGGGAACCGCCAGGTGACGCCTTGCTCTTGCTGCAGAGTCCTGACCCTGCCCAGATCTCACACACACACACACACACACACACACACACACACACACACACACAGATCCCAGAGCCCGGGGCATGTGAGGTGCCGGGCCCCAGATCACACACACACAGATCCCAGAGCCCGGGGCATGTGAGGTGCCGGGCCCCAGATCTCACACACACACACCCCCCCATCCCATGGCCCAGGGCGTGTGAGGTGCCGGGTAAGCTCCAGGCAAAGGAGGGTGGCCGTGTGGCGCAGACCCTCGGAACCGCTGAGACGGCCTCGCAGGACCGTCAGCCCCAGCGCCCTGTCGCAGTGACGGCCCACGGGGACTCGGAGATTAATCAGAAGGACCTGAACATCCTGGACGTCCTGGAGCAAGGTTCCCGGGGAACCAGGTGAATGTGCCGCCCGGGCACAGAGCTCTCAAGCAGGCATGGGTCTTGTTCAGCATAGGGCACCCGAGGCGGACCGCAGCTGCACATGAGTGGCCAGCTCACTGCTGTTCCAGAGGGGGAGGCCGCCTGTGACCCGGGCCTCTGTGTGGCCACGGTGTGGCAGGAAGGGGAGGAGAGCTCCAGAAGGTCTCCTTACCAAGGCCCTAAGAGGTCCACTAAGTGCCCCTCTTCCTCCAGGAAGCCTTCCTGGCCCCACTGGCCCACAGTCATCTCTCCTTTGAAAAGCTATTACCCAGGCCTGGCTTTTCCCATTTGCTGTTTTGTTTGGGGCTAACATTTCAGAATATCATTTAGTAAGTGCTTTACATGTATTATGTGACTTTGTCCTCAGAACTCTATGAAATGGTTGTGATTGCACCCATTTCACAGATGGGTAAGTGACAACTTGTAAAGGTCATAGTGTGATGTCCTGCCTTCTTGTCATTCTCTTCCCCATGGGACTGAGCTCCCCCAGACTAGATTATAGAGTCCTCTGTGGCAAACACGGCAGCACTTCCCTCTTCTGTGCCCTGAGCCTCTAAGCCCCCAGGTAAACACCAACCACTGAGCCCTAATTAACCCAGCATGCTGCGTCACTCAGTCGTGTCCGACTCTGCAACCCTATGGAGCCCCCAGGTTCCTCTGTCCATGGGATTCTCCAGGCAAACACACTGGAGTAGGTTGCCATGCCCTCCTCCAGGGGATCTTCCTGGCCCAGGGATCAAACCTGCATCTTTTACGTCTCCTGCATTGGCAGGTGGGTTCTTTACCACTATCATCACTGGGATGCCGAGGTGGTCTTCATAAATAAAAATGTGGTCAACCAACAAAATCAGCCATGTGTCAACTGGCCATCCGACAAGGATGTCTGTATATACACTGTGTGTGCGTGTGTGTGCATGCTGTCGCTTCAGTCCTGTCCGACTCTTTGCGACCCCATGGACTGTAGCCCACCAGGCTCCTCTGTCCATGGGGATTCTCCAGGCAAGAATACTGGAGTGGGTTGCCGTGCCCTCTTCCAGGGAATCTTTCCAACGAGGGACTGAATCTAGGTCTCCCTCTTGGCAGGTGGATTCTTTACTGTTGAGCTAGTGGGGAAACCCTGCTTATACGCTGTGAAGTAAAGTCGCTCTTTGCGACTCTTTGTGACCCCATGGACTATTTAGTCCATGGAATTCTCCAGGCCAGAACACTGGAGAGGGTAGCCTTTCCCTCCTCCAGGGATCTTCCCAACCCAGGGATCGAACCCAGGTCTCCCGCATCGCAGGCGGATTCCTTACCAGCTGAGCCACCAAGAATGGTCCCTGCTTAAGTTGCAGATGAATTATCAGGAAACTTGACTGAACTATTTCTCCTGCAAGGACAGCTGAGGAGCTGCAGTTCTGCGGAAACACCACGTCGCCGGGCTTAGAATGACCCAGAGCCTGCGGTGTGGCAGCCCCGGCTGCCTCGCCAGGAGCGGGCGGGGATGACGCCCGCCGAGGGCACGGGTCAGCCGTGCGCGCCTGGAAGGCCCCGAGGCCCGGGCAGCGAGCGCCGGGGCTCCGCCCGCGGAGCGCGGCGCGGCCTCACCTTGGGTGGCGTAGGCGTCGGCGGCCATGCGCAGCCGGTAGGGGGGCACGCCCGTCAGCGGCCAGTCCTCCAGGCCCACCCGGGCGTAGAGGCTGAGCGCGCCTTCGTAGTCGCCTTCCACGTAGTGCAGCTTGGCCAGGACCAGACTGGACTCCTGAAGGAATTCTGACTGGAGGGGAGAGGAGAGAAAAGAAACTGTCCTCAGATGCACGCCTGACACTCCCGTCGGGCCTGCGGCTCTCCACGCCCGGACCGTCGGGCGAGCCTTCCGGGCCGCGCCGTCCACAGGGCCCCGGGCGGTAACGGCGCGCCTGGCCCAGCGACTGATGGGGGCAGCAACAGGTGGTCTCCCCACCCCCGGGAATATCACTCTGCCATCGTCAGGGACAGAGTAATGACCCCTGCCCCTGCACAGCCAATCCTTAAAAGCGGCGCCACGTGAAAACGCCAGTCACACAGGCTGCAGATACTGGCCAGGATGGTCAGGTCTCCCGAGGATGAAAGCAGACACGTGCCGCCTAGGGCTGGGAGGGCGGGGGCATAGGCGGTGACTGCTGATGGTTACAGGCTCATTTCTGGGGTGATGAAAATGTTCTAGAATTGAGGTAATATTTGCACAGCTCTGTGACTCTACTGTAAAAGTGAAGTGAAAGTCACTCAGTCGTGTCCCACTCTTTGTGACCCCATGGACTATACAGTCCATGGAATTCTCCAGGCCAGAATACTGGAGTGGGTAGCCTTTCCCTTCTCCAGGGGATCTTCCCAACCCAGGGATGAAACCCAGGTCTCCCGCATTGCGGGCAGATTTTTTACCAACTGAGCCACAAGGGAAGCCCAAGAATACTGGAGTGGGTAGCCTGTCCCTTCTCCAGGGGATCTTCCCAACCAGGAAGCAAACCAGGGTCTCCTGCATTGCAGGTGGATTTTTTTTTTTTTTAGTGACTCTATTAAAAACCATTAAATTGCACACCTTATTTTTTTTTTTGCAATAGTAGAAGATGCTTATCAGTTTTCACAATCAATACCCAGACCAAAAAATAAAAGGATCATTAAAATTGCAAGCCATAATGCAAACATGATTAACCTAACAATGTAAAATAATTACATACAGTTTGAAGTGTTAAGTAGAGTGATGTGGTTAAGTGGAAGTGCCTACATGCACATGTTTTCATCTACCCAGCCAGTCTCTGTCTTTTGGTTCGTGCCTTTAATCTATTTACATTTAAGGTAATTATTGATATGTATGATCTTATTACCATTTTCCTAATTTTGGGGAGAGGTTTATGTGGGTCTTTTCCTTTTCTGGTGTCTCCTGCTTAGAGGTTTCTTTAGCATTTGTTGTAAAGCTGGTTTGGTGGTGCTCAATTCTCTTAACTTTTACTTGTCTCTAAAGCTTCTGATTTCTCCGTCAAATCTGAACAAGGATTCTATGGCATGTGAATTATGTTTCAAAAAAGCTGCTATAAAACAGGCTCCCCTCAGGCCTCAGGCCTGGGCCAAGGATGGAAGGCGTGCGTTATGAACAAAACAGGCAAGCACCGGTCTCAACAAAGGCGGTTCCGTGGACGTCCTGGAGGGTTGAGCCCACAGCACTGGGGCTGTGCCACCGACTGTAGCTCAAATAACCCGAGGAGAGAGGCTTTCTAAACTGGTGTAAGAAACAGACTTTCTTTCTTTCCAGGGACAAGCTTTTCTCACTGAGCCATTCCAGCTGGTTATGGGGACTGAGTGGGTCCCTCCCGGAGGGTGCACGTTCAGGCTGTCCTCTGATGGTCTCATCCTCCTCCCCATCAGAGAGGCTGGCTTCCCCGCCCACACGTGTGCCAGCCTCATCCTGGGCCCTTCCCCACCCTCACTTATCCCTGGGGAGAGGAGAGGCGACCCAGACGTCTATGTAAGGAAACAGATCTATCGCCCTCTCTTAAGCATCCTCCTTGGAACCCCAGCCACACAAGGCTGAGGTTTTCAGCTGAGGGACGCACACCACGAAGCGGCACTATCCCGTAATCTATGGCTGGGATGGGGTGGGCGACACACAGGTCACTGGCCAGAGCGTGGCGAAGCCAAGGTGGTCGACCTCCAGGCAGCCCTTGAAAGGACACAGGGCAGACAGGGAGACTGAAGGCAGCAAAGGGGTTTTAAGAGTGGCCCAAGCGAGTGACACCAACGCGCGGCGTCAGAGTTATATTTGGAAACAGAAAGAAATCAAAGCAGACTTGAGAAAACAGAAAAAGAGCTATGAAAAAATTCATCCACCGCGGGGTTCTCCAGCAGGAGAGAGGGACAGGGCAGCCCTGGGTGTGGTGGAAAGGCTTCCCAGCGGTTCTGCCGTGCCCGCTCTCTCTTCCTGGAACTGAGAATCGCAGTCTGGAAAGCAAACTCTGCAGTCTGGAAAGCAAACTGAAGGGGGAGGGAAGGGGAGTTACTGTCTCCCGGGTCCAGAGCTTCAGCTTCGGGTGATGAAAAGCTTCCGAGGATGGGTGGTGGTGATGAGAATATGAACGCACTTAAAACCACTGAACTGGGACATCCCTGGCGGTCCAGTGGTTAAGACTTTGCTCCCCAGTGCAGGGGGCGCAGGTTCGATCCCTGGTTGGGGAGCTAAGAACCCACATGCCTGGGGGCCAAAAACCAAAACATGAAACGGAAACAGTATTGTAACAAATTCAATAAAGACTTTCAAAGTGGTCCACCTCAAAAAAAAAAAAAAAATTCTTTTAGCAAAATGAAAAATGAAGCCAGCAAACTATATGCTAAGAAACGGTTATAATGGTAAATTTCATGTTATTTATATTCTACTGCAAGAAAAAAAAGTTTAAAAAATTAAACCTGAAAAAAATTTTCCATTAATAATAACAAACTTGAAGGCCAGATGGCAAATATGCAGGAGCTTGAAGAAAATTCCCAGTGATCGAGCGCAGTATGGAGGTGCGGCCTGGAGAGGCTTGCTGGGTGAGTGCGGAGGAGGAGACGGCTCAGCGCAGGCCCCGGCCTCGGGGCCACCGCCCAGCCCAGGACGAGCACAACTTCCTCAGCTTGAGCCAGAGGCCAGCCCCCGGCTGCCCGTTCAGACTCTTTGCCCCCACAGTGCCCCCTGCTGTGGTCTCTCCATTCTTGGTGCACTTGTGTTTCGTGGGCACCTATGAGGTCGCTGGATGGCATCACTGATTCAGTGGATGTGAACGTGGGCAAACTCCGGAAGCTAGGGCAGGACAGGGAGGCCTGGCGTGTTGCAGTCCATGGGGTCGCAGAGTTGGACACGACTGAGCAACTGAGCAGCGTGTCTGCACCCGGCTTTGCCCAGCTCCCAGGCAGGAGACCCCGACCTTGAGGTCAAGCGGAGGGGAAGTTTCACATGGGCCAGCGGGAGTGGGGCGGTCTGCCCACGCAGAAGCAAGACAACTCAAGCATCTGCACAAGGCTTTCCTGCTCACGCTCAGCCGCATCGGGCTCTTTGCGACCCTTGGACTATAGCCCGTGGGATTTTCCCGGCATGGTTTCCGCTGTCGCTGGGATTTTCCCATCGAACAGACTGCAGTGGGCTGCCGTTTCCTGCTCCAGGGCAATCTTCCCGACCCAGAGATGGAACCTGCGTTTTCGTGTCTCCGGCACGGCAGGCAGATTCTTTACCTGCTGAGTCATTGGGGAAACCCCGCTTTTGGCAATGGGAGAAGAATTCTATAGGCAGAATCAGGAAAACAGCAAAAACTGACATGTATCTAGAGCTATTCAATTGTGAAAGAATTTGTACACCTGAAACTCAAAACACCTTGAGCTAAGTGGGCTTACAGGAGAGAAATGTGAAGCTCAGAGAGGTTAAACAGCTTCCCAAAATCACATAGCTTATGACTTCACACTGGAAAGCAAACTCAGAAACCTAAGTTGAAATTCAATATTCTTGCTACCACACTGGCTTGTGAGGGATGAAGAGGACCCGGTGAAACAAAAAGTTAATTTTTCCAGACGAAATGAGGGGAATTCGAAGTGGGACAGAACCTAGTCAGGGGCCCGGCCTGGAGCAGTGGCCCCCACCCCTCCGGCAGCAGCAGGCGCACCCCCACTGCTGGAAGGACCCCTGCGTGCCCGCACCGGTTCCCTCTAACTAGACCCACCAGAGCCACTGGAACCACCTTCGGGAAGAACCACCGACGTGGAGACACGTGTCCCTAAGTCTGAAGGAAAGTGCAAGAAGAGAGGAGGAAGAAGGAAAGAAGTCAGAGGTGTAAATGCTCACCGCACCGCAGGCTGGGCTGGGGAAGGGGGCTGGGCTGAGGCGAGATGAAAGGCTTCCAACAGGAGAGCCTCATGAGAGGGCGGGGAGAGGGGACGCAGACGAGACCCAGAAACAGGGCCCATGAACCCAGGGCAGCCCTCAAGCACTAGGGCCCCCACAGCTCGGCTGCAGACTTCGGGCGGGGATTGTGCGCTAAGGGACCCCGGCACTAGCTCCTCTGCTTTCAGTGGGACGAAGCCAGGCTGAGCTCCGGGCCATACCTGACAGCTTTATCCCAGACCCCTGGGGAGAGCAGAGCCACTTCCAGGAGAACGTGGCCTCAGAGGCTGTCCTGGGAGAGAAGCCCCGCGCCGAGTCCCCTCCTGAGAAGGGAAGCGGGGCGGGGCGGCTCCCACGCCGTGTGTCTGGCGCCCTCCCTGGCCACAGGCCCCCCGGACTCAGTGGAGCTGGCGTCTCCCCCACTCCTCGACCCCCAGGCCCCCGTACCTTGAGGTTCCCTCGGTCCAGGGCGGCGGTCAGATGCTTGCGGACCTCCGTCAGCTGGGGCCGGGGGCCTCGGGGGCTGGCGCCCTGCCGCAGGGGGTGTTCCTTCAGGTACTGCTCCAGCTTGGCCTCCCCGAGGAGGAGCTCTGCCATGTCATCTACGAGGAACACAGGGAGAGGGTGAATGGGACGAGGGTGGTCTGCGTGCGGGGGAGCCTCAGGGACCATCTCACAGTGAGTCCTCTTAATTAGTAGAGAAGGTGCCAGAAGATGGCAGCTCAAGCACTCATTCTTCGTCCCATATTTACTGCGCTAGAAAGATTGGCTGTTGTTCAGTCGCTCAGGCGTGTCTGACTCTTTGTGACCCCATGGACTGCAGCGCCCCAGGCTTCCCTGTCCTTCACCACCTCCCGGAGGTTGCTCAGACTCATGTCCATCGAGTTGGTGATGCCATCCAACCAAAAGACAGATACACGTTAACATGGACAGACCTCAAGATCAGTAGGAAACATAAAGTTCTCTTACGATTTATTCAGTATGATCTTCCAAGACACACAGACCCAGTGCTCTGTATTTTCCAAAGACAATGCAGTGAAATGTAGCTCTTTTGTGGTCTATGGCCTTATACGTGGACAGGAGTTTGCAGAATGTCTTGTGTACTCAAGATTCTTAAAAGAAGTTTTTATGAAAATGACCTGAACACATGCAGTCTGTTTCTGCCTAAAAGTCAAAGCTCTACGGACATGCTATCTGGGAATGTTTGTATGAAGGTTCTCCTCCAAGAGTGTATTACTTACACTTCTAACTTTGTTAATGTCGCTGTTGGCTTGTTAATTGGAATAAGAACCTCACTGTGAGAGCAGCTCTTTGGAATCCACACATCCAGATTGTTCTGAGAACACCCAGAACAATTCATACCCCAGCCTGAACATGGTCTATTTTTTTCTGTGATGGAACAGAACATAATTGTATTAAAATATAAATGCAGTTTTTAAAGGCCTAGGAAAATATGCCTCAAGCTCAAACCCATGACAGGAGTTCTCTTTCACGGATCACAGCCTAGTTGTGGCAAAAAGGCTTATGTAACTCATGAAACTATGAACCATGCCATACAGGGCTACCCAACATGGACAGGTCATAGTGGAGAGTTCTGACAAAATGTGGTCCATGGAGGAAGGAATGGCAAACCACTCCAGCATTCCTGCCTCGAGAACCTCATGAACAGTATGAAAAAGCAAAAAGATATGACACCCGGAAGATGAGCCCCCCAGGTCAGAAGGTGTCCAATATGCTCCTGGGGAAGAGTGGAGAAGAAGTCTCAGAAAGAATGAAATGGCTTGGCCACAGCAGAAATGATGCACAGTTTTGGATGTGTCTGGTGGTGAAACTAAAGTCCAATGTTGTAAAGAGCAATATTGCGTAGGAACTTGGAATGTTAGGTCCAGGAATCAAGGTAAATCGGACGTGGTCAAGCAGGAGATGACAAGAGTGAACGTAGATATCTTAGGAATAAGTGAACTAAAATGGACAGGAATGGGCGAATTTAATTCAGATCACCATTATATCTACTACCTTGGGCAAGAGTCCCTTGGAAGAAATGCAGTAGCCCTTTTAGTCAACAACAGACTCTGAAATGCAGTACTTGGATGCAATCTCAAAAACGATAGGATGATCTTGGTTTGTTTCCAAGGCACATCATTCAACATCACAGTAATTCAAGTCTAAGGCCCAACCACTAATGCCAAAGAAGCTGAAGTTGATCAGTTCTATGAAGACCTACAAGACCTTCTAGAACTAACACCAAAAAAAAATGTTCTTTACATCATAGGGAACCGGATTGCAAAAGTAGGAAGTCAAGAGATACCTGGAGCAACAGGCAAGTTTGGCCTTCAGAATGAAGCAGGGCAAAGGCTAACAGAGTTTTGTCAAGAGAACGCACTGGTCATAGCAAACACCTTTTTCCAACAACACAAAAGATGACTCTACACATGGACATCACCAAATGGTCAATACTGAAATCAGATTGATTATATTCTTTGCAGCTGAAGATAGAGAAGCTCTGTACAGTCAGCAAAAACAAGACCTGGAACTGACTGTGGCTCAGATCATGAGCTCCTTACTGCAAAATTCAGGCTTAAATTGAAGAACGTAGGAAAACCATTAGGTCATTCAGGTATGACCTAAACCCAATCCCTTATGATTTGTGGAGGTGATGAATAGATTTAAGGAATTAGATCTGATAGACAGAGAGCCTGAAGAACTATGGACAGAGGTTCATAACCTTGTACAAGAGGCAGAGACCAAAACCATTCAAGAAAAAGAAATGCAAGAAGGCAAAGTGGTTGTCTGAGGAGGCCTTATAAATAGCTAAGAAAAGAAGAGCAAAAGGCAAAGGAAAAAAGGAAAGATACACCCACCGAATGCAGAGAATAACAAAGAACGGTAAGAAAGCCTTCTTAGGTGAACAATGCAATGAAATAGAGGAAAACAGCAGAATGTGAGAGACTAGAGACCTCTTCAAGAAAATTAGAAATACCAAGGGAACATTTCATTCAAGGATGGGCTCGATAAAGCACAGAAATGGTAAGGACCCAATACAAGCAGGAGAAATTAAGAAGAGAATAAAGGGCAAGAATACACAGAACTATACAAAAACAGTCTTAATGACCCCGATAACCACAATGGTGTGGTACCTCACCTAGAACCAGACATGCTGGAGTGTGAAGTCAAGTGGGCCTCAGGAAGCATTACAACTAATAAAGTTAGTGGAGGCGATGAAATTTCAGTTTAGTTATCTAAAGTCCTAAAAGATGGTGCTATTAAAGTGCTGCAACTCAATATGTCAACAAATTTGGAAAACTCAGCAATGGCCACAGAACTGGAAAAGGTCAGTTTTCATTCCAATCCCAAAGAAAGGTAATGCCAAAGAATTCTCAAACTATTATACAATTTTGCTCATCTCACACGCTAGCGAGGTCATGCTCAAAATCCTTCAAATCAGGCTTTAGCAATATGTGAACCAAGAACTTCCAAACGTACAAGCTAGATTTAGAAAAGGCATAGGAATCAGAGATCAAATTGCCAACATTTGCTGGATCACAGAGAAAGCAAAGGAATTCCAGAAAAACATTTATTTCTGCTTCATTGACTATGCTAAAACCTTTGACTGTGTGGATCAGAACAAACTGTGGAAAATTCTGAAAGAAATGGGAATACCAGACCACATGACCTGTCTCCTGAGAAACTTGTATTGTGGGTCAAGAAACATCAGTTAGAACCAGACATGGAACAAGTTCCACATTGGAAAGGAGTCCGTCAAGGCTGTATATTGTCACCCTGCTTATTTAACTTATATGCAGAGTACATCATGAGAACGCTGGGCTGGAGGAAGCACAGGCTGGAATCAAGACTGCCGGGAGAAATATCAATAACCTCAGTTATGCAGATGACACCACCCTTACGCAGAAAGCAAGGAGGAACTAAAGAGCCTCTTGATGAAAGTGAAAGAGGAGAGTGAAAAAGTTGGCTTAAAGCTCAACATTCAGAAAACTAAGATCATGGCATCCAGTCCCATCACTTCAAGGCAAATAGATGGGGAAAAGGTGGAAGCAGTGAGAGACTTTACTTTTTTGGGCTCCAAAATCACTGCAGATGGTGACTGCAGCCATGAAATTAAAAGATACTTGCTCCTTAGAAGGAAAGCTATGACAAATCTAGACAGTATATTAAAAAGCAGAGACATTACTTTGCCAACAAAGGTCCATCTAGTCAAGGCCATGGTTTTTCCAGTAGTCATGTATGGATGTGAGAGTTGGACTATAAAGAAAGCTGAGCACCAAAGAATTGATGCTTTTGAACTGTGGTTTTGGAGAAGACTCTTGAGAGTCCCTTGGACTGCAAGGAGATCCAACCAGTCCATCCTAAAGGAAATCGGTCCTGAATATTCATTGGAAAGACTGATGCCGAAGCTGAAGCTCCAGTACTTTGGCCCCTTGATGCGAAGAGTTGACTCATTGGAAAAGACCCTGATGCTGGGAAAGACTGAAGGTAAAAGAAGAAGAGGGCAGGAAAGGATGAGATGGTTGGATGGCATCACCGACTCAATGGACATGAATCTAAGCACACCCTGGGACAGCGGAGGACCAGGGAGCCTGGTAGGTACAGTCCATGGGGTGGCAAAGGATTGTCACCAGTCAGCAACTGAACAACAACAAAAATTAACCAAAATATAGATACATATATATCACAGAGGACCCACTGAGATTTGGAGAATTAGGTCTACGAGCTGTAATGAGAGCCTTTCCAAGTCCTCTGGTCAGTGACCCAAAGCTGCTGAATTGCTAGTTCTCAGCAAAGCCTCTGTCTTGCACTGGGGAGCTGATTCTAGAGAGGAGACTGAGGGCCTGGGAGGAGCCAAGCAACACCAAACAGGGCTGAGTAACACAATATTATCCAGGCGTCTGAGAAGAGAAAGCGATTGCCTGACACCAGGCAGGCCCCGGGGTTGCGACAACGCCAGGACCGTGAGGCCGTGTGAGCACGGGGCCTGGGTGCAGAGCAGGGCCGGGGCAGAGAGCGGGGCCGGGGCGCAGAGAGCGGGGCCGGGGCTGAGAGCGGGGCCCGGGGCAGAGAGCGGGGCCGGGGCAGAGAGCAGGGCCGGGGCAGAGAGCGGGGTCCGGGGCAGAGAGCGGGGTCCGGGGCAGAGAGCGGGGCCGGGGCGCAGAGAGCGGGGCCGGGGCGCAGAGAGCGGGGCCGGGGCGCAGAGAGCGGGGTCCGGGGCAGAGAGCGGGGTCCGGGGCAGAGAGCGGGGCCGGGGCTGAGAGCGGAGCCCGGGGCAGAGAGCGGGGCCAGGGCGCAGAGAGCGGGGCCAGGGCGCAGAGCGGGGCCCGGGGCAGAGAGCGGGGCCAGGGCGCAGAGCGGGGCCGGGGCGCAGAGCGGGGCCAGGGCGCAGAGCGGGGCCCGGGGCAGAGAGCGGGGCCAGGGCGCAGAGCGGGGCCGGGGCGCAGAGCGGGGCCAGGGCGCAGAGCGGGGCCCGGGGCAGAGAGCGGGGCCAGGGCGCAGAGCGGGGCCCGGGGCTGAGAGCGGGGCCAGGGCGCAGAGCGGGGCCGGGGCGCAGAGAGCAGGGCCGGGGCAGAGAGCGGGGCCAGGGCTGAGAGCGGGGCCAGGGCGCAGAGCGGGGCCCGGGGCAGAGAGCGGGGCCAGGGTGCAGAGCGGGGCGGGGGCGCAGAGAGCAGGGCCGGGGCGCAGAGAGCGGGGCCCGGGGCAGAGAGCGGGGCCAGGGCGCAGAGCGGGGCCGGGGCGCAGAGAGCGGGGCCCGGGGCTGAGAGCGGGGCCAGGGCGCAGAGCGGGGCCGGGGCGCAGAGAGCAGGGCCGGGGCAGAGAGCGGGGCCAGGGCTGAGAGCGGGGCCAGGGCGCAGAGCGGGGCCCGGGGCAGAGAGCGGGGCCAGGGTGCAGAGCGGGGCGGGGGCGCAGAGAGCAGGGCCGGGGCGCAGAGAGCGGGGCCCGGGGCAGAGAGCGGGGCCAGGGCGCAGAGCGGGGCCGGGGCGCAGAGAGCGGGGCCGGGGCGCAGAGAGCGGGGCCCGGGGCTGAGAGCGGGGCCAGGGCGCAGAGCGGGGCCGGGGCGCAGAGAGCAGGGCCGGGGCTGAGAGCGGAGCCCGGGGCAGAGAGCGGGGCCAGGGCGCAGAGCGGGGCCCGGGGCAGAGAGCAGGGCCGGGGCAGAGAGCGGGGCCAGGGCGCAGAGAGCAGGGCCGGGGCGCAGAGAGCGGGGCCCGGGGCTGAGAGCGGGGCCCGGGGGCAGAGAGCGGGCCCAGGGCGCAGAGCGGCCCAACAGCCGCCAGACAGGGAGCAGCAGCGCTTCCTCCAGAAGTGTGAGCCTCCTGAGAAAGAACCCGGACTCAGGGGTGAAGGACGGGCAGGCAGAGGCCTGAGGGTGAGCATCAGAGCTTCCACCTACGGAAATACTGAAGGCGTGAGAGAATCACAGGACAGAACGCGGCTATTATAAGCTAATACAATACAAAAACTGCATGTCAAAAACTGGGAGGAACTTCAGGGGGCCATGCCCTCATTTTTCAAAATTCTAATACATGTTAAAGAAAAAAACATGACTCCGATATTTTTATAAGGTGTCAAGGATCTCTTTTATTTAATCTTTTTTTTTCTTTTTTTGGCCAGACCACGCAGCTTGCAGGATCTTAATTCCCTGACCAGAGTTCGAACTGGCAGCTCCTGCAGTGGAAGCATGTAGTCTCAACCGCTGGACTGCCAGGGAAGTCCCAACATCAAACTTTTTAAAGCTTTATTGGGTTTTTAGGAACTGATGTCACGAGGTGAAGCATTTATTTGGAGCGCTACAATTCCTTCAGTTTGTTCTTTCCATGAGTGTTTATTACTAGTTTATTTTCTAAACAGAGCACTGCTATCCAACAGAAACATATGCAAGCTGCATGTTACTTTAAAATTTTTAGTAGCTATATTAAGAGAAAAAAGAAACAAGTGAAGTTAATTTTAATAATATATTTTGTTTAACTCAGTATATCTAAAATATTATCAATTAAACAAGTAATCAGTATTTTAAAGTTGAGATATTTTTACATCCTTTTTCATATTAATTTTTCTAAATCCAGTCTGTTCTTTGTACTTACAGAACATCTTGATTCACACCTACTATGACTCAAGAAGTCAAGGAGCTACATGTGGCTAGTGGCTACTGTACTGAACAGGAGTAATGAGCACGATTTATAAAAGGATGTCTGCTCCTCTTTAAATCGGTCTATGCTCCTAGAGAGATGTCTAGAATGATTATCACTGGAGTAAATGGTAGGAATCTCTGAATGGTAACATTTGGGATAATTTTTAAGCTCTCATCTTTACAGTTTGAAATCTTTCTATTGAGCAGAATCATTTTCTATTACTTTTAGAAAAAATTCTATAAAATATAGAAAAATATATGTCATGATATTAATAGTAGTTATTTCTGAGAGGTAAAACTATCAGTATACATTGAATTTCTTTACTGCATACTTTAAGTTTCTAAGAAATAAAAAAGTAAAATGGGATTCAGAGTCCTAGATTTAAATCTGTGTGTCACCCTGTGACTTTGGCCCTGGGATTTAATCTCAGCAGTGGGGGGAAGGTAATTCTAAGAAAGGCTCTGACACGTAAGTCGAGGACCCTCTCTGCACCGCCCCACCCTGCTCCGGTCACCAGGCTCACCCCCTGCTGCTGCCCTCTGGCCGGGCCTCTGGAAACAGTACCCAGAACGGAATCCCCGGGCCAGAGAGCAGACCAGACAAGAGATCGCAACCTGGCTGCCTGCGCCTCTTTCCAGGTGTGGGGCCAGAGCACGTTAGCTCACTTCTCGAAGCATCTGCTTCCCCCACGGATGAAACGGGGGCCACACTGCGACCCCAGCAGGGCTGCAGGACGGAGTCGATGGGCGCTTAGGAAGGGTGGCGGCGGCCTGCAGGACCACCACGCTCAGCTGGGCCTTGGAGGAGGAGCGACCCGGGCTGGTGGACAAGAGGGGGAGGACAGGCCAGGCGAGGGGACAGCCTGGCCAAGAAAGGTGCGCAGGCCAGCTGACTTTGCCTTGAGCAAAGTGCCCAGGGAACAGGGTGGTGAGTGAGAAGACCAGCTGGGCTCAGAACTCAGAGCCTCCTGGTGCCCACTCCCCAACCCCGCCACCGCGGGCGACGTCCAAACCCTTCAGCCTGAAACACGGCCTGGCACGTTCTCCCCACAACCAGCTGGGCTCGGTCCTCAAGCTGTCGGGGGCTCTGGGTGCTGAGAACGCGCTGGTGGCGCCTCGTCCCTGCTGACCTTGGCTCATCCCTGCCGACCTCCTCCGAGGCCCCGCCCAAGCCTCCCCGGCAGCCCGGTCTCCCCTGGACCACTGGGAGAGGCTTGCAGGAAGAACCCGCAGTAAGTGGTGAAGTAACTCAGTAAGGGCAGAGGCATGTGGACCGCCCCCTCGGAGTCGGCCTGTCCCTGCCTTTGGCAGCATCTGCCAGGCACCCCCGAATACTCGGCCTCCCCCCCTTCCTGTAGGATCAGAGTGCCCGGGGCTCACCGGTGCACACAGCTTCCTGGGCTGCAGGGAGCTGCCGCGTGGGCAGTGACGGCTGCCAGGATGCTCAAGCATCACGGCCGGGCCCGAGAGGGCATGAGCTTGCATCCAGGCCCGCGGCGCCCCCACCAGCGGCGCCGAAGGGAGACAGGCACCTGGCCCAGAGAGGCAGGCAGAGCCGCTTCTGCGGGTGGCGTCGGCAAGGCACAGGGAGCCTTGGTCCCCGACGCCCACGGGCGGCCACCGAGGCCTGGACGCTGCCCACGACCAGCCGGGACACAAGAGAGAGAGACATTAATTTTCGCCTTGTTCTGCTTCCGTCTCTGTTACTCTGACCTTTGTTACAGTGGCCAGACTTAGATCCCAGCTAGATCTCCCAAACACAGAACAGGCTTTCCGTTGAGAACCATCTGAGAAAACTTGGCCACACCCACCCCCAAGTTGACTGCTTTCTAAACAGCACTCCACAGAACCCAGCGAGGGCTCTGGGAGGACCCTTGACTCTTCACCTCTCCTGTTTCGTGGGTCTAGACTTCCCTGTGCTTGTGCTTGCTTAGTTGCTCAGTCACGTCCGACTCTGCAACTCTCTGGACTCTAGCCCACCAGGCTGTAATCTGTCCATGGGATTTTTCAGGCAAGAATACTGGAGTGGGTTGCCTTCTCCTCCTCCAGGGGATCTTCCCAACCCAGGGATGGAATCCCGTTGCAGGCAGATTCTTTACCCACTGAACCACTGGAGAAGTCCCTTTTACTTCCAAGGCTTGCAAAAATGTTTCTGTAAACAAAGAGCTGCACAGCTGAGGAGGGGGTAAAACTAGTCCCCATTGCTGGCTGGGGTCTGCGTCATTCGCGTTCACTGATCTCCTGACCCTAGGGCAAGTCAGCAGTCTCGATGCAAGATGTGAAGAGAGCCCCACGCTCCAGAGCAGCAAGGAGGGGCCCTGGCAGGGGTTTAGCTGAGGGGAGAGGCTGGGGGGTCAGCAACCAGGGCTGGGGGGGGTCTCTCCTTGGAGGTGTGGGACTCTCTTCCAAGCTCAGTGATTGTTGGAAGAATTTCAGTTTCTTGTATTGGAGCATTAAGAACTTCATCACCCAGAAGCCACCTGCCAATCCCTGGCAAGTGGTCTCTTTCCTTAGAATTCCAAGGCAGCGTCCCTTATCTCAGGCTTCCCAGGTTGTGCTAGTGGTAAAGAACCCGCCTGCCAATGCAGGAGACAAAAGAGATGAGGGTTCGATCCCTGGGTTGGGAAGATCCCCTGGAGGAGGTCCCGGTAACCCACTCCAGTGTTCTTGCCTGGAGAATCCCATGGACAGAGGAGTCTGGTGGGCTACAGTTCATGGGGTCCCAGAGAGTCAGACACCAATGAAGTAACTGAACGTGCATGCATGTCCCTTTTCTCATGGAGGTCCTGATCCTTCAAGACCATTGAAGGAGTGGGTTCCAACAAAGATGTGTGCAGCCCTGGCTGGGTGGAGGAGGAGACAAAGCCTTCACCAAGCGTATTACGGGCATTTATTTGCCAGGAGGAAACTGTGTGGAAAGGCATTCTGGGCAGAAGGAACAGAATATGCAAAGGCGCAACATGGATGAGCTGCTAGGGGAAACTCCAAGAGCTGAACCATGAAGGGAGGGGAGAGGGAGGCGGGTGGAGGGGAGAGGGTCTCCTGTCAGGTAGGCAAGGATCAGTGCCTCAGTTCTAGAAGGAGCTGCACATTCTGGGGAAAGAGGAAAACCCAATTTGAAAGGTAGCACGGTGGCTACAAAATCATTTTGAAATTTTTAAAATTTTCAGGTTATAATTAACCTCCTGAGAATATTTAAGCTTTCTTGGCTTCCCTTCCAAAAAGGTGAGTTCCCTGCCACTCACTCTCCCCATGAGGAAGGCAGAAATCTTACAAGTATCAACCAGCTCGTGCTGGAGAAATTATGCAGAAATTACGAGGCCAGAGGCTGCAAGGCTCAGTCCTAGTGATGGAGGAGGCTCCCGCCTGCTGGCCAAAGACCCAGGGCTTCCCGATCAGAATCCACTATGGACAAAGGAAACAGACAGCCCTGACCCAATGGTCATGGCCCAACGGTGTGTCCTGCTACATGCCAGGGCGATGATGCACAAGGGAGAAAGATACCTCGGGCACACAAGAAAATTAATTCCCACTGGATTGAAGAACTAAATACAGAATATAGGAGGATCAAAATGTCAAAAACAGACTTTCCCTTCCAGACAAGATGGACAAAATTTACCCTTCATCTGAAAAAACCACAAAATCAAGATAGTTTACATTAAAAAAAAAAAAAAAGTTTTCGAGACATTGGACATCAGGCAACAAGAGGAAAGTGATCCCCGAGGACTGGACAGCAAGCAAGGTGCTCCTCATGGCTGCCTGGAGAACTCCCAGAAGCGGCTCAGATTCCTGATCCCGAAAGACTTCCATCTCCTCCTCCACCTGCCACTCACACCGCAAGCGCGGGGCGGGGCAGTGGGACTGCAGAGTGGGCTGGGGCGTGCTCCCGGGGCGTGCTCCCAGGGCGTGCTCCCCAGGGTGTGCTCCCGGGCGGGGAGCCCAGGAGCGCAACGTGAGAAACAGCCTCGCCTCGGGCGCCCCGGGCTTGAAGCCCTGCTCCTCTCCTCCCAGCTTTGCGGCACTGGGCCGGTTACTAGCCTCTCTGAGCCCTAGTTTCCTCACCTTTGGCGACTGTGAGGACTAGAGATAATGTGTGTGATGCATACAGTGCCGAGCAGGTGCTGACCAAGTGTCTGTTACTAGCTCTATTTTTTTTCCATTTATTTAGGACTTACTATTTCCCAGAACGGTCACGTTGGATCCACCGGGGCCGCAGAGCTCTCTGAGACACAGTCTCTGCGTTCCGGAGGCCCACGGTCCAGCCGGCGTGGCGGGCGCTGAGCAGCGTCCGTCACCGGCTCAGCCGCCCAGCGCGCGCGCCAAACGCCGGGTGGTGCCCTGGCGTCCGCGTTGCCCCGGGTCCTGCAGACGCCGCCGGACTCGGAGCCCGCCCATCTGTCCTGGAGCCGGGGTGTGAAGCCGGCCGGGCCTGCCGGGTCTCCCGGCACAAACCGAGTGGACGTCTGCTGCGGGCACAGGGGCCCGGCTTCCTCCCCAGCCCTGGCCGAGCGGGGACAGGAGTTTCCAGGTCCTCTCCTGCTCCCCAGGGAGTCTCAGATGACCAAGGGGAGGGGGCTCAGGGGCCAGGAGTCCGGGTCACCTTTCCCGCGGGCGGCTTGAGGGGTTTGAGGAGGCGGAAACCAGCTCCCTAGGGGTGGAAGCCGGCTCCCCAGTGACATAAACAGAAGCCTGAAGCCAAACAGAGGCCATTCCCCAGGGCCCTCACAGGAAAAAGCCTGGGGACTTGGCCCTGGGGGGTTCTGATTCTGAATAGTCCACGACCTGGGCGGCCTCAGCCCCCAACCCCGGGAGCCGGGGAAGCCCTGCTCCTCCCTCACCGCGTCCCCCTGCAGGGTGAACAGCTGCACCCAGAGATTTGATCCGACGGGGAAGAAGACATCAGCTTTCCACTCTGCTCCAGGGAGCACTTTATATCAATGCAAAAAATCTCAGCCGTTCGGTTTCTACGTCAATAGAAAGGCATTAGATCTATTCAAACAACTCCTGCTGTGACTCAGATCCAAGAGGAAAAGCAAACCCCTATTGAAGGAGGAACTGGTTTGTCCCCTTTGTTGCTCAGCAGAGACGGCCACGCTCCCCACCTCTCAGCCTCCGTGTGACCTTGATGAACTCCAGCCCCTCTCAGTGGCCTCCTGTAAACTACAGGGACCTTAGTGCTCGCTGCATCTGTGACCCTCCTGCTTCCCAAATCTGTTAACGGGAAAACAGAGGCCATCAGACAGTGCTGGGAGGAGTAGAAACTGATGTGAGTGTCTACAGAGAGCGATTCAGCAGTACCTACAACACCTGGAAAACAACGTGTGTTCCTGCACCCCCCGGCCCAGAAACTCCAGCTCTGGAAACTCCCTGCACCCCCCGGCCCAGAAACTCCAGCTCTGGAAACTCTCTGCACCCCCCAGCCCAGAAACTCCAGCTCTGGAAACCCTCCCTTGGATGCACGCACTTGAGCACAAAGAGGCCCGTAAAAGAATGCTTACTACAGGCAGGCTTAATGGCAAAGGACGGAAGTGACAGGGGTCCTGTTAAATGAATGGAGCTGGCCCCAGGCAGTGGGACAGCCGTCCAGTAAACAAAGGGAACAGATGCAAACACCACTCTGCCGTAGCAGGATTGCACAAACAGCCCCAGGTCCTTCCTCATGCCTGAGTCTACACGCTTCCTGGCCTTTCCCGTGGACCCGGGCACGGCCACGCGACTGGCTCCAACTGAAATGACAGGAGCCAGCGCGAGGCACAGAAGCTCGCAAGGGGCTTGCTCGCTTCCACCTCCCTCTTGCGGCGACACAATCACCGGCAGAATGTGCTGGTCTGGCCCCAGGAGGCTGCAAGGCCACAGGCAACAGCGTCCCTGAACTGGCCCCCGGCCGCTGAGGCAGGAGCAAGCTTTGGCAAGCCCAGGGTCATGAAAAATAACGAAAGGGGTTGTTTTAAGACACTAAGCGTTCCACTGGTTTGTCACATGGTAACAGATAACAGCTCAAAGAGAGACACAACCACTGTGTGTGAGCGCCAGGGACGGACAGCAGACGCTCCGATAAACGCGCAGGTCCACGGGGCCCTTCTGACGGGGACCCCCAGGGCCCCTGGGCGCGGCCGTGTCGGGGGCAGCGAGTGAGAGGACGGGGAGACACGCGGGGAAGCAGCCGCTTGCACTGTGTCCCCTCTGAACTATTTGACTTTAAGGACCACTCACATTTGTCATCCACATCGGTCATTTCAAACAAAAACTCACGGCCGTGTTACACGGAGCTCTGAATCGAGAGTGGCGGGTCCGGTCACCCACAGAGGGGCTCCCCGACCTCGTGCACCAGCGGAGAAGCAGCGCAGAGGCCTCGAGTCCGCAGCTGTGAGAGGCGGTCTCCGCTCTCCCGGGCCACCAGCCCCTCACACACTCACTCCAGCATCCTTCCGGGGCCCTGACTCCCCAGGGGGCGCCTGACGGCTGGGCCTGCCTCCCTCTCCGCCAGAGCCCCAGGCAGTGTCTGAGCGCCGTTCGGGGTCCCCTGGGAGAAGCCCCCCAGCTCCCGGAGCTGAAGGCGTTTCTCACAGGACCCCGGGTGTGCGCTGAGCTCACACCAGCCAGGGCATAGGGCAGGCCACGAGACAGGAGACGCCTCCGCCCCGGCGAGTGGCCGTGTCCGCACAGAGGAGACGAGACAAACCAGAGAAAGCCTGACTGGCGGTGAGAGGCGGGCAGAGACACGGCCACTGGAAGCCAGGGCAGAGCAGGAGCCCCGGAGAAGCAGACGCCTGGCCTGAACGACGGGAAGCCCACCATGCAGATGGCTGAGGGGACCGCATCCTCTCGGAGCCTGCAAGGGCCGTGGGTGAGGACACAGCTGGTGTGTTCTAGAAAGAGCAAGAAGCCCGTGTGCTGCAGCAGAGGGCATGGATCGGGTGGTGAGAGGCAGAGACGGACGTCCTCGGAGGCTGGTGAGGGCCTGGCCTTCACTCTGGTGTCGCTGGAAGGCTTTGGGGTGTGGGGCGGGGGCAGGGGGTGGTCAACAGGCGGGTAAAGTGATCTGATGCAGGTTTGAAAAGATCCTCTGTCTGCTGTGCGGAGGGTGAGCGTGGGGTTGGAGCACAGTGGAGGCAAAGGCAGAACGGCTTAGACGGTTAACTGTGGCCGTCGGGTGAGAGGGTTCACGCCCCGGGACAAGGGACAAGCGATGAGAAACACCACGAAAAGGGAGAAATACTCTCGCAAGGTGTGATTTGGAGGTAAAGTAAGCCAGACTAACTAACGGAAAGGACTGGACGTACAGCAGAGAGGACAGGAGCCCCCACCGCAATGAAGCCAGTGCGTGCTAACTTCTGGAGCCTGTGAAATGTCAGCGTGCGTGGCAGAGGGGACTTTGCAGATGTGATTAAGTTAAGGACCCTGAGATAGGAGGACTATCCTGTATCACCGGGGGGCGTCCTTGGGAGAGGGAGGCAGGCGGGTCAGAGTCAGAGGGAGACGCGCTGACCAGTGCAGAGACGGAGGGGCTGCAGGACACTGAACCGCTGGTTTCAAGGCGGAGGTGGGGCCCCGAGCCAGGAGCGTGGCAGGCTGCAGAGGCTGGGGACGGCAGGACAGGGCTCCTCCCGGGGCTCAGAAGGGACGCGGCACTGGCTTCTGGCCCGAGGGAACTCATCCCCTGCTTCCGACCTCCAGAACCGCGAAAGAACAGATGTGTACGGACTGATGTCAGGACATCTGTGACAGCTCGTTACAGGAGCAACAGGAAACTAATGCATGAGGGTTGAGGGAAGGAAAGGAAAGGATTCGAGATCATTTCTAGATTTTAGATGGCATGGTAAAGCGGACCGTGGTACCACTTTGCGTTTACTGAGTAAGGAAGAACATTCCCACAAGCTCTGTGTTAACCAGGCCAAAGACGTTTGATATCCAAGTAGAGAAATCAAGTCAGCGGATGAAGGAAGGGGGCTGAGGCTGAGCAGGAAGACCCAGGAAAGAGACCAAGATAGAAGTCACTGGGAAGAGGCGTGGTTGGGTGGGTCAGCGCAGCCAGAATTCAGGAAGACGAGAGCATCAACATAACCACCATATTCAGCCATATGGAAGCAACACTGGGAGGCGACCTTGACACGAGATGGCTCGGGGAGCCAGGGCGGGCAGAGCAGATGGGGAAGGGCCGTGATCAGACAGCGATGAGAGGGCGGCTCTGACCGGGAGTCCGGGGGCAGGTGCATCCCACAGGGCACGGTCCAGAGGAGCAGACGGAGAGAAGACAGGCCCGGAGGGTCAGAGAGAGGTCTGTAGGGGCCGGCCTGGGGGCAGGGGCTCAGGGCAGAGGCCGGTCTGGGGGGCACGAGTGGGAGGGGCTTGGGGCAGGGACAAGGGGGCTGCAGGCCTTGGAAGGAACAGGGTCCGCGACGCCAGGAAGGAGGGAAGTGGGTCAGCTTGCAGGAGGAGGCCAGCAGGTCCCCCACTCGTTTCTGTTTCCTCAACAAGATGAGGCCAGGCCAGGAGCGAGGGACAGAGCAGCCTGGCGGGCTGCAGGCCACCGGGTAGCCGGGAGTCAGACGTGACTCGGCAGCTGAACAGCAGGAGCGAGGAGCGGGAGCGTGGCCTTCCGAGGCCGCTCAGGGTCCAAGCAGAGGAGAGTGCGCCTGGGGGACATGTGCGGAGGGGAGGCAGAGCTGCTGCTGCAGGAGGGCAGTGTCTCTGAGGCCACCGGCCACCAAGGTGGTCAGCAAGGCCAGGGCGTTTCTTGGTCAGACCCACGGGAAGGTGGGGCTGGGCCGAACCAGCATGGTGGGGAAGAGAAGGGCACACCCCTCAACTAGAAAACATGGATCGGATGCCCTGACCTGTTTCAGATCCAAGTCGGATCATGTCATGTGGCTGCTGTTCAGTCGCCCAGTCGTGTCCGACTCTTTGCGACTCCATGGACTGCAGCACGCCAGGCCTCCCTGTCCATCACCATCTCCCAGAGTTTGCCCAAGTTCATGTTCATTGCATCGGTGATGCCGTCCAGCCATCTCATCCTCTGACGCCCTCTTCTCCTTCTGCCCTCGATCTTTCCCAGCATCAGAGACTTTTCCAGTGAGTCATCTGTTCGCATCAGATGACCAAAATACTGGAGCTTCAGCTTCAGCATCAGTCCTTCTAGTGAATATTCAGGGTTGATCTCCCTTAAGGTTGACTGCTTTGATCTCCTTGCTGTCCAAGGGGCTTTCAGGAGTCTTCTCCAGCACCACAGGTCAAAGGCATCAATTCTTTGGTGCTCTCCTTCTTTATGGTCCAGCTCTCACAATCATATGTGACCACGGGGAAGACCATAGCCTTGACCATGCAGACCTCTGTTCGCAGAATAATGTCTCTGCTTCTCAACACACTGTCTAGGTTTGTCATCACTTTCCTGCCAAGAAGCAATCGTCTTCTAATTTCAGGGCTGCAGTCACCGTTTGCGCTGATGTTGGAGCCCAAGAGGCAATCTGTCACTGCTTTCACCTTTCCCCCTTCTATTTGCCTGCAGTGATGGGGCCGGATGCTGTGATGTTTTTTTAATATTTAGTCAGATCATCCCTCGCCTCAAGCCCTGCCCCGGCTCCCCCCTCACCCAAAGCAAAGGCTAAGATCTTTGTGTTGATAACTTATCAACCACAGACACCGAGATCCTCGTAACTCATCACCTGCGCCCTGACCTCCATCCCCGGGTGCCTGGTGAGTCAGGCCGTGACGCTCGCGGAGACCAGACCACCCGCCGCCCCAGGCCCTGGCTCCTGCACCTCTGCTTAAACCACGGCCCGCGGAACTCCTCCTGATGTCCAAGATGGCATGAGGCAAAGACGAGGCTCGGGGGAGGTTGGCGGAAATGGCGTCCACGTGCAGGCTTCTTGCCAGAGCCTCCTGCGTGCACAACACGAGGCCGGAGCACAGGCTGGGCATAAAGACCACCCTCCACGGCCCTGGGAGAATCAGGCTGGGCATAGAGACCACCCTCCACGGCGCTGGCAGAACAGACAAGCGTGCTAGACACACGCACACCCTCCCCTAGAGAAACCCCGTCTAAGGAGAGACAAGGCAGCGGAAAGCCACGAGCCGGGACCTGGCCTGGCCTGGCCTGTCCCCAGAGCTCAGCCGGGCAGGAAGTGAGTCCAGCAAGGAAGCGGGTGTTATCAGAGCGGCCCAGGAGGCTTGGACGTGCTGGCAGGAAGCCAGCCCCACATGACGCATTGGCCATGCACCCTCATGGAGTCCACAAGCTCCTCCTGCAGATCCAAGGCCCCATCCGGTCCCCGCCTTCAAGGAGCAGCATGCACAGGGAGGGGGCACCACGCGCCTGTCCAGGGTGTGCAAAGACCACCGGGGACTCCCAGGAAGGCATGAGAAGCGAGCAAGGCCTGAGGGGCCTGGAGGAGCAGTCCCCGGGTGAGATTCCTGGAAGAAGGTGATGGGGCACAGCCGGCGTGGCCAGGCCATCTGCAAAGGGCCGGGAGGCCTGCTTCTCCAGAGCCCAGGGCTCCACGGGGAGCCGAGCCCCGGGCCCACACCTGGCAGCCAGGAAGGGGGTATGGCATTCCCCACGGGTCCTGCCCTTGGCACCCCTTCCCCCCAGTAGCGCTGTCTTGCCAGCTGGAGAGAGCGCTCTGACCTCACGGATGAGGGATGGCAGCCCCTCGAGGGGGCCCAGCCCACAGCCCGGCTCTGAGCCAGCCCGGCTGTGATGAGGAGAGGGGTCAAGGGGCAGGCGGGAACCGGGAGATGCTCCCTGGGACGGGCCTCCCAGCACGCGTCTGCCCTGCAGCTTCCCCAGAGACAGGGAGGGGCGCCCCCCTCCCCGGCCCCGCCCCGGCCCCCGTGGCCTCCCGTTGGCTCCAGCGCGGTCCGGGAGGCTGAGAGGCAGCCGTGCGCGGGGACGCTCCCTGCCCAGGCCTGGCCCCGTCTGCCCAGCCTCTGTGTACTGGACTCCGCGATCACTGTGTTCTGGGCCCTCAGGACAGGGTCTGGGACCCAGGCGCTGCTCAGTAGGTGCTTGATGAGTAAATACATCCAAGTTAACTCCTCCAGAGCAGAGGCCAAGTTGTTCACATAGTAATCAGTTGAGGGAGGGGAGTTTGGGGGAAAACGGATACGTGTACATGTGTGGCTGAGTCCCTTCCCTGTTGACTTGAAACTATCACGACATTGTTAATGAACTGATTATACATGTGCACTCAGTAGCTCAGTTGTGTCTTTGCGACCCCGTGGACTGTAGCCCGCCAGGCCCCTCTGTCCATGGGATTCTCCAGACCAGAATACTGGAGTGGGTAGCCTTTCCCTCCTCCAGAGGGAGTGGGTAGCCTTTCCCTCCCAACCCAGAGAACCCAGGGACTGAACCAAGGTCTCCCGCATTGCAGGCAAATTCTTTACCATCTGAGCCGCCAGGGAAGCCCTGGTGGCTATGTCCCAATACAAAATAAAAAGTTAAAAACCAAAAACAATTACTGGAGTACCTGCTGTGGGTCAGCCATGTGACTGGTGCTTGGGACACAGCAATGAACCAAAGATCCAAAGGCCATGCCCCCGGGGGCAGCCAGGCTTGGCTGGAAGAGGAGGCCTGAGGCGCCCGTCAGAGCTGGGCTGAGGCACTCACCAGTCTGAGGCCCAGCAAGTCCACGTGGCTGTCAGCTTCGCGCCTCAGCCACGATTCAGGGCAACAAAAACCCTCCCCCAGCCCGCCAAGCCCCTTGCTGTCATCTGTTACTGTTATCCTGCCCGCTCCCCCCACACCCTGAAAAGGCCTGAGTACCCGGAACGTTCCACCCAAACCCAAACCCAAACCTCGTGATTCAGTCAGGCGGCCCGAGAGGATGCTGACGCGAGAAACTTCACTGTCTTATCTGCTCCTGAAAGAGGCTGTCGAGATAAAGAGTGAGGCTGAGAGAAGCTCAGTGACTCACCCGAGGCCAGAGGAGCAGTGTCAGCCCAGGATTGAACCTGGGTCTCAGAAGGTAAAACCAATCAGTGCTTTCTCCTGCTCAAGGTTCCTCTCCTCTTTGCTAAAATACCTGCATCCGCCTCACATGAGGACCCACCGGCCCACTGCCCAGGACTGAGGGCTCCCAAACACAGGAACCCTGCTGCTAAAGCCGGGAGCGTCTCGCCCAACAGGCTCGCTCTGCCAGCCTCAGCCACCGCTCAGCCTCGGAACCCCAGCTGCTCCCAGGAGCCCCCGTGACGCCATCCGGTTCCGCCCAGCCCAGGTGACACCCGGCCCCACCCCAGACGATCCCGTGGGCGCAGGAAGCCCAGAGCCACAGTCCCCTGGGTGCTACTTAACAGCCTTGCTCCCCAAGCCCTGCCCTGCCAAGACCGCCCAAAGCAGGAGCCGGGGCCCAGCCTGGGATGCTGAGCTGCGAATCAGCCAGTGACTTGGCCGCCCGGAGGCTGAGTGGCTGCCCCAAGCTAGAAGCGCCCTGAGCCGGTGACCGGCTTGTTCGGCCTCTTCTGGGGCAGCCCGCCCGAGGGGAAGCGCTTCGTAAATGCTGACAATGTGGCTGAGGGCAGGGCCTCCCAGGCCTGATGAAGCAGATCACCGGAGGTTCCATGTTAAAGGCAGGTTTCCAGTCCGCATCTCAGACCAAGAGAATCCCCACCCCACAGGAGGGTCTGGGATCCATAGTGTCCCGGCTCCCTTAACTCAGGGCTCCCCCGAGTGTGTCCACAGACCAGCAGAATGCACATCACCCACAGGTGTGTAAAGAGGGAAGCCTGGTCCCCGCCTCCCCCCGGACGGGCTGCATCAGAATCACCAGGCGTGTCTAGGGGCCTTGCAATCTGCATTCTGACACACCAGCTTGGTGATCCTCTGATCTGAAAAGTTTAGGAAAACACTAGTGTCGAATAATGGAACGAAAGTCAAAGGCAGGAGAGAATCCTTTCTGTGAACATCACGCCTCGGTCCACTTGTGCCCTGGATGGGAATCACAACCCCAGCTGCACTCCCCTCAAGGCTGCTGAGACGATATACCGGGATCCGTGTAAAAGTTCACGCTCGGAATCCAGCACACAGCAGAAGCTCAAGACATGCCTGTTCACTCTCCCTCCTTACGGCACTGTTTCAACACTCACGGAGTCAGGAAAATTAAGGCTTCAGTGGCTCCAGTCATGTGCACAAGGTCACTCGGAGGGCAAAAGCCTGGGGACTCCGACTGCACGCAAGGCAGGCCCGGGAAAGGGCCACACAGTGTCTGTTCCGCCTGGTTCTGGCCTCTCCACCCCACACCGCGCCCCACGAATGGATGGCGGCAGGCCTGGTGGGGGTTAGGGCGACGGCCACGCCGTCAGGGTTCCTGGGGCGCAGCTGCCCTCTGCAGCCTACGGGACACACGCTCACCCGCCTGCCAGACTCTGCTCATCCTCGTCTTGGTGGCTGCGGGGGGTGGTTTGGAAAGAGACCCCTTCCTGTCTGTGGCAACGCGGATGGAGGGCATGTGAGGTTCAGTCACTCAGCCACGTCCAACTCTGCGACCCCGTGGGCTGCAGCCCACTAGGCTCCCCTGTCCATGGGATTTCCCAGGAAAGATACTGCAGTGGGTTGCCATTTCCTCCTCCAGGTGAAATAAGTCAGACAGAAAAACAAATAAGGGAATGACAACCCACTCCTGTATCTTTCCTGGGAAATCCCATGGACAGAGGAGGCTGATGAGCTACAGTCCATGGGATTGCAAAGAGTTGGACACAGCTGAGCCGCTAAGACACTACAGATGAAGAGAACAAACCAGTGATCACCAGGTTGGGGAAGGGGGCAAACGACTGGGCTCAAAGATCGATTCAAGGGTGCATTCTACAACACAAAGAATGCAGCCAATATTTTCTTATAACTATAAATGGAAAATAATCTTTTTAAATTGTATAAAAATTCAAAATTAAAAAGAAGAGCCTTTCCCTTTTCCTGGATGCTCAGATGGAAGCACCGGCTTTCACACAAGTCAGAGATCTGGAAGCCTCCAGGAGCCGCGGAGCGAGATGTCACCCAGAGGCAGGAGCCCACCTGCCCGACGGCGCAAATCACGAGCGAAGGTCCTTCCGGGGGCTGCACCCGGGGCAGAGCCGGCGGCCGGCACTCGGGCAGCAAGTGGTGACCAAATGCCCGTCGACAGGGCTTCGGCAGGAAGCTCGCCGTCTTGCGTGGCAGGAAGTCCAGGGCAGGGCAGCCGCGGGGTGAGTGCCAGGGGCTCAGCAGTGCAACCCGGGCCCGTGTCCCCACCTCTGCGTCCCGGCCTCCGCGGACACCCCACCCCCGCCCCCGCGGGCCTCCCTCCTGGGCGGGCTGCTCCCTGCGCAAGACGGCCACGGCTTTCGGGCAGCAACGTCCAGGACGGGACGCAGGAAAGTTCTTCTTCCCGCTGGAGCACGTGTGTCACCCTGGAGCGTGAAGACATCCCTCCCAGAGGCCCGTCCACGGCAAAGGCCTCTGACACCTCACGGGCTGGAGCTTGCTTGTCAAAGAACAGTGACAAGCAAGCGGCCGGACCGACACCCCAGGGGCCAAGGCCCAGCTCCGGTAAACACGAGGCGCCAAGAAGGGCTCAATCAGGAAGGAGGAAAACGGCGGAGGTGGCAGACACTGGACTGTTAGCCGGGGCCCTCTGGCCGGCCCGCTCCCGGAGGCCAGTCCGCACGGGACAGCTCTCCCGGAGACAGGGTCACCACTTGTTCCTTGGGCCCTCTGGAAGCGCTCAGCCTTCGTCCTGAAGGACCAGTTCCGATTAAGCAGGAGCCTCGCCAGTGAAAGTCTGTTCAACTGAGCACGCGCAGTGCGGGCCACGGGCTGACGGCCGTCCCAGCGGCCGCGCGCTGCCCTCTGGAGGGGCCACCGGGAGGGGAGACGCGAGGGGAGGGCCAGGGCCCTGAGCCGCGACGTCCCCCGAGGGCCCGCCCCGGGCTGCCCCCGCGAAGCACTGCCAGGCTTTTGTTCTCGTTTTTTTCTCGTTTTGTTGTCGTTTTGTTCTCGTTTGGTCCTTCCAGCCACCCTACCAGTCCAGCACTATCATTACAGGTTACAATCCCTTGTCTATAATTTCCAAACTCCAGACCTCTCTACAAACCCAAAGCTGATTTTCACTGTTAACTTACTGGGCAGTTAAACTGAACCCACACGAGGCTCTTTAGAGTGACTTTATCCCTTTGGCAATGACTGTTGATACGTTTTGAAGCAGAAATCCTGATTGTTTCCCATGAAATACTGTCCCTGACCCGATTAGGACTGTCATGTAAGGTCTAGTATGTATAACACATTCTGAAAACTTCTGCAGCCTGAAACGCACCTGGCCCCAAGGGCTTCAGAAGAGGAACCTTAGATGTGTGTCCCCACTGTCTACATGGGCTTTCCCGAGCTGGAGTTGCACTCTGACCCGGGTCCAGACCTCTGAGCCTGTCACTCCTGCAACGCCCGGCTGGTGGCTTGAAGGAAGACTCCTCTCTCCCTGGGTCTGTTCGTCCATCTACAACATGGGGAGGTCGGACCAGATCAGTGGGTTTCAAGTGTGTTTTGTTTTTTTGTTTGTTTTAAGCACCTTAGCCCTTCCTTCAAAGGAAACTTTAAGGGAAAGTGTAACTGCTCCAGCGAGTGTGGCCTGCCCGCAGGCCCGAGGGTGCCTGCGCGACAGCACAGCGTGAATACTGGGCGTGCGGGTCTCACTCTGCGCTTGTCTTCTCAGAGGCAAACAGCCCTTTCTGGGAGGGAAGGGCGGCTGGGCGAAACGCAGGCGGATCTTGACGGATGGGACCACGGAGCTGAACGCCATGAACTCCGGGGAGAGAGGAACAGCTCAGCTCGGGGAGGACGGGGTCCAGGAGCCAAGTCAGCCGAGGGAGGGGGCGCCACGGCCAGCGGGCAGGACGGCGGCCGATGGGGGGAGCCCGCCCTCCTGACTGCCCCAGTCCAAGGCCCCCCGCCCTCATGTCGGGGGCAGGGGTCGAGGGGGGAACTCAGCAGTCCCGGCCCCCGGGGCAGAGCCACAAGGCCTCCTGGCCCGGCCACAGCAACCACAAGCCTGGGCCGGCTGAGAGCCACTAGCGCGCGACCATCGAACAGCTGCGTCTTCCGGGTCCCAGAATCAGGACAGGTGGGCCTCCACAGAGGCGTGTGCTTCAGAGGACCGCAGGACAGATGCGCGCCAGCCGGGGAGGGCCAGGAAAGGACTCCGCAGTCCCCTGCCCCTGGGTCTGGGGGTTGACTTCGGGGAGTTGGGTGCACCCCGGGAGCTTCCTAAAGGCCAGGCTACCTCCTCACCCCGCCGCAGACTCTCAGCTACACCTCGGCCTGGTTTCCGAAAAAGTCCCTTGGGCCGGCGGGGAGCCCCGGTTCCGGTCCACAAATGCCTCCCCCTGTCCGGGAACACTCCAGGGGCCTGAGCGAGGCAGCCCACCTGGGGAATAGGAAGCCGCAGGGCCGCCCGGGGCCCCAGGGAGCCACAAGAACACCAGCCCAGGCAAGATCCTCACTGCCGCACGACGGTCTGCACTTGGGGACCAGGCTTGCCCCCTCTGCCCAGATACTGTTTATTTCAGCACCAGTTCCTTACCCGTCCATCACTAAGGCGTAATTAAAGGGTCTCAAGATCACACCTAAGCAGGCGGGTGGTGGAGAAGGCACCCTCATTACAGCCCAGCTGTTCCCAGTGACCGAGTTGTCTGAGGGACTGAGCGTCCTGGGGGCCCACGCCGTCTGTCTGGGGTGGGGTGGGGGTGCTCCAGAGTGACTGCCGTGTTGGTGGCCACACAGGGGTCCGCCTCCGCACGGCTCAGGCGTGTGTCTCGGGGTCTCCGCACTTCTTCCCCAGCGGGGGAGACCCAGGACTGGCCAGCCTTGCCCAGGGTCAGGGCAGGGTGAACCCCGGTTCTGCATGTACCTCAACCCACTTCATCCTCACAGCCACCGGAGGGAGCGGGCATCATTAACCCAGTCTCACTGAGGAGGAAAGGCAGGCTCAGAGAGGTTAGGGAAGCGGCTCGCAGTCACCCAGCCACAGGCAGAGTCTGAATGAAGCGGGGGGCCGGATCGGCCCTGGCTCACAGGAGGCTAGGGGGGCCCTCTGGCAGGAGCAGGCAGCTGCGGCCGTGTGGGCCGGGAAGTGCCGATGCACACCCCTCGAGTCCACCCGGCCCGACCCTACCCCAGCTCCGGGCCCCCACGCTGCGCCCGCCCACCCATACCCCAGGCCCCGCTGGCCCGGGGGTCGGCGTGCCAGCACGCTCCCAGACTGCGCCCCCGCGCTGGCGCCTGGACCGCACTGCCGGCAGCCGGAGCCCGGCTCGCGTGGCCTCTCCCCCTTAGGTGGCGTGTGAGCCGTCCCCGCGCTCTTGTAGGAACCCCGCGGCCCGGCACCGAGATGGTTCCCTGCGATGGAGTGATCAGGATGGTGGTGCGGTGTGAGGCGGAAAGGGACTTCAGGGCTCTGTCTCCAGCCTGGCCCTGGCCCTTTGCTTCCATGTCCACCTCTCCTCAAAACTGTCAAAACCAGTTTATCTCAAAGGAGACGCCGAAGCGGCTCTGAGAGCGGCCGCCGTGGCTGTCCTCCCGGGTGGGCAACCCTGCCCCACGCAGACGTGAGCAGCAGACTGGCCTGCGGCCAGGGCGGCACCGCGGACCCCGACGCTTCTGCTCAGAACCTCCTGTGGTTCCCACGTCGCTCGGAGAAAGCCCGGAGCGTGAGCCGTGACCTCTGAGGCCCCGCCATCCGGCCCCGCCACCCTCGGCCCTTGAAGTCCCCTCCCTGGACCGCACTCCGCCGGCCGAGCGCTTATCTCAGGCCGCCTCCCGGGGCCCTTCCCAAGCCGCCCCACTGAAGCCAGTGGCCCGGGCCCCCACCACATCGCAAAGCACATGTTCCCTTCCCCTCTCTTTCTTTTGATACCAGTTAACGCTGTCTGACAGCCCGCACACTTCACTTAGTGATTTATTTATCATATATGGCACCCCTCCCCCCTTAGCATGTGGGTGTCACACAAGGGCAGGGCTGTTTGCCATTTTTGCCTGATTTGGTCACTGGTGTGTCCCCAGTGCCTCAAACAACAAGCACTCGGTGTGGAATGAATGACTTAGTAAATGAATGAAGGGCCTGCCTACTAAGGCTCCTGGGAGCCTTTAGGCACCTTCAAATCTCATAGTAATGCCTACAATAAGTCCTTTAATCCAAGATGAAAAAATGGATGCTCAGAGTGGTTAGTAGTTTGGCCAAGGTCACAGAGTTGGGAAGTGGCAGGCCCGGGACTCAGGCGGGTCCTGACGACGGTGCCCGTTTCTGCCTGTGGTTGCCGTCAAGGTAGCTGTCTTGGTACGACAGACGTGACACTAACTCACTGTCCTTATTCCAAATAACAAATGTTTTAGTTTAGGGATTTTGCCAAACCTGTCCCAAATGTGAGGTCTAGTGTACCCGGCGGGCCTGGTGTCCCCGAAGACAGGAGGAGGCCCCCGAAGACAGGAGGAGGCCCCCGAAGACAGGAGGAGGCCCCCCTGCAGCCAGGGAAGACCCTGCTTTGGACGCTTCTCTGAGCCCGGAGGAGAGCCACAACAGCTCTGTTTCGTTTCATCTTTCATCTTGGTTTTTTTTTTTTAATCTTCCTGAGCAATGTCTTTGACCTCTTCTCATCTGTGAGACCTTCTGCCATCAACGACTGCTGTTTACCGTGCGGTTTCTGGAGGCAGAAATCTCTCTCTTGAGTTTCCCCAGACCAAACGTGCACACAGACCCAGCCGGCTCCCCAGCGCCGACCCCAAGCCCCACTACTGACTGTGCCTGAGACCACGGGGACCAGGCCTCGGAAAAGGAGCCAAGCCTGGAGGAGCCGTGAGAGAGTCCCAAGCCCCCGGAGAGTCCATCCACCCTCTCATTCCAAAGACCACCCTAGTCGGAGTCACCCGCGGGCCCCACCCACCATTCTCACATGACTGTTTTCCTCAAATCACGTCTCACTGTCTAAAGCTACCTGGTTTACTGTATTGGCTTACCATCTGTCTCCCCAGAGGAGGCCGTACATGAGGGTAGGAGCTGTTCGCCATTGTCGACGCTTGGCACAGGTGGGCATGCAAATATTGGCTGAATGAGTAAATAAAGCAGGAAACAGGTGGATGCTGAAGGAAAATATCAGAGGCCTCCAAAACGAACCTGTTTAATCCTAAGATCAACCTGCCCTGATGGTATTATGTGTCCACCCAGCTGGGAAGTGACAAAGGAGACCCAGGACTGTTTAAATCCGAAGACACAAGAAAATGTTACAGGTGCAGGGAACAGACCCTGATGCTGGGAAGATGAAGGCAAAGGGAGAAGAGGGCGAGATGGTTAAAGGTCAGAGGTCAGAGGCTGAGACGGTTAGATAGCATCACTGACTCAGTGGACATGAATTTGAGCAAACTCCAGGAGACGGTGATGGACAGGGAAGCCTGGCGTGCCTCAGTCCATGGGGGGTGACCCTTAAAGGGACGGCAAGGTCAGGCTGCCACCGGGGCCCCGAACACCTTTTCTTCAAATGCTGATTTAATTGAGAAGAGTCAACGTTTCCCTCCACGCTGAGCCCAGGTAGCTCCATGCTTCCACCGTGCCCCTGGCATGATCACGGCACCGGCAGCTGCCCAGGAAACACCTGCCCAAAGCCGGTACCATAGCTGAGAGTGCGCAAAACCCCGTTCTTATTTTGAGGCACCAATACCATAAAAGGCCCACATATAAACCATCCTTGAGGAGGGCGCATGACATCACTCTCCACTTTCGGGCAGTTCGAGGTGAGACGGCTGAAAACAGGGGATGCCCTTTCTGAGAGCAGTGGCACTCATTCATTTGTCCGGCTAGCATGTGCTTGCCCAGCCTCAGGAAGCCAGAGACGAAATGGGACAAAACCTCTGCCCCCTTGCCAGTCCATTGGTGCCTGCGGTCTTGACGGGCACGAAAAGACAAGCAAATGTTAAGGATACTTGCTTCCAAAACAAATAAGGCCACGTGGAGCTGTGCCTTGGGAAGTGGGATTCTGGGTGCAATTTTCATTCCATTGGGTACAAGAACCAGTTGAGTCAACAGGGGTCCTAGACTAACTCCCGGCCCCAGGCTGCTACTACTTCGGGGCTCCTTCCCACCCCCTCTTCCTCTGGGCCCCGAGCCCCTCACATACCCACCCCAGTTTCCCAATATTCCTGGACCACATTCCCACCTCTCTGCACAACACTCTACCTCTTGACGCCTCTGACTCTCTTTCCCCAAGTTCATGAACCTGACCTCCCTAGACCCTCAGCTTCTACACCCTGGGGACCCCAGGACACGTCTCAACCTGCCTTCCGCCACCCCACACACACCCCAACTCTGCGCTTCCACCTGGAGTCCCTTCGATGCCATATGTTTACAAAGCGTGAGTCCCAGGGGTCTCCGTTCAGCCCCCCTCACTCGCAGGACTCCCCTAAAGCTGTCGTGACTTTGGGCACACCACCCGCGCAGCCTGGACCCCCATACATCCGCAGCCAAGTCCTGGGGACGCGCCCCTGCCCGTCACACCCGACTTCTCTGAAGCCCGGGCCGGCCCCCGACCCCGGGGACCCGGTGAGACCCTCACCCCGACTCGGCCGGGAGCCCGCCCTGCGCCGGGGCCCCGGCGCCCCCACAAGCCTTCCGCCGCGGGTCCCCGCCGGTCTTGCGCCCCCACCCCGGCCCCGGAGGCCCCGGCCCCGCGCGCGCCCCCGGGCGCCGCGCCCCGCGATCGGCGGGGGACCGGCCGGCGCCGGACGGAGGCCGCGGCGCCTACCGTGGGCGATGAGCTTGGCCGACAGCTGCCTCGCCAGCTCGGGGATCCGCTCCCACTGGCTCTCGGAGCGGCAGCGCTCGATCTCCGTCTCCAGCCGCGAGCCCGCCTTCCTGGTCGCCATCGCGGCCTGGCCGCCGGCGGTCGCCGCCTCCCTCCCCGCCCGGCTCCGCTCGGCTCGGCTCCGGCGCGGCGGGCGCGCCGCTCGGGGGGCGGAGGCGGCGGCCGGCGCGAGGAGCGCCCCTGCCGGCCAGGGCCGGAGCCGCCGCCGGGCCGGGCTGCGGGAGGCCGGGCCGGGGGGCTGCGGCCCGGCTCGGGGCGACCGCGGGCGCGGGGCTGGGCGGGGCCGGGCGGGGACCGAGACCCGGGAGGGCGGCGCAGGGCCTGCGGAGGCAGTGACGAGGGCGGCTGTCCTGCAGACCCTCGGGCGCGGTGACCCTGGCGAAGGTCACGGAGAGGGCGGGACTGGGGCGCGGGCGCGAAGGGGAGCCTGCCCGAGCGTGCCCTGGCTCTCAGGTCTGGGGGGCCGTCCCTCCGGGCCTGGCTGGGCTCCTGCCCCGAGCAGGCCCCTTCAGCCCCCGGCGGCCTCCCGGCACCTGGTCCCAAGCGGGTGGAGACGCGTCCAGGCCCCGCAGCTGCCCGGAGCCCCATAAATGTCTGTTGTCCAGCTAGACTGAACCAGGCAAGGACCGCCAGCCCAGACGCCCGGTCCCTGGTCCTCGGAGGAGGATGCAGGGTCACCAGTAGGGTTTCCTTGTCCTGACCCTTCAGGCTGAGCTGAGGTTGTTTAGTCGCTCAATCATGCCGACTCCTTGCGACCCCATGGACTGCAGCACGCTGTCCTCCACCGTCTCCCGCAGTTGAGCGGAGGGCAGGTGTCCAAATGTGCCTTCTTTCAGCTATCCGATGACTGTGTAGTGATCTCTTAACCATGGTTGGGCCCTGTTCTAAGTGCTGGCAGTACAGCCAAAAGCGAACAGAATAACTTCCTTGGTTACATTCCAGGCAGGAACTAAATAAGCAAAACAAAGTAGTGAACTAGACGATAAGTGGTGAGCTGAAGAAGCAGTTGTTCAGTTGCTCAGTTGTGTCCAACTCTTTGTGATCCCATGGAACGCAGCACGCCAGGCCTCCCTGTCCATCACCAACTCCCAGAGTCCACCCAAACACATGTCCATTGAGTCGGTGATGCCATCCAACCATCTCATCCTCTGTCGTCCCCTTCTCCTCCCACCTTCAATCTTTCCCAGAATCTGGGTCTTTTTCAGTGAGTCAGTTCTCATCAGGTGGCCAAAGCTTCAACATCAGTCCTTCCAATGAACACCCAGGACTGATTTCCTTTAGGATGGACTGGTTGGATCTCCTTGTAATCCAAAGGACTCTCAAGAGTCTCCTCCAACACACAGTTCAAAAGCATCAGTTCGGTGTTCAGTTTTCTTTACCGTCCAACTCTCACATCCACCCACGACCACTGGGAAAACCACAGCCTTGACCAGACGGACCTTTGTCAGCAAAGTAATGGAGACACAGAGCAGTCTGGTGAGAATAAAGACGTAAGCAGGTGGTGGGTGGCGTGATTTTAAACGGGACGGTGGCTTCGATGAAGTGGCACTGGGCTGAGGTCTGAAGCAGGTGAGAAAGAGTATCGGTGAGAAGTGTCCTGAGCAGAGGCCTGGGGCGTGTTTAATGGGTTGGGGGGTGGGGGGTGGAGAATTTAGAGATGGGAGTTGGAGTCGCAGCTCACGTTGGGCCTCCGAACTGCTGTGCAGACTTTGGCTTTTCCTCTGGTGAAATGGGGCCTCCATGCAGGACTTTTAATGAAAGAGTGGCAACCCACTCCAGTATTCTTGCCTGGAGAATCCCGTGGACAGAAGAGCCTGGTGGGCTGCTGTCCATGGGGTCCCACAGAGTCAGACATGACTAAAGCGACTTGGCATGCATGCATGCATTGGAGAAGGAAATGGCAACCCACTCCAGTGTTCTTGCCTGGAGAATGCCAGGGACGGAGGAACCTGGTGGGCCGCCGTCTGTAGAGTCGCACAGAGTCGAACACGACTGAAGTGACTTAGCAGCAGTCATGACATGACCTGCATTTTAGGAGCATCACTGTGGCCGCAGGACTGGGGACACAATAGCCCGGGGGGGAGACGGTGCCGGGTGGACCAGGGTAGTGAGCGGGGCGGCGAGCGGGTTACATTCTGGGTGCTGGGTCTGAGGGTGGAGCTGACATCTGGAATGCCAGCTATGGGAGCAGCGGCGGACCTCACCTCTCCTCAGGGAGCCTCACTCTAGCTTGCCTACAGGTTCCTCTCGTCCCCTCAGCAGCCACGGGGCTGTTCTTGGTGGAAAAAAGATACAGAGCCCAGGTAACCAGTGGTGAAGCTGAAACTCAGACATGAAGAGGCGAGGACGGGGGTCTCCCGGGGTGGTGGTCTAGACCACCACCTTTCAGTGCAGGGGCTGCGGGTTCAATCCCCGCTCAGGGCACTAAGATCCCACATCAGCTCGGCCAAGAGGCCCACAGGCTGCAGTTAGCAGAGCTGTGTGCAGCAGCAGATCCTGGATTCCACGACTGAGACCCGCCGCCGCCAAAAACAAGCAAGTATTTTTTAAAAAGATATGAGGAAGGAAGATCTGGAAATGCCTTCTGATGTGACCAGCTGAAACTCAGGTACCTCCAAGGACCTCTGAGGGAGGGAAGGGGAGCTGGAATGTCCGGGTTTCAGCAGGGGTCCCTCTGGGGCTCTGAGGCTTTAGTCCCACCACGAAGAAGCCACAGGCACCCCCACGGTGCTCTTCCCCGCCCCCACCTGCTTCCCCGGAGGCCTGCACAGGGTGTTCCACCTCCTCTGGTCCAGGAGGGGAATTCCTGCACGTTCTCTGAGACCCAGGCCCAGGGTCAGGGTTGCTCAACCCCCGACAGGTGCTGTGATGGGGCTTCTGATAACCAAGCTCTCACGTCCTGACCGGTGCTGATCCGCCCGGGTAGCCCCGGTTGTCAGTCGATTATCCGCGTCCATCCCTCTGTACCCTCCCTGGCAGCTGATAAGTTCCGAGACAAGGCCTGTGTCTTCACGAAGGCAGCGTGGAGCTTGACCCTGACTCAGCGTATGCTGCCTGGGGAGCATTTGCTCACTCCATGCCTTCCGTGCTGGCAGTTCCCCAGCTATGTTACCGGCTTCATAGAGTCAGTGGAGAATTAAAGGAGGAAACACACGTAAAGAACTTAGAAGGGTGTTGTTCGAACGTAAGTTCAGTTTAGTCGCTAAGCCGTGTCCGACTCTTTGAGACCCATGGACTGCAGCACGCCAGGCCCCCTGTCCATCACCATCTCCGGAACTTGTTCAGACTCACGTCCGAGTCAGCGAGAGTGCAGTAAATGTGACCTATCATTCCATGTCTTTGTACCCTTTGCACCCAGCATAGGCTCTGGCACAGTGGGGGAGCTCTTGAATGAAATAAACAATGAATGGGGGTTTCCCTGGTGGCTCAGCTGGTAAAGAGTCCCCTGCAATGCGGGAGACCTGGGTTCGATCCCTGGGTGGGGAAGATCCCCTGGAGAAGGGAAAGGCTACCCACTCCAGTATTCTGGCCTGGAAAATCCCAGGACTATACAGTCCATGGGTTACAAAGAGTCGGACACGACTGAGCGTCTTTCACCTTCATTGTCTGGGCTCACCTGGCAGCTGCCACAGCAACCTAGAAACACACAGGTGGTCAGAGGAGGAGAATATCCAAAAACAGTTTTCCAGGTGAGTTTACCTGCAGGCAGGACTCAGGGAACCTTAGGAGTAGGAAGTCGTTTGTGTTCATAATAGTAATTAAGCCAACATCTTTTTAACCAGGCATTGATATTACAGGTTAGACAAGGAAGTGGAAAAAACCACAGCCTGTAGGCTGAATCCAGCCTCAAGGCCTGGCAATAGCTTTGAGAATGAGAATAGGGCAAATAAACTACATTTCACTTAAACACACACACACACCCCCACGACCAGAATCGGGTAGAAGTGAGTGGAGAGCAGAGGGCTGCAGACAGAGGGCAGGCTGGGGGCGTGGGGGCCTCCGGGGACAGACTCCAGTGAGAGCGAGAGTTTCAGTCCCTGGCCCGAGGCCACCCCTTGGAGAGGCTCCCAGTCGCCCGTCCAGGCCCACTCCGGCCCCCTTATTCAGCGGTCGGCTTCCGCGGGTCACGACTGGGGTCACAGTCACTCAGTCCCCCTCACCAGAATGTCAGCTCCAGGAGGGCGGGGACCTTTGTGAGGTCTTGTTCACTGCCGCAGCCCCAGCACTGAGAATGGCGCCCGGCACATAGTAGGTGCTCAGCAAACGTGTTGGATGGGTGCGTGCGGAGAAGGAGGGTGGTGGGGCTGGAGGCAGGCAGCTCGCTGAAGCGCGTGGGGCAGGGTTAGGGGGCAGTGGAAACCCGGAAATGGCAGAGGGGCTCAGGGGGCCTCCAGAACAATCCCTGCTGACCTTTGACCTGCCTGAACCCAGGGGGTAGGAACCACGCCCCACTGATCCTGTGGGCGGGAACTCTGCAATGTTTGTGACCAACGGGAAACCTCAGCCTCTGAACGCCTTTAATTGTGAGGTTTTTCACCCCTACAAAGACACACGTAATCAAGAGGCGCCTGTATAATAAAATAATAAAGTGAACACCAGGGAACCACCTGACCATCTCAGAGTTAACCACGAGTTTGATTTTTGCATTTATTACAGCCTTATTTTGGTTGCTTTTTGTGCTTATTACACCCTTATTTTGTTTTTGTGTTTATTACACCCTCATTTGGCTGACTTTTGAGTTTGGTGGTTTAGTCGCTAGGTCGTGTCCGACTCTTGCAACCCCATGGACTGTAGGCCGCCAGACTCCTCTGTCCATGGGATTCTCCAGGCAAGAATACTGGCGTGGGTTGCCATTTCCTCCTCCAGACTTTAGTGTTTATTACACCCTTATTTTATCTTTTAAGCAGTTTTATCACCAGACCCATTTCCTGCCACCCCCTGGGAGGTGAGTGCGCAGGTTCACACTTGCTGCAGCGGCGTCCTGTCCTACAGCTTGCTTTGCTGCTCGTTATTCTCCTGGATCTGTCCTGTTGAGCACAGCCGCGGTTCCTTCCTTTCCTGTATGTGTGACACTCCGTGGCATGGAGTATTATCCACCAGGTTTGTCATACTTCCAGGGCTCAGGTTTGCTTTTACGAATGAGGCTGCTGTTTAGAAAAACTGCATAATTGCCGCTGTTTTGAGCAGGGTTTCTGAGGATAACTCAAGATGGTTCCGTGCCTCTCTCCAACCACCTTAAAGTACCCTGGGATCCTCTGATTTTCTTCCCAAGGGCCGCCTGCTGCCGCCTGGAGCCGTAGTCTGTGGTTCTACTGCAGGAATAAGCCAGCAGGCTCCTCGCGGAGCACCTCCGCGGCAGGCATGGAAGCCGGTGTTCCCTGTGAACCGTGTCGCCGTCTGGGAGGAGCAGCCGGAGAAAGCAGGCTGGCCGGCTGCTGGAGGAGGGACCCAGCACAGCGCAGGGCAAGGGTGCAAACCACATGCCCGCGCGCCCTTCAGCTTTGCAAGTCCGGAGACGTGCAGGTGCTCCAGGCTGCCTTCCACCTACTCCCACTCATTAAGCCCACAGAGGCCCTTGCTTATATTTCATGCCAACTTCCATTTAGAATGGAAGCCATCCCCCAGCATCCCTTACCCAGGGACCCAGTCCCACTGCCATGATGCTTGTAAAGTGGAAGTGGTTGCTTGGTGAGAATGGACTTGGGAGAGAGAGAGGAGAGCCTCAAGAAGGTCACTATCCAAACCCTGGAAAAGCTTTGCGTCTTCTTGTCCCATTCCTGAGCCACCTCCAGGGCTGAGACCATCCACGTGTCACAGAGCCATGTACACCTGCCCTGGATGAGGCCAGACCTGCTCATTTACATTCATGATGACCTTGCCTAGGCTTTGGACACCATATAAGATCAAGTTGGTTTCCGGTTTAGACTGTATGATGGAAATCCCTTATCTTCGTGAGTGTTTTTTCCACACTTAGAGTTCTGGGGACACTCTCCTGTTACCCTATGCATCACCTGTCTGAACTTCTTCCAGAAAGGCAAAGGGCTTATGTTAAAATACCCACCTATATGTCTAAATGAACAGCAAAGCAAAATCAGAAACTTCACAGATACAGGGGAGAACACTGTACCATCACCAGGGAGGAGACTGTTAAGAGTGTGACTAGGACGATTTTTGAGCTTCCTAGCCGACCGGGAACAGAAGGAAACATATGGAGTGGTTTGATTTGAATCATGCAGTTGGTTCACACTTCTGGAGTTTTAAAGGGCAATCAGAAATTAGATAAGCACAAGGGATCTTGGTTGTTTTTATGGAGTTGTATTAGCAAACAGTTGTGAGGTTTTCATTTGACACTTTACTAATAAAAAAGAATGAGAATTCTCATTCTGTGTGAATGAGTCTCACAGACACAAAATCTGCTTCTGTTGGGAATTGCAAGTAATCGTCTCCTGCACAAGGCCACTAGCATGCAAGGTTTCCACAGTTCAGTTCAACATTTATTGAGCATCTACAATGTATTGGACAGTGTTAGACCCTGAGGTCTACATAAAATTGTAATATGAAGTATGGTGCCATCCCTCAGGAACTCATAATCTAGTTGAGAAAAGGGACAAAGAAGTGAACAATAGCACCGCAGTTGGAGTCAGATGAGCATTGGGGGCTGGGAGAGCCTTTGACCCACCTTGGGGGAGTGGGGAATTGGGGGGTAAGGTTTCACGAAGTCATGGAGGGAGCCAAGTCTTGAAAGAGGATTTCAAGTCCAGCCCACTGGCCGAGTCTCCCCAACTAAAATAGTGGTCCTGAGTTTTCAAAGATCCTTGACTCAAAAGAGGGCCATGGCATTCAGACACATCAAGCTCTGGAACACCCTCAATGTCGGAGGAAAAAAAATCCACAGCTTGGTCTCCTTTCCCTGTAGCAAAGCACCTGTTGGTCAGAGAGGCTGGGGATGAGGGCTTATCTGAACGGCTGGCTGGGCAGTTCCCAGGTGGGAACAGTTCCCAGCTTCCCCGGTGGCCCAAGTGGTTAAGAATCCACCCACCACTGCAGGAGATGCCGGCAGGAGATGAGGGTTCAATCCCTGGGTTGTGAAGATCCCCTAGAGGAGGAAATGGCAACCCACTCCAGTGTTCTTGCCTGAGAATCCCATGGACAGAGGAGCCTGGTGGGCCACAGTCCATAGGGTCACAAAGACTCAGGCATGACCTAGCTCTCTCTCTCTCTCTGAACCACTGGCCAGCAGAGAAGCAGACACACACTTTGCATTGTCTCCTTACTCCCACATCAGATGCTTACAGTACTGAATGCACGCTCACTACACCGAACTTTCCCTGGGGGCTCATAGGCTTGTCATTCTTTGCAGCCTTTGGGGTTCATCCTGGGAGGACAGCAGAAGACCTGCATCAGGTCCTGCCTCTACGCACCACCAACTGGCTTGTGATCAAATCCCATCAATTTCTTCACTTGCAGCATGAGCGCACTACCCTGCCCTCCACGAGTCCGCCCTATCAAAGGGAGAGTTAAGCAGTTGCTGCAAGGCGAGGAAACCGGATCGTCCCTTATTGGTATGTGGAGCCCCTGTAGGTGACGCTCCTGGACTGCGATGCTGCTCTGTGGGCGTGGGGGCCGGGTGGTGCAGGCCCTCCACCCTGCAGCTGGAGTTAGGAGCCCTGAATCTGATTTGCATCTCTGCAGCTAAGCAGCTGTGTGAACGTCTCATAGCCCCTCTCTGGGCACCAGCTTGTTAATTCCCAGGTTAAGTGTGGGACAGATGGTCACGAGCATGCTACAGTAAATCCGGGCTTGAGAAATTCATCCACCGCGAAGCAAGACAAAACTCGTTTAAAGACGTGATTAAAGTAAACGGGAAATGAGTGCGATCTGCCAGGTGCCTAGGAAAGGCTGAAGACACCAGCTGAACCGCAGCAGCACAGCGGTCAAAGGGCAGCGCAGAAAAGCAGCACTTCGTCAGAAAGCAGGGCTTTCCTTCGGAGAGACCTGCTGATCGCAGAGGAGCCCGCGGGCACGGATAAAGGGTCAAGCCGCTCTCAGCTCCCGAGCGCTAATGAGGGGCGGGCCCGCGCCGCGCGGTGGCAGCCAATGAGCGGGCCTCCCGATGACGTCACGGAGCCCCTCGGCTGCTCATTGGCGGCCCCCAGGCTGTGCCGACCTCGGGGCGGGGCGGCCGGAGGCAGTCTAACCCCCGGCTCGCGAGCCTGGTCCCGCCTTTAGTTACCAGCGAACCTCGCGCTCAGTCCCTCTCATCCAGAAGGGAGAAATGAAAATGCCCAGAAAAAAAGGGCTCTCACCCACCCCAAAGGCTGGATTTACCATCCTGAGGTTAACTGCCTTTTCTTTAGTGAAGGTGCAAAGTTTGTTTTGCTTTAATCCAAACACACTAATTAACCACTTTAACCGTTTAATGACACAACATACATCCTTGGGCTTCCCTGGGGATGACAACCCACTCCAGTATTATTCTTGGGACTTCCCTTGTGGCTCAGTTAGTTAAAAAAAAAATCTGCCTGCAATGCAGGAGACCTGGGTTCAATTCCCGGATGGGGAAGATCCCGGGGAGAAGGAAAGACCAACCCACTCCAGTATTCTTGCCTGGAGAATCCCATGGACAGAGGAGCCTGGAGGGCTACAGTCTATGGTGTCACAAAGAGTCAGACACGACTGAGTGACTAACAGTTTCATCCAATTTCCATACATCTTTTGGCTGGTCACATTTTATTTCCCCGTGGTGACACTCAAGGCCGGGACCAAAGACATTTCTGAGGTTTTAAAACATTTTAAAACTGTCAATTCTCAAACGGCGGTGCACAGAGGGACTCAATGCTGGTTGCACACACGGGCTCCACCCTTGGTCTCCAGTCCTGACTCTGGAACCTGCAGATTGAAGAAACTGGCAGGGCCAGCAATGTGGACCCCATTTTGGGAACCAGGCATTTAAAGTATCTTCAGAGCTTGTTACAAGTGCAGATTCTTAGACTGTGCCCCTCCAGACCTACTGAATCAGAATCTATGACTTGGGATCCAGTAATCCATGTTTTCCAGAGAAGGCAATGGCACCCCACTCCAGTACTCTTGCCTAGAAAATCCCATGGACGGAGGAGCCCGGTAGGCTGTAGCTGCAGTCCATGGGGTCGTTAAGAGTGCAGCGACTGAGTGACTTCACTTTTACTTTTCACTTTCACACATTGGAGAAGGAAATGGCAACCCACTCCAGTGTTCTTGCCTGGAGAATCCCATGGACAGAGGAGCCTGGTGGGCTACAGTCCATGGGGTCGCACAGGTCAGACACAACTGAGGGACTTAACAACATACGTGTTTTAACAAGTCCTCCCGATGGTTATGATGCACCCTCAAGTTTGAGAACTGATTTACTACTATGATTTCTTTTTTTAACTCTTTGCCTAATTTTTAAAAATTTATACATTTTTTTAAAATTTATACACTTTTAATTGAAGTATAATTGCTTTACAATATTGGTTTGATTTCTGCCATGCATCAACATGAATTAGGTGTACATGTCTCCTCCCTGAGAACTGACTTTAATCAGTTCATCATGACCCTGGATACAGTCTCAGAACAATCTGGAGACCTGCTCTACAATCCATTCACTCCCATGGTCTCAGAACATTAGGGCTAGGTGGGGCCCATGGTCCGGTCCTTCTAGGGGAGGTAATTCTGGAACGCCTCCCCTGCTCTCACCCTGAAACTCCTGGGCTCCTCACCAGGGCTCCTTGCAGCTCCAATGGTTTTGGCTCTGGGTAACTGGACCAGAGCTGCACCGGTGGCCGTCCTTTCCTAGAACTGGCTGAGATGGTTTCTGTGCGTGACCACATACTGAGGATGAACTTGGTACCCAGGGCAGCCTTTCCTGCCCCACGGCCTGGGGAGCAGAGGAAGCCGGTCTGCAGGAGGAGGAGAGGGGCAGACACAGGTCCCGGGATGGGAGGCGGGAAGGGAACCATCCCCAAGGCCCTTCCCGCCCTGCCTCCCTCTCAGACTTAACTCGGCCTCTGGTGCTGGCTCACGGGGCTCCGTTAGCTAAAGGGAGGATCTCTTGCACAACCCACCTGATGCCCTGCTGCCTTCCAGCCCTCAGGGAGCAGGAGAGGCCCCAGCCTGAATTCTCTAATAGCAAACAGAGACTGGCTCTGTTTTGCTATAAAATCCTCCTGGCTAACCCATGTGGATTCCTCAGATTTGCCACCAAGGACTTTTGAGGGGTTCAACTTTGTTTCACAGGCAGGGAAACAGCCCCAGTGACCTGCCCAGGGTTATGTGAGCCCTGAGCTTGCGGGTCACTGCTGCAGGGGACTCACTCTCATGACCTTGGGTCACAGCCCAGGGCTATCCCTGCAGCAAGGCAGTCAACCTCAGGCCTTACTTCCTCCTCTTGTAAGCATTTAACAAATCAGTTTCATTTTCAAACTACTGCCCAGAATAGTCTGTGATCAGTAAAAAGATGCTGACAGCACTGTCTATTCTAGGAAGTTATTTTATTTCTGATGAACTGTAGTGGGAAGGGATGGTTTGAATGGTTCTGTCACTGAAGGAGTGTGACAGATGTTATCCTGGTCCTCACCCCACCCAGATATTTTTTTTGTAAGAAAGATGATATCATTTCACCATGATATGATCCAGTAATTCCACTCCTGGGTATTTATCTGAAGAAAATGAAAACACTAGTTAAAAAGGATATATGCACCCTATGTTCACTGCAGCTTTATTTTCAATAATAACCAAGACACGGAAACAGCCTAAGTGTCCACACACAGATAAATGGATAAATAAAATTTTAAAATGCAAGATATATGTGTGTGTTATAATATATATATTACTCAGCTGTAAAAAAAAAATAATGAAATTTTGCCATTTGCAACAACATGGATATGTACCTTGAGGGCGTTATGCTAAATGAAATGTCAGACATAGAAAGATAAATACCATATGATGGACTCTAAACAAAGCTCACAGATATAAACAGGTGGGTGGTTGCAGGGCTGGGGGTTGGGTGACATGGGACAGGGGTTTGAGATAATTTCCAGGTATAAGTAAGTCATGGGATGTAATATATGATGCGGTGAGTATGGTTAATATTGTTTGTGTATTTGCAAGTGGCTCCCAGAGTAAACCTTAAAAGTTCTCATCATAAGAAAGTTCTCATCAGTACTTTGCCTGAGTGACTGTTATCGAAGTCAGAGACGGTGCTGGTCAGAGAAGGCAGGGAGCAAAAAAATAGAATTACTAGCTGCCCTTGCTCCTGGGAGGCAGTACCCACCTGGACGTCTCTGTGCTTCCCTGTATTGGGGGAACGCCCCCCCGCCCCCCCATGATGTGGAACCTTCCCCCACTGGCGAGGCTGAGGGCCAGGCGCTCATGGTGCCAGACTCCCCAGTGACTGCAGTGAAGGGGGGAACTCAGCGCTGCCGGCAGATGCCCTGCGGAGCTCCGGGGGCGTCCTGACTCTCCTGTGACTGCAGTGAAGAGGGTAAATCAGTTTTGCCGGAAGACTCCCAGCGGAGCTCGGGGGTGTCCTGACTCCCCTGTGACTGCAGTGAAAGGGGTAACTCAGCGCTGCCCGCCGACGCCCCGCGGAGCTCAGGGGTGTCCTGACTCGGCGAGGTTGCTCCGGCAGCGGCGGGGGGCGGGGGATCCCGGGGCACCTGGCGCCCACACCCAGCAGCGTGGCCACACCGTCTCCTTCCCAAACGGGTCCTGGGGAGGACTGCTAGCCTCTGCTGCTAGCAGCCCCACTTCCCAGCCTAGTCTGCATCCCCTCCCCCACCCCACCGCCCCCCAGAGATTAAGAGCCACCTGAGGTTAATTCCATTTCCGCCTAAATAAGCCAGGGTTGGGCTCTGTGGCTTCTAACAACGATCAGGGCTGAGGGAGGAAGCTTCCCAGAGGAGGGCCGGTCCTGGCGGCGCTAGGCCCGGGGGAAGAAAGCCCTGGAGCAGGACGGGGGCCGCGCACGGGGGCTTCAGGAGGAGAGGGTCATGTGCAGGTCAGAGCCCGGCACAGGGTTACCAGGATCACCGCAATGGCTTCGAGGGTTTCCTGCGAGTCTGGCTTCTTTCCTGTGCCGCTTTCTGAGCTTTTCGCTCAAGAATGCTGGGCTTTTCCTTTGTGGAAGCGGAGGGCGGGTCAGGCGGGGAGGTGAGGCTTTCAGAGCTCTGCATGTGCAGCTTCTCAGGAGCCTCAGGGCGCCCCTGATTCCAGCCCCAGGAGCCCTTCACCTGATGTGTCATTTAATTGTGGATGGGTTTCCTTCATTTCTTTTCTTTGTATCACATTCGTTTCAGGGGTACAGCATAATGATTCAAGTTTTTTTTTCTTTTTCGCAGATGGTATTCCGTTATGGGTTATTACAGGACACTAGATATACTTCCCTGTGGTATAGGGTGAATCCTGGCTGCTTATCTATTTCAGGCATGGTGGCTTGTGTCTGTTAACCCCATGCTCCTAGTTTGTCTCTCCCCACTCCCTTTCCATTCGGCAACCATAATTTTGTTTTCTGTCTTTGCGAGTCTTTTTCTGTTTTGTATATAGATTCGTTTGTATTATTTTTTAGATTCCACATATAAGCGATATCATATAGTATTTCTCTTTCTTTGTCCGATTTATTTCGTTCATCATAATATTCTATAGGGTCATCCATGTTGTTGTAAATGACATTTTATTTTTTTTTCATGCTGAGTAATATTCCACTGTATGTATATACGCCATCTTTTTTATTGTGATGGACATCTTTTTTATTGTGATTATTCTTTCTAAGTTTATTTTTGATTGATACAGTTGAATTACAATGTTGTGTTAATTACTGCTGTATAGAAAAGTGATTCACTTATACATAAATATGTTCTTTTTCATATTCTTTTCCATTATGGTTTATCACAGGATATTGAATATAGTTTGCTGTGCTGTACAGAGGACCGTGTTGTTCATCCATCCTACATACACCAGTTTGCATCTGCTCATCCCAAACAGCCAGTCCAACCCTCTGCCACCTCCCTTACCCTCGGCAACCACCAGTCTATTCACGATGCCCCTGGTTCTGTTTCTGTTTCACAAACAGGTTCATCTGTGTCATATTTTAGATTCCACATATAAGTGATGTCATAGAGCAGTTGTCTCTCTGACTTACGTCTTAGGATGATCATCTCTAGTTCCGTCCATACTGCTGCAAATGGCGTTATTTTATTCCTTTTTATGGCTGAGCAGTATTCCATTTTATATATGTACCATGTCTTTTTTATCCATTCATCTGTCAATAAACATTTAGGTTATTTCTATTAGACTATTCCAGTAGTCTAAGCTACTGTGAATAGTGCTCTGAAGAACAAAGGGGTGCAGGGATCTTTTTGAATTATAATTTTGTCCAGATATATGCCCAGGAGTGGGGTAGCCAGATCATACGGTGATTCTGTTTCTAGTTTTCTGAGGACCCTCCACACTGTTTCACGTAGTGGCTGCACCACCTTGCATTCCCACCAGCAGTGCAGGAGGCTCCCTTTTCTCCACACCTTCTCCAGCACTTGTTATTCGTAGACTTTTAATGATGGCCATTCTGACTGGCGTGAAGTGGTACCTCATTGTATTTTTGATTTGCATTTCTCTAGTAATTAGTCATGTTGAGCATCTTCTCCTGTGCTTACTGGTCATCTGTATATCCTCTTTCAAGAAATGGCTATTAAAATCTACCCATTTTTTTCTAATTTTTATTTTTTTGTAGCATTGTATGAGCTGTTTTCTCACATTCTGTTGGTTACCTTTTTTCAGTTTTCTTTTTTTTCCCAATGGTTTCCTTTGCTGTGCAAAAGTTTATAAGTTTGATTAAGTCCCATTTGCTTTATTTTTGCTTTGGGAGACTGATCTAAGAAAATATTGCCAGAATTTATGTCACATCATGTTTTTTCACCTATGCTCTCTTCTAGGAGTTATTTGGTGTCGTCTCAATTTAGGCCTTTAAACCACACTGTGTTCATTTTCGTATGCAGTGTGAGGGAATGTTCTCATTTCACTGATTACAGGCAGCTGACCGTGAACCCAGCTGGGGCCCAGGCCCTCACCCAGGAGCCGACACCACCCGGAGAACCTGTGGGCTCAGCTGCCTCTCCGCAGACATATCGGTGCTCCTTGCGTAGAGACGCAGCTCAGGCTCCCTCGTTCCCTTCCGGGCAGGGAAGAGTGAGGCCTGAGCTTCCTCGGCTCCTGGACGCGCCCTTGTCTGGTCTTCTGTGCCGGGAGAACCAGGGCCCCAGGGCACACAGGGCTGTTTCTGGGCCGGCCGGGAGGCAGAAGTACCACTTTCGTCCAGGCTTCTGTCCACCTGTCCAAAAGCAGGAAAGCTGCAGAGCCCCTCCTGACAAGGGTGGGCGCTCCGGTCAGCGTGGTCTGGCTGCATGGGGCAAAAGAATGGGCCACGGGGAGCTGTGAGCAGACGGAATCAGCGCCGGGCCACCCCTCGTCCAGAAGCTGAGCTCTAAGTCACCCACGCTCCTTCTGTGGCATATGCATTGGGGATGTCTGTATACAGGCTGGGAACGAGGTCTGTCTTTTTCTCTCTCTTAGGAAAATTTCTAAAAAAAAAAAAAAAAACGAACGAACATCAACAACAAACCAACATGATGTCCAGGGTAGCACTGTCTCTGAGCGTCTTTCTACCAGACTATGGTAAGTCAGTTAGTCTTTCTGAGCCTCAGTTTCCTTGTAAGTATTTCCTGACCCCAAAGTACCTCAGAGTAGGAGGGTCCAGACACCCCTTTCTGCTCAGCAGCCAGCTGCGCAGTGTCCAGAAACTGAGCTGCATTGAGACTCAGAGCCGCCCCTGTCATCTGGCGGGTTTCACTGGTAGGTTTCACGTGCAGGGGCTGTCTGCCTCCATGACATCACGGAAAAGCTCAGACCCCAGCCTAAAACCTCAGGAAACATTCATTTATCAAAGGACAGTCATCAGGGAATAGGGTATTGTTCATTTGTTTGAAGTGTTTTGTTTTTTTTTAAGTGCCTTTGAAAAGAAAGCTATAAAACTACACGATGACTCAGGAGTTTGCCAATTATTCTTTCATGTTCCTGACAGTGGTCTGAGTTTGATCTTTAGCTATTTCGCACATAAGAGGCAGATCGTGTTTATAAGTTCAAGCAGTGGCCTTGATTTCACAGAAAAATTAGGAAAACTTGTTAGCTCATACATGGCCTACGTTGAGCAGATCAGCTTGCTCCTGTGAAGCTGGGCCACCTGGAAGAGGACTCCTCGGGCAGCCTGTATGTGCCCCTAATCACAGCAGCTACATAATCAGTGCTCCAGAAGTAAGGTGCATGAATGGTTGGGAGAAGGGATGAGACCTTTGAGGCAATGAGTCATGTTCTTTCAAGTTGGGAAGGCAAAGAGCCGTGGGTTTGAGCATCAATAGACTGATGAATCAACAGAACTTTGCTGTAGTTTGCATTCCTTTCTTTCTCATGGATGGAAATTAATATCTGGTGTCTATGGAGCCTTTTTCTATCTCTTCTCAGAATAAAACCCTCATTGTTTGATGCAACGTCTTGACGGTCTTTCTGCACCACCATAGACAGGCACCCAACCCGGGGTGGGGTGGGGTGAAGGTGGGGGGAGTAAAAAGGAGCTTCAGAAGCACAAAGCCAGCTTGATAGCCTTACTCCTTGCCGCATTCCCTTCAGTACAAAGAAGGCGCTTCTCAAAGATCTGCTCTCCCCCACTCCCCGCACATTAGCAGGGCCACCCCCACGGTGGGACTTACTGCTCAGAGGGGCCTGGGGATGGAGTCAGGCCGCAGGTCAGGGCTGCAGGCCCCCAACCCCCAGAGGCCTGCTGGCCCACATGAGTGGGCACACACAGCTCCTCAATGAACTTGGTGCCCGCTGCTCACATCCCTTTGGGATCTGGGGTAACAGCATCATCCCTGGGGGGCCTCTGCTCACCTTCGTCATGCTCAGGGCAGACTGTCTGCCTTACCGGTTGTTCAGGGAATGTTTTGAATCTAGTTCTAAGGAAGTACGGGCGTGACAGTCTGCTGTCCTGGCACTCCTCTCACAGCAGCTCTGTCCCTCTATGCCTGGTTATGACATCCGGATTGGACTCATGGAGGGATAAATTTGGAGACTGGGACTGACATATGCATACTGCTATATACCTACGCATACCACCATATACCTATACATACCACCATATACCTATATATACCGCCATATACCTATATATACCGCCATATACCTATACATACCACCATATACCTACGCATACCACCATATACCTATATATACCACCATATACCTACGCATACCACCATATACCTATATATACCACCATATACCTACGCATACCACCATATACCTATATATACTGCTATATACCTACAGTTCAGTTCAGTCGCTCACTCGAGTCCGACTCTTTGCAACTCCATGAATCGCAGCACGCCAGGCCTCCCTGTCCATCACAAACTCCTGGAGTTTACTCAAACTCATGCCCATCGAGTCAGTGATGCCACTCAGCCATCTCATCCTCTGTCACCCCCTTCTCCTCCTGCCTCCCAATCCCTCCCAGCATCAGGGTCCTTTCCAATGAGTCAACTCTTCACATGAGGTGGCCAAAGTACTGGAGTTTCAGCTTCAGCATCAGTCCTTCCAATGAACACCCAGGGCTGATCTCCTTTAGGATGGACTGGTTGGATCTCCTTGCAGTCCAAGGGACTCTCAAGAGTCTTCTCCAACACCACAGTTCAAAAGCATCAATTTTTTGGCGCTCAGCTTTCTTCATAGTCCACCTCTCACATCCATGCATGACCACTGGAAAAACCATAGCCTTGACTAGATGGACCTTTGTTGGCAAAGTAATGTCTCTGGTTTTTAATATGTTGTCTAGGTTGGTCATGACTTTCCTTCCAAGGAGTAAGCGTCTTTTAATTTCATGGCTGCAGTCACCATCTGAAGTGATTTTGGAGCCCGAAAAAATGAAGTCTGACACAGTTTCCACTGTCTCCCCATTTATTTCCCATGAGGTGATGGGACCAGATGCCATGATCTTAGTTTTCTGAATGTTGAGCTTTAAGCTAACTTTTTCACTCTCCTCTTTCACTTTCATCGAGAGGATCTTTAGTTCCTCTTCACTTTCTGCCATAAGGGTGGTGTCATCTGCATATCTGAGGTTATTGATATTTCTCCCGGCAATCTTGATTCCAGCTTGTGCTTCCTCCAGCCCAGCGTTTCTCATGATGTACTCTGCAGATAAGTTAAATAAGCAGGGTGACAATATACAGCCTTGACACACTTCTTTTCCTATTTGGAACCAGTCTGTTGTTCCATGTCCAGTTCTAGCTGTTGCTTCCTGACCTGCATATAGGTTTCTCAAGAGGCAGGTCAGCTGGTCTGGTATGCCCGTCTCCTTCAGAATTTTCCACAGTTTATTGTGATCCACACAGTCGAAGGCTTTGGCTTAGTCAATAAAGCAGAAATAGATGTTTTTCTGGAACTCTCTTGCTTTTTCGATGATCCAGCGGATATTGGCAATTTGATCTCTGGTTCCTCTGCCTTTTCTAAAACCAGCTTGAACACCTGGAAGCTCACGGTTCACGTTTTGCTGAAGCCTGGCGTGGAGAATTTTGAGCGTCACTTCACTAGCGTGTGAGATGAGTGCTATTGTGTGGGAGTTGAGCGCGAGCTGCAGCCTCCAAGCACCACAAGGTACAGCCTGGGAGAGGCGGCTGCTGCCTCTGCTGTGTCGCCCGTGAGAGGAAAGTGATGGAGTAAACACGTTCGCTAGAGACGTCCGTGAATGCTTTTGTGCTGTGCACGCCGTCGCTAAGTTGTGTCCGACTCTGTGCGGCCCCATGGACTGTAGCCCACCAGGCTCGTCTGTCCATGGGATTCTCCAGGCAAGAGTACTGGAGTGGGTTGCCATGCCCTCCTCCAAGAGATCTTCCCGCCCCAGGGAGCAAACCCATGTCTCTTGCATCTCCTGCAACAGCAGGCAAATTCGTTACCACTGAGCCACCTGGGAAGCCCATGGATGCTTTACACACATCATTATCTTATAAACATGAGATAATAATAAACTTGACTCGGTCCCTGCTTTGGCTCAGGATCATTTGCAGTCAAACCCCCTGGGAAGTAATCGCACAGACGATGACGCAGCCAGCCTGAGCCGCTGTCTGGGTCATCGGGTGGCCTCAGGGCTCCCCTTCACCCCACAGCAAGTCCTGGAGGCTTAGTCCCCAGCATTTGGCATCAGCCACCTGGGGATTACTTCTTGTCTTATACACAGCCAATCACGTGCCTAGATTAGTTATTAACCCCGGGACTGGCTCTGAGATTTCAGAACTTTGTCTCCCTCAGATTGAGCACATAAAGCAGAGCTGACCTCACACACACACGCGCGCATACACACACACAGACACACACAGACACACACAGAAACACACAGACACACACAGATACACAGAGACACACACACAGACACACACACACACACAGACACACACACACACATAGACACACACACAGAAACACACAGACACACACAGATACACAGAGACACACACACAGACACACACAGACACACAGACACACACACACACACACAGATACACACAGACACAGACACACACACACAGAAACAGACAGACACAGACAGACACACACAGACACACACACACAGAATGTGAAGCGCAGTCTAGTTGTGAGAGTGTGGCTGGATTTGAGAACAGATCAAAGCGGGAAGTGTGCTAAGACTGACCCTCACCATGTGATCCTGTTCACACGTGTGTGCGTGTGCTCAGTTGTGTCTGGCTCTTTGCGACCCCGTGGACTGTAGTCCGCCAGGCTCCTCTGTCCATGAAATTTTCCCGGCACGATTACTGGAGTGGGTTGCCATTTCCTTGTCCAGGAGGCCTTCCTGACACACGGAATCCTGTTTGTATTATCCCATATCATATAAAGCTATTTTTATTACCCCTCCCGCAGTGGAAGCCTTCACCACTCTCTGCTCTCTAGGAATTCTTTGTGATGAAAGGAAACTGCTTCCATTTGGTGAAGGGGGTTTCAGTGCCCAGATAAAGGGAGCAGAAGGAGATAGGAAGGAGAACAGGGCTCAGAGCAGGAGGGCGGGCTGCGATTTATTTCCAAGAAATAGAAAAGGATTAAGTTACGGAAAGAGCCGTGCCCCCAAGTCGGGAACACTGATGAGAACCTTCCTTCTCTACGGCTCTTTATTATTTTTTCTGTGTCCAGTTTAAAACAAAACCTTAGGAAAAGGTTTCTGCAGTTTTCAGCTTGATGCAAATTATAAACAAACACTGTACTGGACACAGCCCAGCTTCAGGGAATCCAAAAGTCAACTGTAAACAAATGAAGCTTTACTCTTGGGCCTAATAAGAACCAAGCGTCTAAGCCTAGGGCACCTTTGTTTCACCTGTAAATTTTGGTTTTAGCTGGTTGAGCTCCAGAGCGGAAGGTCCTGAGAAAAGCCTCCAGGGCCTTGTCCCGAGCCGAGCCCTCCCAGGAGGCTGGCGGGAAGGGAGAGCGTGCTGCCTGCTTTGCCCACGGCTTTTAAAGGAGCTTCCTGTGTGCCGTGTTCATTCGGTGTAAAGGAAAGCATGTCTCACCCAAGCTAAGGACAAAGACACCCCTCCAAGATGCTGGGCATCACCCAGGAGACAGAAGGCAGATGTTGGGAGAGCGCGCGCTCAGCGGGGAGACGGAGCAGCGAGGTCAGGCCGAGAGCAGGAGCGCCACGTGCAGCTGGAGGGGCCGTTCCTGCTGCTGGGACGGCCGCACGGACACAGTGGCTCAAGGTAACACACGTTTAATTTTCGCTGGTTCTTTTTAAAGACAGATTTATTGAGATACAGTTCACAGATCATACAATTCACCCACTGAAGGCATACAACTCAGGCTTTCAGTATATTCACAGGTATGGACAACCATCACCACAGCTAATTACAGAACATTTTCATCACCTCAAAAAGAAGCCCTGTGCCCTTTTCTCTCAGCCCCTTACATCCCTAAACCCGCTCGCCCAAGGCGAGCGCGAACCTAGCTTCTGTCTGGGGTGGAGGACACGGCGTGCCTCCTTCAGAGCGAGGCCCCACTATGGGGCTCAGTGGGGTGCAGTGGGCGGGGGCGCTGGCCTCCGAGCCTCTGCAGCAGGGAACTCGGCCCAGGCGGCCGGCAAGACCAGGCAAGACCAGGCCTGAAGCTCTCAGTGCCCCAGGACCATGGCGGAGCACCCACCCCCAAGGAGGGGGCGGAAGGAGGAACAGGCCCCGTACGGGCCCAGAACGCCGCCTCGGCAACGGGGAGCTGGCGCGGGTGGAGAAAGGCTGCCTCCCTGCTTTTCCTGGGAAGACAGCCTCCAGAGCTGGGAGAGAGGAGCCCTGTGCTCCGGGCGGCTGCGCTCTGGAGGGGGCCTCCACCCTGCTGAGTGGGAGTCCTGAAGTCCAAAGTCAGTCTCGTTGGTCTAAGTCAGTGTCATCAGAGCTGGCTCTTCTTAGAGACTCTGGGGAGAAACCATTTCCTTGTCCTTCTGGGGACCACCCATGTCCTTAGGCCCATGGGCCCTTTCCCCAACTTCAGAGCCAGCAGCATAGCCTCTTCTCTGCTCTCTGACCTCCTGCCTCTCCCATGGGGACCCTTGTGATGACATCAGGCCCACCTGGATCATCCAGGTTGCTCTCCATTTTGAGACCTGGAAGCTTCCTTTTGCCACATAAGGCACCATATTCTGAAAGTGAAAGTCGCTCAGTCGTGTCTGACTCTCTGTGACCTCAGGGACTGTAGCCCGCCAGGCTCCTCTGTCCATGGGATTCTCCAGGCAAGATTACTGGGTGGGTAACTGTTCCCTTCTCCAGGGGAATCTTCCAAAATCAGGGATCAAACTCAGGTCTCCAGCGTTGCAGGCAGATTCTTTACCATCTGAGCCCCCAGGGAAGCCCCATTCTGAGACCGGCCGTGGCAGGTCCTATAGCAGGGTGAGCAGCGGGAGGAGGACGAAGCGGGCCCCGCTCAGAAGCTGCTCTGGCATCCTGGGCCCAGCGTGGCTGCTGCGCTGACCAGCGGGGGCAGCCCCTTGCTCCGTGGGACTTCTGGGGAGAGCCTTTCCCGAGCACTCGCTTACCACCCCAGTGGGGGCCCATCCGACCTGGACCCTCAGCGGAGACTGGCCCTGGTCTCCCCAAGCCTGGGTAACAGTGACTGCCACTCATGGACCTCCTGCAGGGCCTCAGCTGTGGTTTGAATCTGTATGACGACCCTTTGAGGAAATGGTTTTGTTCTCATTTTAAAGATGAAGAAACTAAGGATTGAGGATGTAACTCATCCAACATCACTTAGTGAAAGAGGGGAGATTTAAAAGTATGTCCACCAATTCTTTAGTACTTCCTTTCAAAAGGGGAGTCTAATCCTCCTCCCCTTAAGAGCGGCTGCACTTGGCCGCAGGCTTCTAGGGAATGTGATGTCTGACATCCGACACCAAGACCCCAAAGCAGTGACGACTCCCTCCCTGCTTTCTCATCGGCACTGGGCTTAGGGGAGCCGGTGGGCACAGTGTGGGGACACTCGAGGGGCCCTGATGAGAGCCTGAGCGGGCCATCCTGGGAAAGACCAGCCAGCCCAGCTTATTAACGATCAGACGATGGCAGCCCAGACACCATCCTCCCGCCCGAAGGAGGGGCTCTGCTGTGAGTCACCCAGCTGAGCTGCTGAATTCCTGACCCATAGGGACTGGGAAACCATCAACGGTGGTTGTTTTTAGGCCACTGGGTTTTGGGGTTATTTGTTATGCAGCCACACTAGCTGACACAGCAGCTGAACTTAACGCTCATTCCATCATATGCTGCTGCCTAGATAGTCTAGATAAGGAACTACTGGTATTTCTTTGGAAGACTGTGAGAAGCTGGCCTTGAGGGGTGGCAGGCGGGTGCGTTTCAGAGCATAAGGGGGAGGGGTCGGGGCCGAGGGAGCAGGGAGGAGATGCGCAGAAGGGTGGGCTGGAGGCGGCCAAGGAGGCAGGGACCCGCCGCCAAGGGCTGTGGTAAGGAAGCCCCAGGCGTCCTCTCCCCGAGATCTATCAGGGGCTGGTCTCTCCTGGAGTCTCTGAGTCCTGACGGGTTCGTTCAAGAAGGGCAATGAACGGGTAACTAGCGGATCAGACCTGTAGAGAGCTCCGTGCAGCGGCAGCGCCCTCCGCCGTCTAGGGCGCCACGCGGCGCAGCGAAGCGCAGGACGAGAAGGTTACCTGCACACCTCTGCGAGCGGCAGCTTCACCCGAGCCCCTCCCCCGAGGCCTGAATTACTGTTAGCTACTGCGGGTTACTTTAACAGTCCCAGTTCTCAAAACCAACACACTATACATAAACCGCGCGCTCTGCCCCAAACCGCCCCACACGTCCGAACCCGGTATCCGGTGTTCACACACTCACGGGTTTGTTTTTTGCTGAAAGTTGAACAAATACATCTTTACACACACACAAGTTGACAGAAAGTAAGCCCTCACTGCCCTGTTCAGAATAAAACCCACATATAAAAACGTTCAGGCCAAACCCCCAAGGCAAGACGATGCCGTATTTCCACCCCATGCTCACTTTTAGACTCCTGTGTGTCTTCCAGCGACAACTCATTCAGACCTGCCTGAACAAAGGGGAGATGAACTTACAGACCAGGAGGGTTAAAAAGCACATGCCTCTTATACAAGTTTTAAAGACAAGCAGTATGGGATTCTGAAAATCCTCAGTAAATGGCTCTTAGTATACAAATTCTTAACTCCTTATTTTACCTTTAATCAATGGCAATACCAGTTATCACTGTTATAAAGCATTCAAATAACATTCATGACTATGAATATTTATAGCAACAAAAGAAACATGTAATGCTTAGTTCTTCTAATAATCCTAGAAGAGGGCAAGTTCATTATAAATTAATACTTGAAGATTCTAGCCCAGCTATAATTAATTTTTAAAAATCCTACCATGAAGTATTATAAATATGGGATTCAGGAAAACAGCTATAGAAAAGCTTCTATGTACTTAATGTGGGAGACATCCAACCACTTCCTTTGGGGAGGACTAATACTAGATTAATACTAATAAAAACAATGGAAAATGGCATAAAGGCAGATATAAGAGAGAAATTGATCCTTGATCTGAGGATAATTTTATTTCTTGCATTGTCAGAATGTCTTACATTCTTCTAGAGTCTTAGGAAAAAAATCATGCAAATATAATTGTAATTGCATGCCAGTTAAGTAACTCTGTCAAAGGTTTGCCCCGGAAGGGCTTTTTCCAAGAGCTTAAAAACCCATTCTAATTGCCACCCAAATTGAGGTTTACAACCCAAAGAAGAAATTATCTAGTCCCAAAGCAAACCCTATTTATGGATTTCATATAAAAGGACTTTCTGCTGCTTTCTAGCGTAAAATGGGAACTTTCAATATTGGAAAATTGGGATGAAGGTGAGAGAGAGAGAAAAAAAAAGAGACAGATATGCAGGTAAAGAGCCTCATTAAGGCAAGCAGACCATGACAAACATCAAGCAAAGAAAAATGCAAGCAGACATCTGCAAATAGAGCAGCTCCCCTCTTTGATGATAAATGAGTCGCTGGTCCCAGCTGGAGAGGCTTCGGGCTGCCTGGGGCCTGAATGTAACAGCTGCTCCTCTGCATTCAGGGGACGGTGACTCAGCCGCTGCTTATCAGGCAGCGAACAGAGCCTGCGACAACGGGTTGCAAAGACACCTTCAGAAACAACACTTTTGAAATTGCAAACAAAGTTTTGACCAGGGATGAACATGCCCTGTATGTCTGAAAAGAGAAGTTTTTTTGAAGGAGGTCATTAACTACAGGTCTTTTATTTTAGAAGCATACCCACTCTGGCTGGCGAGTCTTCTGCCTGAAGGGCCACCTTAGGCTGCTGCATAGCTGATGTGACCTGACGACAAACAGTTGTTTAAGAGTGTCTAAAAGAGGTAACTTGGTGGCTACCCACTCTTAAGCTCTGCAGAGGGTTTGGAGCCCGAGGCTGGCGAGGTGGTGACCTGAATGCCAGCAAGAACAAGCACAGCTTCCTTTAGAAAGGTGGGAGAAAGCAGAAGGGATTCCGTGGGGAGAGAGAGAAGGAGGGTGTGAAAGGAGAGAGAGGAACAGAGAAGCGAAACCAAATGAAAAGATACGATTAAAGTGATTTACTTTATTGATGCATTTTTGGGCCAGATAGCAAAACCAAAGTACTATCATTTCCCAAAGATGGGACAAATGGGAGGATTTAAATATCAAAGCTAGATATGCCCTAAACCTGACCCGCTAAAGCAAAACGGACACGCCAGGCTGTCCTGCACTGGAATGCCATGGCCCTGCCGTGGGCGCTGGGACACCGCTACCCTGAGGGCCGCTCAGCTCCCTCCCAGGCACTGCCCTGAAAGGACCTTTTAAAATAAGAGGTGCTTATCAACTCAACTGCCACAGGAAGACAAGGATGGAAGTCAAGGTTTTAGCCCATTTAAGAACCAGACGCCCCTTCCCTCCGTGCTCACCATAAACGCCAAGTGTAAGAAGATACAAATAAAAAGGGAAGAACATATGGTCCAATTATTAAGAAAATGGAGAAAACCACCCAATCAACGATGAAAACCAGGTCGAAAACAATGGGGGAAACCATGGTGAAAACAAAAATGAAACAAAACCCAGAAAATGATGCCAACCCGGGCCCTTTAAGTAAGGATGGTGTCCAATACAGAATTGTAAATGCTTGCATTGCACTGTAAAACATGAGTAGCTCCAAAGTCAGGAAATTCTTGAACAAAAGGGGAACATCGAAGCAGGGAGGAGGCAGCACACCCCTCTTGCCCTAAACCATTTTCAGGAAGAGGCTGCCTCAGCATGCATCAGTGAGGTCACCAGGAAGGAGCTTGGCTTCCAGCAGGAAATTGCACTGGATGAGTGCCAAGGTCCCTAGATTCTAAGGTTCTGGGATATGCTAAAAATACTGCTATGACGATGGTCTGACCTGATCTACTGTGCAGGCCTATGAAATAACCAAGCCAACTCAAATAGCAAGGCAGTCTACAAATTAGCTGGGTGTAGTTTTATGTTCTAAACCCACACTCGGATCTATAGCATACACTCGAAATTTCCCCCCAATACTATTTGATGACATTAAGTATTAAAAATCTACATAATTAAAAAAACTCTCTATTATCAATTTCCACTTCAAAATGCTGATATTCGCTATACAGAATCAAGTAAAGACACAACTAAATTGTTATGTAACAAAGTCATCATTATTAAACAACAGCTACATCTATATTCTGTCCATCTCTGGGATCAATGCACCTTAGAGATTTTTTCCTCTACTTTAGTTGATCTTTCGCTGTGCTGCTGAGGTAGGGGAGGACAAGTAGTTATTCTTATTTTACAGAAGAAGGAGGCAGAGAGGCTGAGAGTCTGGCCGTCTGGAAATCCAGTACCAAGCTGCCTTCCCACCCGTTTTCTGCAAAATCACCAGCAATACTCATGGAGAGTCACACATAATACATTTTGCTCTTCAGTTAAAGCCAACGGTTCAGGAAAGAGAGAAAGAATAAGGTGAGCTCTTTCCTGGTAACCCTGTTTCCCTTTAAAGGACAAATGTGCTTTTCTTAAGATGCTGACAAGTGTAATTATTAAAAACTGAACACTGACAAGCAAAGCTTGGCCCTGACTAAGCTACACATGAATGACGGGCGTTATGCTTAATTACTCACAGCTTCCTGAGACACCGGTTCTCCCGAGAGGCTCAGTGTACAACTGTCAACTTTGCATCCAACTTCAACACAGTGTTCCCAATCGCCTCAGAGCTCATTTGAACAAAAAGAGCTAATTTAATAACAGGTTGGTCACTATTAAGAAATTATTATTATTTGGCAAGAGTCCTAGAATATAGAAACATAGTATTATACCCAAGCAATTCATCTACAAAAAACGAATGAAAATTTCATCTACAATGGTTCCTTAAATCTATGGCTCATAAGCAAACCATTAATTTCCAATGTCTAAATACCTTAAAAGGAATAAATATTTATATATTACTGCCATCATATGAAATCTGCCCAAATAAGATTTGAAAATGCTCAATGTAAAGTGCTAAGTTTAATGAAAAACTATGTATTTGCAAGTTGTTAGAATGGTTGGTTGATGGAGCAATGATAATTTAGAGTTGCATATGAGAGGCATATGTGAAGCTTTTATTTTTTCCATATTAAAAATATTTCTTTAAATACAAGTAAATTCCAGCCAGCTTCTTATCAGAAAGGAACATTATTAAGTTTGCAAAACAGTGACAATGAAAAGAATCCCAGAATATTAGCAAAAACTGCCAAATGTGCTTGTCTTTCTATACATAAGATGTATTCATTGTGAAAAAAAAGAATTCACTATGATGCTCTGCTTAATTTGCCTACCTCCCAACATAGGCTTTGAAAAACTCCTCTAAACGCCACAACTTTATAAGGGACATGTAAAATTTCATGATATTTCTGCTGCAGAAACTCCTTAGGTTATCACCTCACCCACAGGAAACCCCCCAAACCAACCAACCAAACAAAAGAAATTCAAACACCCAAAATTCAGTGGAAAGAGTTGACTAATCAAACTAAAATTTCGCATGAAGGCACCAACAATGAAGTAGCTAAAAAAAAAAAAAAATCACATTTATAAAGTCTAGATAAAAATCAACCAAGTAAACAAAATGCATTCTTTATTTTACCTAATCTTCAAAAAACAAATACCTACCTCTGGGTATTTTAAACACCGAAGTTTAGGACTCTGAAGGTGTACTAAGTCCAAATTCTAGCCATCTTTAAAGCTATGTTAAAATAATCCCGGAATTCGAGAATGTTATTACCTGTTATTTTTTATTTATTTATTTGGCTGTATCGGGTCTTGGTTGTAGCGTGCAGGCTGTTTATTTGCAGGGCATGGACTTAATCACCCCACGTGGGATCTTAGTTCAACCAGGGATCAAACCCGTGTCCTCTGCATCACAAGGCAGACTCTTAAACCACTGGGCCACAATGGAAGTCCATATGTTAGTTCTGTAGGAAACCAAGCTGGTGTTACTAGTCTTAACTATCTGTAGACTTATCCTTCATTTACTACAGATATCTCATACTCTATTGTTGATATGATCATTCATATCAGAGAACACTTCAGCATAGGTTAGGGTCACAGCAGAGCAGAGAGTCCATTTAAGGAATAAGTCTTATTAATTAGGTGTTACAAGCCCCAAATATATTTCACTGAACTATTAAGTAACTAGGGACAAGTGAATTGTTAAGTAACTAGACAACAGAATAGTATTTTTCCCCTCCAAACTAAGGTATCTATTTAGACTATTAATACAGACTAATTTTAAGTAATTATAATGCAAGTATGAAGATTTGACATTATAATTTGTAATTTAATGATCCCTAAGTATGCTACCAGATTTAAAACAAAACCCTTTACTGTAGCCACCATGATCTGCTAATGTTTGAAAAACCTAACATGAAAGCTCTACAGAAACTAACTTAACGATTATGGAAGGTTGTGCCGTCCACGGGGTCGTGAAGAGTCGGACACGACTGAGCAACTGAACTGAACTGAACTGAATGAAGATTATACATTAAGGAGAATGGTCACAAATAGTTACCTTTTTAGCTTTCATACATACATATGGCTCACATGAGTCAATTTAAACACTAATTAGAGTTTTGAAAAGACTTGAGTTTTTCACTGTATGTATTTACCAGCAGAAACACTTTCCTGAATTGTTAGGTGAGTAGGGTTTTCCTGACATTAGGAAGCCAATAAGAGTCTCAAAAGCAAGGGCACCAAAAATTTTAAAGAATCTGGACTACCTTGTCAACAGACTTTACTCAAATATCTAAAAGACAGAATCACTCAGTAAAGTAAGTGTACTTATTGCAAATAATTAATTTTTATCTTCCCAGCCCATTTTTGTTTTACAACATATATACAATTAGATTAAGGATACAACAAAATACTTAAATATGCTACATTATAGGTGTGCTTTATTCTAATATATTAAAAAATATTTTAAGAAAAACATTTTAATAGTACTATTTAAAAATACTTTCAAAACATTCACCACTCAAAGTTTATAAAAAGTACTGATTTTATTGTGCTGCAATATATATTCTTCCCATGAAGATTATATGTAAAACAATTTGTGGTTTGAAACACCTTCATTTGCATTTGCTATAAAATCATTTTGACACATTTAAAGTCAAATTAATTTTCTTCAAAATAGTTCATATCTTTGCTCAGACAAAAGAACAGTCTCTTGTACCATCTCAATTGGTGATTTAAAAGGTTCACTCTCATGTTGATAAAATCTTTGCATTTTCTGAGTATAAATAAATTATTAAGGTTAAATATACTTTAAATATATACAGTGGAGTTGAGACAGTATAACCTCTGACCACAGTAGACCTTCGAACAACAGGGGGTTTAAGGGTGCCAACGCTCAATGCAGACAAAAACCTGCGTGTAACTGCTGGCCGGCCCTCCTTCATACGAAGATCTTTTGTATCCTGATTTAAGCAACTGTTACAGTGCAGTACGGTAATGTGTGAAAGTGAAGTGAAAGTCACTCAGTCGTGTCCGACTCTTTGCGACCCCATCCAGGCCAGAACACTGGAGTGGGTAGCCGTTCCCTCCTCCAGGGGATCTTCCCAACCCAGTGATCGAACCCAGGTCTCCTGCATTGCTGGCAGATTCTTTACCAGCTGAGCCACAAGGGAAGCCCAAGAATACTGGAGTGAGGGTTTACTATTGGAAAAAACCCACACATTAGTGAACCCGTGCAGTTCAAACCAGTGTTATCCAAGGGTCAACTGTACTTTCAGTAAAAAGGCACAGTCATGAGGAGCATAATTTTCTGGTGCTTCAACTGAATTGTGTTTGAGGAAAAAAATAACTGCTCCAAATGACTTCAAGAAAATACTTGGCTGCACAAATGAATCTGCTTCTGAGAGAAAGCTAACATAGGTAGATTAGATATTTGAGAAAAGCATTCACCAAAGACAAATGTATGTACAACACGGGGCTGGTGGTTCCCTTATGATAACGAGGCCAAAAGTGAGGGAGTCACCCTCAGAGCAGATAAAAGTACAGGAGCGAGAAGCTGTGTGAGCCGGCAAAACGCAGGGCGCGTCAGTGTCCATCCAACACCACCCAGCGCTGGGAACACGGCGAAGGAGGTGCCCGCTGTGAGGCTGGGTTTTTGAGGTTTTTGGCAGGAAGCATGTTCATTTTGAACCCAACAACTTAAGCCTCTGTAAGAGGCTTTCCAAACATAGTATCAATTGTGTTTCAGATAGAGTTGCTGCTGAAATAAGGAGGCCTGAAGGGAATTCTCTGGACAGCAGGTGACAGAGCTGATCCCTCAGAATAACTACTTCCTAAAAAAAAAAAAAAAAAAGAATAACTACTTCCTCTCTAGCCGGCAGTTCTTTTAGGTGTATGTGATTTTGAAAAAATTAAGATAACATTCATAGAACATAAAATCACCATTTAAACACATTATTGACTGAGGGATTTCTGCAGAAACCAATGCCTGTGGTCATCATACATCTCCGGTCAATAATGTGCTAAGCGGACAATCTGGTGGTCTTCAGTACAGTCACAATGGTGTGCAACCATTCAGATCAGTTCAGTTCAGTCATGTCTGACTCTTTGCGAGCCCACGAACCGCAGCACACCAGGCCTCCCTGTCCATCACCAACTCCTGGAGTCCACCCAAACCCATGTCCATCGAGTTGGTGACGCCATCCAGCCATCTCATCCTCTGCCACTGCCTTCCCCTCCTGCCCCCAATCCCTCCCAGCATCAGGGTCTTTTCCAATGAGTCAACTCTCCACATGAGGTGGCCAAAGTATTGGAGTTTCAGCTTCAGCATCGGTCCTTCCAATGAATACCCAGGACTGATCTCCTTGCAGTCCAAGGGACTCTCAAGAGTCTTCTCCAACACCACAGTTCAAAAGCACCAATTCTTCGGTGCTCAGCTTTCTTCACAATCCAGCTCTCACATCCATACATGACCACTGGAAAAACCATAGCCTTGACTAGATGGACCTTTGTTGGCAAAGTAATGTCTCTGCTTTTTAATATGTTGTCTAGGTTGGTCATAACTTTCCTTCCAAGGAGTAAGCATCTTTTAATTTCATGGCTGCAATCACCATCTGAAGTGATTTTGGAGCCCCCCAAAATAAAGTCTGACGCTGTTTCCACTGTTTCCCCATCTATTTGACATGACCACTATCTAATTCCAAAATGTTTTCACCATCCCCAGACCTTATCACCCATTCGCAAGCAGTCACTCCCCATTTCCTGCCCCACCATCCCCTGGAAACCACTGATCTACTTCTGTTTCTATGGATATGCCTATTTGGAATATGTCATATAATTGGAATTATACAATATGTGACCTTTAGTCTGGCTTCTACTTTTTTAAAAACCTTTTTATTTTATATTGGGGTACTGGGGCTTCCCAGGGGGCGCTAGTGGTAAAGAACCCGCCTGCCAGTGTGGGGGACATAAGAGACGAGGGTTCGATCCCTGGGTCAGGAAGATCCCCTGGAGGAGGGCATGGCCACCCACTGCAGTCCTCTTGCCTGGAGAATCCCATGGACAGAGGAGTCTGGTGGGCGACAGTCCATGGGGTCGGAAACAGTTGGACACGACTGAAGTGACTTAGCACACACAGCGGATTAACAGTGTTGTGGTAGTTTCAGATGAACAGCAAAGGGACTCGGGCTTCTGCTCCTTTTAGCTGGTGGTTCTTAGACCATTCTAAAAGGGCTGTAATTCCAAGGACACTCAGCCAAGGTGCTGAAGATTCTTGGTCTGTCCCGAGTGCACTTTAGTTTCTAGAGCTTCTCTGTGTGATGCTGGTCTAGTTCTTCCACTGCCTCTGATCACATGAAAATGGACTGTAGTTGGAGGTACAAAGGCTCATCTCTGGAATGTGTCTTTGGGATAGAAAATAATCCATTAGATAAAATTTCTGAAGTGGGAGAGAACAGCAAAGGACAGAGAAGTAAACTTTTTTATGTGACCATTACCTCCTAACAGTGCCGTGTGCCCAGCGACATTTAAGCTGTTCGGGAAGACTGGGAACAGCACGCCGTCCTTCAGTCTCTCGGAGCATGTGGCGAGCACGCTGCGGCCTGTGAAAACAAGTGAGGCACGACAGCCTGTTCTTTGTCAGACTCACGGGGACACTCGGCAAGACTCCGTCTCAGAGTTACATTTGTTCTCCACAAGTCAGTTCCTGGAGCTTCAGCTCAAACTGTCATATAATTATGTTTCAAACTGAGTTTTTTACATGTTTATCTTGTCTGTCTGCTGTGAAAACTCACAGGTAGAGAATTAAAGCATGATGTCTTAGCTTCGCAGAGGCGGAACAAACACTGGTGTATTGCGCGTGCACCGTGAACTGCATTAATCTCGGCCGGACTTTTCAAAGGGCTAAAAACATGTGTATAAAATAGGAAGGTGCTGTCACCCAAGAGGTCTTAGTCTTTCTCTCACCTGCGTGTAAGCAAAGTCTGTAATTAGTACAAGCAGGACACAGAAGCCATTAAGTAGCCTTTATTTAAAACAAGAGGCAGAGATCTTATCTAATTTACTCTAATATTACCTGTTTCTAAAATAGTACCTGGCCTGAAGGAGGAGCTCAAAAAATGTCTAGTGCATGAAGGGAAAAATGAACACATGTGAGCCTGTGACGACCGAGTTCTCTCTGCCAGGAGCCACTGTGGGGAAGCGGCAACAGCGACTTGATCTCTGCTTTGGCCACAGTGGAGTAGCTAGTGACTGGGACTAACTCTCCCAGTGAAAACAGCTATGAAAGCTTGATAAAACACATAAAATCTGCTTACGGACATCAAGGAGCAAACCAGTGCTGGCAGACCCTGAGGCGCTGTGGTCCCTAAAAGAAGGAAAGCACACGGGAGTGAGCTCCACATTCGTCCTGCCTTCTCTGGAGAAACTGAGAATTCACAAAGGCAGCAACGCCAAGCAGAGAGCAGCCCGCCTGCCCGTGCAGGGGGCGCAGGTCTGACCCCGGCGGGGAACGGTCCCCTGGAGGAGGGCCACCCGCCCAAGTATCTCTTCATGGATATATGCAACATATCTTCTGTAAATAATAGATATGGTGGTATATATGCATGAAAAGACACAAAAAAATCTGCAGAATTATACAGTGAATTTAGTAAGGCTGCTGAATGCAAAGACAATACAAAAATTAATTTTATTTCTATATGCTAACAAAAATAATTAGATAATAAAATACAAACATCAAAATCTAGAAATTAAAAAAAAACTAGAAATAAATCTAACTTCTTCATGTAAATCTTAAAACACTGCTGAGACAAATTCAAGACTAAGTAAGTAGAAGGATATACCATGTTTATGGATTGTCAAACTCGAAATTGAAAAGATATAAATTCTCCTGAAATTGATCTATATTTTTAATGCAGTATCAATTAAACCCTAATGTATATCTACAAGGTCTCTTAGGGAAACTGAGAAGCTGTTACTAAAATGTGTATGAAAATTCAAAGGGTCAAGAATAGCTAAGACTATCTGGAAGAAGATCAAAGGTATCAGAATTCTTACGTGATCATTTATGAAGACTTAAAAATCCCAACTGCAATGCACTGAGCTTTTCAATATATAGGGCTGGGTCAAGTGAATACTCTTACAGAAATAAATGAACTTTGGCTATTACCTCACACCACATACAAATACCAGCACTAGGTTAATTGTGCGCCTAATGTGAGTGATAAAACAAGCTTTTAAAAAAATTTAAGAATATTTTCATAAGATTGGTGTAATGCTTTATTAAACAGGACACAAAAATCATTAACCATAAAAGAAAAGATTGGTATATTGGACCCAGTAAAAATTAGTGTTTTCTGATCATCAAAGGTCACCATTTGGAAAGTGGAAAAACAAACCAAAGACATTTATAATAATATATCAGACCAAAATGTCATTATCATTAAAATATGAAGAACCCCAGCAAATCAGTAGGAAAAAGACAGACAACCCAATAAATATGAACAAGTAACCTGAACAGGCACTTAACAGGAGAAAATTTCCAAATGGCTAATAAAGATATTAAAAGGTATTCCACGACACTACATTAAAAGACTTTAAAAATATGATCACTACTTATGTAGAGTTAGCACTCTGTTTTGACCAATCTTTTTGGCCACAGAATGTCAGGGGTCTGAGCAAAAGGCAATACAAAAAGTCTGGAAGCACGGAGGTAGGGGACCAGAGGAAAAAGTTATCAACGGGCCCCCTAAAGGAAAACAGCCACCTTACAAAGCCTGTATATAACATGTTAAATAAGTTTATCCACACAGTAGACAAAATTATTAAAAGGTTTTATCCATATGGTCGTTGAAACGTCGAGAGCACTGCTGTCCTCTCCACGTTCATACCAAACGTCCGTGTCTCAGAGCTGTGCGGCTGCTCACTTCCTCACATAGCATCATCATTCCCTTACTCCTTTACAATTTCCATCCCCAAATTTACTTCTCTGCCCCAATCAAGTCTTTATGTCTTTGATCTTAATTATAACCTATAAATGTTAGTCAAAACATATTAAGAAATAGTGAGTGAAACACCAGTGTTCAGTTCAGTTCAGTTGCTCAGTCGTGTCCGACTCTTTGCGACCTCAGGGACTGCAGCACGCCAGGCCTCCCTGTCCATCACCAACTCCCGGAGCTTGCTCAGACTGATGTCCATCGAGTCGGTGGTGCCATCCAAACATCTCATCCTCTGTCGTCCCCTTCACCTTCCTGACTTCAATCTTTCCCAGCATCAGGGTCTTTTCCAATAAGTCAGTTCTTCGCATCAGGTGGCCAAAGTATCGGAGCTTCAGCTTCAGCACCAGTCCTTCTAATGAATATTCAGGACTGATTTCCTTTAGGATTGACTGGCTTGATCTCCTTGCAGTCCAAGGGACTCTCAAGAGTTTTCTCCAACACCACCGTTCAAAAGCATCAATTCTTCAGGGCTCATGTTTCTTTATGGTCCAACTCTCACATCCGTACATGACCACTGGAAAAACCACAGCTTTGACTAGATGGACCTTTGTCGTCAAAGTAATGTCTCTGCTTCTTAATATGCTGTCTAGGTTGGTCACAGCTTTTCTTCCAAGGAGCAAGGGTCTTTTAATTTCATCGCTGCAGTGACTTTGGAGCCTGAGAACATAAACGCCAGTGCAGGGGCACACTGATGCACGTCCGCAGTCACGGAACTGGAGAACAGAAGAGTGCGGGAGAAGCACCAGCGCTGCAGGGCGTGGAGACAGTCCGGCCGCAGCGGATGCGGGCGGCACCCTGTGAGCTGTGGCTTGGTAATACTTTCACTCTAAGGTGTCCACACAGAACTGACGAAAAAAAGTGTTCTTCATCTTTTTCTTCCATCTACTTTCTAGGGAGAAAAATTCTTATCTTTATGTAAAGTTGTGGAAGAATCCACATAGTTACATAGATTACTGCAGCTGAGAATATTCTCAGCAAGTGTTCAGTTCCACACCTAAGGCTGCATGACCATTTTAGGCAGAAGTGTACAAGTTATAAATTAAAATGCCAGCCTTTAAAAAATTCTTTTATGTATGAGTAAATGTGGTTTCCTCTTCTTTTTTAAAATTCATGCAGTCAAGTTTTTAAGGGTATTTTTCAAAATTTTAGTACTAAAGCCTTAACTTCATATGTGACGTAGCACCTTTATATCCCCTTATCCATCGGAAGTATGAGAATTATTATGCATTTAATCTTTCCTTTTACCAACATTTGGGGCTTCCATTGTATCTCAGGTGGTAAAGAATCCGCCTGTAATGCAGGAGACCCCAGTTCGATTCCTGGGTCGGGAAGATCCACTGGAGAAGGGATAGACTACCCACTCCAGTATTCTCGGGCTTCCCTTGTGGCTCAGCTGGGAAAGAAGCCACCTGCAATGCGGATTCAGTCCCTGGGTTGGGGAGATCCCTTGGAGACGGGAAGACCTACCCACTCCAGTATCCTGGCCTGGAGAATTCCAAGGACTGTATATCCATGGGGTCGCAAAGAGTCGGATACGACTGAGCGACTTTCACTTTCACAGTATTTATAATCTGAGCTAACAGGGTAGCACTATAGGACCTAAAATAAACTGTCATGGATAATGAACTGTCTACCACGGCAGCAGGTCTTCAATGGGGATTATCATCACACATCCATTCCAACCCAGCAGCGCGCATTTACACGATCAGCCTCTTACAAAGTTAAAAATAAAACCGCAGTTAAGAATGCCAAGTTCCTCAACCATACTGAATTTTAAAACAAACAAAACATGAGCAACAACGATTTTCCAAAGTATCTACAAGCAGAAATGCCAGGAAATAAACCTGTAGCATTCTGTGCACACAACTTAAATTTCCTTTTCTGAGTCATGACATTTTGGAGGGTTATTCATTTTATTCTTCTTTTTCTACACAGGAGGACTTCAAAACCTAAAAGATCAAAACTGTTGTTGTTTGTAGGGAAAGGAACAAGAATGAAAATGGAATTTTAATTTTTTAAGTGAAGAGACAAATTTTATAAAACTGTATAAATTAACAATGTCAGGCAACGTTAAAGGCTAATGGAAGCCACATAATGCTAGGAATTATCCCAACTTCCTGTGCTGTGGGGGAAATTGCTGCATTAAATACCACCTGACCGACCTGAAGTATTCAACTCCTGACGACAGCCTACGCACTGTTCTATTAATAAGCAGACAAACATCACACAATGTCCTTCTACCCATTCTGGCAGAAATACACCAGGAAAATTAAGCCTGATGAATAAATACCAAGATTCCTGTCTTTTAATTCAAGTCTCCTTCTAGATACAAAATAGCAAGGTTTTCACCACGTGCTCAGAAGGAATAATGGAAAGGAAATGGCTGACAGTGAGCAGTACCTACTTTGCACTGACAGAAGAAGCCAAGACAGACAGACTGGGGAACCACTTTAACTTTGGTCTAATAGGAGGTAAATGTAAAATACAGACACCTGCTTAATTCACAAATCCATGAACTAAAAAGTGGACAAATGCCTTGGGGAATGAAAGCATCAATTACCTAATTACAGAACAGGGAGCTGGCACACACAGACAGGGGCTCAGAAGAAACATCTTGAAAGCTCAAAGGCAAGAAAGGAGACTAAGCAAGTGTTCTTAAGATGAAAATGTTGCCTCCTTGAAAATACACTTTTCCCCCATATAAAAAAAATTTAAATAACTACCCTTTAGGAAAACATTCTCTCTAAGAAATATCACAATTTGGAGTTACTTAACATGATAGCAAATAAAACCTTTATGTCGCCGAAGCAGCTATTTTCTTTGGACAGATCATACTTAAAAACTTTGATGTATCTGCTATTTTATGACTACTTTTACTTTCTTTGAGTTTGATAATAACTTGAATTTAAATTCTGAATTTCATTAAAGCCTGCTACAAACATTTTCATGTCAGATAAAGGTATCAAATAAAGGCTGACTCTTGCATGGTGTAAATAAATTAAAGGCCAGAAATTGGGATGTTCTAGGGTAAGATATTTGAGGGTCCAAAACTCAAACAATTTAGAGATATTTCACTATATTACAGTAATTCATCTATAATTATACTGCTGTGGTGTAAGCAGCATATCTGAATTTAACTTATTTACTTAGATCTTAATATTAAAAGTGTGATCACACAATCACCAAACTGTGTTCCTATTACTGGTCATTAGGAGAACACAGAAATATAAGGTCTCACACACATATGAGGTCAGTAATGTGGAAATTTTCACCATTTTGGTGCCCTGTTCTTATCAAATATGACAGTAACAGGTGTTTGGAATGAGGGTAAGGTAAGTAAGTAGACAATAAATTGTATACTTGTATAAAGTATTTGAGAACATACTTGAAAAAACTGAGATACAAAATGAATTCTCTTATTAAAAAAAAAGTCACAGCTACCCTAGTAGGTTTTTTTTTTTTTTTTAATAACCTACTTATACAAAGCCATCTACACAGTTAAGTTCTCAGCATATCAGTTATTTAAGAAATCAGCAGTAGTACAAAAAAGTAAATAGAAGGCAGTCTTTCATGGGTAAGTGAATCTGCAATTTCAAGACAGACCCGAATATTGAAATTAACTCTGGAGACTTGATTTTCTGTTCCAGCGGTTCAATGGTTTATTATTTTATAAAGGGTTGGAAGAATTAATGAATTTTAAAACAGCTAATTTAACTCATTCAGCACAGGATCTGGCACAACAGTTAGAAGAGACTGGCTTTTCAACATGTCTTTCCTCTACCGCTTCCTTTTCTTATTCCCACCTCTCAGTTAAGCATGGACAGTTACAGAATACATGAGTCAGCACGTATAATGACATGAAAACCACACACTGGCCAGGAAGGAGGAGGGGAAGGGGTGACTTGGTTCTATCTCCAAAACTATCACACAGAGAATTTAATTCATATCTGTTCGTCTTAAACCTACTTCTATTCTTCTCCTAATACCAAAGACGAGTCCTTTCACTTAATGTTTTCATGTGAAGTATTTTTTAGGCTTTTTTGTGACTACATGAAAGCTTCGTGAATTTTAAAGTGCACTCAGTGACACTGCAGGTGGGTTTACACGGAGCGTGAGGATGGACACATTCCCCATGGGCCCCGCTCCGAGCTCTCCTCAAGGCCATTATGAAGGAAGCCCAGCAGCTGATAAACCAGCTTTCTCTTTCCTTCCTCGTGTTCTGCCCGCCATTTCACCATTTCATTTTGTCAAGTCCTCCAGAAGTGGCAAAGGTAATAAATGTACATGAAACTCATGAATTTCCAATATTCACAATGTATCACTTATGCCATCAATCATTAGGGTATACCAACTATCTTTCTGGATCATTGTCCCTTTGCAACAAATAGTTTACACTTTATTAGTATTTTCTCCTAGAATGCACAGTTTTAAAAATGTTTGGAGCTAACTCACACATTTCTAGATATAGTCAACCTTACTGTAGATATAAATGGACATTTTCTTGGTTATTTTAACTCTGTGCCTGATGGAATCACAGTCTGTGAATTAGCCTCAGAGTTCAGTAATAATGTACCTCAGATTTCCCACCATTACTAAGAAGGACCAAAAGCTAGAAGCACAAAATTCTCACTAACTCGAGAATTATGCAGCCATTTGGGCCACTGAAAAGTATAAAAGTTATGTCCGATAATCATTGTGAACAAAAATGTGGACAGGATAATACATTTTGAAAATAGTTTAATATTTGCCATTTTTGTTGCTTGTGCTATTAATATATACATTGGTTCAGTAATAAATATGCTACTATTACATAGAGTGCAATATTTTTAGTATTCATAACTGGTTGAAATTAATGCTGCTATTATCTCAAGAAAGGAATAAATAAATATCATGCCCAATTCCAAACTAATGCTCAAGGGGTTATTGTTAACAAAACTGACAAACATATTGGGCATTACCTTTTTAAACATGATTCCTGTAAACATAGCAAAAAATCACTTTTCTCAGTCCTGACATTTCGTGTGATGGCTTAAAAAAAAATACAACACACAAATCCTACCACTTCTTCTTTTGCATAGGGAATGAATCAATCGCATTTTAAAAAGCAGCGATCATTCAGTAAAATGTCCTCAGCACACAGCACTTGTTTTCGGTTATGAACTCGGAACTTTTGAGCAATACAAGTGCTCTGCATAAGTCTATAAAATATGCTTTCTGGATTTAAAATTGAACAGAAATACTTCCAGACAAGTCATAGATACGGTTCTAAAGTATTATGTACATAATCTGACCACAGCAGGAGCGCCTCGCTGCGGACGGCACAGTGTTCAAATGAGCACAGTGTTCAGGGGGATTCCCGCTCAGGCCCCCTCACGGCGGCGCCGCGCGGCTGACGCTTCCGCCACACACCACACTGCACCCTGAGCAGAAGGGACGGGAGGGCAAACCTAAAGCAGATAATGGGGGGAAAGGCAAAAATACAGTACATATGCTTTAAAGAGTGCACTTTATAAAACAGCTTGCTTTATTCATATTTTTTATAAAGTGCAATATTACTTAAAACAGAGACATGTACCTTAATATTTCGCAGTAACCATGAAAACAAATTGCCAGGAAAGAGCAGTGCAAAATTAAAAACATACGTAGCTTAGCATGCATCTCAGAGAGGTCCCCAATACAAAGCATGGGACCTTCTTATGCCTTTCTTTTTACTTTTTAGAAAAAGATTAATAATAGTAGGTTATCGTCATAGGTAACCATAAAATAAAAATAAGTTAAAATCCTCTCTCAAGAAAAAAGTATACACCACACATAAAATTCATGACAGAATCTTTTGGAAAACAGTTAGACCTTTTTTTCTTTTTCTGATCAATCACTGTTCAAAGGATGCATATCTCTTAAAAACCCACAATGCCCACAAGGCGAAGCACAGGTATCATCACAGTCCTAGGAACTCTTGCTGGCGGACCTCTGAGGACCCTGTGACTTACTGTCAGCGGCTCAAACCTCACCGGCCCCACTCAGATGGACAGACGTCTCTGCCCTCTCAGGACAGTCCTGCGGGCGTCATCCCGGTCACTAACCGCATGCCGTGCGCTCCACTCACAGTCCCGTTCTCCGCTGGTGCTTCTGGACGAGGATAACCAACCGGGTTTTCCTGGGAAAATTCCCTACGGGGTGGATGCCAGCGGGCCCAACGGGGTGCACTTCTCAGAGCACAGGCCTGGCCCCCGGGAGCGCCGCGGGGCTGCAGGGACGCTGCCCAGGCGCTCAGTCGGAGAACTGGAAGAGGCTCTCAGGCGCGCCACCCTCGGCGGGGTGGCCGGGCTGCAGCGCCCTGGTGGGTGTGCTCTTGCCCTGCGAGTGGGAGGACGACGAGTGCGAGCTCTCGCTGGAGCTGCTGCGCGTCTCTGTGCTGGTGCTGGTCTTCTTCATCCTCCGCCTCTTCGCCAGAGGGGCCTTATCCACGTTCTGGAGGCAGAACCCCTCTCTCTTGTATTTGTTGAAGGCCTAGGGAAGAACAGCAAGATCAAACCAGCCCATCCTGAAGGAAATCAACCCTGAACACTCAGGGAGGGACTGATGCTGAAGCTTTGGCCACCTGATGCCAAGAGCCGACTCCCTGGAAAAGACCCTGATGCTGGGAAAGACTGAAGGCGGGAGGAGAAGGGGACGACAGAGGATGAGATGGTTGCATGGCATCACTGACTCAGTGGACATGCTGCTGCTAAGTCGCATCAGTCATGTCCGACTCTGTGTGACCCCACAGACGGCAGCCCATCAGGCTCCCCCGGTCCCTGGGATTCTCCAGGCAAGAACACTGGAGTGGGTTGCCATTTCCTTCTCCACAATGGACATGAGTTTGAGCAAACTCTGGAAGACAGTGGAGGACAGGGAGGCCTGGCGTGGTGCAGTTCATACGGTCGCAAAGAGGTAGACACGACTGAGAGACTGAGTAACAAGGGAAGAAAAAAATAAGGAGGAACCGCCATGCAAGTGAAAGGACTGAAGTCTTCCTCGCAGTTATGACTTACAGACAATGCGTGGTTGGCAACCACAGCTCCAGCTTGTCCTAGGAAAGTGAAAGTCAAAGTCACTCAGTTGTGTGCGGCTCTCTGCAACCCCATGGACTATACAGCCCATGGGATTCTCCAGGCCAGAATACTGGAGTGGGTAGCCTTTCCCTTCTCCAGGGGATCTTCCCAACCCAGGGATCAAACCAGGTCTCCTGCATTGTGGGCAGATTCCTTACTGAGTATGAGGTGAGCCAGCAGGGAAGCCCTAGGAACCACTTTATCTAAACCTTAAACCGCTGCATCTAAAACTCCAGGAGGGTACAGAAGTCGATGGGGAGGGTTTCTGAGGGCCCTCCCGAAACCCACCATTGAGGCTGTCCAGGAGTTCCAATTCTAATCAATCTTTTGAAGAGGGGAGTGCTACCTCTCAATTAAAGGAACCACTGACTGACTGGAAATTCCTGGAGAATGTCAGCAATCTCACTCCCTTCCACCCATTACTTTGACTCATCCTGAGCTTTAAGATTCCAACCACAAAGTCCCAGCACAGAGCCCCTGACTTCCACGCCCACATCAGTACAGTCAGTGCGTTCCTGGACACGATAATATGCAGAGATGAGCTCCACAGACCTCAGCCTGGCTTCCTCCTCACAGCAGCCCGTCTCCACTTTTCTTAGATTCAGGTGTAGGCATTGCTGAGGTGACAACCTTGCCTCACATGCCACTGAGAAGATCTGGATCATCTGCAAACCCTGCTGTTAATCTCTTCACGCCTCACCAGATCCCAGTTCATTAGTTTTTTAATCCATTTCTGCAGCCAAGAGGAAATGCTATCCTGTCTCCTTCCTCAAGATAATCCTCTCAGAAGTAATGTTATTTCTCTCTAACTCCTCTGCTCCTTAGACAATTATCTTAATGTACTTGCATCTGTTTGACACGAGTGTGCCAGAATCTACATTTATTGCTATGTAGTCTCAGCCTTTCAAGAACACAATATTTACTTAATACCAATTTACTTCTTTTTTAAAATTAATTAATTAACTTCTTATCCCTTAGTTTCTAGAACAATAAAATTATGCACAAAATGACTGTTGAAGGGATGGACTTTCACAGGTGCCTTAACTTCCAATGCTTATTTATGGTTTCTACAGACAGTGATTTGGCTTATTTGAGAGAGAACAGAAGTGGTAGTACAGACTTATGGTTGCCAAGAGGGAAGGAGAGCTGGGTAGGGATGGACTGGAGGTTTGGTTTCAGAAGCAAACCATTATATGTATAGAATTCAATAAACAGCAAGCGCCTACGTACAGCACAGGAAGCTATGTTCAATATCCTGTGATAAACCAAGATAGAACAGAAGGTGAAAACAAATATAAAGCAGTGTTTATACATATGTGTAACTGAACCAAGTCTGCTGCACGGCAGAAATTAATACAACATTGTAAAACCAACTAACCTTCAACAAAAGAACATTTTTGAAAAAGTTCTAATAATATGCCTATTGCTTTCCTTAGTGACTGAAAAACTTCAACTATTCAAATATCAGACAACTGCCTCATCTCAAATGTCAAATAAATATTTTGTGGGTTTGCGGTGACTCTGGTCCCCATGCACTTTCTGTTCAGAAATGTGTTTATGTCATGAAGGGATTTATAAAAGCATATCTAAAATTAAAAGAACCCATTTTAAAAACTGTCCGCCCAAGAGTGTGCCTCTGAGGTTACAGAGTAAGGACATCAGTCCCTTCTCAAACCTCCCAGGAGAGCAGAGCCCCCGGGAGTGCAGAGCCGGAGCCTTACGTGGAAGGTGGCTTTCACACACGTGTGCACCGCGGCTCCTGAAGAGCCCAGAATGTCTGGAGTCATCAGAGGATTTGAGGACAGCTGACTGCCGTCTTGAAGCCATTCATTGTATCTCAAGTCAGGCATTTTAAGCCTTTTGTTTGGATCGACTGTGAGGAGTCCTGTGGGAATAAATAAGATATTTTTATTGCATGAACTGTCATTTCAAACATAGTTTAAAATCAACCTCAGAGACCTCAGTTATGTTCATAAGACACGGTGGTTTCTATACGGCGTCAACCTCCTACAAGGACAGTTACCTCCATTCTCATCTACACTGAGATCCCTGGTGAGCGCTGGCTGCTCACAGTGACGCCCACAGCAGCCTGTCTCCAGAGGCTGCAGGCTAGCAGGGCTTTCCAATCCGGGGAAAATAACCACGTGAAACAAGGACTCCCACCAGGGGCCAGGCAAACCCCCTCCAAACAGAGCGCTGAGGTCTACTTGACGCACAGACAAACACCTTCCGCAGGTTAGGGAACGTGCAGATGCAGGCTCCGGGAGGAGCTGTGTGTGAGGTCGTATCCCGTCCGAGGACACGTGCGCAGCAGACTCTGGGGAAGGGCTCCCCCCTGCGGGGTGGGCACCCTGGGGGCTTCCAGGAGATGAGTCGTGAGGGATGAGCAGGGTCGATGACAAAGTGAGCCCCAGGATTAGGACGAGCACGAGTAAGGGTGAACAGAGCGTGAAAACTCAGCACACTTGAAGAATTCAGGTGTTCCACAGTGTCAGTCAATCCTAAAGGAAATCAACCCTGAGTGTTCACTGGAAGGACTGATGCTGAAGCTGAAGCTCCAATACTTTGGCCTCCTGATGCGAAGAACTGACTCACTGGAAAAGACCCTGATGTTGGGAAAGATTGAAGGCAGGAGGAGAAGGGGACGACAGAGGATGAGATGGCTGGATGGCATCACCGACTCAATGGACATGAGTTTGAGTAAACTCCGGGAGTTGGTGATGGACAGGGAGGCCTGGCGTGCTGCGGTCCAGTGCAGACACGACTGAGCGACTGAACAACAGCTGTTGGCGTGAGGGTGACAGGAAACAGAGGGAGGCAGAACCAGGCCGTGATGGCTCCACTAGGGAGTCTGACCTAAAGCTCACTGGCATTCTCTGAAGAACTTTTAACAGAAAAAAGGTATGACTGCATCTGGATATTAGGAAGGTCCCTGAGCCGATGGACGACAGACACATAAAGCCAGAGCAAGTAGGTAAGTTGAAAGCATGTTGTGGATGTTAGGAGACAGCTGTGACCAGACCTCAGATGAGAGCCCTGAGAATGGGAGGGGAAAGGCAGCTGGCAGCGATGCTGAACCCCAGCTCCCGGGGCCTGCCTGCAAGGAAGGTGGTGGGGGTCGAGGGTCTGGGCCATGAAAACAAGAGGGAGAGGAGGACGCATGTGCCTGGGGGAAAGGAGAGGAAAGAGGAAGCAGTTCCCTTTGAAGGTGTGAGACTGCGGCTGTGAATGTGGACGAGGTTGCTGACGGAGGGTGTCCTCATACGAAGCTGAGGCTGAACAGAGTAGCCTGAATCCTTAAACACACAGGGATTCTTGAATAATTCACAAACAAATATATGTATCACGGGTATGGTTCCACTTCAATCGCTATACATCATATAAACTTTTTCATTAGATTCTTACCTTGGATCAAATCTTTAGCCTCTTGGGATACATTCTTCCAGGCTTCTCCTTCAAAGGAGAAATCTCCCTTTTTAATTTTCTTCATGATTTCCACTGCACTGGTGCATGTCAGACTTTTGTCATGAGACTGAAATGGAACTTGCCCTGACAACATTGTATACTATCAAGAAAAAAAGAGCAAAACAGAATGTCTGCCAAAATCACCATCAAAGCCACTCTGGTAATTTCATTACTAACTTCATCAGCATAATTTCCCAAATATTACAATTAGCATTACTAAGTTTAAAAGATTACATGATTTTCATCACTGAAACAACCAATACATTTCAGACTTGTAGATAAAAAGAAATGGCTTACTATGATATCAAGATTTAAAACCATTTTTATAGCTATATTCAGGACAAGAAGAATAAAAAAGGGATAATCTAATCATTTCAATAAAGACGACATTAACAGCGGAACGTGCATATACCAGAGGAACTGCGGGCCCTGGCTAAAACGGCCGAGGAGGGGCCAGGGGACACAGAAGAGAACGGATTCTGAAGATGCTGAACTAGGGTGGGCCGATGGGACAAGAGACCTGATGGAGAAATTATTGCCACGGAAACACTCGTCTGAGACTCAAGACTCAACACCCTGGGGCAAGGATGCCTGGAGCCAGTGAGAGCAGTCAGCTGAAATGCTTCCTGAAGCTCGGACAAAGCTGTGAGCTGGGATGAGCAGACGCCCTGACTCATAAAGCCAGTGCTGCGAGCTGTGCCGTGCAAACGGCACGCTCAGCGTCGACCTGCGGAGGCCAGAGGCGCTGCCAGGCAGTGCACGGGCGCACGCCACCCCTCTCTGGTGCACCAAGGCCTCTTCCCTAACTCACACCCATGACCTCACTGAGGAGGGATCCCAGTGATCAGCTGATGAAAGAAGACAGGAAACTGGGCCTACTTGTCGGACAGACTAGCATTCTTTCTCTGGGGCAGTGCCAAGCACATGGAACGCTCGGTGACGATGCCAGCTCAGGGTGGGGCTGGAGTTCTGTCCTTGAGGACTGTGCTGAATCATCGGCGATCCGTCGGTGCTGGCTCCCCCATACCTAGGTTCTGTGGGTGCAGGGCTCACAGAATTCACGTTTCCTGTCCCTGCAGCATTACGGTCTGCTATTAAGAGGTCTTTGTTCTGCGAGTGCACCTGCTCAGCTCCACTTGGTGACAGTAGGTGGCAACTCACGGTGCACCCTCTGTTCGCCTCTTCCCTGCCTCCCTCCTGCCTCCCTGGCATTCTGGTCCTTAGTGAAAGTGAAAGTCGCTCAGTCGTGTCTGACTCTTTGTGACCCCATTGACTATCCATGGGATTCTCCAGGCCAGAATACTGGAGTGGGTAGCCTTTCCCTTCTCCAGGGGATCTTCCCAACCCAGGGATCAAACCCACGTCTCCCACATCGCAGGCGGGTTCTTCACCAGCTGAGCCTCCAGGTCTGGTCCTTAGGAACATGACAAAACGTAAGCTTTTACTTCAGGTTCTGCTTTCCAGGGGAACCCAGACTAAAATAGCTTCTCTTGTTGATAAACATTTGACTTATTTCCAATCTGCGGCACCCTGAAGCCTGCGGCTCTGTATCTCTGTGCACATCTCTTCTGGTCCACAGAAACAGGCATTTCTGTTGGCTACATCTCTGAGATGGAGACTGCTGGGTCACTTGGTCTGTGTGCTCAGCAGATACTGCCAAACAATTCTCAAAAATCTGTTCCCCTTCTTCATCTCACCCCACTTCCTAACACATACATGGATGACTAAACATAAAGAAGTATCCTTTATAGTAGAGTTTTCTTGCTCTTCTGTGTAAATAATTCAACAAGCTGTTGGGTGGAAAGATGAATTCACCATCTTTGGAAATATTTAAAGGAGAGTGGTGATAGGGACTTTGTAGAAAGATCCCTTTTCTGGAAGAGCTTTAGGCTCCTCTCAACTCTAGACAACTTTAGGCTCCTCTCAACTCCAAGATCTTAGAATTTAGTTGATTATCCAGGAATCAACTTCTGTTAAGAATAATTCTGTGTCTGCAAACTGTTGGCAAAGGTTGTGATAAGAAATTATCTATATACATAAAGATATATATATGTGTGTGTGTGTGTATGTATACACACACAAGAGCGAATTGGGGAGAAAGCAAAAGTAAATGTGGTAACATGCTAAACGTTCACTGTGTTGTTCTCCCAAATTGTCTCTAGGTCTGAAATTTTCAAAATACAATTTTGAGAAGAAAGTGGAAAAATAAGAAATCCTGAATAAAGTGAAAAAATATGAAATCCCAAATAAAACACTTGGAAAAAATATGTTTTAACCGTTATTATATTCCATCCCATGGGTATGCTATATATACCTATGGAATAGCATATAATCCTATGCTACATTTTCTAAACACTGTCTGTTAAGCTTTGAATTACTGTGTGCCTTAAAAATTCATGTGCTGAAAAGTCACACTCTCCCCAACGTGGCTGAATTGAGGACAGGACCTTTACAGAGGTGAAGGTGATGGGGACGCAGGACCTTCATCCACGAGGGTGTCCTTGCAGAGACCAGGGAGTTGGCTTCCTCTCTCTCTGAGCTCACGTGAGGAGAGGCCACGTGAGGCCCCCATGAACAGGTGGCTGTCTGCAACCAGCGGGGAGAGCCCTCACCAGATACCAGCCTGCTGGCTCCCTGGAACTGGACCTCCCAGCCTCCAGAACTGTTAAATAAATCTCTGCTGTTCTAGTTGCCCCATCTGCACTATTTCGTTACGGTGGCCCTGAGCAGACTAAGACACCGTGTAAGCTCTATTTTAATCAGAGTCCTGAATGCTTCCAATGAACTGCTCATCCACGAGGTAGACTGAGTTGTAACCAAAGCCACACGTGTGACATGATGCATCTTTCTCAAGTATTTGCTTTACCCAGTGACGATAACGTGGTTATCTTCATATTAAAGTATCCATATTCGTGTTCATCACATGCAACATGTCAAAGCGTCACAGACTTCTAAGGCAAACAACTCCAAATAAATTTTGTGCCTACTATGGGATAGCTCAAATCTAGATCCTCTGGAGAGAAGCACTCACTTATATGGAAAAGTTTACAAGGTATTCTTTTTTTTCCTTGGACAGTTTAATGCAGGTGCTAACTTAGCTTTTCTTATGTAAGTAGTGGAGTGGCCAAAAACTTTGTTTGGGTTTTCCATGGGCTGTAACAGAACTTGAATGAAATTTTTGGCCAACCCAGTATTTCATTTTGTATCTCTAAAAGGCAAGGATTTTTAAAATCTCACAACCACAACCTATGATTGCACTGAAAAAGAATTAGCAGTAATGCCTTTGTATCATCCAATATCCAGTCAATAATCAAATTCCCTCAATTGTGTTATACACACTGTATAATAATATAATCACATTTGTATGACAGTTTGAATTTAACAAATAGAATTAAAATTAGAATTTGTTTGAAGTAAAATGAATTCTAGTAAAATGCAAACATTGTTTCTTAAGTGTCTTTTAATCTACAGGTTCCTAGTCTACTTTTTCTTATAACTTATTTGCTGGAGTAACCAGGTTGTTTATCCTGTAGAATTCCAGCAGTCTGGACATTGTGATTATAAACTGGTGGTATCGTTTAATCTGTTGTTTCCTGCTCCTGTTTAAGAGTTGACAATTACATCTAGAGCAAAGCCTGGCTTCTCTCCACGCCATTATACGAGGTTATTTCCATAGATAAGGCATTTGGAGGCTCTAAAATACCTGTCTGCATGTCTAAGAGTGTCTTTTAAAACCTTAAAAAGCATGATAATTACATTTGGCCTGTATTTAAGTAAAGGCTCTTTTACAAGGGGGTAGTCTTGTATTATTGCTAAAAAAGAAAGGCTCTTTTTTATTTAGATGAATTTTTTTAGGAGAGTGCTACTGTAATCAGCTTAAGTCGAACAAAACTCAAATCCACAGAAGTTAGCTGTTTAAATCATACTCATAAATATGTAGTTTAATTTGCAAATTATAAATGATGACTTAAAACTGCTGAAATAAAAACCTATAGCTTAAAAATAAAAGAACCATCTTGCAAGGACAACTGGCTGCCACTGGGGGAAGACAAACTGACATCAAAATAAACCCAGATGGAGGGATGAGCACAGAAATAAATATCGTCCCAAAGGGAAATTAAGAGGGCTGCGGGTGGAGTGCCAGTCTGACATCAAAGCTAGATACCATAAAGGAAAAGACTGACACATCTTGCGTGAAGTCTCTTCAGTCGTGTCCAACTCTGTGACCCTATGGATTGTAGCCGGCTAGGCTCCTCCGTCCACGGGATCCTCCTGGCAAGAACACTGGAGAGGGTTGCCATGCCCTCTTCCCCATGGGATCTTCCCTACCCAGGGATCGAACCCGTGTCTCTTGTGTCTTCTGCACTGGCAGGCAGGTTCTTTACCACTAGTGCCACCTGGGAAGCCCAACATATTTGAATTTTGCTTTTAGAGGGGTTTAAATAGATACGTTTTTTTCATTTTTTAAATTTTTTACATAAAATTTTTTAAATTTCTCCATTAAAACATAGACATTAAAAAAGCTTTTCTATTTAAACCTCTCTAAAAACAAAATTAAAACCTCATATAACTGTGAACAAAGTTTTCAAAGAAATGACAAACCAGAAAAAACATTTCCAACGTTAATGTCTGACAAAGGATTAAAATCCTTAATAGAGCTTTAAGTTTCAATACGAAAAATTTCCCCATGGGGAAGTAGGCAGAGCTCATCAACAGCAATTCATAAAAGAGAAAATTAAAATGTCCAAACACCTGAAAAGATGCACACAGTAAATACTCATCAAAGAAAATGCACGCAACTTATAATAACCACAGGAAGTAACTTAGATTGAAATTGATAGTATCCCATGTATTCACATACAGCTGATGAGAACATGATCTGGAAACCTTCTAGAAGGAAATACAGCCATATATGTCAAAATAAGGATGTATATACCCTTCTCCTAGGAGTCTAGTCTAAGGAAATAGATCAATGCAAGTACATGTATCAAAAATATTCATTTGTGTGGCTTATAATTAGTGAGAGGCTAGAAAGTGCTAACTGCTCATTAGTAAAGAAATGTCAAACTCTGGAGACCCAAACTACATATCACATAATCTCATTTGTTAAAAAAGCCTAAATATATATACAAATATACAGAAAAACGTGTAGAAAGATATGCAGCATACATAATATGGGGGAGGGCTGGGCAGAGGGGAAGAGCTTATACATCATCTCTATATGATGAGGTTACGTGTGGTTTCACCTTGCTCCTTGTATCTTTCTCTATGTCTGAAAACTTCTCCCTATGATTAAGCACTACAAATTGTATGCAGAAAAAATAAAGCTATTTTGAGGAAAAAAAAAAAACATGCTGAGATTTTTCTAGCTCATGTTGTTTCTGATCATGGCTGCCAAGGAGGTTTTGTGAAAAGCATGCTTACCATGATTACTATAAGTTATTATGAATATTTTAAATTTCATTTATTAATTTGTTAATTTATCCTAAGTGATATTCCTCAATTGCTTTTTGGGCTGAAAATCTCAGAGAATATACTTTTAAATATTTTTCCATTAATGAGTCACTTTGCTAGTTCCATATTATATCTAATACGCATAGCTTATGAAAATAGACTATTGCTTCTTTAAAAATACATATATATAACTGTACTTCACACAAAACACAGTTGCCTTAAATATTCTAAATAAACCAAAATAAAAATTCCTACATTTTCTCCAATATAAATTTTAAGAAAGGGAAATAGTCTTCAGTCAGGCCTTTTACTGTTTGTGTAGAAAAGAAATCAATTTGCCAATTTTTTTTAATGAATTTAAGAAAAACCTAGAGGGGTGGGATGGGGGTGTGAGAGGATAGGGTGATGTATGTACACATGTAACTTATTCACCTCATTGTATAGCAGAAACTAGCATGACATTGTAAAGCAATTATATCCCAGTGGGGAAAAAAACAGACAGACAGACAGCAAAGGGAGAGATGCAGGGGACACAGAGAACCGACGGGGTTGATGGCGTGACCGATACGAACTCACCAAAATGACGCCCAAGCTCCAGAGGTCGCAGGACTCATCATAGCCGTTGTGATTCAAGAGCTCTGGGGCAGCGTAGTGAAGAGTGAAACACGGCGTCTTCAGAGGCTGATTATCAGGTGGCTTCAAGCGTGCAAACCCAAAATCAATGACTTTAATTTCCAAATTGTCATTTTCATCAGTAAACAATAAATTCTGCAAGATAAAAAGTTTCTCGTTAAAATGTCAGGGGCCTTGGAGAGGCATTTTGCAACATTATCTATTAATATTTACATTGGACTCAGACACAGAGATCTGACTCGGTGGGTTTGGGAGTGGGATCCCAGCATCCGCTGTTCTCTGCTTTAGCTTTCTGGACCACCTCGAGTTTACAAGGTCACGAGGGACACCCCCAATGGTGTCATGCCCCTTCTTCGTCTTTTGCTTGTGGTCTGTTTTCTACTTCTTCCACCAACCTCCCTTCCAACCTGGCTCTCAGGCATCTAATCCTCCTTTAGAGATGTCACCAAACTGAAGCTGAAAACTGTTATATTTCCTTCTAGCATTTACTGTTCTTTTCTGGCATTTATCAGCTCTGCAATATTAGCTCAATGTCTTCACCCACATTAGACCATAATTCCATGAGGCCAACAACTGTGTCTATCTTACTCATGACTTTGTCATGTAGCAGGTGGTTTGGTAAATATTTGTCTGTTGAATGAAGTCAAATAAAATAGTTATATAATATCTAGCAAAACAGTTAACAATATTTAGTAAAACCTATTAAAGAATACATTGTGGAGCCATGCATTTCAGAAATATTTTTTCCAAAACAGTTAATACTTGAACATTTTTTGATGCTTATGGAGATTATCCCTCTAGTATTCAGAAAATGTATTTTCCAAGCCTTCTCAATCACTAAGGTTTTACTGATTACTTCTGTTTTGTTTTTTTATCTACACCATGCAGCATGCAAGATCTTAGTTCCTCAACCAGGGATCGAACCCATGCTCCCTGCACTGGGAGTTTCCCTCTTAACCACTGGACTGCCAGAAAGTCAGTGGACTGCCAGAGAAGTCCCTGATTACTTTTGTATTTACCACTTGTTTAAACAATCTAACTATACTGGTGTGCAAATCATCATTTTTATTAGTACATCAAGCTAGTACCCACAGTAAGTGAATCTGATAATATTGTCTTTAGCCATCCTAACAAACTCTAGTATGAACATTAAATTATTGCCCCAGCTCTGGAACATCATTTGCTTTTTAATATTATTCAAAGTGAAAAAAAAATATCATAGAAGGCTTCATTGATACAAAGAAGAAAAATCTTCTAGGCCCCCTTTCAAAAGTTAAAAATGAAGTGGGAGGAAAGAAACAAAAAAAATTAGCTGAAAGGTTTTCTTAAATTTTCTATCATACTAAATGCTTAATCCTGAATTTTTGATGGAACTTAAATGTGAATATAATTCAATGGAAGGCTGGCCACCGCTGCAGTCACACTGGCATTCAGGCAGGAGAACCTGGAGAGCGCCCAGCAGGTGGCCCCGGGCTCTCCTGCAGCAGAAGGCGCTGGGCTGCGGCGCAGAGCAGCGGGTGAGGCGCCCGGCCTGTCCCCACAGCCCGCGAGTCTCTGGCAAGGACTTCAGAGTCTCCTATACCAAGAGGACTCCCTTGGCTAAGGACTCCCTTGCTCACAGATCTTGAAACGGAGGAGACGTGGCATTCCCCTCTTCACTCTGGGCGTACATGGTCAGGAGTGGCAGGAAGTCACCGCTCAAACCACTTATGTCCTTGTCTCAAGCTGTGCCAGCAACTAATTCGATAAAATTTCTCAATCTTTCAAGAATATGGGGATCAGTTTGAAACATACAAAGCAGCCTACTAAGAATGTCAGCCAGCTTCTAAATTTATTTGATTCTCACCTCCTAGAAGTTATCTTGCCTGTGTAGAATATGAATACCACATAAATAGCTACCAAAAGAGACATAAACAGATCTTGAAATGCTATCAATGTGAAAGGGATTAAACTTTTGGCTTGAAAATAATATAATCAGCCACTTAAAAGTCAAAGTGAAAGCCATTTTATTATGATAATGTTAGTACAAAGGTACATTTTCATGTCTCCAAATCACGTGTTGGTTTAGGACTATCACAGTAGCAGGATGTCCTATATAATGAGACAGTTCTACTTTTTAAATGCCTACTTGAGACAAAATCTTTTTAACAGATAAGAACAAAGCTATGTGAGTGTTTTTTTAATCAGTAAAATCGGAAGGCGAATTTAAGTTCTGTTGGAGAGGACAGTTGCATCGTTTGAGGCTCATGAGGGGACAGATGGCCAGTTATCAAAGAATAAAACATGTGAAAATGAATTCTAGACAGTCATGGAACAGATCTTTTCAATTAAAAAAATTACATGCTTGTTCCTTGTCTATAAAAAAAAGCATTTAAGTGGTATGTGTTCACATTTAAAAATAGACAGTTAATCTCCAATGTACGGAGTGCCATATTTCCAGTGGGCGTTGTGTGGGAGAGCGAGAACTGGGATGCAGGAAGCAAAGGGGCAGCGAGCATAGCTGCCAGCTCATAAAACACAACTCGCTTTTGATTAACCACGAGTAATAGGAATAACAATAATGGAAAGTACACAGAAGTTTAAATACTTTAGGAATCAGTCAGTTATATCCAAAGACAGAGAATTCCATTTCCAAAACATCCTCTTCCTACCAGTTACCTAAGGTACTTAACCAAGAGGCGTAAATGGTGCTTTTTGAGAGAGATTGTTTCATAGTCTAACACAAAAATAAACACCAAATTATTATTTTAAATATACTTGAAAATTCATTACAGTCTCAGAGCAATTAAAACTGAAATTCTATTTTAGAGAGTAAGTATATATAATTTTGCCTATGGTAAAGGATGATTCACTGTTTTCCTTTCATAAAGGAGTGGGTTTTGTTTTTCAACTTGCATTATTATTTTGATGATTTTCTAAAAGGGAGGAATTTTCACAATTCTGATACTAAAAAGGGATTATTCTAGAGTTAGAACCTTCTTTCTTAACCTTTGAAAGAAAAAATATATGGAAAGCCGCTACTTCCGCACTGCTACACAGTTCTATGAATACTGCAGTAGGTGAGCAAAGAAAACCACATGTAAAGATCACATAACTAACCACACCAAGACAGCGCCTAAATATCCAAAACAGGGTTATACACGTCCCTATTAATGAGCTCATCAATTTGATTATGAAAGTGAAAGATAAGCTTTCAAAATGCAACCATTTAAAAAAAATCTCTCTAAAATGGTATACATATAGGAGGGATATTATTTTCTGCTACAAAAATTTCCACTGCTATTTTTAGTCCACAACTGTTGCATAAAGTATTTCTTCCATAAAAGGCTCTCACACTTACAAATATAACCTCGAGATGATCAGCTGGCAAAAAAAAGAAAAGACAGATTTATTTTAGACTGAAATAGAATAGGAAAAAAATCCAAGAAACATGGTATTTGCAAGTATCTATTTAGAAAAAAATCCCTGAAAATAAAAAAACCACCCCCCCACCCAAAAAAAAAAGCCCACACATGTCTAGGGGACATTTAATAATGATGCTAGATTGCATTATATGATTTTATACCTCGGGTTTCAGATCTCTGTGTACCACTCCGACGTCATGCATGTGGCTAACAGCTGAAACCAGCTTCCGCATGATGTAGCTGGCTTCCGTCTCACTAAAATGCTTCTTTCTCTTAATGCGTTCAAACAGCTCTCCCCCGTTCAGAAGTTCCATCACTAGAAATGTGTGAAGCTAGAAAAGAAAGAACAATGTGGAGGGCCTTATTGAAGAGGAGGAGAGGCTGATCAATGCATAAAACATTTACTGACTATGAATTGTAACTGATAAATTTAAACAGTCTCTTGTTAAAATAATCAACGGTGATCCTTGCATTTTAGAGGAAAGAGTTGAAGGATAATGTGTCTTTTTTAGAGTTCTATTTCGGTAATGGAAAATTTCAAGCACTGCAGTGAAATCCTTATGTCTCCTCTCCTCCACGAATTCTTTCAGCTGAACTGCATTCCAATCCTCTCTATCGAGTTTACATATGTTTCTTTTTAAAGTGTGACCTCGTACTGATAATAATGTGAAATTGGCTGCTTTAAATAATATAGAAGATTACTGATGGAACACGCTGCCCACGAGAGGCCTCAAACACACATTTAATGGCAAATTTACTTTTTAAAAAAGGCATTATTGGATGATGTCACTTTAAATCTTCTCTTAGGGCTCTACAGATTAGTTTCAGGGTTCCTGTTAATTCTCACGGCAAACACCCATAACTCACTATGGGCTTTTTAAAGACAAAATTGCTTTTGATCCCAAAGGCATTATCTTAATTAAATAGTATCAAAAGTTACATGCTTATTATATTTTGCATATATTTCCATAAAGAAAATAACATAGGAGCTATTGAAAAGCAAAGGAATTATACCCGCTCTCCAATGAACACATATGGTTTAAAAAAGTTATCAATAATCAGATTCAAATGCTATGCCTTATCACACCAATGTCACTCAACAAACAAAACAAAGCATGCTTCCTTTTGAATTAGCAAAGTCCAGAAAAACTGCATCATAAAAAAGATGGCTATAAATACATTATCCTGCACACAATGGGCATATTCTAGAAGGTGAATAACCCTTTTTTTCTTTTTTTTTTTTTTAAAGAGAATTGCTCCCAGGCTACTAGAGACTATGCTAACTTGAATTTCTACATCAGCCAAATTATGTCAAAGCTAAAGGTCTGCTACAAGTGTATGCCAGCAAGCTTTCAACAAATGAGAGGCAACACCTAGAGTGATTTAAGAGATAGGCTTTAGAGTCAAGCCTGCATCTGAATGCCATTTCTGCAACTTACTTATGACCCAGTGGATGTTACTTTACCTCCATGAACTTTAGTGCCCTTACCAATAAAAATGTAGATAATGGGGGGAAATGTGTATATGGTAGCTTGAATAATGGCCCTTTGAAGATGTCTACATCCTAACCCCCAGAACTGAGGGGTGCTACCTTGTATGATGAGGGGATTTCTCAGATGTGATTAAGGATCTTGAGATGAAAAGCAGACTGTGTTGGATGTGGCAACATGTAGGCAACTGTGTCACCATTATGGGGAGAAAAAACAACCCAAGTAATCAACAACCGTATATGAGAACAACAGCGTATCTCTACTGTGCATGCAGGATTCCGTCATGAGACGGTGCTCTGGCCGTGCGGGGTCTCCGTGTGGGTGTGGGGGCCTCCCTCGCTGCAGCACGCGGGTTCAGCTGCTCTGAGCAGGTGGGGTCTCAGTGCCCCAGCCAGAGACCGAGCCTCGTCCCCCACACTGGAAGATGGGGTCTCAACCACTGTACACCAGGGGAGTTCCCCATGAGATGGTGTCTATTCGAGTAACTCTTGAACATAACAGCAGCAGATGATAAAGTTAATTTGTCACATAAATACAATATTAGGGGTGTAATTGCCGAGATCTGATGGTGGCCCGAAGGTCACGGATCCAAAGTCTTGTGGGGGGAGGTGTAGCTCAGAGCACAGCTGCAACCATGCAGGGGCATCCGTGGTTGTTGCTGTGTGCCTAAGGTCATCCACCAAGCTCTTGATGGATGTGCAAATCGTCTTCCACAGGAAGCCGTGCAGTCTCCTCCTAAGCAGCCCCAGGGGACAGGGACTCACCTCCTGCACTGCGGTTGAGGACCCCGAAGAGGCAGAGGCTGCGAAGGAGCAAGGAGACCAGTCCCCCCAATCCTTGATTCAGAGGTCTTCCTTTTCTGATATAAGCACCAAGGAGCAAGCGGACAATGTCATTTTTGGGGTGCTCACTCACCTGATACGAAAACCAGACGGTGCATCTGCCTCCCCTAAGGCAGGAGGACACAGTGATCATAAGCCTGCTTTGAAGCTGGACTGTGTAGGTTCAGATCCCAGAAGGACGACTCAGAGATGGGGAGACCCAATTACTTCATTTCTGTGAGTTTTGCTTTTCCCACTTCACAGAGTCATGGTAAGGACTGAGTAAGACGATGCATTAGAATGAGAGCTGCGATGCCTGGACCACGTTAGGTACACGCTAACGAACAGCAGCGATCGCAGTCTCGCTCCTCCGCCGCCGCGGGTCTCCCCGCCGGGTCCTGCGAGCCCCCGGCGCTCCGGGGAGTTCAGTGCGGCAGAGAGCTGGGCCACAGCTTCCCTACCACGTGCACGTCAGAGCAGCACGTTGGAGGGAGCCCAAAACCGGAGACCAGCTCTCCGGCGGGATTTTCACTGACTTGCTATGTGACTGTGGTTGGATAAGTCTCATGATTCTTTTTTTTTCCCCACTGTGGGAAAATACTCATGGCCCTTCTGAACCTGTTTCTTCACTGGTAAAGCCGGAGCCAACCACACCCAGGACTGGGTTCGGCTCTGCTGCCTCGCATGTTGTCTTCTGAGCAAATGTGCCACCCCGCCCAGTCGGGAGGAGAGATGACTGGCGGAGAGATGTCTGCAGAGGACGAGGCATGGACCTGGCCCAACAGCATCCCTCCCGTGTCCACAGTGACATGCCCTGAGTGAGGGTCCTGACGGAAAGCAGGACTGGCGAGGGGACAGCGCGGGGGAGTGTGAGCCCCTGGAATGAGAAGAGGGAAGGGAGCATCTTTGCTCTTCTGCTTCCTATTTGCTCTTTACCTTGCACTAAGGAGGCTTCCCTGGTGGCTGAGCGGTAAAGAATCGCCTGCCGATGCAGGAGACCCGGGTTTGACCCCTGGGTCAGGAAGATCCCCTGGAGAAGGGCATGGCAACCCACTCCAGTGTTCGCGCCTGGAGAATGCCATGGACAGAGAGGCTACGGTCCACGGGGTCACGAAAGAGTCAGACACAACTTAGCAACTAAACAAAAAGGAGAGCAATGAGGCTTCAGGCTGAGTTCCACTCTCAAAGTCACAGCGTCAGGCTGAAGGCGAAGGGAACAGCTCTGAGAGGCGCGGCGGCCGGACCGCAGTGAGCGCAGGGGCGGGGCTTCCACGCCCCTCCCACGCCCTCCGCCCAGGCCCTGCACGACCCTAACCTCGACAGAGCGAGAGAAGCGGGGGGCGGCGCTGACAGGTGCGTGCGAGTTTGTGGGTTTTCACCTCTGGAATGGCTGCATCACGCCCCATATCCCTGACTCTGCGCCAGAAGCAACGACAACACTGCTGAAAAGTAGAACCTTGCATATGAATTAGTATGTACAGTAAAAAAAAAAAGCCGAATACCTGATCATGAAAAACTTCATGTAATTTCACAATATTGGGGTGTCCTTCGCAGAGTCTCAGAGCTGTTACCTCTTTCTGAGTGCTGGCTTCCATCCTGAAAGATGAAGCAGTCAGTGTCTACACTCCTCTTCATCAGGCTGTTGGAAGTACAGCCCCAGCCCTAATTTTGTTTTCGCTTACAGCATATTCAGAATGTGAGTGTCAAAGTATCAGAAGGAGGCTTTCATAAAGCAGTGAGTCATACACCCACCAGAGCAAGTACAGCATTATTCTTGAGAAAAATGATTATTTCCGAGTCAGGAAAGTGCTTAATCATATGAAGAAATGGATGCCCTATGTGCTCGACAATTTGGTAATAAGAATAAACCATCATGGAGGTAACAGTCAGTTACCAAAACAACTAGTTCTCAAAGCTACCTGTGGACTGCTAAATATTAATAATTTCAGACAAAATATTTCAAATAGAACACCTAATAGGAATGGCAACAGCTGCTGAACTCACTAAGCAAGTCTGTTTAAATAACACTGCCACAAGAAAGTCTTCTCGTAATAACCTCAAAAGCGTATCACACTATGATTTACGTCTAAAGTGGATTACTGTCTCAGAGCTAGAAGTATAATGGATCAACTGATGAGCTGAATGGCTAAAACCTTGGTTAAAAACCTTACAACATACTGTTACTTTCCTTTTCAATAAAGACCTTAGAGAATCCATCCACTAGAACGCATATATGAGAAAAGGGCGTACCTTTTGCTGATTATTTTGACTGCGAATGCTTGGTTACTTTTTTTGTGAACGCACTTTCGGCAGATTGAAAAACTTCCTTCTCCCAGTGGTGTGTCCTTCAGATCTAGGTCATAGTGTTGGTAGAATGGAGACTCCTGGTAAGAAACCAGCACCATTTAACTTAAGAAAGTGTCAGGCACACACAGGGACAGATAGAATTGCTGAGTAACAGAACATTATGAACGTTCATAAGCAGGACTGGAATACATTTATAATCTTTAAAAATTCATTATTAGCTCACTTCTAACATTTCTATCACTTATGTAAATGCACCATTTTCTACTGCTGTAAAAAAGGTGCTCCTTCAAATGGACGTTGGGAATTTTCTAGGGCAAATATCGCTATTTCCATTTATTCCCTTTTTAAAATTAGGTTTGAGTCAAATGGAAAGTCTACTACATTTGCAGGACTTGAGAAACACGACTAGCGCGGGCATTTAAACCGCGAGCAGGTCACTTAACCACCGCGTGGTTGTACCTTCAGCATCGCGCTCCTTGCAACATGCGTCTCCCCGGGGCGGTCAACTCCCATGTGAAACTGAAGGGGGTCCATGACAGCTGCATTACGCTTGAAGAGGATGGAAGGGGCAACAAAGGAATAGCCCTTAAGAAAAAAGAAAAGTAAACAAAGTAAGTAACCCTTTTCTCTCCTCTGACTCGATGCTTTCACTGCCGAGGCTGTGGGTTCTGTCCCTGGCTGAGGAACTAAGATCCCACATGCCACGCGGCATGGCCAAAAAAAAAAAAAGAATGAAAAATATTCAGATTTGTGTTAGGACAAATCTAGTTTTACTTTATTTGCAATCCAAAACCCAAGGTCATTTCAAATCAATAGGATGATGCTTCTCAGAAGGCGGTAATGCCATCTTCTGGTAGAACTCACCGACTCGCCGATTCAGAACGAAAGGCAGAGAAACACTTCTTCCCTACAGCTACATTTCTTTTGCACTGCTGATAAAAATTTGCTTATAAACACAACTAACTTCTCAAAAAAGGTATAGTTAAGGAACTAAAATGTGATTGAAATGCTACTGGTTTTCAAACTAGCAAAATAGCAAGTTTCATTCCAGTTAGCTTCTAAGTCAGCAATTGGCTCCTCTGTCCATGGGATTCTCCAGGCAAGAATACTGGAGTGGGTTGCCATTCCTTCTGCAGGGGACCCTCCTGACCCAGGGATCAAACCCAGATCTCCTGTATCTCCTGGATTGCAGGTGGATCCTTTACCTGCTGAGCCACCGGGGAAGCAATTTGAAATTGAAAAGCAATAAAATCAAACAGCAGAATGATGTGCCGAACCAAAAATGGTACAGCTCTTCTATGACTTACACTGGGGTTCTGTCCTGATAAATTCACCATAAATTGAAAATATTACAAGTTGAAAATGCATTTGACACACCTAACCTGCCTAACATCATAGCTTAGGCTGGCCTACTTTAACCGTGCTCAGAACACTCACATAAACTAGTTGGGTAAAATCATCTAACACAAAGTCTGCTTTACAGGAAGTGTTGACTGTCTCATGTCAGTTACTGACGGCCGCGCTGAGTGTGAAACGCAACGCTGTGTGTCCAGAGCAACTGCACCGGCTGCTCACAGTCACGGTGTCTCTGGACGCTGACTGCACTGCCTGCTCACAGTCACTGTGTCTCTGGACGCTGGCTGCATGGGCTGCTCACAGTCACGGTGTCTCTGGACGCTGGCTGCATGGGCTGTGTCTCTGGACGCTGACTGCACTGCCTGCTCACAGTCACTGTGTCTCTGGACGCTGGCTGCACGGGCTGCTCACAGTCACGGTGTCTCTGGACGCTGGCTGCACGGGCTGTGTCTCTGGACGCTGACTGCACTGCCTGCTCACAGTCACTGTGTCTCTGGACGCTGGCTGCATGGGCTGCTCACAGTCATGGTGTCTCTGGACGCTGGCTGCACGGGCTGTGTCTCTGGACGCTGACTGCACTGCCTGCTCACAGTCACTGTGTCTCTGGACGCTGGCTACACGGGCTGCTCACAGTCACGGTGTCTCTGGACGCTGGCTGCACGGGCTGTGTCTCTGGACGCTGACTGCACTGCCTGCTCACAGTCACTGTGTCTCTGGACGCTGGCTGCATGGGCTGCTCACAGTCATGGTGTCTCTGGACGCTGGCTGCACGGGCTGTGTCTCTGGACGCTGACTGCACTGCCTGCTCACAGTCACTGTGTCTCTGGACGCTGGCTGCACGAGCTGCTCACAGTCACAGTGTCTCTGGACGCTGACTGCACTGCCTGCTCACAGTCACGGTGTCTCTGGACGCTGGTTGCATGGGCTGCTCACAGTCACGGTGTCTCTGGACGCTGGCTGCACGGGCTGTGTCTCTGGACGCTGACTGCACTGCTGCTCATAGTCACTGTGTCTCTGGACGCTGGCTGCATGGGCTGCTCACAGTCACGGTGTCTCTGGACGCTGGCTGCACGGGCTGTGTCTCTGGACGCTGACTGCACTGCCTGCTCACAGTCACTGTGTCTCTGGACGCTGGCTACACGGGCTGCTCACAGTCACGGTGTCTCTGGACGCTGGCTGCACGGGCTGTGTCTCTGGACGCTGACTGCACTGCTGCTCACAGTCACTGTGTCTCTGGACGCTGGCTGCACGGGCTGCTCACAGTCACGGTGTCTCTGGACGCTGGCTGCACGGGCTGTGTCTCTGGACACTGGCTGCACGGGCTGTGTCTCTGGATGCTGACTGCACTGCCTGCTCACAGTCACGGTGTCTCTGGACGCTGGCTGCACGGGCTGGTCACCACAGGACCACGGGGCTGCCTGGGAACAAGGGCTCACGGCAGCCCCCATTACTGAGAATGGATCCTACTTCGCACCCTCATTCCAGGCAACAGCAAACTTCAAAGTGTAGTTTGTATCAAACGTGCATCACTTTTGTACCACCATAAACTCAAAAAACCCTAAGCTGAACCACTGTAAACTGGGGACCATCTGTACAATGATGGATGATAATTAGCTCAAGCGAGAACACTCAAGAAACATTTCTCCCATCTGCACTGTGCAGAGCCAAGGGCAAGCCTGTGTCCAGAGACAGGTAATATTGGGATGCTTCTGGGAATCAAAGAAATGAAGCTACAATGCCATTTAATAGTAGGAATATTTTATCTGAAGTCTGAGAAAAGATACTTTCCTAAGTATAAAATCCTTTCTAAATCTTTTTTAAGAGTTGGGAAATAGTTCAGATTATTCACAGAAGATAAAAAATCAGACAACACTGTTTATACAATATTAAGAATACTGTGTTTAAACAGAGGTAAAGTACTGCACTTTCTACAAAAGAGCCTGAACAGAAATAAAACTTCAGGTGTTAGGTCTAACAGTTATTCACATAAAAAATAAGCACATAGAGATTTCCTCAGGGGTCCGGTGCAGGGGGTGTAGAAACTAAGATCACACGTGCTGTGCAGTGCAGCCAGAAGTAATTAAATATATAAAGAGAACTCAAAAAATAAAACACGTAAATAATGTCTGCTATTTAACAAACTATAAGCTTCAGTTAACGATTTGTCATATTTCTGTATGTAATCATTTTAAAGAGATTAGAGAGTCCTATTTTTCAAGATGTCAAAAAGATTTCATATGAGAAAATTAATCTTTTCTTTGAAAGCACAGATGCCCTTCGCAATTACCTGGAACAGCCTCTCGGAGCTCTGGGGCAGAGCTGCGGGAGAGTAGGTGGGGTCCATTTCTGTGAATTCTTCTGCAAAGTTACTCACATCTAATTCATCTCGGATGACTGGCTTGAAGGGTGCGGGCACTTTTTTGGCAGCTAAATCATCCCAGTTTATTTTCTAAAACAGAAAGAAAATTGGTACAAAGTAGAAATCAACAAAGTTGAAATACATTTTTGAAAAATAACAAAGGTAGGTAATTTTCATGGAACAAGAGAGAGAAAAGCACATATTTCCAACCAACAATTAAAAACAATTTCTTCTTTACAAACAGGAGCATGTTTTGGGGGGGGGGCATTTCATACGTGTGATAAGTTTGTGGAAATTATTATATTATCGTTATAAAACATTTGGATGTCTCAAGGCTGACTGACTCAGATGTGGCACTGACTAGCTCAGCTGTTTCTTGACCGCAGTTTATAGCTCCAGCCGACGCCGGGACTGAAAGGTGGGACCGCTGTCCATCCCACTGCCGTGGGGTCTCATCCTGGCCACTAGGGGGCACCAGGACACCCCAGTTCACCCTGGGGATATCAAGAATTACTCTGTCATGTGCCCCGAGAAAGGCATTTAAGCCAAACCCAGATTGTAATAAAGGGCTTTAAAATGGATGTGACTATTAACTCTAAAGGAACAGCCCTATTTTCAAGAGGCAGTGCTAACTAGCTTTCCTCCTGGCCATCTAGACAGATTAGAAAATAAACTCTAATTCATGCATTGGTTTATGTCTGTAAGTCTAAACCATACTGTGACCGTAGGAAATTGTGTAACCATTCTTTTCTCATTCAACTGTATTCAAGGGTTTCAACACTGCCTATTCTCTCCCCCATGGGATAATCCAGGCCTCCTTCACACCCATGCACTTCACTAACTGATAAACTGCACTCTTATATGATTCAAATTCAACCCTCTGTTCTTTTTTGTGGTTGTTCTCCTTCTGTCACTTAAAAAAATCTCTGATAATACTTATTGAACTGAATCCCAGTTTTATATATATATATATATATATATATATATACACACACACACACACACATAGTATCATTGTATTCCATATTACAAATATATAATATCAATATATTTCTCCTATAATCCAAGATGTCATCCTTGATAGTAAGATACACCCTTACTTTACGTACCATTAAGAAAGAAAAAGCATGACCAATTAGAATAGCAAAATTCTGCCCATTGTTAGCTGCATACTGATTTCGGAGACGGTAGAGCATGAAACTTGCAGTTTGTTGATGACATTCAGTAAGTATAAACAACATAAAATGTTTTTATTGTGCCCTCTTGTGGAGGCGATGGAGGTACAATCACTAAATTACAGATCTTCAAACTTTTCAGCAGGAACAGGTTTTAAAGATCATTCAGCTCATCCTCTTTATTTGACCCAGATGGAAACTGACTTTTCAGCAGGAACAGGTTTTAAAGGTCTTTCAGCTCATCCTCTTTATTTGACCCAGATGGAGACTGAAGCCTGGGAATCAGACGACCCTTTCACTGAAACGTCCGCGAGTGGCAGGGCCAGTCTCTTGACTTTCTTGTTTGTGTTCCTTCCTCTGCAGCTGTACTGTTTTCCATCACGAGCTATGATCTGTGCTTGGCTACCGTACATGTATTAAGAGGAACTTCTCGAGTAAAGGGGTAGTTTAAAGACATCTGTTGTTAGCAGGAGAGCATTTAGTATGTAGAAAGTTGAATGCTATTACAACCCTCTCCACCTCCACTCCATCTGGGCCTTTGCAAGTAGAATTGGTCTTTCCTGAAGTGTTCCTGTCATTTACAAAGTCAAGGCAATTGAATAACCTAAAATTAATATTCTAAGCTACAGAAAATTGCTCGAATATGAAAGCTCTATTGCAATATTCGTAAGTACAGGGAACCCTGGAGAAAAAGATTTCCAGGAAAACATGATTTGGGCCATTTTGCCTGAGTCGTTGTTCAGTGGCTCAGTCGTGTCTGACTCTTTGCGACCCCAGGGACAGCAGCTCACCAGGCCTCCCTGTCCTTCACGACCTCCTGGAGTTTGCTCAAATTCAGGTCCATCGAGTCGGTGATGCCATCCAACCATCTCATCCTCTGTCGTCCCCTTCTCCTGCCTTCAATCTTTCCCAGCATCAGGGTCTTTTCCAATGAGTCAGTTCTTCGCATCAGGTGGCCAAAGTATTGGAGTTTCAGTATCAGTCCTTCCAATGAATATTCAGGGTTTATTTCCTTTAGGATGGACTGGTTGGATCTCTTTGCTGTCCAAGGGACTCTCAAAAGTCTTCTCCAACACCACAGTTCAGAGGCACCAATTCTGCAGCACTCAGCCTTCTTTATGGTCCAACTCTCACATCCATACATGACCACTGGAAAAACTATAGCTTTGACTAGACAGACCTTTGCTGGCAAAGTGATATCTCTGCTTCTTAATATGCTGTTTAGGTTGGTCATAGCTTTTCTTCCAAGGAGCAAGCATCTTTTAATTTCATGGCTGCAGTCACCGTCTGCAGTGATTTTGGAGCCCAAGAAAATACTGTTTCCATTTTTTCCCCATTTTTTGCCATGAAGTGATGGGACCGGATGCCATGATCTTAGTTTTTTGAATGCTGAGTTTTAAGCCAGTTTTTTCACTCTCCTCTTTCACCTTCATCTTTAGTTCCTCTTTGCTTTCTGCCATAAGGTTGTATCATCTGCATATCTGAGGTTATTGATATTCCGCCCGGCAATCTCGATTCCAGCTTGAGCTTTACCCAGCCCAGCACTTTGCATGATGTACTCTGCATAGAAGTTAAATAAGCAGGGTGACAATATACAGTCTTGACATACTTCTTTCGCAATTTTGAACCGGTCTATTGTTCTATGTCTGGTTCTAACTGTGCTTCTTGACCTGCATACACATTTCTTAGGAGACAGGTAAGGTGGTCTGGTATTTCCATCTCTTTAAGAATTTTCCAGTTTGTTGTTAATTTTTGAGCCAAACTCCTGAACAAGATATCTGAAATAGTTTGTTCAAATGTTAACCTTTTAATCTAAGAAATGTACATACTGAGAATTTTATTCTAAATGTATTTCTCACTATGCTACTGAACCTCTATAAGAAGTACAGTAATACTTTTTAAAACAGCTAAGACTGAAATGTATCCTTTTTTGAGCATTTAAGAACAAAGAGATAATTCTTATTCTCAATTACTATTTGTTTTTCTCTATTAAGCATGAAAGCTTACTCTATAGTAGTTTTTTCTTTGTTTTGGCATGATATTTTCATTCATTTTTGTGATAATGTGAAAAGCTCAGTTTGCAAAATAAAACTCTGATGGTCCCTCTGGACATAAACATTTAGGTCATGTTTCTTGATACTATGAAATTATTTAAAAGTCATAAGCTCAGAGTTTTAGAAATCAAGGTCATTATATTTCAGGTTGAGTATTTAGATGGAAATAACTAGCCAACCCAGTCTATTTTTCCCCAGTTATTGAAAACTATGGTTGTTTTTTTTTTTTTTTTTACTACACTGAGCAAATTAGGGTGAGCAGACATGTTGGTACTCTGTAGAATGAATGGTCTCATTAGGCTTTTGCAGAATAAGAAAAGCATCATCTCAAGTACAATGAAAATTAATGAATAATTCTTCACATATTATAGATATTCAACTGAGAAGGAGGCCGATTTTGAATTATCTAAGATTTCTCCTGGGAAAGAAGAGATGAAATCACTATCTAAAAAGCATAACACAGGGGCAGTAACAGCTCATGAACTGAGACTAAAAAATTCAGTAAAAGTCTCCTCAGTCTATATGCCTAAACTTCCAAATCACACATGGAATCCAATACTTAGAGACTCTAACCAATTAATATGTAGAAAACCAATTGTTATTAGGATCCTCCCCATTCTCACTTCATTTAAAGAGAAAAAGACTTTTTAGCTCCTTACAAGTAGAATTCTAATCCTTCTTAAAGGGTTCTATCATTTTAAAAAGGGATAACACACATGGAAGCAGAGAGAAAACGACGCTGAAACACCCATGTTCACTCATTTCACCAAGAACGCCAAGTACTCTGAAAACAGCATGGCACAGAAAACCATCTGCTCAGCGTGTTTCACCTGAAAGAAGGGATGTTCTTTGATTTCATCTGCGTCGCGTGGACCGCAGCCCAGTCTCTTCTTGGGATCTTTCATCAGGAGACGCTGGATCAGGTCTCTGGCTACAGCACTCATTTCCTGGGGATACGGAGGCTCGCTCTTTAATATTCTCCTGTAGGCAGATAAAACAACCAGAGGGTGAAGTTATAGTGACCATATTCTTTGCAGAAACAATTATGGTGCAACACACTCTGAAATTTAACTATATGTGAAAAATGGAGATAAAAATATTTAAATTGAGATACTATGAAATAAAATTTCTGAAACTTAAAGAAGCAGAAACAAAAAGGACTGGATTATTTTCCAGTATGTCAATCCTAATGGGAAGTGTTAGTCACTCAGTCGTGTCCGACTCTTTGTGACCCCATGGACTGCAGCCCACCAGGCTCCTCTGTCCATGGAGTTCTTCAGGCAAGAAGACTGGAGTGGGTAGCCAATCTGTTCTCCAGGGGATCTTCCCAACCCAGGGACCGAATCTGGGTCTCCTGCACTGTAGGCAGATTCTTTACCATCTGAATTGGGTTAGATCTCCTATCTATGGACTAGACTCTATGATGAAAGCTTTCACCATGGAAGCAACTTTAATAAATTTCAGAGAAGAGAAAATCAGCACTCAGGTTTGCGAGGAGAAGCGAAACCCCAACCACCCCCGCCTCGCTTCCCCTGGCCCGCATGTCAGCGAACAGAAGGTGCCAGCAGGACGCGGAGGGCGGGAGCCCCAGACAGGGAGCAGAGCCAGCCGGACGAGGCTCGACTCTGAAAAGGGGCATCAGAGCCGGGGGTTCTTCACGGACCAGAGCGTCCTCCTCGTGACTGGCAACAACGGAACAGACCGGGGAGCCCTGGAAGGCGAGAGCCGCTCCAGGAAGGAGCGGGCTCTGTTGTTACCGACGGTACGGCCATGTAAAAAAATTAACATAGTCAGGTTTCTTGATGAAATATTTTAAATTCTTCTAAGGTCACGGAAGAAACCAATCCAATCCTAATGTACCTCTGTCCCTCTTAAGAGCTGGAGCAACAGTTAAATGAGAAAAATATAATGGAAGTGGTTGCTGGAAATTAGGAAGCTTAACATAGTACATGTGGAGATAAACAGTTTCTTAATTATTTGGGTTGGAAAAAGATCCCTGTTGTGCATCTGAAGAGTAACAATGTTTTGGAACAAAAAGAGAATAAAGAGACAGTTACAGTGCGATAGGAGCAGGAATTCTAGAGTCCGTCTGGATCAGGTTCAAGCACTGGCTGCGTGACCTTGGAATAGTTCATCAGCGTCCTCCTACCAGAGCTTCCACAACTGCTTTCCCAACAGCAGGACCTGCCTAAAACGGGCATCACTCTGACACGAGTGCGGACCTGGTGCGTGGTGCCTGGCACAGCCCCGGAACGGAGCAAGCGCCAGGCAGACGCGAGCTCCTCCCTGCCCCCTCCCTCCCCTAAGGAACCCCCGAGAAACAGACGGCCTGCAGCAAGCAGCAGTGAGCTCGGGGAGTGACGGGGAGACGGTCACGGGTGACGAGGCATCCCAGCAGCACTGTTCATTTCAAAGCTCATTCTGCATCTAACACTCCATCCTGGGAACCTAGAACACTGCTGAAAGAACAAGCAAGAAACGAACAAGCAGAACGCAGCAGAGGGATTCCCTGGGGGTCCAGTGGTTAAGGGTCCTCTCCCAACGCAGGGGTGCAGGCCTGATCTCTGGTCGGGGAAGCAAGATCCCATGTGCTGCGGAGCAACGACCCAGCCCGCTGGCCGCAACAAAGAGAGCCTGCAAGCTGCAACCGAGCCCCTTTCCCTCCCGATTCTTTCCTGCTCTCCCATGGCCCCCCGTCTGTCAGGGCTGCAGCATGAGAGAGGGTCCTCTCTAAGGACATACAGCGTGGGCACCCCGTCTCTCAGGGAAGACAAGCCTAGCCTGCCGTTTCTCCACCCTTCTCCTTTCTGCAGCCACAAGTTTCTCGTGTGAAAGGACGAGGCTCCAGATTCCCTGCTGCTGAGTGAACCAGGTGTAGCAGAAGCACCTTGGTGACTCCTTCTGAGGGTCCTGACTCTGCACCAGTACTTCCTGTACCAAAGTCACCCACGTTTACGGGAAGTCTGCTCCATACCAGGCGCTGGGGGAAGGAATGGTCAGTCTTGTTGACCGTGCTGGGTTCACAGGGAAAGAGGGCTGGCGAGAGGGGAGTGAGCCCTGAAGACAGGCACGGCCCCAGCGAGATGCCCAGTCTGGGAGGAGGAGCAGGAGACGCGTGCACACTTCAGGGCAGCCGTCTGGACACACAAACAGTACCGTGTACAACCGAGACGGGTGGGGAGGGGGTCCCCATGCAGGGAAGGGGAGGGCTAGATGTGGGTGAGAAGGGCATCAGATCAGGGAGAAATGGAGTAGAAATCTGCAGGAATTCCTGCTGAGCACAGAGCTGATGGGGGGACAGGCAGAACAAACAGCGATTGCTCCAAACCCTCCCTTTTCCCGAGTGAGGACAGCAGGTCCGGAAGCAGCAGGAGCAGACCCGCCCCACGAGGAGCGGGACAGGCGGCGGCCTCCCAGGAGACCATGGGAGGACCACTGCTGGAAGCGCAGTGGGACAGGCTCCCCAGCAAGGCGGGGACGCTGTGAGGTCCAGGAGAGGGTCAGAAATGGGTGCGGGGAGGGCAGGAGACGGCAGGCTCAACCCTCCTGTGGGAGGATGACCTCGGATTTACCTTCCTCTAACACAGTCTCCTTGGAACGCTCGGGTCAAGATGGACGTGAAGCATCCGGTGTGCGGTTACATCAGGTGTGAAGTTACCCCTGAGACGGGAACTGCGCCCCGGGTGAGGGCACGCGGTCCTGGGGCGTCTCAACTGGTTAATAACCCAGGACTGTTTTCCCTTGCTTCTAAATGAATCTTAGAGCCCTCTGGAAAATCAGAACTGGCTCTGAGTCAGCACAGCACCTCAAAACTCTTCACATGTCGTGTACTGCCATTTCATCCATGCGACAATCCTGTCAAAAGGTTACTATCCCTGTTTTTCAAATGAAGAAAGAATATACCTATGAATTAAAATTTCAATCAGATATTTTAGAATCTGGATAATATTAATATTTATTTGCAAGAATAAGTGATAACACAGCTAAGAAAATTTTGAAAAATAGTGCGAGAATTTGCCTAACTACATGTTAAAATGTATTATGAAACTGTGAAAGTGAAATGGTGGTAAAATAAATTAACAGTTATATCGAGTGAACAGAAGACACCATTTGAAAAACAGGCATATACAAAAAGTTACAGTTTTTTTTTTCTTACACTGTTTTTTAAAAATGACCAACCAACACAGGAAAGGCCAGCATGATTTAACACATGTCCCAGGGAACCAGCTCTTTGGGAAGGAGACGAACAAGGACCTCGCCTTGTACCCTAACCCAAATAAACTCCGAACGGAGTGAGGAATTACATGTAAACACCAAACGAAGTAACATTAAAATCTATAATAACATATAAATGAATATAAAAGTTGTTTTGATTCCTGTATGTTTAAAGTTTCTGAAAACCCCTATGGTAAAAGAAATCCACAACCAATTAGCTGAAGAATTAACAGAGTAAAGGGTGAGGACATCAAGATTAAAATCAAACCTGTGATGGAGGAAGAGGTGGGTAGATATGTCATAAGCAAGGATGGTAAAATATTCATGGTAGAATCATGGCCGTGAGTGTGTGGGTGTCCACCGTAGCAAATATTTGAAACTCCCCATAATAGAATATGGTGGAAGCAGTAAAACCATGAAGCTTACATATGTGTTTTGTGTGTTCACTAAGACATGACAACAGAGAACTCCCCCAGTTAAGTTTTCAGTGACCTTATGCTCAGCCCATCACCCCATCACCCACATCCGTAAGACTGCTCCTTTCCCCACACTCTTTAACTTTCCTCATGGAATTTACAGATTATCACGTTTATCTCTTAGTTATCTCTCCTCAATAACATGTAAGTTCAATGGGAGTAGGCACTGTCTTTTTTCTTTTTTAAAAAAGCAGTCTTGTTCACTGCTTTATTTCGTGGAGCCAAGAACACTGCTTTGGCCCACAGCAAGTCCTCCACAAATGTTTACTGCATCAATAGATGTCTAATTGTTCCCCATTTACTAAACCAGGATCTTTCTTTCTCAGTCTCAATCAATGTGCATGTGCATAGTCATGTCCGACTCTTTGCGACCCCGTGGACTGTAGCCCACCAGGCTCCTCTGTCCATGGGATTTCCCAGGCAAGAATACTGGAGTGGGTTGCCATTTCCTCTTCCAGGGGAATCTTCCCAAACCAGGATCAAACCTGATTCTTTACCACTTGAGCCATGCTTGCAGGTAACTTTTTCACTTTTTTGCAGAAGGCAAAAGATGGCTTGATTATATCTATTTGCTGTCTGTAAGTCCACAGTCTTCCCCACGTCATCCTTGACTCTCTCTTTCTGGTTCCCCAGTGGTCCCAAAATGACAGAATCACTTATGTGCCTACCTGAGTTAGAAAGACTTTCCGCTACACTTCACTTACTCTGAATTTTTGTTCAACATGAGCAGACAGTAAAGCATATGATGGAGTATCTACTCAATGGTATGATACATAGCCAGTACAAAATCATGTTTATGAAGAGCCTGTTGTTAGAGAATGCTTATAAACTTACACAAAGACTGCAAAATGGGAGTCATACTTCTAGTATGAGCACATTATTCAGGTGAAGAAGATGAACAGGAAATATTTTAGCAGTGTTCATCTGTGGGTATTCTTATCACTGTTTTCTCTTTATGCATGCTTTAAACTGCAGTCAACACTCCTTTTAAATTAGGAATAATAAAATTAACTTCATTTACAAGACCATGGGCTCACAGACAGCCGTCCACAGGCCGGCGAGGACTCCGCGGAGCCTTCGGGCCCTGGCTTGTCCCCTCGTCCATGCTCCAGGCCATCCTGCGGCTCCATCAGAAGGGCGTCCCTGGCGCTCCCAAACCCCAAGGCCCTGTACCCCCTGGATTCCTACAGCACTCATCTTAACCACTCGGCCATCAGTCAACACCCTCTCTCATGAACTGTCATCTAATTATTCCCTATCTTCCCCAATAACATGCAAGTTTTCTTAGGGCAAGAGCTTTGTTCTTCTATCTCTTTTCCTCTCAGGAGTTAAAAATCACTCACTGTACACTCCAGAGATGACTGAAATCAATCCCGCTGCTGTCTACAGGCCAGCCCTTCCAAATCCTTTACCTGAAATAAGCATCTGCCTTACCAGGAACGAACACAGCCTCGTGGAACCAAGTGTTACCCTGGAGAGAGCACAAAGCCACTTCTGGTCACTCCGCACTCAGCCCCAGTTCACCTCCCTGCAGCTCCTCATTTGTAGGACAGCACTTGCTGAGATATAACTTTCAGGGTTGTAAGGATTCAAAGACATGACGCGGGTGACTGGGCACAGAGGCTGGCATCGGGGCCCTCAGCCTGCTACTCCCCAGGAGCACACCTTCCCTGAGCCATGGAGCTGGCTGCCCGGGGGGAAGGTCCCACACCATCACTTCCTTCTGCCTATTCCAAAGTTCTTTCTTGACCCACCTACCCTGTATCTCCTGAGACTACGTCTGCTGGATAATTAAGAATAATGATGTGCAGGATTTCCCTGGTGATCTCAATGCAGGGGCCCGGGTTCCATCCCTGGTCAGGGAACCAGACTGCACATGCCACAACTAAGAGTCCACATGGCACAACTGAAAAGAAAAAAAGATCCCACCCGCTGCAACCACAGACCCTGTATTCCACGATAAAGACCAAAGACCCACGTACAGCAACCAAGACTCGGTGCAGCCAAATAAATAAATGAACAAGTATTAAAAACAAAAAAAGAATAACAAGATGAGATTCTTGGGCTGGTATCCTTGCCCAGGCTCCAACACTCACTGGAAGGACAAAAAATTTTTTATCTAAACCAGGGATCCTCAAACTTTTTTGTAAAAGGCACATGGTGGGAAGACTCCCAAGATCCCCAACGATCACGGTCCATGTATTCACAGCCCTCTGTGGGCTGGACCTAGTGACTTTGTTATAACCACAAATATACAGTAACGATGAGAAGATGCTGCATTCATAATCAGGTAACAGAACATTCCACCTTCCCACCCTCCCAGCAGACTCTCTCTGTTGCCTTCTCAGGCTGCATGCTTTGCTGACAAAGCTGCCATGCTGCAGGGGCCCCCACCACAAGGAACTGAGGCTCGCAGTCCTACAACCCAGAGGAACCGAATCCGGCAACCACCACCGGCACTTGGAAGCAGACCCTTTCCCGGGTGAGCCCTGAGATACTGAGAGCCCAGCCAACACTCTGACTGCAGGACTCAGCTAAGCTGTGCCCAGATCCCTGATCCACAGAAACCCTGAGGTTATAAACGTTTGCCGTCTTAAGCCCCTAAGTTTTGAGGTCATTTGTTACTGAGCAATGGATAATAGATAAGTAATAACAAGGCCAGACAGCACATTCTTCAGGCTCCGGAAGCTGCATGGCTTCTGGGGTAACTACTCAGTGCTGCTCCAGCAAAAAGCAGCCAGACAGGACACGTAAATGGACGCCCATGCCGTGTTCTAATAAAACTTTATTGATGGAGACCAAACTCAGACTTTACATCATTTTCACATGTCACAAAATATTGTTCACCTTTTCATTTTTCCTTAGTTCACAGGTCACACAAAAGCAGGGAGCTGAATGGATTTGACCTGCAGACTATAGTTTGCCAACCCCTGGCCTAAACAACACAGCTAGAGTCTATTTAAACCATGATTTTGATAACTCTTAGACCTGAATTTATATAACAATATGCTTATAACAGCACAATGAAACATGAATAAAACATACTTTACTGACAGATAATAAAATACCACATAAACATCTCGTGGCATATATTTTGTAAATGTCCAAGTCAGAGAAAGTGAGATAGAATCAACCCTGCTGGAGATGGCGGAAGAGCTGCCAGCAGAACCTCTCCGTCCTGACACCCAGGTGAGAGGCAAGCCTCATTATCCTGGTTTACGCAGCTCCAGGCAAGTGAGAGGCTCCTTCTTGGAGGGGAGGCAGAAAAGCTGCCAAGAGACTGGTGGCTGAGGGGATACCTGTGGGGCAACAACTCACACCCTGAAAGAGGAAGCTCTATACAGAGGCAGTGAAAGTTGGTGGGAAACATACACGTAAAAAAAGCACACGCTACATATGTGAAATAAGAATAAGAAACAGACTCACAGAAAAGCTAAGGAGCACTCATTCAGATCTGGATGCTGAAAACTTAATGTTTATTCAAAACAGCACCAAGGGAGGAAGAATCTAGAAGTGATTTCACATAAACAGTTAAGAGAACGACAAGACCTACCCTTAATGAAACTATTGTCCAGTGCCCAACGCCAGGTCTGGAAGAGACAACAGAATGACTTTGTTCTTTAGTGGACGGGGCCTAGGACTAGGGTTTACGTGCAGAGGTTAGAGGAAGCTAATTTCGACTTCTTTTTAAGGGGGGGGAAGTTCTACCTGTTAAAGTTCAAAAATGAAACTATCTTACACAACAGTGCCATCTGTTCACTGACGGCTCAAAGAGCCAGAGAAGAGACGGCCACCTGGGTGACTGGTGAAGGGGTTCTGACACCAAGGAGAAAGTTCTCATCTCATCCTAAATCCTTATAGTTTGAAATCTGATAACCAGAAAAACACATTTGTCCTGACTTCAGGCTACTTGTAGATAACAACAGGCAAACAGATAATTTGGATAATACATTATTTTGAAGCATCTCAAATAAAAACTAAAGGAAGTATGCAACGTTCGGGGAAGAGTGCAATAATTAAGAAATGGAGGAATTCAACAATCAGAAAAAGCACTGGCTAATTAGGACATCCCGGGACAAGATAATGATACATTTATCTGAATGGTGCATATTTTGTAAAGAACAGACTATTTATGAAAGATTTTACACCAGGAAAGACAATCAGAATGATTATCTTGGGAGGAAAAAGTAATGTAAGATGATTCAGCTATTGCACTGTTTGTAAATGTATCGTAATGAAACAAAACAAAACCCCCATGAATCACAGGTTAACATCAAGCTTTAAATAAAATTATTAATCAGACAAAGTGAATAATTAATGGATTAAAGGGAAGGAATCCTATTTAAATTCTTGAGAAATCTACTCTAGTTTTAAGATTTTAGATAATCTGATTCAGACCCTTTCTCTTGCTAAAATCAGAATGCCAATTAACTGATCTAACAGCAATAAAAACAATTTAAATTTGAACATAATCTGTTTCAGAATACTCCTGCTATCGAGACCAGCAACATACTGTCTCTCTAGAGGGAGAGCTGTGGTGGAAAGGAAAACTGTGAAAGAAGACTGATTGTGTATGTGGAATCAAAAAGAGGGAATCAGTCAGAGCAGCCACTATTGAATGTTGTCAGGTTAGGCGCACCCTTTCATTTGTCACCACGACAGGTATGACCTTGCATGGGACCCAAATTCTCAAGGCTGCGGTCCAGGTTTCCTATAGTTCGGAGGCATTTTCAAACTGTCCAAAAGCACATTTAAAATAAGCAAAGTCATGTTGAGAATTTTAATAATAGGCACGATTTAAATTTGATTTTAACAAGAAATATTTCTCATCACTTAGTTCTGATATTAAATAAGCCAGAACAGTGAGAAATCATTTACTTCTTAATCTATCCTGTAAAGGCACATTCTAAAAAATTTAGCAGTTTTGTTGAAGTAAAATTGAGGTACAATAAACTCAACATATAAAGTGGACAATTTAATAAATGCTGTATGTTTCTCTCTCTCTCTCTCACACACACACACACACACACAGCTGTGAACCCACGCGCACCGTCCAGAGTAGGGCCGTCCCCATCACCTCCGAGGTTCCTGTGTCCCTGTCACCGTTCCCGCCCGCCCCCCAGTCTAGCCCCTCTGTCAATTCCCACACTTGAGCCAGTTTACACCGCACAGCCTCTTGAATAGGGGGGGGGGGGATCCCCGTGAGGAAGGACCCTGAGAGCTGACTGTGCATCTTCCTCCCAGCCCTCCCCAGAGCGACCTCCAGCCTTCGAGCAGAGTAACCACCGCACCCAGGGAAAAGGGAACGTCGGACCTTCGGGGGCCTCTGGCCTCTGGTTCTGAATCGACACGAATTCCAGGAGACCCATCGGCCAGAGAGGGGCTTGAGGAGGCCCGGTTCTAGCGCAGGTTCGTCTCCACTGGGGATGCAGCCGTCCCTTACCCAGCCCTGGGATTCCCGCCCCAGGACCGGACGTGTAGTTGGGACAGACACTCGGCAGCTGGCGGGAGCCCGCACCCGGCGCCCCGACCTGAACAGTAAGTGCGGCTCTGGCGGGAAGGGCCAAGCGGAGGCCATGGGAACCGCCTCCGCCCGGGAAACCGCGAGTCAGAGAGTCAGAAAGCGGTGCGGGATCTCGGGGCGCCTCTGAGGCTCGCGCCACCAGCGAGGACGAGAAAGCGGCAGGAGTGCAGTTTCCCACCGCAGCGCCCTTGGGCTCGCCCGCCCGGCCGGAGCAGAAGACAGCAGATCATTATAGATTTAACCAGGCGGGGGCTCCAGGTGCAGCTGCTGGACCAGACGTGGTTTCAATGCTTGAGTAAATGAATACAAGCTCTGGTTTTTCTCCACCCTGTCCATCACTCCCACCATAAGGAGTTCCTCTCAGCCAGCAAAGCCAGCCATGTACCCTCACTGTCCTACCTCCAGGGTTATCCATTCTCCAGCCCTATGCACAATTCAGTTCACAAAGCTCTTGATCGCCTTTCTTCCACAGACAACCACACTGGCCCATTACCTTGGTGGCTTTAGGCTGACTGGACCTGGTGAGCAAGAAGTAGCGATGACTCAACTTACTGGTGAGACCCCGTGTGTCCCAGGGTGGGGACGGATCTGACTGAAATCCAGGGGCCTCTACCCTGGTGGGTTTCTAGCAGTACAGTGGTGCAGGGCACCTCGAGACATCTCTCCCAAGGTAAAGGGTATGTTGCTGCAGCTGGCCTCTCCCACCACCAAAATAGGAGGCACGATGCCCAGTGGGCCTTAGGACGTGGGAGGCGACATAGTCATCACTGAGTGTGTTACTCCGGCCAATTTACCAAGCGACTTGAAAAGCTGCTGTTGAGTGGAGTCCAGAACAGGAGACGGGCCCAGGCCACTGGGAAGCTGCTCTCTCACTTGGCTCCTCTGACTCAGCAGACCCAGGGGCGCTGGAAGTGGCAGACACTTCCAAGTGTTTGGAGCCTTTGGCAGCCCTGAGTGGTGAACTAGAGCACTCAGGATTTTGGAGCAAATCTCTGCCATCTTCTGAGGATAACTATTCCCCTTTTGAGAAAGAGCTCTTGGTCTGCTACTTGGCCTGAACATTTAACTTTGGGCCCCCAAGTTACACGCCACCCGAGATGCCCATTTATCTGGTCCATCAAACTGTGGAGTTGGGAGCGCACAGCAATACTCCACCATCGAATGGAAACAGCAAACACAAGACTGGGCTGAGTAGGCGCTGAAGATACCATATGCTACGTGAAGAAGTGGCCTAAATGCTCATGGTCCCCTCGCCTGCTACGCTGCCTTCTCTCCACCAGCCTGCATTTATGGATGGCCACACCGGGAGACCCTACCGTGGCTGAAAGAGGGACAGAAGACTCAGGCTTGGTTCACAACAGCTCTGCATGATGTGCAAAGGTGAGCGCAAACCCTCCTGGCGGGCAGAATGCTGAGCAGTGCACCTAGTCGTTCACTGCACTTGGAAGGACAAAAGGCCAGACATGTAATTTTATATTCATAAATGGGTTGTGGCCAACGGTTTGGCTGGTCAGGGACTTGGAAGGAGTATGAGTGGAAAGTGGGTGACAAGGAAATCTACTTGACAAAGGTATCTGGGGAAAAGCTTTGTTGACAGACCTGTCTGGGCAAAACTGTGAAGGTTCTTGTGTCCTGTGTGAGTGCTCACTGCAGGATGACCTGAGCAGAGCAGGGTTTTAACAGTCACATGGGAGGGCTGGTCTGTCAGCCTCTCTCCAGCGAACCCTGTCATCAGCCAGCGGGCTCGTGGGCAAGGTAGCCACGGAGGCAGGGCTGGAGCTGCGGTACAGACTCAGTGGCAGGATTTCCACTCACCAAGGCTCATATGGCTTCAGGACACTGTGTGGAGACCAACACAGAGTACCTTATGCGGCACCAACTCCCAGGGTGATCAGCCAGCTTCTGGGGCAGGTTGATTACACCGGATTGTTGTCATCGTAGAGGGGACAGATTTTCGCTGTAACTAGAGTAGACACTATGGATGTGGACTGCTTTTCCTACAAGCAATATTTCTGCCAAAACTGCAATTCGCAGGCTTAAAAAAATTCCCTACGCACTATCATGGTATCTGCACAGCAGTTTCTGATCAAGGAACTCGCTTCACAGCAAAAGAAGTACAGCAATAGACCACGCTCTTGGAATTCACTGGTCTTAACCATGTTCTCCACCCTTCTGAGGCAGCTGGCTTGATAATCATGGTGGAATGATCATTTGAAGATTCAGTTACCACACAAGCTAGGGTGGCAAGTTTCTCCAGAAGGCTAAAACCCTCAGAATCTACATCCAGTATATGGTGCTGTTTCTCTCATAGCCAGGATTCATGAGTCCAGAAATCAAGCAGTAGATATGGGAGTGGGACCACTTACTCTTACTCGTAGTGATTCACTAGCAAAATGTTTGCTTTCTATTCCCATAACTTTATGTTCTGCTGGCATAAAGGTCCTAGTTCCAGGGGAAGTAATGCTTCCTCCAAGAGATTTAACAGTGACTCCACTGACCTGGAAATTAAGACGGCCACTGAGCCACTTCCTCATGCCTCTGAAGCAACAGGCAGCAGGAGCTGTGATAGCAGGGGAGATGAACGGTCCTTACTACCATGGGACACTGGACTACTGTTCCACAAGGGAGGCAAGGAAGAGCATGCCTGGGATACAGGAGACGCATTAGGGTGTCTGTTACTACCACCACGCCCTGTGACGGTCACCTGAAAACAACAACTCAATGTAGGCAGGACTACTAACGGCCCAGACTCTGTGGGAATGAGGGCTGGGGTCACCCCACAATCTGAGGTACCTGCTGAAGGCAAAAGGAATACAAAGTGGGTGCTGGAAGAAGGCAGTTACAGATACCAGCTAAGACCCCAGGTTACACAGACTCTACAGACTGGTGACATAGACTCCGTTTCTACGTAACCAGTTACAGAAATGAGGACTTTACTGACAGGAGTATTTCTTCCCTGTTTTGTTATGAACATGTGTGTGTATAAATAGATGTTTGTTTTTTCCCTGCCTTATTCTTTATATATATGATAAGATGCACTGACTTCATACCATGGTATTTAAGTATTTTAAATTTATACTATAGTATTTAAGTTATGGGATTTCAAAGGGAAGAGCGCACATCACTATACCACTCAAGGACTTTACGACCTCTTCTGGGGAAGGGGTTAATAGGTTGGCGGTAGAGCCGTATTATGTTAGGTGGACTTACAATCTTGTTATTATCTTTATTTGGAGATCAAGTATAGTTTAAGGAGATGCAAGTGGCGGTCAAGGTGATGGGGATGGGCTTGTGATGGTTAACTTCAAGTGTCACTTGACTGGGTCACTGGTGGAAAGTAAACATTACTTCTGGGTGTGTCTGAGAAGGTATTTCTTGATGAGACTGGTATTTGAATCCCCTTCCCAATGTGGTGGCACCAGCCAATTCCATAGGCGCCTGAACAGAAAGAAAAGCAGAGAAGAGAGGGTCTGGCCCCTTCCAGCCTGCCTGCTCAACCTGGGACACCGGTCCTCTGCGATTCACACCACTGGCTCCTCTCGTTCTAAGGCCATCGGGCTTGGACTAGACTTGCTGCAGCTCCCACAGAGTTCCAGCTTTCAGAGGCAGGTTCTGGGCCTCTCAGCTGACATAACCGGAGTTAGCTGAGCTAACTCCTTATGATAAATCTCCTTTTATTTATGTCTATGTATATCTCATTGGTCCTCTTTCCCTGGAGAGCCCTAAAATGGTCAGTCACTTTATTTTTAGTCATTCCAGGGAGCATACAGAGCTATCTCACTGTGGTTGGATTTGCATTTCCCTAAAGACTAATGATGCTGGTCAGTTTTTTATGTGCTCATCTGCCACTCATATATCTTCTTTGGTGAACTGTTCAAATCTTTTGCCCTTTTAAAAAAAATGGAAGGTTTTTTTCCCTTGAGTTTTGAGAGCTCTTTACATAATATGCATACCAGTTCTTTATCAATAGACATAATTTGTAATTTTATCACAATCTGTGGTTTGTCTTTCCACCCTCTTGAAAGTTTCTTTTGAAGAACAGAAGGTCTTAATTTTGATAAAATCTAATTTATCCATGTTTGCTTTTACAGATTGCACATTTTGTGCCTTTGCCTAACCCCAGGCCACAAAGATTTTTCCTTCAGAAATTTTTGTAATTTGGGGATTTTTAGGCCTGTGATTCATTTAAAAGTTTTCTATAGCAAGAGGTATTTATCGGAGTTCATTTTTTCCCCCATACAATAGCCAAAGGTTCCAGCATCATTTGTTGAAAACCTATCTTTTCTTCACCAAACTGACAGTGAACTTTGTAAAAGAAAAAAAATCAGTTACCTAAACTCCTGTGGTTCTATTTCTGGACTCTCTATTCTACTTCATCAGTGATTTGTCTACTTGATACAAACACCACAGTGTCTTAGTTGCTGTAGCTTGTAAGTCTTCAAATCAAATGTGGTCTACTTTTTCAAAGGTGATTTGGCCCTTCTAGGTCCTATGCATTTAGACCCAAGTTGTCAATTTCAACTGGAAAAAAAAAAGCCAGCTGGGATTCTAATTGTGTTGAATCTGTTAGATCAATTTGGACAGAAATAACATCTTAATTAAGTAAATTGAGTAGTTTCCTCCTACATGTACTTATCAGCGCTTAACTAACCCTTGAAGGATTCCTTCCACAGAGCTCCGGGCTGCTCCTTCTGCAGCCGTCTCCCCTCCAGCACTCCTCTCTGCGGACTCCAGCCTCGCTGGCCTTGCTGAGTCGTCATTTCCGTCTCAGCTCCACGGCGCTTCCCACCCTGAACTGCATCCTCTGTTGAGGCCTAAGCCTGGCAGTCACAGGGGCTCACCTCATTTACTTCCCGTCAGTGTTCACTGGGCTTCACTGCTGGGATGTTCAAAGTCTTCAATACTGTTGTTTCATCTATTTTTGCCCATTTAAAAAACTGTTTCAGGAAGGGAAGTAACTCCAGTCCCTGTTAGTCCATCTTGGCAATAGGTGTAAGTCTCAATGTTTAATGTTTAATGTCAAATCTGCTCTCAAAGTTACAAAATTCAAGTAAAAACTGGACAAAAACATAACGAGTAATCACTATACAGCTTTATCATGCTTCGTTTATTTGTTCATTAACTCATTTCATTCCGAAAACGTTTACTGAATTCTGCGTGGTGAGCCCTGTGCCGGCCTTCAAGCGCACCATGGTGAGGACCAAAGCCAGACTCGCCCCGGCTCTCAGAGCTCACAATTCAGGGAGAGAGACACACTCGTCAAATAATACAAACAAAAATGCAGCGCTGCACTTGTGCTAACCGCTCTGAAGGAAAGGAGCAGAATAAGGCTATGATAACCTAGAAGAGGGTGATTTCATGGTATTTGTTTCTACTGGGCTTATATCCATGATCTGAAAAATAACTACTGTTTCTTTACGTTGAAGTCACAAAGAAATTACATCATGTGTACACTGGGGTAAAAGTACCCAGCAAATAAACGCTAGGTTAAAACAACATGGTAAATGCTTTGGAGCACACAAAGTTACAACACTATGAGAAGTAAGATCTGACTGGGCATGTAAAGTATAAAGAGATATAAAGGTTATAAAGCTAAATCCTATGGAAACATAATTGGAAATGTACTGCTTACCCCATTTTTGTCTGCTTCATTAAAAAATTATTTTTTCTATCAGCCAAATTGCAGAAATTTGATCAGGTCCTTTGAGAAAACAACACATTTATTTTATTTTGTCAGGTCTTACCTAGATATCTCAGCTTGGGAGTTCTTCTCGCCATCAACAGTGAACGGAGATGCTCCAGTTAGCAATTCATACATTAGAACACCTAAACTCCACCAGTCAACTGCCTATAAAACAACAGACATTTCATTTTCTAGAATATTAACTAATTATATCTTATAAAAAAAGAAAAATGAACAAAATAAAGCTATATAAAGTGATTCCGTTATATATATGTGTGTGTGTATATATATACACACATTCTTTTTAAGATTCTTTTCCATCACCGTCTGTCACAGGGTATTGAATGCAGTTTCCTCTGCTGTGCAGTAGGACCTTGTTGTTATCCAGTCTATATGTGACAGTTTGCATCTGCTAACCCCAAGCTCCCAATCTATCCTCTGTCTCCCTCAAAAATTTTCTTAAAAGTGAAATTTAAAAATTTTAAGTTAGCAAAATCTTTAGACTTATGATAATAGGGCAAAAAAGTATTAATCAGCATATTTGTTGATTATTCAGTTCCAATAAATATGAAATTTCTTCAAGTCAAAGAATGAAAATGAAAAATAACCCATCAAAAGGAGTTACTTTTTCATAATCACTTTAATCAATTCCTCTTAGGGGACCCATCACATAAATCTAACAGTCTTTAGTTTGTGGGAGGAATGGAAAGGCTGAAAATAATATAAGATGTGGTCTGCTTTAGAAAACAATTTATAAAACCAGTTAACTGAGAGCATAGCAAATTATATATTTAATTTACATATAGCAATTTATATTTACTAAATTTAAAGAATTTTGATATATTGAAAATTAGTTCTTTGACAATTAGGCAAATCAAGTTCAATAACTGCTGAATATATGAGCTGACACCAATGAGAAATTAACTGAAGCTAAAATTTTAAACTCTCTGCTTCAAATTCCAGGGCCAAGGTTTCAGAGAGATGATGTAAAGTTGGTGAACCCAGAGTTATTTTAAAGAAAATATGTAACAATAACATAGAAACCAAATCAGTAATTCAGTTCTCTTATTTAGACAAGCAGTTTTACTGTCATTTGAGTCAGGATCCATAGTACACTGGATATGAACCACACTCGTAAACTGATACAGATCTATCATCAGATTCCGAGCCATGGACTAAAGCCAATACCACACAAACTTAAAGAACCCCTACGGGCTCTTAAATACATGACTGGTCATTAGCAAGGTGACACTGATTCTCCACCCTTAAGATATTCCCACCGTATATGTGAGATTTTGAAAGGGGATGAGGAAGACGGGGAGGTGAGTAAAAAAAACAGAGTTCTTTATTTCAAGAATGTTATTAATAAAGTAAAAGTGTTAAGAAGGAACTGAATAAACCTAACAAATCTGAACCCTTTAATCCAGTGTTTTGTGCTGATTCGTCTCCAACTCTTTGTGACCCTTTGGACTGCAGCCCATCAGGCTCCTCTGTCCATGAGACTTTTCAGGCAAAATGCTGGAGTGGGTTGCCATTACAGGAAGAAAAAATATCTGACCTAGATTTTAAAACTACTTAGTTTTAAAATGCCTCATCCACAGTTTTCACTCTGCATATACAAAGGGAAGCGAGGAGGGTAAAAAAAAAAAAAGACTGAGCTTTTTCTTGGAGGGCTTAGGAAAACAAACCTAGACTATCCTGAATGCAGAGCTGCATGGACTGTCCGGGTGCTCATGACCCCTCCGCACTGCACTGAGGCTCAGCTGTGTCTTAAAAGGCCGGATCACATGCAACCAAAGTGATTTTTGTTTTAAGCAGGGTTACAACTGATGCTTTGCTCAAGACAAGACACTTAATGGAAATAAAAGAAAAATTATTATCTCAAGAATTAGTCGATTTTGTGGTTTCCCGTAACAAGAGTTTTACTCTCTAAAACAAAAAATTATCCTCAACAAAACTTGGAAAAAAGGGGAAATCTAGAATGTCTTAAACTTTTCATTATATTTTTCCTCCAAAATACTAGATATCATAATATGCTTGTGTATGCAAAGGAAAGGGGAAAAAAAAAAGGACCACCACCAGAAGAGCCTAAGTTACTAGGTAGGATTCTTTTTGTATGTGTGTGTATAGCAGAGTTTTACTGAAGTATAACAAGGACAGAGAAAGCCTCTGACACAGACATCAGAAGGGAGAGTGCCCCCAGCACCAGCCTTGTCAAGGTCTTATGTACTTGTTACCTTAAGACTATATTGTGGGCGTGGATCTGGTAAGAGCTTTCTATTGTCAGTCCTAATCTTGTCAGCTGAAGATGTCTGCTGTGGGGTGGGTCTGGTAAAGTATGCTAAGTGGGCTCTTATTACACATTTTGTGGAGACACATCAGGAAGCGTCAAAACAGAGCATACCTTGTCATGTCCCGAGTCTCCCCCTCTGACAATATCCGGTGCCATGTATTCAATGGTTCCACAAAAGGAATATGCTCTTCCAGCCTTAAAACAATCAAACAAACAAAAAGAGATTTAGTTTTAAGCTAGTATGAAAATTGACAAAAAAGAGTTAACACTACATGGCAATGTAAAACGTGCCACAGCAGCAAAGTAGTGGCAGAATCTACCTGACAGACTCTTCTCACCAGGACAAACCAGGGTATACACACCTATATACTAGGTTGGCTAGAAACCTCATTCAGGTTTTTGGATTACTCTTTACAGAAAAACCCAAACAAACGTTTTGGCCACCCCAACAGTATGGGGTCAATGGGTAAATCTTTTCAACCCTGAAACCCTACTATCACTCATTAATCCATCCACCCATGAAGCCATTCATTCACTCTTCTTTTCTGTACGTGTATATATTCCAATCACTGATTTTTTCCAACTGTTCTTGTAAGAGGACAAATAGCCCTAGAAGGGAACAGTATGGACGTAGCTATATGCTCAGACACTGTCGTGTCCAACTCTTTACGACCCCATGGACTACAGCCCGCCAGGCCCCTCTGTTCATGGGATTCTCCAGTCAAGGATACTGGAGTGGGTTGCCATTTCCTCCTCCAGGGGATCTTCCTGACCCAGGGATTGAACACATGTATCTTATGTCTCCTACGTTGGAATGCCGATTCTTTACCACTAACACCAAAACTTTTAGGGTGAATGACTTTATTTCCAGATCAGCAAGACTGGAAAAACACTGGGAACCTTAAGGCAAAAGGAAGATGAAATGCTAAGAAGGGAAAAAGGGAACCCGAAGATGAAAAAGAGTGTAAAGAAGTTTTCCGATCTTATGTTTAAGTCTGGCACTGCCAATGGTGGGTTTAGTGTTGATGAGCAGAAATGTCCTAAAAGAATACTGTCTCTTAAAGACAAATTGTTTCTCTTCTGCAGTATTTTTTAAAGGGCTAATTTATAATATATCAACTTGAGAATAAATTTTAAAAAATCAAGTAATTAAAAAAAATGACCAACTGCATCATATCTCAGTGTAATAAAGGAGAAAAATATATGAATTTATATGCAGAAATATTAAGTAGGGGAAAAATAATTCTTCTTTAATAATGTACATTCATATGGCTACATCTGAAATTTTAAAGGCACTTCAGTTCAGTTCAGTTCAGTCGCTCAGTCATGTCCGACTCTTTACCATCCCAGGTAAGGACTGCAGCAGTCCAGGCCTCCCTGTCCATCACCAACTCCCAGAGTTTACCCAAACTCATGTCAATTGAGTTGGTGATGCCATCCAATCATCTCATCCTCTGTCATCCCCTTCTCCTCCCACCTTCAATCTTTCCCAGCATCAGGATCTTTTCCAGGGAGTCAGTTCTTCGCATCAGGTGGCCAAAGTATTGGGAGTTTTAGCTTCAGCATCAGTCCTTCCAATGAATATTCAGGACTGATTTCCTTTAGGATGGACTGGTTGGATCTCCTTGCAGTCCAAGGGGCTCTCAAGAGTCTTCTCCAACACCTCAGTTCAAAAGCATCAATTCTTCAGCACTCAGCTTTCTTTATGGTCCAACTCTCACATCCATATATGACTACTGGAAAAACCATAGCTTTCACTAGACAGACCTTTGTTGGGAAAGTAATGTCTCTGCTTTTTAATATGCTGTCTAGGTTGGTGATAACTTTCCTTCCAAGGAGCAAGCGTCTTTTAATTTCATGGCTGCAATCACCATCTGCAGTGATTTTGGAGCCCAGAAAAATAAAGTCTGTCACTGTTTCCAGTGTTTCCCCATCTATTTGCCATGAAGTGATGGGGCCGGATGCCATGATCTTAGTTTTGTGAATGTTGAGTTTTAAGCCAACTTTTGCACTCTCCTCTTTCACTTTCATCAAGAAGCTCTTTAGTTCTTCGCTTTTTGCCATAAAGGTGATGTCATCTGCATACCTGAGGTTATTGATATTTCTCCCGGCAATTTTGATTCCAGCTTGTGCTTCATCCAGCCCAGCGTTTCTCATGATGTACTCTGCATGTAAGTTAAATAAGCAGGGTGACAGTATACAGCCTTGATGTACTCCTTCCCTGATTTGGAACCAGTCTGTTGTTCCTCGTCCAGTTCTAACTGTTGCTTCCTGGGTTGCACTTGGGTGTCATTAAAATACATTACAAAACTATTTTAGAGCAAGTTTTTCAATTTACACTCTATTTTTCTACCACCAAAAATTCTTCTTACTTACCAATTTTAAATGTAAAGAACACTATCCTAGTAATGTTATAGAAGTGGCTCTTGTTGTTTAGTTGCTTAGTCATGTCCAACTCTTTGCAAGCCCATGGACTGTAGCCCATCAGGCTTCTCTAACCATGGGATTTCCCAGACAAGAATACTGAAGTGGGTTGCCATTTCCTTCTCCAGGAGATTTTCCTGACCCAGGGATTGAAACTGCATCTCTTGCATTGCAGGCAGACTGTTTACTACTGAGCCATCTGGGAAGCTCCATTATAGAAGGGATAGAAATTCCCAATTTTATTGGCTGAACATTAAGAATCAGTCCTTACAATGAATATTCAGGACTGATTTTCTTTAGGATGGACTGATTGTATCTCCTTGCTGTCCAAGGGACTCTCAAGAGTCTTCTCCAACACCACAGTTCAAAAGTATCCATTCTTTGGTGCTCAGCTTTCTTTTTAGTCCAACTCTCACATCTGTACATGACTACTGGAAAAACCATAGCTTTAACTATATGGACCTTTGTCAGCAAAGTGACATCTTTACTTTTTAATATGCTGTCTAGATTTGTCATAGCTTTCGTTCCAAGAAGCAAGCATCTTCTAAGTTCATGACTGCAATCACTATCTGCAGTGATGTGGGAGCCCAAGAAGCAAAAATCTGTCACTACTTCCACTTTTTCCCCTTCTGTTTGCCATGAAGTAATGGGACCAGATGCTATGATCTTAGTTTTTTGAATGTTGAGTTTTAAGTCGGCCTTTTCACGCTCCTCTTTCACCCTCATCAAGAAGCTCTTTAGTTCCTTTTTGCTTCCAGCCATTAGAGTGGTATCATTCATATATCTGAGGTTGTTGATATTAATATAATATATATAAATGTATATTTATACAATAATATATTATTAAATAGGTAATATATTATTATGCAATAGCCCTTTCTGGAATATTAAGCAAAAATCATTATATAGCTGACAAAAATAAACAAGTAAAAATTCCTAAGTCACAGTATTTATCATTTAATCTCATCTCTCATTTTGCAAATTCCAGTAAATTGTTTAATTAATTATTTTTTGAATTGAAGTTAGCTGATTCACAGTGTCTCAGGCGTACGGCAAAGTGATTCATACATACATGGCTTCTCTGATGGCTCCCTGGCAAAGAATCCGCCTGCCAATGCAGGCACTGTGGGTTCAGTCCTTGGGTTGGGAAGATCCCCTGGACAAGGAAATGGCAACCCATTCCAGTATTCTTGCCTGGGAAATCCCATGGACAGAGGAGCCTGTGAGCTACAGTCCATGGGGTCGCAATAGCTGGACACAGCTTAGTGACTAGATAACAAAAGCGATCATGTTACAAACCATTCTGGAACTATGTATATCTTAAGTATGCGACAATGTTTACATTTTACAACTTGAAAGTCATAAAAATCTGCACTCGTCTACAAAATTCTAGATATTCATCAGTTTCACATAAAATGAGTGTGAAACCTGGACCTTATGATCACTGTGGGAAAGATCTGATAGTCGCCACCACTTCCCATGTCTGTTTTTTTCTTCTTTAGCTGGCAGTGAGAACTATGCCATAATGCAGCTCAGCTCCCCACTGTCCTGACGTACAGGAACCTCAGAACCACACTAAACCCCCAAAGGTATTCCTTCTACCTTCTTCATTAGACTTCTGAGCTCTCTTTAAATTCACTTTAGCTATTTTTGAAGTTGGGGGAGGATGTAGGTAGTGTCTACACTAATAAATAATTAAGAGATAATTACTTATTTTATAAAAATTCTCAGAGAAAAATTAAGCTTAAGTGATGAGAACTTCCAGTCCCTGAGGAATAACAGTAAACAAAGATAAAACATTTCTTAAGTCTCTCCATTACTTTGAAACATTGCCGTTTCAGCCCTTGCAATTCTGTATCTGCTTTCTCTTTCTCTGTTCCAAATGGAAGCCTTACTCCCTCCAGATTCAAACTTCTCATATGTCAGTCTCAATTTCCTAAGACTTTATCTTTCATTGTAAAAAAACAAAAATAAAAAGCCCCAATTTTAAGTTTAGAATTTGTGTTTATCTGCCTAGGAAGATGCTTATTATCCAGAGTGTATGCTGCATGCCTTTCAAATAACTGTTCCCAGAAATTAAACTGATGAAGTATGACAGGAGAAGGTCTCTGGTAGGGGCAAAAAAGATTTCAAGGTAATATGTTGTGAACTATTTTACAAAAAGGCTAGGATAGTATAGCTAAACTGTATTAAGATTATTTGTCTATTTAAAAATTAACATTTTTCTCACAAAGACAGGCAATCAGCCTATCTAGCATTTAAGTTCATAGTATTTTATAAGCAACAATAGTTATGAAAGCTACTGTAGGGTTAAGATTGTGAAGGAGAATTTAACTGATGTGCAAATAGTAAGCAGTGTGTGCACCACCCTGGCACATAACACAGACCGTTGTTGGGTTCAAGTAACAGCTGATCAAGGAGGCTTCATTATGCTGTAGAGAAGGGTCAGATGACACTGGCAAAGGACTGGTTTCCTTCTAAGGAAGAATCCAATAGGAACTCAACTGCCAGGTTCTCAGGTATTTCTCAGTAAACACTAGATGAAATCCTGCCTAGTCTTTATTTGCCAATGTTTCATCTTGACCTTATCTGCTTGTAATAGATAAATTTGTGAGTTAAATATACAGTTACCAGAATAAATCTCATTCCCCATCCTCTGTTTCTTTCCATCTGAATTTCAATACATCTCTTCACAACGAGTATCTAGAAATGTTGCACTTCTAAGAAGAAACATGGCATTGCTAATCGTCCAAGTCTCGGCTCACAAGACAGACAGGGCAAGCCCCGGTGCCAGCCACGGAGAGGGTGCTGAGAAGCAAGGGTCGCGCAGGAGGCGGCAGCAGCAGCCCAGGGAGGCGGGGGAGCGGTGTCAGACCTCCACAAGCAGAAGCCTGAATTTCAGGACTTCAGAACAGAAGAGGAGGCCCTCGGCTCAGATAAGCTGGACTGGAATTACCACTCCTATGTAAACCTTGGAGTCTAAGAAAGCTGAATCCTCAGTGAAGGCAAAGTCTAGAAAAAATAAATTCATCCAGCAGCACAGGTTTGTTTCTGTCTGAGCCCTAGGTTTAAAAACAAAGAAGTGTTCTTCTGCTGAAATCCTGAGGCATGTGTTTCTTATAGATTTGGGGCCCAAATTTATTCTTTCCCCCTACAACGGGATATAGATTCAAGGGATTAGATGTGACAGAGTGCCTGAAGAACTATGGATGGAGGTTCGTGACACTGTACAGGAGGCAGGAATCAAGACCATCCCCAAGAAAAAGAAATGCAAAAAGGCAAAGTGGTTGCCTGAGCAGGCCTTGCAAATAGCTGTGAAAAGAAGAGAGGAGAAAAACAAAGACACATCCATTTGAATGCAGAGTTCCAAACAACAGCAAGGAAAGACAAGAAAGCCTTCCTCTGTGACCAGTGCAAAGAAATAGAGGGAAACAATAGAATGGGGAAGACTAGAGATCTCTTCAAGACAATCAGAGATACCAGGGAACATTTCATGCAAAAACGGGCTCAATAAAGGACAGAAACAGTATGGACTTAACAGAAGCAGAAGATACTAAGAAGAGGTGGCAAGAATACACAGAAGAACTATACAAAAAAGATCCCACAATGGTGTGATCACTCACCTAGAGCCAGACATTCTGAAATGTGAAGTCAAGTGAGCCTTAGGAAGCATCATTATCAACAAAGCTAATGGAGGTGATGGAATTCCAGTTGAGCTATTTCAAATCCTAAAAGATGATGCTGTGAAAGTGCTGCACTCAATATGCCAGCAAATTTGGAAAACTCAGCAGTGGCCACAGGACTGGAAAAGGTCCGTTTTCATTCCAATCCCAGAGAAAGGCAATCCCAAACAATGTTCAAACTACTGCAAAATTGCACTCATTCACACGCTAGCAAAGTAATGCTCAAAATTCCCCAAGCCAGGTTTCAATAGTACGTGAACCGAGAACTTCCAGATCTTCAAGCTGGATTTAGAAATACAAAAGAACCAGAGATCAAATTGCCAACATCTGTTGGATCACTGAAAAAGCAAGAGAGTTCCAAAAAAACATCTACTTCTGCTTAATTGATTATGCCAAAGCCTTTGACTGTGTGGATCACAACAAACTGTGGAAAATTCTTAAAGAGACGGGAATACCAGACCACCTGACCTGCCTCCTGTATGCAGGTCAGGAAGCAACAATTAGAATTGGACATGCACCAACAGACTGGTTCCAAATAGGAAAAGGAGTACGTCAAGGCTGTATATTGTCACCCTGCTTATTTAACTTATATGCAGAGTACATCATGAGAAACGCTGGGCTGGAGGAAGCAAAAGCTGTAATCAAGATTGCCAGGAGAAATATCAATAACCTCCGATATACAGATGACACCACCCTTACGGCAGAAAGTGAAGAAGAGCTAAAGAGCCTCTTGATGAAAGTGAAAGAGGAGAGTGAAAAAGTTAGCTTAAAAACTCAGCATTTTGAAAACTAAGATAATGACATCTGGTCCCATCACTCTATGGGCAAATAGATGGGGAAACAGTGGAAACTGTGAGACTTTATTTATTTGGGCTCCAAAATCACTGCAGATGGTGATTGCAGCCATGAAATTAAAAGACCCTTGCTCCTTGAAAGAAAAGTTACGACCAACCTAGACAGCATATTAAAAAGCAGAGACATTACTTTCCCAACAAAGGTCCATCTAGTCAAAGCTATGGTTTTCCACTAGTCATATATGGATGTGAGAGTTGGACCATAAAGAAAGCTGAGTGCCGGAGAATTGATGCTTTTGAACTGAGGTGTTGGAGAAGACTCTTGACAGTCCCTTGGACTGCAAGGAGATCCAACCAGTCCATCCTAAAGGAAATCAGTCCTGAATATTCATTGAAAGGACTGATACTGAAGCTGAAACTCCAATACTTTGGCCACCTGATGTGGAGAGCTGACTCATTAGAAAAGACCCTGATGCTGGGAAAGATTGAAGGTGGGAGGAGAAGGGGACAACAGAGGATGAGATGGTTGGATGACAACACCAACTCAATGGACATGAGTTTGGGTAAACTCTGGGAGTTGGTGATGGACAGGGAGGCCTGGTGTGCTGCACTCCATGGGGTGGCAAAGAGTTGGACACGACTGAGCAACTGAACTGAACTAAGAATGGAAAAGTGAGGAAATCTGGTCCTGTGTGGTGATGCTCTGGATCACACGACAGAACCAGAGGAATCCCCACAATTTACCTGGCTCAGGAGTCACACATATAAAGCCCTGGAACATCTCAAAATTAGTGAATTACTATTTGTGTAAACAAAACAGAAGGATTACTTGAACCACTAGAATAATAATCTAGAAAACACCAGTAATGTTGTAAAAGATGAAAGACATAGGAAAGGAAAATATTCATTAAAAAAATACAGTAGCATAGAAAAAACTAGAAACATATGAAAAACTAATACTGTAGAACTGCATAACTGAAAAAAAGAACAAAAATAGATTAAACAGAGTAGACAAAATGAAAGAGAATCTGTAAAGTACACACATATTTGAGAAAATTATCCTGAATGTTGCAAGAGTCTCAAGCAGACTAAATAAAAATATATACATGGGTGGCAAATTTCTATTTCTTGAGTGGTGGTTATAAGAGGGTTTGCCTTATAATAATAATTCACTAAGCTATACTTTTGGTTTTTTTGGTATGTATTTTATTTTACAATAAAAAGATACCAAAAACAAAAACCTAGTCTATTCTTAGGTATGTTTATATCCAGCTAAATTATCACTCAATATGCAGGGCAAAATAAAGGCATTTTAAGACAAAGACAGAGTTCACTATTTAGTCATGCTTGTTAGAAAGACCTTTAAGGATGGGCTTCAGAAATAAACTGAACTCACAAGAAAATAGTAAAACGTGAAAAGCAACAGTGAGCAGAAACAATGCGTAACAATGTGAGAAAATCTCAACAAGTTCTGAATTTATAAAATGAAACTAACTATTATACAATAGTAATCATTAACCTAGGGAAATAATTAGCACAGGAAAATGTAACACAGGAGAGACTAAAGTGGTGACAACGTGTAAAATGACGTGGGTAACTGAAGCTGCAACATTCTAATGTTCTTGCAGTGGCTGTGACCATCACAGACACCGTGGCTCGTTTCAGACTCTGTGAAGTCGGCACACAAGCGCTCTGCTTTCCCGTGTCTCAGAGGCACTGGGCTTCTTACAGACTGAAGCCTGTGGTACCCTGGGCCGAGCCAGGCCACTGGCCTCGTGTTTCCAACAGCAACTGGCTCACTTCTCGTCTCTGCGTCACAGTTTGGTAATTCTTGCGATACTTCCAACTTTTTCATTATTGTTACGTTTCTTATGCTAATCTGTGATCAGCGATCTTTGATGTTACTATTGCAATTGTTTTGGGGTGCCAAGAACTGGGCCCATATAAAACAGCAAACTTAATCGATAAATGTTATATGTGATCTGACACCAGCTGGCTGTTCCCCCATTGCTCACCTTTATCTCAGATGCCTCATTCCCTGAGACATAACAATAATGAAATTAGGCCAGTTAGTAATTGTGCAGTGCCCTCTAAGGGTTCAAGTGAAAGAGAAAGTCATGAGGTTCTCACTTTAAATCAAAAGCTAGAAATAATTAAGCTCAGCGAGGAAGGCATGTCAAAAGCCAAAAAGGTCAAAAGACAGGCCTCTTGCATGAAATAGTTAGCCAAGTTGTGAATGCAAAGGAGAAGTTCTTGAAGGAAATTAAGAGTGCTGCTCCAGGGAACACACAAATGATAAGAAAATGAGATAGTTTTATTGATGATACAGAGGAAGGTTCAGAGGTCGGGACAGACCAGACCAGTTACACAGAACACTCTCTCAAGCCAAAGTCTAATCCAGAGCCAAGCCCTAGCTCTCCTCAATTCTACGACGCCCTGAGAGAGGCGAGGAAGCTGCAGGAGAAAAGTGGGGCTAGCGAAGGCTGGCTCAGGGGGTTTAAGGAAAGAAGCTGTAACAGCAAGTGCTGATGCAAAAGTTGCAGCAGGTTATCCAGAAGATCTAGCTAAGATAATTAATGAAGGTGTCTACAAAAACAACAGCTTTTCAATATAGACAAAACAGTCTTCTGTTGGGAAGAAGATGTGACTAAACTGCTGCAATTTTATAGTATTTTAACAGATGGTGAGTTGTTACTTACAGACAAGCAAAGAAAGTTGTTTCTTGAAAGCTACTCCTGGTGAAGATATGTGAATATTGTTGAAATAACAATAAAGGATTTAGAATGTTACATAAACAGTTTATAAAGCAGCAGCAGGATTTGAGAGGTATTCAGTTTTGAAAGTAGTTTTATTCTGGGTAAAATGCTACTAAACAGCATTGCATACTACAAAGAAATCACCTGTGAAAGGGTCGGTCAACTGACAGGACCAACCTCACTGCTGTCTTGTTAAGGAATTCAGTGAGCCCAGCCCCAGCAACCACCACGCCGATCAGCGAACAGCATCAACACCGAGGCAACATCCTCTGCTAGCTACGAGAACTATTCACTGGAGGCGTAGGCAGTGGTTGGCGTTTTCAACAATAAAGTATTTTTAAGTAAAGATAGGTACTTTTTTTAGACATAATGGCATTTATAGCACCCTTACTAGACTGCAGTTTAATGTAGACACAACCTTCATGTGCACTAGGAAACCAAAACGTTCATGTGGTTGACTTTGTTGTGGTAGTCCGGAATGAACCCAAGATATCTCCAAGGCACTCCTGTGTAAGTTAAAATTTCTGGGCAATAACCACTCAAAGAATAGATATAAAATATATATAACTCTTAGACCACTGGAAAAATGAAATAAATAAATCTAAATCATTTAAATAGAAGACAGGAAAGAAGGGGGAAAAGTAAAGAGAAGTTATGACAGAAATACACAGCAAGAAGAGAGAAGCAAAACTGTATCAGCGCTCATAATATGCAGATTTAAGTCACCATTTAACAGACAGAAACTTTGGATCAAAACCAAAATTCAGTTACATATTATTTAAAAAAGACACACTTGAAACATAATGACAAAATATTGAAAGTAAAGAGATGGAAAAAGATATACTGGACCAGCACTAACCAATAGAAACCTGGAGTATCCTTATCGATAGCAGCAAAATTAACTTCAAGGCTAAAAAAATTATTAAAATTAGGCAGAGTCACTACAAAATAATGGGCTTCCCTGGTGGCACTAGGGGTAAAGAACATGCCTATCAATGCAGGAGACAAAAGAGATATGGGTTTGATGCCTGGGTCAGGAAGCTTCCCTGGAGAAGGGAATGGCAACCCACTCCAGGATTCCTGCCTGGAGAATCCCATGGACAGAGGAGCCTGGCGGGGTACAGTCCATGGGGTCACAAAGAGTCGGACACAACTGAAGTGACTTAGCACACATGCACGTACTACATAATAATAAAAGGAATATTTCACTAGGAAATAACACTAGTCCAAGACTAATATACTCTACTCAAAAATTTTTGAAGTGACTTAAATTACATAAAATGAAAATGGTGAGAGTTCCAAGAAGAAATGGACAAATTTGCAATCATGGTGGGCACTTTAACCTATCTCTTTTATAGGTGACTGATCAAGCCAGAAAATAACTGGTGAAGCTATGGAAAATAAGCATGATGTTCATAGAAATAGGTAAAATCTGACATCTAACACTTAAGAGAATGACTACGTAGTCTTTACAGGTATATGAGGTAAATTTACAGAAATTAACCAAATGATAGGTCACAAAACAAATCTCAAAAACCACAGAAATAAAGCCATGTATGTTTTCTTGTCCTAACAGGAAGCAATAAAACTAAAACTCATTTACAAAAAGAAAACTCAAAAATCCTATACACATGAAAACTTAAGAATCCATTTCTAAATAATTCATGGCCCAAGGAAAAAACCACAATGAATAGTAAAAACGCTATCTGTTGTAACTTACAAGATACAACTAAAGCTGTTCTCCAAAATTCAGTTTTACTTCCCTAAAATGGGGAAGGAAATAGCCACCCAAGTCCAAGAAACCCAGAGAGTCCCAAACAGGATAAACCCAAGGTGAAACACCCCAAGACACATTAATCAAATTAACAAATATCAAACACAAAGAACAAATATTAAAAGCAGCAAGGGAAAAACAACAAATAACACACAAGGGAATTCCCATAAGGATAACAGCTGATCTGTTAACAGAAACTCTTCAGGCCAGAAGGGGATGGCAGGACATACTTAAAAGTGATGAAGGAGAAAAACCTACAGCCCAGATTACTGTACCCAGCAAGGATCTCATTCAGATAGGAAGGAGAAATCAAAAGCTTTACAGACAAGCAAAAGCTGAGAGAATTCAGCACCACCAAACCAGCTCTCCAACAAATGCTAAAGGATCTTCTCTACACCAGAAACACAGAAAAGGTTTATAAACTCAAACCCAAAACAACAAAGTAAATGGCAACAGGATCATACTTATCAGTAATTACCTTAAACATAAATGGGTTGAATGCCCCAACCAACAGACAAAAACTGGCTGAATGGATACAAAAAAAAGACCCCTATATATGCTGTCTACAAGAGACCCACCTCAAAACAAGGGACACATAGAGACTGAAAGTGAAGGGCTGGAAAAAGATATTTCACACAAATGGAGACCAAAAGAAAGCAGGAGTAGCAATACTCTTACCAGATAAAATAGACTTTAAAACAAAGGCTGTGAAAAGAGACAAAGATGGACACTACATAATGATCAAAGGATCAATCCAAGAGGAAAATATTACAATTATAAATATATATGCACCCAACACAGGAGAACCGCAATATGTAAGACAAATGCTAAGAAGTATGAAAGGGGAAATTAACAGTAACACAGTAATAGTGGGAGACTTTAATACCCCACTCACACCTATGGATAGATCAACTAAACAGAAAATTAGCAAGGAAACACAAACTTTAAATGATACAATGGACCAGTCAGATGTAATTGATATCTATAAGACATTTCACCCTAAAACAATGAAATTCACCTTTTTTTCAAGTGCGCATGGAACCTTCTCCAGGATAGATCACATCCTGGGCCATAAATCTAGCCTTGGTAAACTCAAAAAAAATGAAATAATTCCAAGCATCTTTTCTGATCACAAGATTATGATAGGTAAGATTAGATGTCAACTACAGGAAAAAACTATTAAAAATATAAACATATGAAGGCTAAACAGCACGCTTCTGAATAACCAACCAATAACAGAAGAAATCAAACAAGAAATCAAAATTTGCCTAGAAATGAATGAAAATGAAAACATAACAACCCAAAACCAATGGGATTCAGTAAAAGCAGTGCTAAGGGGAAGATTCATATCAATCCAAGCTTACCTCAAGAAACGAGAAAAGTCAAATAAATAACCTAACTCTACACCTAAAGCAACTAGAAAAGGAAAAAATGAAGAACCCCAGTGTTAGTAGAAGGAAAGAAATCATAAAAATTAGGGCACAAATAAATGAAAAAGAAACAAAGGAGACCATAGCAAAAATCAACAAAGCTAAAAGCTGGTTCGTTGAGAAGATAAATAAAATTGACAAACCATTAGCCAGACTCATCAAGAAAAAAAGGGACAAGAATCAAATCAACAAAATTAAAAATGAAAATGGAGAAATCACAACAGACAACATAGAAATACAAAGGATCATAAGAGACTATTATCAGCAACTATATGCCAATAAAATGGACAACTTGGAAGAAAAATGGACAAATTCTTAGAAAAGTATAACTTTCCAAAACTGAACCAGGAAGAAACAGAAAATATTAACAGATCCATAACAAGCACAGAAATTGAAACTGTAATCAGAAATCTTCCAACAAACAAAAGCCCAGGACCAGACAGTGTCACAGATGAATTCTCCCCAAAATTTAAAGAGCTAACAGCTATCCTACTCAAATTCTTCCAGAAAATTGCAGAGGAAGGTAAACTGCCAAACTCATTCTATGAGGCCATCATCATCCTAATACCAAAACCAGACAAAGATGCCACAAAAAAAGAAAACGACAGGCCAATATCACTGATGAAGACAGATGCAAAAATCCTTAACAAAGTTCTAGCAAACAGAATCCAACAACGTATTAAAAAGATCACACATCATGACCAAGTGGGCTTTATCCCAGGAATCCAAGGATTCTTTAATATCCGCAAATCAATCAATGTGATACACCACATTAACAAATTGAAAGATAAAAATCATATGGTTATCTCAATAGATGCAAAGAAGCCTTTGACAAAAATTCAACATCCGTTTATGATTCCTCCAGAAAGCAGGAATAGAAGGAATATATGTCAACATAATAAGTTATATATGATAAACCCACAGCAAACATTATCCTCAATGGTGAAAAGTTGAAAGCATTTCCCTTAAAGTCAGGAACAAGACAAGGGTGCCCACTCTCATCACTACTATTCAACATAGTTTTGGAAGTTTTAGCCACAGCAATCGGAGAAGAAAAAGAAAGAAAATGAATCCAGATCGGAAAAGAAGAAGTAAAACTCTCACTGTTTGCAGATGACATGATCCTCTGCACAGAAAACCCTAAAGACTCCACCAGAAAATTACTAATCAATGAATACAGTAAAGTTGCAGGACATAAAATTAACACACAGAAATTCCTTGCATTCTTATACACTAACAATGAGAAAACAGAAAGAGAAATTAAGGAAACAATTCCATTTACATTGCAACGAAAAGAAGAAAATACTTAGGAATATATCTACCTAAAGAAACAAAAGACCTATATATAGAAAACTATAAAACACTGATGAAGGAAATCAAAGATGACACAAATAGATGGAGAAATATACCGTGTTCATAGACTGGAAGAGTCAATATAGTGAAAATTAGTATACTACCCAAAGCAATCTATAGATTCAATGCAATCCCTATCAAGCTACCAATGAATTCTTCAGAGAACTAGAACAAATAATTTCATAATTTGTATGGAAATACAAAAAACCTCAAATAGCCAAAGCAATCTTGAGAAAGAAGAATGGAACTGGAGGAATCAACCTGCCTGACTTCAGTCTCTACTACAAAGCCACAGTCATCAAGACAGTATGGTACTGGCACAAAGACAGAAATATAGATCAATGGAACAGAATAGAAAGCCCAGAGATGAATCCACACACCTATGGACACCTTATCTTCAACAAAGGAGGCAAGAACATACAATGAAGAAAAGACAATCTCTTTAACAATGGTGCTGGGAAAACTGGTCAACCACCTGTAAAAGAATGAAACTAGAACACTTTCTAACACCATACACAAAAATAAACTCAAAATGGATTAAAGATCTAAACTTAAGACCAGAAACTATAAAACTCCTAGAGGAAAATATAGGCAAAACACTGACATAAATCACAGCAGGATCCTCTATGACCCACCTCCCAGAGTAATGGAAATAAAACCAAAAGAAAAGACACCTTCAGAATGGAAGAAAATAACAGCAAATGAAGCAACTGACAAAGAATTAATCTCAAAAATATACAAGCAACTCCTGCAGCTCAATTCCAGAAAAATAAATGACCCAATCAAAAAATGGGCCAAAGAACTAAACAGACATTTCTCCAAAGAAGACATACAGATGGCTAACAAACACATGAAAAGATGCTCAACATCACTCATTATCAGAGAAATGCAAATCAAAACCACAGTGAGGTACCATTACACGCCAGTCAGGATGGCTGCTATCCAAAAGTCTACAAGCAATAAATGCTGGAGAGGGTGTGGAGAAAAAGGAACCCTCTTACACTGTTGGTGGGAATGCAAACTAGCACAGCCGCTATGGAGAACAGTGTGGCGATTCCTTAAAAAAACTGTAAATATAATTGCCATATGACCCAGCAATCCCACTGCTGGGCATACACACCAAGGAAACCAGAATTGAAAGAGACACATGTACCCCAATGTTCATCGCAGCACTGTTTACAATATCCAAGACATGGAAGCAACCTAGATGATCATCGGCAGATGAATGGATAAGAAAGCTGTGGTACATATACACCATGGAATATTACTCAGCTATTAAAAAGAATGCATTTGAATCAGTTCTAATGAGGTGGATGAAACTGGAGCCTATTATACAGAATGAAGTAAGTCAGAAAGTAAAACACCAATACAGTATACTAACACATACATATGGAATTTAGAAAGATGGTAACGATGACCCTATATGCGAGACAGCAAAAGAGATACAGATGTAGAGAACAGTCTTTTGGACTCTGTGGGAGAAGGCGAGGGTGGCATGATTTGAGAGGGTAGCGTTGAACGTGTATATTATCATATGTGAAGTGGATCGCTGGTCCAGGTTCAATGCATGAGACAGGGTGCTCAAGGCTGGTGCACTGGGATGACCCAGAGGGATCGGATCAGGGGGAGGTGAGGGGGGGTTCTGGATGGGGAATACATGTGCGCCTGTGGCTGATTCATGTCGATGTTTGTCAAAAACCACTACAATATTGTAAAGTAATCAGCCTCCAATTAAACTAATTTAAAAAAATAGAAAATCTAATACCTGTAGAAATTTATTATAAAATCAGAAAATATTATTGAAAGAAAAATAATGAAATAAATGGGAAAAGACAAATATTTATGCAAATTCATATTGGAAGATCTGATAGCCAAAGATCACAGTTTTCTTCAAATTAATTTGTAAGTTTAATTCACATGGAGGAACAAAAGACCAAGAATGGAGAAGACTGTGGTGAGGGAGGAGGGAAGTCAGGAAAAAGAAACAGAGAAACACAGGATAAGCCTAAGAGAAGAAAGATCTCACCTTCCCAGATTAAAGATGGACCATAAAGCTATGGTCCTTCAGGTTTTTTGGTTTTGACTCAGGGAGAGGCAAGCAGACAAATGGAATTTTAATCAGCCTAGAAATAGACTCACAAGCATGCACAGGATTTTGGCATATGACAAAAGTTGCATTTCAAATCAGTAGGAAAGGGATTAACTGACTATTAAATGAATAGTTTAGTCAACTGGGTTATCTATATAAAAAGAGATAAAAATAAGATTCCCACCTCACAAATATATATAAATTAATACCTAATAAATTATATATTTCAATTTGCTAATTTTTAAAAGAAAACAAAAGACAATATCTTAGTGCACTGAGACAGGAATAGGTTTCATTTTAAAAGATTTAAAGAAATCAGCAGCCTAATTTTAAACCTAAAGGAACTAGAAAAAGAACAAACTGAACCAAAAGTTAGCAGAAGGAAAAAATAGTAACAAAGATCGAAGCAGAAATAAATGAAACAGAAGAACAACAAAAAATTAACAGAACTTATTTAGAGTTGGCTTTCTAAAAAGATCAACAAAACTGACCAACTCAGATTAAGAAAAAATGAGAGAAGATTCAGCTAAAGTCAGAAATTAAAGAGAAGGCCTCATAAGAAACTAAATCATACACCAACAAATTGAATAATTTAGAATGGATAAATTCCTAGAAACATACAATCTATCAGGACTGAATTATGAAGAAATAGAAAATCTGAACAGACCCATAATCAGTAAGGACACTGAATAAAAAATCTCCCAACAAAGAAAAGCCCAGCCACCCACCAGATGGCCTAACTGGGCAATTCTTACAAAACCTTTAGAAGAGTATTCCTCCTCACACTTTCCCTAAAAAAACTGAAAAGAATACTTTCAAACTAATTTTATGAGATAAGCATTACCTTGATGCAGAAGCCAGAGAAAGATACTACCAAAAAAAAGAAAATTATAGTCCAATATTTCTGATGGAAACCGATATCAACTCAACAAAATGCCAGCAAACTGAATTCAGCAGCACGTAAAAAGGATTATACACCACTATCAAGTAAGATCTTAGAATGCAAGAGTGGTTCAAGATTCAAAAATCAATCCATGTAAGACACCACATTAACAGAAGGAAGGACAAAAAACACATGATCATCTCAACTGATACAGAAAAAGTATCTGACAAAATTCAATAACCTTTCATGATTAAAAACAAACAAACAAAAAAAACCCCACTAACAACAAGCTAGGGATATAGAAGGAAGCTACCTCGACAAAACAAAGCCACGTAAGAAGAGCCCACAGCAAACATCACGCTCAACGGTGCAAACCCGAATGCTTTCCCCTCGAATCAGAAACAAGGCAAGGCTGCTTTCTCTCAGCACTTCTATTCAACAAAGCACCGAAAGTCTGACCCAAAGCAGTCAGCAAGAAAAATAAATAAAAGACACCTAAACTGGAAAGGAAGAAGCAGAACTGTATCTGCTTCCGGATAATATGATCTTATATGGAAAAAACCCTAAAGACTGCACACACAAAAACCCCATTAGAATAAGAGAAGCCAGCAATGTTACAGTGTACCAAACCAACATACAAAAATCAGTTATGTTTCTATGTACTAATAATGAAATTTTCCAAAAGGAAATTGGGGAGGGGGGGGGAAATCTCATTAAAATGAGCATCTAAAATAATAAAATACTTAGAAACTAACTTAACCAAGGGGTCAAATGACTTGGATCATTAAAGTTACAAAATATTATGAAAGAAATGTAAAAAGACACAAATAAATGGAAAGGCACTTCATGCTGACAGACTGGAAGACAATATTGTTAAAATATCCACAGTACCCAGATTATAGAGTCAACATAATCCCCATCAAAATCCCAATAACATTTTTGCAGAAACAGAAAAAAAATCTTAAAATTCATATGGAATCTCGAAGGACCCTTAATAGCCAAAACAATCTTGAAAAAGAAGGAACAAAGTTGGAGGTCTCACACTTCTTGATTTCAAAACACATTACAAAACTCCAGCAATCAAAACATTTTTGACTTGAATAAAGACAAACATACAGACCAATGGAACAGAAGAGAGAGCCCAGAAATAAGTCTTTAGGTACATGGTCAAATGATCTTTGCAAGGATGCCTATGGGAAAAGGACAGTCTCTTCAACAAATGATGCTGGGCAAACTGGGTGTTCATAAACACAGAAAAATGAAGTTGGATCCTCCCTCAATCCAGATGCAAAAACTAACTCAAAATGAATTCAAGATCAAAATGTAAAACCTAAAATTATAAAGCTCCCAGAAGAAAACAGAGGCAAGGCCTCATGATGCTGGATGTGGCAGTGGTTTCCTGGATCTGACACCAAAAGCACAAGCAGCAAAGGCAAAAACAGACAAACGGGTTTTGTAAAACAGAAAACCTCCTTGCATCAAAGGAAACAAGCAAAGCAAAAAAGATAACCTACAGAATAGGAGAAAAAGTTTGCAAATCATGTATCTGACAGGGTGTTACTATCCAGAATATATAAAGAACTCCTATAACTCAACAACAAAAAGTAAATAAATCTGATTAAAAAGTAGGCAAAGGACTTCAATGGACATTCATTCAATGATGATATACAAATGGCTAAGAGCATATGTAAAGATGCTCAACATCACTAATCATTACAGAAATGCAAATTAAATCTACAATGAGATATCTCTTCATATTCATGAGGAGGGCCAGGATCAGAAAGCAGAAATAACAAGTATAGGTGAGAACCCTTGTGCTCTGCTGATAGGAATGCAAAATGGTGCAGCTGCAACAGAAAACAGTATGCAGGTTCCTCAAAAAACTGAAAATAGAATTGTTGCAAGATGCAGCAACTGCACTTCTGGGCATATATGCAGAAGAACTGAAAGCATGATCTCAGTGAGATATCTGTACACCATGTACACTGCAGTTATTCACAACAGCCAGTAAGTGGAAGCGACCTGTGTCCATCAGAAGGTGAAAGGATAAACAACATATGGAACATACATAGAATGACATGTTCTTCAGTCTTAACAAGGAAGGAAATTCTGTCACACGCCACAACATGGATGAACACTAAGGACATTACCCTAACTGAAGTAAGTTAGTCCCAAAAGATAAATACCATGTGGTCCCACTTTTATCAGGCGTCTAAAACAGTCAAACTCATGGAAAGAGAAAGACAAACGGTGGCTGTCGGGGGCTAGGAGGAGGGGAAAACGGGAGTTGCTCAACAGGTACAGAACTCAGTTTTGCAAGCTGAAAAAGTTCTAGGGATCTGTTGCATAAAATGTGAACAGTTAACACACTGACCTGTACACTTCAAAGTGGTTAAGATGGCAATCTTTTTTAAATTTTTTAATTGAAGGATAATTGCTTTACAGAACTCTGTGGGGTTCTGTCAGACACCAACAAGAATCAGCCACAGGCACACCCGTGTCCCCTCCCTCCCGGACCCCCTCCCGCCTCCCTCCCACCCCGCCTGCAGCCCGTCACAGAGCCTGTCTGAGCTCCCTGAGTGGTATATCCCGTTCGCATTCTGTCTGTTTCACACGGTGCTGTACATTTCCATGTCACTCTCTCCATTCATCTCCCGTCCTCCCATGTCCATAGGTCTGTTCTCTAAGTCTGTTTCTCCACTGCTGCCCTGAAAATAAATTCATCAGTGCCACCTTTTTAGATTCCATATATATGTGTCAGTATATGATATTTATATTTCTCTTTCTGTAAGATGGTAATTTTTATGTTATGTGTATTTTGCTACAATTTAATACTTTTTTAAAGATTCAAAGCATGTAAATCTTAAGAGATGGGTAAATTTGATTATATTAAAATGTCAAATATGATAATGGCAAAAACATCATTAACCACAGTTGACGACAAGTAAAAAATTTGAAAGAAATTCACAAAATACATAATTATCAAGGATGGGCAGTTAGAATAGTTAAAGAAGTGCTTGCTTCGGCAGCACATATACTAAAATTGGAATAATACAGAGAAGATTAGCATGGCCCCTGCACAAGGATGACATGCAAATTCGTGAAGCATTCCGTATTTTTATGCTGGAGAGGGTGTGGAGAAGAGGGAACCCTCTTACACTGCTGGTGGGAATGCAAACTAGTACAGCCGCTATGGAGAACAGTGTGGAGATTTCTTAAAAAACTGGAAATAGAACTGTCATATGACCCAGCAATCCCACTTCTGGGCATACACACCCAGGAAACCAGATCTGAAAGAGACACGTGCACCCCAATGTTCATCGCAGCACTGTTTGTAATAGCCAGGACATGGAAGCAACCTAGATGCCCATCAGTAGACGAATGGGTAAGGAAGCTGTGGTACATATACATTATGGAATATTACTCAGCCATTAAAAAGAATTAATTTGAATCAGTTCTAATGAGATGGATGAAACTGGAGCCCATTATACAGAGTGAAGTAAGCCAGAAAGATAAAGACCAATACAGGATACTAATGCATATATATGGAATTTAGAAAGATGGTAACAATAACCCTATATGCAAAACAGAAAAAGAGACACAGAAGTACAGAACAGACTTTTGGACTCTGTGGGAGAAGACGAGGGTGGGATGTTTTGAGAGAACAGCATCGAAACAGGTATATTATCAAGGGTGAAACAGGTATATTATCAGGGGTGAAACAGATCACCAGCCCAAGTTGGATGCATGAGACAAGTGCTCAGGGCTGGTGCACTGGGAAGACCCAGAAGGATCGGGTGGAGAGGGAGGTGGGAGGGGGGATCAGGATGGGGAACACATGTAAATCCATGGCTGATTCATGTCAATGTATGGCAAAAACCACTACAATATTGTAAAGTAATTAGCCTCCAACTAATAAAAATAAATGGGAAAAAAAAAAGAATAGTTAAAGAACTCCAACAAACCAGGAACATTAGAAAATCACTGCAACACTGTGCTAGAGAACACACAGAAACCTAAATGAGTCTCAGAGGCAGAGTGGGTAAATAACTAGATAATTCATACACAGCAGCTAAAATATATTAAACAGAGTCTTATTTATCAACTTGTATAAATTTCAAAAACAAGTCAAATAAAAACAATTCACAATACGATATGACTTTTACGTACACCTTAGAAACACAAGCTAATGGTATATACTGTTTATAGGTATAGTACATTATACAAAGCAAGGGTACTAAACAAGATTAAATTCAATCCACCATCCACTCTTGGCCTGCACCTGTGCTGCTAAATGTAGTTTTTAAAAAACTTTTTTTTCCTGTATTTGTGGCTGACAATATGTCTACTCCCAGCCTCTCTCCCCTTAGGTTTAAACTGAGCCAGTGTTCGATCTTGAGTTCTGTCTCACTTGATCTAACAATAGGATTTGATCTGGCCGGTCATTTTCATCCCTAGAACACTTTTTCACTCAGCTTCTGAGACCACACACATGCCTGCTTTCTTCCCAAACTCATCGAACCTCCTTCTCCATCTCCTTTGCTCGTTGCTCTTGCTCTTCTGACTCTCTCAACGTGTTCACTCAGCTTCTGAGACAACACGCATACCTGTTTTCTCCCCAAACTCCTCGAACCTTCTTCTCCATCTTCTCTGCTCACTGCTCTTGCTCTTCTTACTCTCTCAACGTCACAACAGCTCAGAGTTTAAACCTTTATTGTTTTTGTCTTTTCTATCTATACTGAAACTATACATATTCTCATTCTTTTTATGATTTTAAATACTACTTATATATTGCCAAATCCCAAATTCATATCTCTAGATGAGACTTCTCTCCCAAATTCCAGATTCATATGCCCTGGTGGTGGTGATGGTTTAGTCGCTAAGTCGTGTCTAACTCTTGCGACCCCAGGGACTGTAGTCCACCAGGCTCCTCTGTCCATGGGATTCTCCAGGCAATACTGGAGTGGGTTGCCATTTCCTTCTCCATCATATGCCCTCCTGCCTATTAAACATCTCTGTAGGTCTAACAGACATCTCAGACTCAGCTGGTTCAACTGCACTCCACCCACCCAACACCTCCCCATCGGTATATTAAAAGTGAAAGTCGCTCAGTCATGTCCAACTCTTTGTGACTGTATAGTCCATGGGATTCTCCAGGCCAGGATACTGGAGTGGGTAGCCTTTCCCTTCTCCAGGGGATCTTTCCAACCCAGGAATTGAACCCGAGTCTCCTGCATTGCAGGTGGACTCTTCACCAGCTGAGCTACCAGGGAAGTCAGTCCTCATCGGTGTACCAGCTGACGGCAACTGCACCCTTCCAGCGATTCTGGCCAACAACCCTGGCACTACGTTGGATTCCTCCTGTTCTCACACCCCCTACTTCCAGGCCATCAGGAAATCTCAGCACTAATATAAGACCAGATTCTAAAATCTGATTACATCATACAACCTACTCTGCTACCCTATGGTCTAAATCAAAGCCATCTCTTGCTGGGGTTAATGCAACAGCTTCTTAACTGATCTCCATGTTTCTAGGAACTTGTCCCACCACAGGACTATCGAGCTTAGCAAACAGAATCACCTTTCTTAGAGAACTCAGGCCATGTCATCTTCCACTCAAAGCTCCCCATGACACATGCTTCACTGGGAGGAGCTACACTCCTTACAACAGGCCCCCGTGCCCAGCAGGACCTGCACAGTCTCATCCTCCAGATGACCGTCCCCATGTCGTCCTTTCCCACGACTCTTTCCTCCCTCACTCGACACACCCACGCACACCTCCTTCTGTTCACAAACAACCCAGGCATATACCCACCCCAGGCTCTTACCACTGGCTGACCCCCCTACCACCTCTTTCCTCAATATTGACACAGCTCATGTTCTCATGTTCTCACTTCCTTCCCCTCTTGACTCACCTGCCACCTTCTCAGCGAGGCCTCTCCTGATCACCCGATTTAAAAGTCCACGCTCCTCGCACCCTGCTGCTTCCTATTTCTCCTGCTGTACTTGTCTTCCTGAAACTTACCACGATTTAACATATCCACGCACATTTCACTGTTTACTTGTTGTCATCTGCCTCCCTAAGGGAGAAATTTTTGCCTATTTGTTAATTTGCTGGATTCCAACACCTAGATGGAACAGTGCCTGGATCTCAGAAGATCTTCAATCACTCTTGCTGAGTGAGTGGGAAAAAAAAAAAAAAAATACATATATATATATATATATATATATATATATATATATATATATATAAATGTCCATAACTGCATATGTGACAGTAGTGGGTACACAGATTCTGCTGTATCATCCTCTGCATTTTTATTAATTTGAAATATTGTACAGTATAAAAAATTTTAAATGAAATTTGGAAAATACAAACATTTATTAATCACATTTATGCAATGTTAATATTCCAGGGTGTCTTTTGCTAAATTCCCCTTAGGGGTTTGAAAGTCCCTGACATTCAGAAAATAGATGAAAATAATTTATTTATATGTTATATATATAGATTAATATATCCTATACTAATGCAGAAATAATAAATATGGTTCATGGGGTTGCAAAGAGTTGGACATGACTGAGTGACTGAACTGAACTGAATACAGGATGATAATTTGACTAAACAGTTCTCAAGTAAATAAAGAATAGGAATCGGACCCAGGTCTCCTGCACTGCAGGCAGACCGTACCATTTACGTCACCAGGGAAGCATGTTTCAACACAGTTTGAACAAACAGAACATATAATAGAAGTTTCTCTGAAAAGAATCTCAACTCAAAAGTTGTCCCCACTAGCGCTGTGATGTAATTTTACATAAAACCTGTCTACTCAAGCTGGGCACTGAGCCTGCCTTAAGATGAGAAACAGTATTGTGAATAAATCTTACCTGAGCCAATAAATTTCCACCATAAGAAAAGTTATTAAGGGACGTGTGAGGCAGACGCCTGAGGAAAAAGCCGTCTCTGTCTCCCTCCCCCTTCTTCCGTTGGAGGGCAGGGGACCTGCTCTGACATCTGATGGAAAAAACCTTTACAAAGGTTTGCTTTACAAACCTGTAAAAACCCTCACAGAGCTAAAGCTTACATTTTCATATCTGAACACTGTGTACTATTGTTTGAGTACAGCAAACACTGGGGCCACAAGAACACTCTGGTTTCTAGGCCTCCTATTTTCCCAGCACATCCATCTCAGTATTTACCTTAAAATAACCAAAATTATCCAAGGGTCACAGAGGCTGGCAAATGACGGCCAGGACTCGCTGACGGAGACTGAGCAGGCTCCTCGGGGGCACACGCAACGGGGAGGAGTCACGACTGGACGCCGCTACAGACCCGTCAGGAGGGGACGCTGAAGCTGCCTGGGGAGCTGCCTGTCTGAGCCCTCACGCAGAGCGGCTCCTTGTGAGCCCTGAGCCTCACCCGGGCATCCTGAGATCTGCACGCTGTAACAGCAGAATTCCGCGAGTGACATAACTGACTAGGTGTTTATCAGAGAAAGAGGTCATCTAGAACTTTCCTACAAATAAGGAAATTAAGGGAGAATAACGTATGATCCTCATTTGTATGCTGTGATTTTGTTCACAGTAATCTGAAATCTGAATAGGTACGTGCCTCTTTAAGTGGAAACTGGTATTTATATCGTGATTTATACTTTAAAAAGTACTTTCACGAGCATCACCTCACTGTGTCCAGATGAAAACCATATAAATTACATATGACAAATACTATCTTATAGCCGACGAAACGAAGACGGAGAGGGGCTACCGACTGACCGACGTGACTGAGTCAGCAAGCGGAGCCCGAGCAGGGTCCTCCAACCTCAGTGCGTGCTCACTCCACCACACCAAGGACGCCTCTTCTGTGTTCAAAGAATTGATTAATGAATAACATTGCCTGAACTGGGCAAAGATTACATTTTTCTATTTTCTGGAAAGAAAAAAATCTATAGAACTTTTTAATAGCTACCATGGTAGTGAGTTATAATTAACTTAGCTACCTCTGTTTTAAATGTCTGAATATCATTTTTTTCCAGTTTTATTTATCTTCCTGAGGATTCATGTTAATAATCTGTTGTGAATCTTTCAAATGCTCAATGTTAAATTATGAAAACATAGAATGCATATAAAATATTTAAGAATAGGGCAATTAGTAACACATGAATGTATTGCCTTGACATTATTATAAACAGGTAAGAACAGATGCCATTTTTAGAAAAATGCCTTTAAAGTCTTCAATGTTAAAAACCATATATTCACCCTAGCAGACTGACTCATTGTAAGAACTGGAAAATGTTTGCTGAACTGCGTCCTTAAAAAATCCTATGATAAGCATATATTATGATGCAGATATTTAGAAATATCTTTTTTTTCTTTTCAGAATTTCAAGGGATTTATCAAATTCTATTGAGAAAACATGTCAGTAAAAGAACCAAACATGTAAACTGTTATCATATGAAATAGTTACAGCTTCTAAAACAAACCAATTTTATCCACTATACAATTTAGCTAGCCACTTGCAATCTAGAAATAACTACATGACATAGTGATGAACACCTCCAAAATCTAGGCTCATGAGGGCAGGACTTTGTTATGCTCACTACTGTCCTTCTAGAGTCTAGCACAATACGTGGCACATGGCAGGCACTCACCACATATTTGCTGAATATTAGATTAATAAACACACAAGGATTCCCTGGCAGTGCATCGTTTGAGGCACAGCACGACCACTGTGGAGGGCGCGGGCTCACTCCCTGGTCAGGGAGCTAAGATCCCCCACGCCACGCGGTGCAGCCAGCAACCAACAGAAAACAGCTACACAGACAGGCAAGCAGCACGCCACGGAGAAACTTCAAACATGTCTAAAGAGTACATTCCTGGGTGGGAGGCGGGAGCGAGGTTCCAGAGGGAGGGACATGAGAATACCCACAGCAGCCTCGTGTTGATGTATGGCAAAACCAGTACAATTTTGTAAAGCAATTATCTTCCAATCAAAAATAAATAAAATTAAAAAATAAAAAGACTTGTCAAACAAACAAAGTAAACTCTTGAAAATTAAATAGAAAAATACATTTCCCAGGTCCAGTGAAAGCAGACTTTGTAATACACGAGACTGTGATAAACTAAGAGAAGTGGGATTGGGTGGGAGAATGGTGATTCAGTTTTAGAAACGCTGAGCTTAAACGATCCAGGAGACAGTCAAGCGGAGACACACTGGTGGCAGGTCCAGGGCTGGAGCCCAGAAGAGAGCTCAGGGCTGGCCGTGGACTCTGAGGAGCCCAGGAGAGAGCTCAGGGCTGGCCGTGGACTCTGAGGGGCCCAGAAGGGAGCTCAGGGCTGGCCATGGACTCTAAGGGGCCCGGAAGAGGGGTCAGGGCTGGCCATGGACTCTGAGGGGCCCTGAAGAGGGGTCAGGGCTGGCCGTGGATTCTGAGGGGCCCGGGAGAGGGGTCAGGGCTGGCAGTGGACTCTGAGGGGCCCTGAAGAGGGGTCAGGGCTGGCCGTGGATTCTGAGGGGCCCGGGAGAGGGGTCAGGGCTGGCAGTGGACTCTGAGGGGCCCTGAAGAGGGGTCGGGGCTGGCCGTGGACTCTGAGGGGCCTGGAAGAGGGGTTGGGGCTGGCCGTGGACTCTGAGGGGCCCAGAAGGGAGCTCGAGGCTGGGCGTGGGCTCTGAGGAAGCCCCAGCATACAGGGAGGGAGCGCAGCATAAAGACAGAAACACCTAGGACTGAACGTGAGGAGCCCTGCAGGTATCAGAGAGAAAGCCTGCAGAAGCGTGAGAGAGAGAAGGCAAGGTGGGGAGCACGGAGTCGCAGAGGCCAGGCTGAGGCCATCTCCAGCGCCACACCACTAGGCAGTCTAGTGAGATGAGGACTCGACAATCCCCAAAACGGAGGTCGCACTGGCCGTGGGACGGACAGGTTCAGTCAGCTGGTGGGAGGCGTGAGCCAAGCTGGAGTCGGCTTAAGGAGTGAGTGACAGGCAGGCCTCTTACAGACACTGGCAAAGGAAAACGCAAGACAGGCGCTGAAAGGGGATATGGGCTTCTGAGCCTGCTTGCTGTTTACTACCCAATCCATCCACCCAGTCACCTCTCCCTTTTAAAAAATTTAAGACACGAGAGACTAGGCTTAAATGGTGACAGGACGCGTCCGAGTGGAAGAAGAAGGTAGAAAAGGAGAAGGGTCAGTAGAGACAAAGATGGCAACCTCCCTCTGTAAACTGGCAGCCAAGGCGGAAACCCTTCAAAGGGAAGCTGCCGCTGCAAACCAGGGAGGGAGCAGAGGGACGCACAAAAGCAGCTCATTCCAAGAAAGGTGATCCTTCGACATGTCAGGCTGACACATGACACCAAAAAGGAAGGCTAGCTAACAAAGAGAAATGACTGGATGGGAATGTTGTTGAGGTGTAGAAGGTCCAGGCAGGGAAACTGCTGAGCAGACGCAGGTGGAATCAGGAGAACACAGGACATTAGATACAGTTTTAATAGGCTCATTCGACTGCGGTTTAGGGGACTCAGAAAAAGAAGGTTCCTCCTTGAGCCCTGAGAATTAAATCTAAAGCCTAGCAGAGTGGTATCGTCCTCTTCAGCAAGACCAAGAGTAAGCTGGTCGTCTGAGGGGAAAGACAGATGGAACTGTAAGGGTTAGTAACATGACAATAACACACAACTGCACAAAATGCAGCTAGGCTGTGTTTGGTGAATAAGCAAGAATCCATAAATTACTTCTCCACTGCAGACTGAATCCCATTATTTCATTTTTGGTCCTAAACAACCAAATGTTCAAACACTGACATCCGGTAAGAATTCCCTTCATTTCCTTGAGGAGAAGCTGTTGACATGTCCAGCAAAAACCACAGCCTCCCTTGTAAAAAGTGACACAGCTGATTTAGTTACTCAGCAGCTCTGACTCATTTATATTAAAGCCCAGTAACTCTGATCATGCTTGATTTTTATTTGCTTTTGCTTTGGTTTCTACCAAAAAGGGCCAAAGTCTGTTTCTGCCATCTGCCAAATGACCAGAAACACAGAAGCACATGTCCAGAAACAAAGGATTCACTCAGTGATTCTTTCATCGTTTTATCACCAGAACCTAGCCTGAAGACTAGCAGATAGAAGGCTCTCAACAAATACCGATGGAGTGAATGAGTAAATATACGAATGGTTCCATGGAGAGAGGAAAGGGTGATCACCAGATCTCTCTATGGGGGAGAGGGGGTCCACCAGCTTCACATGCCAGGACATCTAAAGGTCTACTGGAGTCAACAGGTCCCTTCTCAGGGTGTTTGTGAATACATGACAGGACACAGCATACCAAGACAAGCACCGAAACCAGAACACAAGGAGACAGTGCGGTGCCGTCGCGAACGCGCCTCTGTGGCCGAGGCTGCGGGCAAGCCTCAGTGCCACTCGGGAGGCCTGGCCGGACCACGCCACGGCAGGACCCGGGCCCCAGCACCTGCAGACCGCTGCTCTCAGAGGAGCGCTGCCGGCTCTGGTCTCAGGGCGGGGCGGCGGAGGCCACGGCAGTCCCACGGTGAGCGTCGTCTTCCAGCCGCCTCCTGGCGTCGACGGTGTCCTCGCCCTCCCCCGAGGCCCTTGTCCCCGCGTCCACAGCCTGCCTGTTTAGCCTTCGCAGTTCTCCACTGGGGTCAGGAGGGCAAGGCTTCCTTGTGTAATAGTGCAGACACGGGACCTTGGAGGGGAAGTATCTGTTTCTTACACAGAATTTCAATAGATCCTCTTGTGTCCTGCATGCCTGTGATGAGCACTAATCCCTGAGCCTTTCTGGGGTGAGAGGTACAGATTAGCCTGCTCTGGGGCTTCTGCTTGTCGATGGCTTAGGACTCAGCTGCCTCAGGGGTGCTAAACTGACGACGACTAGTGTTTCTGCCGTCCACTTCCCAGAAGCTGGTTGCTGTTTTCCTCCCGCCTCCTCCCACCTTTTTTCCTTCTTCTACAAAGCAGGGTTTATTGGAAATCAACAAAGAATTGCAATTTGGGATCCATACCTATCCTGAGCCACAAGAAAATCCTCAGGGAGAGTGTAGAACAGACCGTGTTCATTGGGGGAAAAGGCAGTTTTGAGGGCTTTGAAAAGCAGTGTCCACAGCTTTTCATTGGCTGGGTCACGAGTCTCTCACTGGCTGAGTGCTTGCTAAGAAAACAGAAGCATCTCCTCCTTCCTCTTGGTCTTTGTTGAAAACTCCCCCTTCTGGCCTCCTAACAGAACTTAATTCAAGTTCTTGGTTTGTTTTTTTTTTTTTCCAAGATTTCCCCCTTTTGAGTCGGACCTTTCTCTGAAAGCACCGCTGATCATCAGGTTCTCCAGTTGCAGAGATCCTCTCTCCCTTCTGCATGCATGCCTATTCACTCCTTTATTTTTACTTGTAGTAGGGTTTAGTGAGGAAACAACCATGAACATATTTCATCCGTCACATTTTTTAAGATGCTACTAAAATTTTAAACAAAGAAGAAAAGTTTGAAAAACCAAACTGTGAAGTAAATTCCTCAAAAGTTCATCTGCTTTATAACTATGATTTTCCTATAAAAGATAACTAACATATTGTTATGTCCTCAGGCTCATGAAGGTGGAGACCATTTCCCTTAATCTGTCACTGTATTATCCAATATCTAGCATAGTAGAGATCAAGAAAAAAGTGACTGAACGAGATAGATATGATTTAAAAAAACAACTAGGATCCTTTGTTTTCATACTTTTAGTACTTATCTAATTCACCTAAGACTGTTTTGGAAATATTCTAAAAAGTAAACGATCAGAAATGGATACACCTAATCTAGAATCCAAGAATGTGTCTCACAACAACAAAGTCCTTCACTACAAAAATTTTACTATAGTGGTGTATATTATAACAAAATTTCTTGGACAGAAAAGAACTGGCATTCAAATTTACTTAGTTCTCTTGAAAAACCAGTAGTATAAAACATACTTTTAATTTATAGCTGCTGCATAAATAGTATTTAATTACAACTAAAAATGTATAATTTTACATGTTATTAAATAAATCTGTTTAGGTTAAACAAGTTTTAATCAATACTAAAATCTGTACATCAGTTATTACATTTTAATTTGTATGAGCAAAAAACCCCAGCAAGTTTATTAAAAAGTTAGGTCTAGTAAGTAGATTCTTGCTGTTTTTGTCAAATGAGCTTAAAGGGCCAGAATGACACGCCCTACTCTGTAGGTGCAATAAAAACTATGTGCTTTGTTTTGTAATTCTTTTGTTCTGGCCACACTGCGGGCATGTGGGTCTCAGTCCCCAAAACAGGGATCAAACTGCATCCCCTGCATTGGAAGCAGGGAGTCTTAACAACTGGACCACCAGCAAAGTCCTCGTTTTGTAATTATTCATTGGCTGTTATCTAAGCTATGATTCTCCTAAAAGGCCCAAAGGGTTATTTAAAAATTTCAGTCATATGGAGAAAGTTAAATGTGTAATTTGGTTTTATAATTCTGATACATCCATGACAGGGTTACTGTGATTCTAACAGGGTGCGTCCATGGTAATTCCAAAGTAAAAACCTTACAGTCGTTCATACTGTTAGGTAGTCAGAATAGGGAAAAGGAGTCCAAAATGGCGGCGGCTAAAAGACACGGAAGGGAAAAGCCTGTGAAAACAGAACAGAGGAAGGAGTGAGGACTTCAGGTGGAACAGCGCTCCTGGCTGAGCCCAATTTGCACAGGGCAGGCCCAGGGGGAGGAAAACACACAAAAGGAGGAGCCAAGCGTGCTCGCCCTCCCTCTCCCCCTCGGGGCGCTCTTCTCTTCGCGTCTTTGGATCGACGCGCCCTCACGCCTCGAAGATGGATTGGCCTGCTATCTTCTAAATAAAATTGAGCTGTAACACTGATTTGTCTAAAAGCTATAACACCGTCCGTTGGAGACCTGAGAGCTGTAACACCGTCTGTCCAAGACCTGAGAGCTGTGACCCACTGAGGGGGCTTTAATGCCCGTCACTCCAAATCCTTGGTGTGACGAGACAGAACCGAGGAGCATACACTCGCCTGACAATGTCAAAATGTTCCTCTGGGCAAACTTGTACAAAAGTCCGTAATTTGTTTAGTACTATCCCATTAAATGCTCCTTCTATAGCTAATTTTCATCACTGTTTACATTCTGCTTTACTAACTTCAAATTAAAATATAATACTCACTTCGTCAGCCACAAACTCCTTACTCAGACCAAAATCTGTCAGCATCACGTGGCCGTTAGAATCAAGCAGAATATTCTCAAGCTTAATGTCACGGTATATAATCCCCAACTGTAAAAACAAACAGAGATGCATTTTAAAATAACAATTTTCAAAAAATAAATTAGGAAAGTCTTTATCATGAATCTTGAAAACAAAACCAAAACCGGCATTCCCCTGCTCAGGGTGCTGTGACGACTCTTGTCACAGGCAGACCAGATCTGAGTCCTCAACCTCAGGGCTTATCTGCTGGGCTCCTCGGGCCTCTGGAACCATGTTCCCCGTAATGAGGCAACATTTCCGTCAGACTGGCTTCTCTGGGGTCTACTCTGACGGCTGCTCCTTCCTGGGTTACTCTTTGTGATGGATTTCATCCTCCTTCCAGAGGATCTTCAGGGGCTTTCTTAGCCAACTCACATCCATCATTTCTTAACAGCTTCAGAAGGCCTTCCTGGCTAACCAGTTCCTGCACTGGCCTTTCTTTTTTTCCCATAGAGCGCCTATAATTACACTGTACTTTTCTAACTATCCCTCCATTTTGTTTTGTATGTAAGTTTTATAGTGAAACGTGTTAGCTATATGACATAAATAAATCTACTCAAGTTATACAAGCAGGACCTGACAAATATGAATTCCACGTTTCATGATATGTCAACCTGGATTAAATGTTTTTAAACTTTTTATACTGAGCATGAGCAAACTTAAGACTGTGTGCTTTCATCAACACTAAGTATATGAAAAAGAAGATTCTTGACACTTTCCTAAAATTAAAATAAAAGATTATACAAGGAAAAACACTAGGCATTTTCTTTCAAGAACCCTTTTCCCCCCATATTGTAAAACATGACTATTTATTGTGAATGCACTATCTGCTGAAGAGATGTCTGACTGGAAGCCTACAAGCACCTAACAACCAGTATGACTTTTTTTTCAAACAATCTTTGGAAAAGACTTTAGGAATAAGTCATTTACCACCTGCTTTACCACATGAGTTCCAAGTAAACGCCCCGTTTTTGTCTCTCCTGAGAAATTCAGTGTTAGTAGACATAGCAAGATTAACATTTCTGGCTTTGTGCTATATTTCTTTGTATTTCTCTTTTTACAAGGTAAGATTAAGAGAAACTGAATGAAGATCTAATCTGTGTATACTTTCCATATCAATTACATTTATATCTGGTATCATCATATTCTCCACCTCTCTGTTCTGATTACCCTGTTTTAATAATAATGAAAGTTCATCAATTTTCCCTTTAATAAACAGAGTTAACAGTTTTCATACAAATTAAAAACTGAATTTACTAGCTTATCTGTTGGAGCTTTGCATTTTGTGTTTATACTTAGATTTATGGTTATTTCCACCATCATTTTTATGTTATAAAAATTACATGGGATTCCTCTAAGCATAAAACAAAGCTTTTCAGCCTATTCCTAGGCCCAATCTGATGCATGTCTTTTATATATATATATAAAACATGTGTGTGTGTATACATATCCCACAAAAATAACTAAGGCATAAAGCTCACCTCCACACCATGGATTCTATGAGAAGGAACACGGATGCCTCTTCCCACACTTCAGTTAAGCACTTAAGCTCCCACCTGAGGCTCCCCTTGTTTATGGCCCTGCAGCCCGGCGCCCCAGAGCCACTTTCACTTCCCTCCCTTCATAACACTTTCCTTCACCCCCCTTAGGCCTCCTGTTCCGAACCCTGTCTCCCCCTCCCTGCCTGGGTATGTTTCTGTCTGGCCTAGATCCACCCATTTCTTCATCCTGTCCTTCCTCCATCTTCTCATCTTTCCTCATAGCCTTTCCCATCCATGGCTTCCATCTGCAATTCCAATCTCCCTGCCCCTTAAAAATTTCATCTTTTCCTCTCATTTCTCTCCACCCTTTTTTGTGCTGCATAATCAGCTCTTTCATCTCTCTTTATGTGTAATCTAGTTTAGAACATGAACATTTAACAAAGAAAAACAGTGACTTTATGATGTACTCATATCACCCAAATGTAGTGATTCAGGTCATGCTCCTTGTGGTCTCACACAGTTATGATAAAAAAAAATACTCTAGTATTTTCTATTTCTTAGGCAACACACAAACCTAATCCACATAATGATTGTTTGCTTCTACAATAATGTGTCCTTAGTAAAAAAAAGTTTTTAGTCAAAATATCTCAGATCAAGATTAGCAGTATCTGAAATAATGGTTTTTAAAAGTTGAAGCTGATTTTACAGAATTCAAACAGCATCACATACATACATGAATACCACTTAAAGTGTTTAGTAACTGAGCTCACCGAGCGGATCAGGGAGGGGGGGTGGGGGGAGCAAGAGAGGACCTGGGGCAAAACAAATGGAAAAGAGAGCCAGAGTCGGCAGTGGGATGGCTGGGTCTGTAAGGAAGTGCTTCTTTCAATTATCTCAAGCTAACAGGGAAACATACCCTGAAGAAATACAGGCAGAGTCTGCAGTGGAGTAAGTCACAATTAAGGAAGTACATATTATGACTTGTGGTTTCATCTTAAAGGTTACTTTAAGAATAATTTTTTTTTTCAATTCTAATGATCCTGTGTAATAAGCATTAGGATTTTTCATGAACAAAACCAAAAAAAAAGTGCTCAGGTTCTACTTTCTTAATCTGCATCCTGGGAACTACAAAAGGAAAGAAGGACTTTTAAAGAGGGAAGGATGAAGCTGAAAATTTGCTTGCTGTCTGTAAAGTGTGCCTCCACCATCCCCACTAACACAGTGACCTGTCAACACACTCGCTCTCTTCATTCCATCATCACCTCAGGGAACAGATTTCTCAAAAGACAAACCCCGAAAGTGAAGGGTCTTACCTTGTGCAGGTGTTCGAGGGCAAGCACGATCTCTCCGACATAGATCTGCACCTCGTGCTCTGTGAAACGCTCTCTCTGAGAAAGATGAGTAAAAAGCTCTCCACCATTTATATAATCTAAAAACGAAATATATTTTTTCTGTCTTTGATTTATATTCATAAACTAAAGGAAATAAATCCTTCTAACCACTTTGGATTAACCCTAAGGCACTAATTTTAATATATTATTTTGGCAGAATTCTTAGTATATAGTTTCATATAGAAAATATTACTAAATTCATATAAATACAGTTTTATAAGTTAATGACTACCCTAAAATGCAATCAAATGAATTAGCATAGAATATTGCTTTTAAAACTATTATGTGAAATCTGCATATATTTAAATAATTTTCCCAGATGCAGCGTATCAGAAACCTATGCCATCATCATACAATTCCTAACTTGCTGTCGAGTACCAAATCACCAACCACTACAGTAACTGAAATACAACGAGCAGAGTGAAACAAGGCAAACAGAAACCCCAGCTGCTTTGCAGTAACGGCCACTCACTTTTTTTTAAGCAGATTCCCTATTTTTCAGAATTGACTATGGAGAGTCCTTCCAAAAGTGTGTATTAAGTAGCAGGTAACCTTCTTAAGAATTGATGCTTTTGAACTGCGGTGTTGGAGAAGACTCTTGTGGTGTTGGAGTAGTCCCTTGGACTGCAAGGAGATCCAACCAGTCCATCCTAAAGGAAATCAGTCCTGGGTGTTCATTGGAAGGACTGATGCTGAAGCTGAAGCTCCAATACTTTGGACACCTCATGCGTAGAGCTGACTCATTGGAAAAGACCCTGATGCTGGGAGGGATTGGGGGCAGGAGGAGAAGGAGACGACAGAGGATGAGATGGCTGGATGGCATCACAGACTCGATGGACATGAGTTTGGGTAGGCTCCGGGAGTTGGTGATGGACAGGGAGGCCTGGCATGCTGCGGTTCACGGGGTCACAGAGGGTCGGACACGACTGAGTGACTGAACTGAACTGAACTGAACCTTCTTATTGCACCATGCAACTCAAAAGCAAAAGCAAAAGCAGGAGAACACAGCTAATCAAAACACCTGAAATGAAACAATGCCCATTTCCCTTTCAACTTGCCCTTTTTATCCCATGAGGAATAATGAAATAAGAGACAAAAAAGCTACAGTGAAAAATAAATAAGGAGCTGAATAATAATAAGTCACAACAGAGTTCATAATCGGCTCTAAGAAGACACTGAAAAACTGCTAATAGTTTGATCAGAAACTAACGGCTACTCCCTGAGATACCACTTGTGTGTGAGACGCAGTGCTCCCCTAGAACAGCCGCAGGCGTGGATTACAGACGCCGAAGAGACATGGCTGAGAAAGCACACGGCCCAGGGGTGCTCATTTGTCAAGTTTACCTCAATTTGACAAAAGACCAAAGGAAAATCTTCACAAACACAAATTTTTACCTTGCCCATTTAACTTTAAATTCCAAACAGCAGATTCCACAGAATGAAAGAGCTCTAAAAGCTAGTTGCTTTGCAATGTATTTTACAAAGCACAAGACAGCAAAAAGCACCGCCCTTCTAAGACTTCTGTATTTTACCAGATACTTCTGGACTTCTGGACTTGATTATAACCTAACACAAAACTATTTATTAAAAAGGTGTAAAGGAACACAGCTTTCCTGCAAACTAACAGTGAATATTTTCTACCTTTAAGTAGTTACTTATTTAAATCTAATACTGATGTTTGTGCACATACGGTTTCCACAGTTTGTCATGGCCCAGAAATAGGCATTCATAGGTCAGCTGACCAAATGACAAACTCCTACACATCTGTGAATGTCCTATTCAATTATTTCTTCAATCACCACTCGAGCAGAGTTGATTAGTTCCTCCTATGCTACCCACTGTACTCATTAAGACTTATACCACCTCAATTATCTTGCTGCACTGAAAATATCTGCATACTTTCTTTCTCTGCCAAATTCTGAGCCTTTTAAAGTCATGATCAGTGTATTCATCTTAAAAATCCAACAAGTGCTTGCATGCAGTATGCACTCAACACATGCTTAGTGCTTTATTAACTGAACACAAATCCTTTACAGTGGAGTCTGAAAACATCACTCTGAAACTCAAAGGCAAGTGGGTTGTAAAAAAAAAAAAAAGGAATCCAATGTACTCCTGTCTTTGAGGCAACTTGATATAATCCAAAGAACTTAGGCTTTATAATCAAGAGACTTGAACTAGGTCGCAGAGTCAGACACAAGCGAGTGACTAACACGACAGACAATGGCTCCTCTGTGTCCTGACCCGAACAAATGAAGTCTCTCTCGGTGCCAGTTCTTTATAAAATGGGAATCAGAACTACTACAGATTACTGTTGCTCAGAGCACACAAAAAGTGTTCAACTTTCCTTTACTGGAGAGACTAAGAAAAATTAACTACAGATCTAAGACGACAAACCTAAAACAACATTAAGTAGCTTTCTTGTAGAACAGGCCAATAGCCCAAGGACCAGACCTGACATTCAAAAAATATGCTTATTTGTAGGTACAGGGCTGCACACTTTTGTGACCCACGAACTCTATCCGGTGGTCCAGGCTTCACCACTGGGAAGGCAGACAGAGAGGCAGCTAAAGGGCTGTAACAGCAGGAGTGATGACATCTGGACTCTCCTTGTGGGACAGATGCCCTCATCTACAGGCGCTGTGAGGGATGTGAGGCTAACTACAGCAGCAGGAGCTACGATGTCTGGACTCTCGCTGCGGGACAGACGCCCTCATCTACGGCAGGGCTGTGTGGTTAGCGGGAGTCTCCGTAACATAAGCATCTGGCGCCCTCAGTCTTTATACTTCTAGTAGGTCTGTTTGGGGGGTAGTGGTGTGTCATTATGGTTTTAATTTGCATTTTCCTGAATGACAACATTTATTTATATCTCTCCATGGCTTACTGGACATTTCTATATCTTCTTTTGTGAAGCATCTATTAAAGGTTTTTTACTTGCCCCTTTTGGTTTTTTCTATTTTGACTGAAGTATAATTCATATACTGTGAAATCCACCAATTTGAAGTGTAAGATTCAATGGTTTTTCACATATGAAGACTTGTGCAACCACCACTATAGATTCAAATTTAAAATATTTTTACACACTCCCTCCCAGAAATCCCAATTTACCTGTTTTTCCTTTAGCTGCTTTTGCTTTTGATGTCACATTTAAGAAATCACTGCAAAACCAACGTCAAAAAATTTACCCCTATGTTTTCCTCTAAGAGAATTACAGGTTTAGTTCTTTTCACCTTTGACCCATTTTGAGTTATGTTTTGTATATGCTGTGAGTTATGGTAGGTCTGTTTGGTGTGTCGTCGTGTGTCATTATGCTTTTAATTTGCATTTTCCTGAATAAAAACATTATTTAGTATCTTTCCATGGCTTACCGCAAACGTATGAAATACGTTTGAATATGGTTATCCAGCTGTCCCAGCACCATTAGCTTAAAAGACCATTCTTTCCTCACTGGCATCCTTGTCAAAAAAGTGATGTGAGGATTTATTTCTAGACTCTCAGTTCAATTCTATTATCTCTATCTTTATTCCAGTGCCACACTTTCTTGATTATTGTAGCTCTGTAACAAGTTTTAAAAGTGTTAGTCTTGCAATTTAATTCTTCCTTTTCAAAACTGTTTTAGCTATTCTAAGGCTCCTTGATTTTTCCATGTAAATTTTAGAATGACTTTGTCAATTTTCATAAGAAAATAAACTGGCATTTTGAGAGAGGTTTGTTAAATCTACAGATCAATTTGGGAAGCACTGTCATCTTAATAATATAAAGGCTTTCAATTCATAAACACAGGACCTTCTACCACTGTGAAGTGGCCCTTTTTTATTTTTACTAACACTTTTTTGTTAAGTATATTTTGTCTGTTATTAGCATAGCCACTCCTGCTTTCTTGTGGTTGCTGTTTGCATGATTTATCTCTTCCCATCCTTTTCTCTTTTTAACCTATTTATACCTCTGAATCAGAAGCTCCATATGTGGAGCTATGAGGGAGACTGAAGGCAGGAGGAGAAGGGGACGACAGAGGATGAGATGGTTAGATGGCATCACCGACTCAATGGACAAGAGTCTGAATAAACTCCAGGAGATGGTGAAGGACAGGGAAGCCAGGCGTGCTGCAGTCCATGGAGTCTCAAAGAGTTGGACGCGACTGAGCCACTGAACAACAACATGCCTCTGGATCTACTGTGTATCTACTACAGACAGTGTATAGTTGAGTCTTTCCCCTCATCTGACAACCTCTTGTCTTTTTACTGTATCTATTAATCCATTCACATTTAATGTTATTACTGATACAATTGGATCTGTTGTTATTGTTCACTCGCTCGGTTGGTCTGACTCTTTGTGACCCCATGGACTGCAGCATGCCAGGCTTCCCTGTCCATCACCAACTCCCGGAGCTTGCTCAAACTCTTGTCCATCGAATCAGTGATGCCATCCAACCATCTCATCCTCTGCCGTCCCCTTCTCCTCCTGCCTTCAATCTTGCCCACCATCAGGGTCTTTTCTAATGAGTTGGCTCTTTGCATCAAGAGGCCAAAGTACTGGGGCTTCAGCTTCATCATCAATTCTTCCAATGAATATTCAGGATTGATTAACTTTAGGACTAACTGGTTTGATCTCCTTGCAGTCCAAGGGTCTTCCCTTGTGGCTCAGCTCATGGCTCAATAGGTAAAGAATCTGACCACAATTCGGGAGACCTGGGTTCAATCCCTGGGTTGGGAAGATCCCCTGGAGAAGGGAATGGCTACCCACTCCAGTACTCTGGCCTGGAGAAGTCTAAGGACTGTATAGTCCATGGGGTCACAAAGAGTCGGACATGACTGAACAACTTTGACTTCACTTTCACTGGAAGAACCATAGCTTTGACTATATAGACCTTTGTTGGCAAAGTAATGTATCTGCTTTTTAACATGCTATCTAGGTTTGTCATAGCTTTTCTTCCAGGGATCAAGCTTCTTTTAATTTCATGGCTGCCGTCACCATCTGCAGTGATTTTGAAGCCCAAGAAAATAAAGTATCTCACCATTGCCATTGTTTCCCCATCTATTTGCCATGAAATGATGGGACCAGATGCCATGATCTTAGTTTTTTGAATGCTGAGTTTTAAGTCCAGCTTTTTCACTCTTTCACTTTCATCAAGAGGCTTTCTGCCATAAGGGTGGTGTTATCTACATATCTGAGGTTATTAATATTTCTCCTGGAAATCGTGATTTCAGCTTCTACTTCATCCAGCCCAGCATTTCGCATGATGTACTCTGCATGTAATTTAAAAAAGCAGGGTGACAATATACAGCCTTGACGTACTCCTTTCCCAATTTGGAACCAGTCTGTTATTCCATATCCAATTCTAACTGTTGCTTCTTGACCTGCATACAGGTTTCTCAGGAGGCAGGTAAGGTGGTCTGGTATTTCCATCTCTTTCAGAATTTTCCACAGTTTGTTGTGATCCACAGAGTCAAAGGCGTTAGCGTAGCCAATGAAGCAGAAATAAATGTTTTTCTGGAACTCTCTTGCCTTTTCAGTGATCCAGCGGATGTTGGCAATTTGATCTCTGGTTCCTCTGCCTTTTCTAAATCCAGCTTGAACATCTGGACGTTCATGGTTCATGTACTGTTGGAGCCTGGCTTGGAGAATTTTGAGGATTACTTTGCTAGCATGTGAGATGAGTGTAATTGTGTGGGAGTTTGAGCATTCTTTGACATTGCCTTTCTCTGGGACTGGAATGAACACTGACCTTTCCAGTCCTGCAGCCACTGCTGAGTTTCCCAAATCTGCTGGCATGTTGAGTGCAGCACTTTCACAGCATCATCTTTCAGGATGTGAAATAGCTCAGCTGGAATTCCATCACCTCCATTAAGCTTTGTTCATAGTGATGCTTCCTGTTCATAGTGATGCTTCCTAAGGCCCACTTGACTTCACACTCCAGGATGTCTGCCTCTAGGTGAGTGATCACACCATCATGGTTATCTGGGTCATGAACATCTTTTTTGTATTGTTCTTCTTATGTATGCTATTTTACTTTTTTGTTTTCTATATATTGTATATCTTTGCTCCTTTATCCCTCCGTACTTCTTTTTCATTAAGTAAACATTTTTAAAAGTTACTTTCTTAGTGGTTACTCTATGGCTTACCATATATTATCACAAACAGTGTGAGATTCATACCAACTTAATTCCAGTTATATATACAAACATTACTCCCACATGGGTCTGCTCTCTCTTCCTCCTGTTTGAGACATTATTGTTATATATAGGACAACTATATGTGTTACAAACTCAACAATACATTATAATTATTACCTTACATAGTTTTATGCTTCTCAAAGAGGCTGAAAGAAAAGAGAGTAAGTACATATCTACAGTCTGCCATTTTAGCTTTCCTATTTATCATTTTTCAGTTCTCTTTACTTTTTCTTATGGCCTTCCTTTGGAACTGGACAGCACAGAGGTTCTGGTCATTTTAAGGGTTTCATCTTTTACTCTGAATGACGTAAGAAGCCTTGGGAAGATTCTGAGTACAAAAGTGTGTGACAAGGTTTCCGTTCTGACAGATCAGTGACTCTGGCTTTTTGTTGAGAACAGTAGGAGTGGAAGCAGGGAGGTCACCTGCAATAAACAAGGAGAGATGACGGAGCCTAGGAGAAGGCGGCCAGCACTGGGGTCAGGGCCCAGCCCGCCCTGAGCAGGTGAAAGGAGGGGCGGCCTGTCAGCTGCGTGCGCAAGCCTGCGGCAAAGACAGACGTGACAGGGACGACGCGGGGTTCACCTCTGGGAATGGGGGCACGCGGGCGTCTAACCAACAGCGAAAGCTCAACAAATGGTGCTTATCATCATCACCACCATCTTGAATCACATGTTTTCAGATTGTGAAATGGGACAAGACAGCCCTTCTGCAATCCTCTCAGGAAGGTGGTGGCTCAGTCGCTCCGTCGTGTCCGACTCTTGCGACCCCACGGAGTGTAGCCTGCCAGGCTCCTCTGTCCAATGGCATTCTCCAGGCAAGAACACTGGAGTGGGTTGCCGAAGAGAAATGCAGATTTCAGGTCATTAAGAGAAGGCTCCGTGTAAATTCCTTGAAATTATGCACAACTTTTTCAAGTATATGTAAGCGTATGTGCATTCTCCTGAGAAGGGAGGGGCCGCAGATTGTATCAGATTCCACAAGGAGTTACAAGCCAAAACCGTTTGTTCTCAGAACATCACTCTTAAGACACCATTATAAATCTGAATGGAAACACGCCAGTCAAGTTTGTTTATAAACAAACCAAAATGTGGACTGCCGGCACAAGGGCCACATCTGAGAGGAGTGTCCTCCAGCTCGCCAGCAACAAACACCTCATCATTACAGTGCAGACGCCCAGCACCACTGCTTCTGAGCATTCAGGTCACTTACCCCTGACTTCTAGCCCTGCCTGGCATTAGCTGTCCTGGAGCTCACTATACTTGGAACTGGACTGATGAGGTTCAGAGCTTACAGAAGTGAAATGGAGCATGGGTTTTCGTTGTCAACAAGACCTCTGATTTCTGAGGGTGTGCTGGGACTGCACTCTGGTGTCTTTACACCTCTGCGTTTATCCAGAGAGCAGCAACTCTGGAGAGGGGAATGCTGACGCTTGCCCTCGAGACTCAAAACAACTTAGCCAGGCAGTGAGACAACATATTAAACAAACTTTAGAAAAGACTACAAGGATTATTATTAAGTTGAATTACAAAGTTTTTATTCTCTTAGAACAGTGGAATCAGGAATGCAGGCAGATTCTGGGAGAGTTAGCAGTGGTGGGGATATGGTCAGAGATATCATGAAAACCAGATTGTTACTGACATCTGAGAGGAAGATTCTTCTCAGCTTTATAACTCAAGGAGCCCCCCCCCATTCCTCTCCTCCACTCCCACCCCTTGCCAACTGAGCATAAATTACATTCCTCCATTAAAAAAAAAAAAAAAAAACTTACTGAAAAGCTTAGATGGAATAAAGCACCTGAGTGGAAACTGTCTACTACCAGAATTATTTAAGATCTACTCTGCCTGGTGGGCCTTGGTCCGTGCCAACTTATCTACCTTGAATAACTTTGCTTTCAAAATTATGCATTCATTAGAATTCTAGAAATTAGATTTCTCAAGTGTCTGCCAATTTCTTCCACAACGAACTGCAAGCATGACGGTTGGTTTTTTGTTAAGCAAATGCTGACAGTTTTTATTCTCTTTATGGGAACAAATAGCACGAGAATGTTCAGTTTTTACTGATATTCCTGAGGCTTTTTGCCTCTGTGGACAGACCATGAAAGTGGCCTAAGTGGTGCTGGCTGGATCTACACTGCTGGCCACTGCTGTTTGTGTAGAAGCAGCATCTTAGTAACCCCGGTTCGTCACGGTAAGTGGGAAAGGGCTCCTGGCAGATAAGAACTAAAGTGATGTAAAACAGGGCTTTGGCTGCCTTCCTTTAAAATCTGTATCTTAACACAGCTCACTGCTTTTAAGACTAGACAACAACATAGTAACAACCAGAGATACTGGGCACTTTCAATGTGCCTGTTCTATTTAGATATGATAACAAATCTGATACTCAAAAACAATGCTATGAAGCTGGTGCTATTAAAATACTAGTATAATCCCCAGAGAAAGTAAGTTAATCTCTAGAAAACAGTGAAACTCAGAGAGGTTTAAAAAATTACCCAGAGTTGCATAATCTTTTAAGTGAAAGAATAAGGATTATGAACATGGGCAGTCTGACTCTAAAAACAGGATTTTTAAAAAATTTATTTATTTTTTAATTGAAGGATAATTGCTTCACAGAATTTTGCTGTTTTCTGTCAACCCTCAACATGACTCAGCCATGGGTGCACATGTGTCCCCTCCCGCTCGAACCCCCTCCCATCCCCCTCCCCGCCCACCCCACTAGGGAGGCGCAGAGACCCCGTGTGAGCTCCCCGAGCCGTGCGGCACATTCCCGCTGCCTGTCTATCTCACACACGGCCGTGTGAGTCTCCCTGTCACTCTCTGCATGCGTCTCGCCCTCCCCTCCCTCTCCCCAGGTCTGCTCTCTGCGTCTAAACACAGGAACCGTTTTAAATGCCACGCAGAGCTGCCCTTTTCCTCCTGATGCGGTTTCACTGTCCTTTGTTTGGGAGAGCCCCATCGGGCAACTGGTATTGCTAATCATTGTAGAAAAACGGTCTTAAATCACCTATTCTGTCCTTCAGATACCTAAAAGGCTCGGGGTCCATAATTCTATATATTTGGTCATAAAATTTCTCCATTTTACATGGTTTTCATGGTTAAATTTTGGAGGGCTCATGAGAATGTCACAGTACTCAAAAGGAGACATTCCAAGGGGTCTGTAGAAAGACTGCTTTTCAATGGCTACAGTAAACAAGGGTTTCACCCTTTTTTGAGAATGTGCCAAGCTAATATTGTCACTGACATACTTCTGACACAGAACTTAAGAAAGTCAATTTCTATCTTGCAGGACTGGACCCAGGCCTGTTTTCTCCAAAAAAGTACTTGGCCTTCCTTGCCTGCAGTTACCATCTCAACTCATTTGCCAGTTAAAGCAGATGGATCTGAATTTGGCAACAAAGAGTTACACTCCAGGTTCTTGCCAGAGGGTAAAACCTGCCACTGTCTGCAGTCCACATCTCATCATATGTTCAATTGTGAGAAGTAATACACACAGGACAATAAATGTAATCTATGTCTTTCTCATTACACTATAATGATCTGAGACAAAGAGCAAACTTTGCAGCAAACAAAGGTATAAACTTGGATAACGCTGTTTTGGAAAAATTATTCTCTAATCTTGTTCCACAGGCTTACATCATAAAGAAGAGTGGCATGAAACTTCGAATTACACTCTTGGTCAAGGAAGCCTGGTAAAGATTGTCCATTATATCTGGGTCTGATTTATAAAGCTTTTCCTAGACCATAATGCCTTCCCTGTGGGTTTTATATTTTAAATATTTTGATACGATTCCAAACGTACAAAAAATACTTGCAAGAACACCAAAAGGAATTCCTATATATCCATTATGCAAATTCATCAATTGTTTACATTTTGCTTATTTGCTTTAGTATTCTCTGAGTGTTTTTATACACGCATATCATGTCCCTGAACCAACTGAGACATCAAGTTGGAGACATCAAGCTCCTAAATCCTTCAATGTGCAAATACTAAAAAAAAAAAAAAAAAAAAAGAATGCTCCTTCATATAGCCACAGGACAATTATCAATATCAGAAACTTAATGATAAAAACACTATTATCTAATCTATACTCTCTATTCAAAATTTGTCACTTGCCCCACTAACGCTCTTTGTAACTACTCTTCCTCAGCCCAGGATCTGGCTTCTGATCACATATACCTTAGATATCAGAGCACATTAGTCTCTGACCCTAAGTCAAAGTATACATACCTATTAATTTTAATAATAGCTGCCAAATGTTATAGGTACTTTCCTCAGAAAGGTTATTTATATTCCCCACCAACATTGAATGGACGCCTTAGAAAACAAAGTTCTCGTCAAAAATTCTTTTTGTTAAAACTGATCTTTTTTTTTTTTTTAATTTAAACACTATTATTATGATGACTTTTGGCTGCGTGGCATGCGGGATCTCAGTTCCCTGAACAGGATCGAGCCCACGTCCCCTGCATTTGGAAGCGTAGCGTCTTAACCACTGGACCACCAGGGAAGTCCCTCACCAACTCTTAATATTACCGTTATTTTTAATTCCTACCAATTTGACAGATACACTCCAAGATACAGAAGTCCTGAAGGCGTAGAAGAAAGCAGAGGGAAGAAGACTCCAGCGTCTACAGCAGGCAGCCCCGATCCCTGTCGGCGTCGGTCAGACGGGGGCGCGGCGGACGGGGGCTGCGGGGCTGGGGAGCGGGAGAGGTGAGGAAGCTCACAGGAGAGGCGCGCGGCCCTGGCTGACCCCGGGAGAGTCTGTTGAGACTCCAGCATGAAGTTCAGCCAGGTCCTGCTGACACATTTTGGAGACACATGAGGAAAGCTTAGAAAGCTGGTACTGGGAAAAAATTTGCAGAGTAATAAAAGCAACTTCCAAGTCAGGCAAGGAGGAAGGTTCACACAGCAAGTGATGCTCCTGTGTCAGACCAGGCAGACCTCAGGCCAGTAAGGACGCACCTACCACCCACAGGCGGCGCCAGGAAACGGGCAGGAAAGACTCCAGGGAAGGCAGAGTCAATGAGAACTGGAGAACAGACTCAGGGAGTGTGAGAAGAGAGGAATGGAAGATGACGGTCAAGGAAGACACCGGACTATGAGGCCTTAGAAGTGTGACTGGTTTGAGTAATACGGCCCAATGTGTGGTTAGGCTTCCGGTGCTTAAGAATCCGCCTTGCAATGCGAGGGACATGGTTCAATCCCTGGTCAAGAAAGATCCCACATGCCGTGGGGCAACTAAGCCCACGAGCCGCAACTCGAGAGTAGCCCCCGATTGCTGCAACTGGAGAAAGTGTGCGTCAAGCACAGCCAGGAACAATACTTGTTTGTTAAAAAGAGCTTTGGCATGGTGTGGAACTGGTTATCAACACGGTCACTGAAACTGCGGAGAAGATGGAAGGAGACTGGAGGAAAGGAAAGCTAACCCTGATGATACATCGCTGGAAAAGGCGAGCATGCGACCAGGAGTCTGACTATCATCACTCTGCTGAGTGCTAAGGACGAGAACAGGGAAGTGGCTGGTCTTCTGTGAAAGGGTCTGCTGGAGAAGCACCGTCCTCCAAGGACAGGAGGTTTGACTTCAGATAAATAAGGCGCACTTAGTTACGATGCAGGGAGCTTGTGCACACGGGATTATTCACACAGCACAATGGAGGGGTTAGCAGAGGAAGATAAGGGAAAGAATGAGGCTGAAGTAGGGGAAGAAGAATTCTAAAATCCTAAAGATATTTAAAAAAAAAACCAAAACCCAAAGCCTCTAAAATACTAGACTCATACAAGCTTAAGCTTTATAGAGAGCACGGTCCCCAACAGATTGATACTTCTCTAATGACATGTTTTACCTTTCATTCTAGAAGCTAATTTCAATGTATCCTGACAGAAACCAAAGTTGCAGCCTAGTACCAATGAGACACGCCAAAGTCCCGGGGCAATTTTCCAGCTGCCAGGCACAGGGTCGGACACCAGCAAATATCAAGCACTCATTAACACTGGTTGCATGAACTGAATAAACATGCAATTCTCTGCTAACAGGCTGCTGGACCCACACAGGAGAATGAGGGTAGATTTTTCACCTTGAGTTTATTAACAGGAAAAGTAGAAAGAAAGAGTTATATATTGTAATAGCTAAAAACTGCAATTTAGATGGACCAGTGGACAGTAGAAAAGAAGTGGAAAAGGAAAAGGGAACCGGTAATAACATTATAGGGTTTCCCTGGTGGCTCAGGGGCAAGGAATCCACCTGCCAACGCAGGAGACACCAGAGACTCAGGTTCTGTCCCTGGTCGGGAAGACCCCCTGGAGAAGGAGATGGCAGCCCACTCCAGCATTCTTGCCTGGGGAAGCCCATGGACAGAGGAGCCTGGCGGTCTTACAGTCCAGGGGGTCCCAAAAGAGACATGACTTAGCAACTAAACAACAACAATCATATGGGAAACACCTTTCCTGATGACTCTCTCTCTCCAATTCTGATCTCTCCCTCCTAGAAATGTTCAGAATAAGTCTCAAAATACATTCTGTTCTCAACAGAAGAAGAGAAGGGGACCATCAACAGCATGTCTTCGTGACAATAATTATAAATAAACCAGTGAATAAGTATGACATGTTCTCTGGAGCAGTGAGGCACACTTCATCAAGGTGACTTTTATAAAACATCTACCAACTTAAAATTACACTGATATTTATCTACAGCCCATACAACGGAATACCTTATATGATGCTTGTACAGACTACTGGTTCCTTGATTAAACTAAAGGGAACTTCCTATATGAAAATGATTATATTTCAATTCATTTGTAGTTGCTAAGTGACAATCTTTATATGTAGAATAGCTCATACTCTGTATCTATAAAATATGAATATAAATAATTCCATCACACATAGGACTGTCATGGGGATTAAATGAGTTATTTAGAGTTAAACTTAGGCCAAACATACAGTGAGCATTTTTTTAAAAAAGACTATTAACTACTGTTATTATTTACAGATATAAGTTACAATTTATAGAGCTGAAAAACAATGACGTATCTAATTATAATAATTTAAAAATAAAATTCAAATATATGGTCTCCTGACATTTGTCTGTTCTCTCAATGTAAGCATAATTTCAAAGCTTATAAATGTTTAACATGTATCTCTACAAAGTACCACAGGGTCTAATTAGTTTTAGTCAGTATTAAGCAAAAGAGAAGTTTTCTTAAATAACTGATATTTTAGTGAAATACTCAAGTTTTAAAATTGCAGAGATAGCTTGCTTTGATTCAAATGCAAATAAATTGCCTTTAAGGATTTCTATGTGACAGTAGCTGGAGTGTGTTTCTAAGAAGCACAGAAGTAACACAGAAATCACACAAATAATGTGAAAGTTCAAAGTCACAAAATCTCACCCACTTTAAAACACGACCATCCTCCCTAAATCCCGCATATCCCGTGTTCTCTTTCTTCTTCCTCTCCTGGCAAAAGTTCTTTAAAGAACTTTAAAGAGTCAGACGCGGGCCACATGTCTGATTCACTCCCTGCTTACTCTCTGTTCTCTTTCCACTGCAGCTGTAACAAATTACTAGTCTTGGTGGCCTAAAATAAGACACATTTATTATTTTATGTTGTAGATTAGAAGTCTGGTGTGGGTATCACTGGACTAAAATCAAGGTGCCTGCAGAGCTGCATTTACTCTGGGAGTTCAGGGGAAAGTCTGCCTCCTTGCCTTTTCCAGCACTGAAGAGGCAGCCCGCATGCCCTGACTCACGGCCCCTTCCCTCCATCGCCCCAACCCAGCGAGGCGGCTGAATCAGGACTCACCCCGCGTCACCCTCGCCGTCACCCTCCTGCAGGCACATCTCCACCTGCCTCCTCCCCTCCCTTCCTCTCCACCTCTATAGGCCCTGTGCTTACACTGGGCCCACCCAGATGATCCAGGATAATCTCCCTATTCTAAGGTCAGCAGCCTCATAACTTTAATTCCATCTGCAACCTTACTTCTCTTAATTTGTCTGTCATGTAACCCAACATGCTCACAAGTTCTGAAGAAATCTCGGCGTCTTGGGATGGCTGTTACTGCCTACCAGAGCCTGCACTCACTTCTGAACGGAGCAGTGCAACTCCTACCCCCATACACACAGTCTAGGGTTTAAACAACCTCACGTCCCTAAAGTACACGGGCATTTTTCAGTTTGCAAACCACGAGAAAGGATATTGCAAGAAGAGCAAAGTGAGAGACTAGCACAGTAAACGCCTCAGTGGTCCAGCCCAGAGTGAGTCCCCACCATGGCTACGTGAAAGCCATTTAATTTGGGGTAGTCTGTTATGTGGAAAAGGCCAATTAGATACATCAGTAATTTGTAGATCATGCTTGTAACCAACTGACTTGCTCAAGATCTCACAGTTATTAATAGGTGAAGCTGAAATTTAAATCCAAGTCCATGTGGGCCTGGTATCTAAAGACCCTGTATGACCCACCTTGTGTGCCTGAGTGCATGGTTGCTGAGTTGTATCTGACTCTACGTGACCCTTTGGACTGGGGCCCGCCAGGCTCCTCTGTCCCTGGGATTCTCCAGGCAAGAATACTGGAGTGGGTTGCTATGCCCTCCTCCAGGGGATCTTCCCGACCCAGGTATTAAACCCACGTCTCTTATGTCTTCTGCATTGGCAAGCGGGTTCTGTACCACTAGCCCCACCTGGGAAGCCCTATAAACATATACCAAATTGGGTACCTTAAACTAACATAACATGTCAAATATCAGTTCAGTTCAGTCTCTCAGTCATGCCCAACTGTTTGAGACCCCATGGACTGCAGCATACCAGGCTTCCCTGTTTTTCACCAACTCCCAGAGCTTGCTCAAACTCATGTCCATCGAGTCAGTGATACCACTGAACCATCTCATCCTCTGTCGTCCCCTTCTCCTTCTACCTTCAATCTTTCCCAGCATCAGGGTCTTCTCCAATGAGTCAGTTCTTTGCACCAGAGGCCAAAGTACTGGAGCTTCAGCTTCAGCAACAGTCCTTCCAATGAATATTCAGGACTGATTTCCTTTAGGATGGACTGGTTGGATCTCCTTTCAGCCCAAGGGACTAAGGCAAATATATCATATGGAACTAACATTAGGACAAATAACATTTGTTTTCAATCAAAATTATTGATTTTCAAGTACATGTTATTTACGTTTCAAAACAAAAAAATCAGGTGTTCAAAGTCACCTCTGAGTATTTGCAACAACTTTTTCTAATCACACTATTAACATCGCTGTATTAGGGCATTAAGAACATGGAAAAATTCACTTTGTCAAGAAGAAACATCTATTGTTAGCTGAGGCTAGTTTCAGCTACTTAAGACCTCTGCGTATCTAACTTGACTTTATGTTGAACCTCCCTACTGGTCATGGTTCATTTTTTTAATGTATTTATTTTTGGCTGCTCTGGGTCTCAGCTGTGCTGAATGGTGGCTCCTCCCGCTGCGGCCATGGGCCCCAGACTCAGGCCTCAGTGGTCGCGGCACGTGGGGTCAGTGGATACAGGACAGGGCCCATGTGGCCGCGGTGTGCAGAATCTTCCTGGACCAGGGATGCACCCACGTCCCCTGCACGGGCAGGCTGGCTCTTAACCCCCAGACCCTCCTGCCAGAGCTGCAGACGCTTCTGTAACAGACGGCGAGACCGGAGTCCACTGGAGACCACGGAGCCGCGGAGCGTCACTGAAAACTGCAGACGTGACCCGACGGCGCCACTTCCCACTGAGGATGCAGGGTAACCATGGAAGGACCCGGCCCGCTTTCCAAGGCTCCACCTTGTTCACACGATCACACGGAAATCTGCTGGCAGGACAGGAAGCGGCCGGGAAACCAACAGAAAGAAGGGCTAAATCCCGGGTCTCCTGCACCCAAAGAAAGAGTCTCTGCTTCACTTTCAGCCTCCAAACACCTACTTAAATCTAGTGACGCTATGACCCATCTCCAGTCATCTAGCCTTTGTATCTCAAATTCTCTTTAGAACTTCTCTGGTTCATATTTCTTATGGGAGCAACTTCCAAAGAGCTACCTGCCATTATTCCGCATCCCCATCATTCAGGACCTCCTCATACCCAGCCAGGCCCTGCCCTCCATCTTATTCTTTCTTCCTACAGAGTCTCCTCCTCCTCCCCGCGCGTCCAGTCCGTACTCCCCCTGCGCTTCCTCACCCCGAACGGTGCCTGATTGCTCCTTTCACTCCTCCTGAATCTCAGGAGCAGGCGTCGCCGCGTATCACACACACCTGAAGGCAATTTGTTTTCAATGTCACGCCGGAGTCATCTCACTTTTTCTTCTGGTTTTAGCTCAACATTCTAATGGTACCTCTTGCAAATGCATTCCAGGGCATCAAAATCATTATAAAGTTCTGACTAAGGCATAGCTATTTATCACTGCTATGGGTTAGTCATATCTAGTGAGGAAGCTCCTTCAGTTACTGTCTGTCTTGCTTACGTTGTAGATGGCAATGGATCATGAACCATTCTGTCACTGTCTCAGCAAGTATCCTCACCCCTGCAATTTTGAGATGAAATTAATACTCGAAAGTGAAACTTTAATGTCTTAAATCCCTTTGAGCTCTTGTTGAAAGGGTGACTCACGACGACGGAACTGTCTGGAAGGTCGTGGGGTGGGATGGGGGGGGGGGTTCATTATTGAGAGTGCTCCTTGGCATCACCTTTATAAGGACCTTCGTGATTTGCTTCTTTAGTGTCTTGTGAATTCTACTGATTAATCTGACAGTTTACACAGTCACAGATCAGCTGGTGTTTTGACAAAATTATAACTAACCAACAAAGAAAAATTGTTTTCCCAGGTTATTTTCTACATAGAAACCCCTCCCACTGACAGCTGAAATGAATATGAGTTTTAAGAGAGAGAAAGAGAACAGATGAAAATACGTTTATATTTCTTGCTGTAAGCAGGCAGAAAGAGATAAAGAAAAAGTTATAAAAAGAGGAATGGGCTCCATGTTATAAGACTTGGAGAGGCTAAAAAAATATAATGAAAAAAATCCATCAAATCTATATGATGCCATTAGATATAAATTTAAAAAAAGCCTCACTGATATTAATGATGTAGAATTTAAAGAAAAAAACATAGATGTGATTTATAACAGATGAGTTTACTGCAGGGGTCAACAAATTACAGTCCAGAGACCAAACGGAGTCCACGGCCACTGACCCGATTTAAAGGACAGCACATGCAATACGAATGGAGGGAAGGCAGTTACAAGTGAAAAACGCGCTGTGGGCACCATCGCACAGCACAGTTCTGAGAGAAATGCTACGCACCACATCTGGCAAGTGTCAGAGACGGCATCTGCCAAGATAATACTAACATTCAATAATCTTATCATTTGGAGAAGCCTGTGCCAAGCAGACAAATTTTATCCCAAAGGAACAAGCCTGGTAATCTCCAGTGAGCCATGAATCCCAGTAGAAGCATGACGGCAACCTGGACCTGAATTTCCACGTCTGCTCCCCAAACATCTTAAAGAACAGAAAGAACGACTGCAAATCCCCACGACCTACTCCCCTCAGTAAAACTTCAAGCCTGGGAAAGCCCATACACACCAAACAGCAGGCTGCAGGCAGGCTGAGAAACAGCACAGGCACAAGCACAAATACAGTGAAAAACCAAGAGAGTAATGAACATACGAAATCAACAGCTAGAAGATCTGGTGGGAAGAAAGCCACTACTGACAACAGCAACAGACGACTGACTGGCGGACGGGACATGCGGGGAGGAGGAAAACAACAGAACACTCCTGAAGGCGTCAGATGGAGACTTCAACACATGGGAAGACATACCATGTTCCTGAACAGGAATGGCCAGTATCATACAAATGCCAATTCTCCCGAAACTACTTTTTTAAAATTTAAGACAACTGCAATTAAAAACCCCCTCCAAAACTAGACAATTTGATTCTAAAGTTCACATCAAAAGTAAACAAACATGATGGAACACCCCAGAAACTCTGAAGAATAACAGAAATGAAAGACGAAGGGGGTCTAGCCTTTCTGAGTGTTAAAACTTATTGTAAAACTTTGATGAACTAAAACAGTATGGTAATGGCATATGATTCAAAAAAACAGGACAGTCAGTCAGGAAAGACATGAATATATACGAGAATTTAAGATAAGTAAAAGGCAGCACCTCAAGTCAGCAGACACCTGGGCTTTTTAGTATGTGGTGTGGGGATGTTCGCCATGCAAAAAATAAAACCATACAAGCACTGGAAGGAATACTGGTAAATCCCTTATAACCTCAGGAGTGTGAGATCTTCCTAACTATGACTTAAACTCCATAATCCATAAAGATGTTTTTAAACAAATTCTACTCCATATAAATATAATTAAGTTTACATGGTAAAACGTCATAAAGTCAAAAGAAAAGTGGAAAATAGGGGAGGATTTACTATGAATATTACAAACGATTAATCTAAAAGCTCCTAGAAAACCGAGATGAGAGCAAACGGGCCAAGGGCATAGACAGACAATCTGCAGGAAAAGACAGACAACCATTTAAACATATGAAAACATTCAACCTCACTAAAAAAATTCAGATCAACTCTACACTGAGACACCACCTATCTACAAGACAGACAAACAACCAGAAGTTTGAGAATATGCTTTGTGGAGAAATAGGCACTCTAACACAATTCTAGTGGGAGTGTAAACGGCACAACCCCTGTGGAAAGGTATACGTGAAATTACAGACAGCAAAAAAATAGATCAAGCAACCTTTTCCCATGAATTAAGGCTACAGTTTTTTTCCTATCCGAGTGGGAAATGACATGTACAAGTTGTGTACTCTGGATCACCAAAAGATAAGACTGGAAACAACCCAAGGATCCAATCCTAGAGAACTAGTTAGGTGTGCTATGTAATGGAACGGAATACTATGCAGGGATAAAAAAAGAATGGGGAAGATCTTTACAAATTAATAAAGAATAAACTGCAGGATACATTGTTAAGTGAAAACAAGAAAGGTCAGAAAAATACATACAGCAGGCTACCTCTGGTTATGACTGAAGACAACTGATTATCAGGGATCTTAAAACACAGTACCACTTGAATTCTTTAACTTCTTTCTTTGAATACTGGCAATTAAAGGGACTGCATCTGGCCTTTCCATTAGAAACTGTACCTCAGGATCTCAGGGTAAACAAAAAATTACAGTGGTTGAGACAGCCACACTTTTTCAGAAGAATTCCAACTAATAGATGTGGAAGAAATGACGGATCTAGAAAAATCACCCTTTAGTCAAAATGTTCAAAACTCCAATCATAAAATAAATCAGTCATGGGGATATAATGTACAGCAGGGTGACTATACTTAATAACACTGGATTGCATATTTGAAAGTTCCTGAGAGAGTACGCCTTTAACATTCTCACCACCACAACAGCAAACAATTCTGTAACTCATGATGAAACAGTTGATTTAAGCAATGATGGTGATTGCAGCCATGAAATTAAAAGACGCTTACTCCTTGGAAGGAAAGTTATGACCAACCTAGATAGCATACTAAAAAGCAGAGACATTACTTTGCCAACAAAGGTCCATCTAGTCAAGGCTATGGTTTTTCCAGTGGTCATGTATGGATGTGAGAGTTGGACTGTGAAGAAAGCTGAGTGCTGAAAAATTGATGCTTTTGAACTGTGGTGTTGGAGAAGACTCTTGAGAGTCCCTTGGACCGCAAGGAGATCCCACCAGTCCATCCTAAAGATCAGTCCTGGGTGTTCATTGGAAGGACTGATGCTGAAGCTGAAACTCCAATACTTTGGCCACCTCATGCGAAGAGCTGACTCACTGGAAAAGACCCTGATGCTGGGAGGGATTGGGGGCAGGAGGAGAAGGGGAAGACAGAGGAAGAGATGGTTGGATGGCATCACTGACTCAATGGACATGAGTTTGAGTAAACTCCGGGAGTTGGTGATGGACAGGGAGGCCTAGTGTGCTGCGATTCATGGGGTCACAAAGAGTCGGACACGACTGAACTGAACTGAAATGTTAAAACCGTAAAGTATCAAAATATCACAGATTATTTTCACTTCTAAGGGAAAAAAACATAACTCTATTATAAACAGATCAGATTGTCACTTCTGTAACTTAGTCTTAGCATCACTAACAACCAGATCATAGGTTTCTCCGCTGTAATATGGTATGTTCCGCAAAAATATCTAATGGCCATTTATCAAGACTTGAGCTCCGATTTCCCAAATACTGGAATTCAGCAGAGGAATAAGCTAAAGACACTGTATGTTTTCAGATCAATAAACCAAGGATATGAAAAAGGGAGCGTTCCAGATTAAGAGACTTCAAGCACGTAACCGAGTGAGTGCTCCTGGTTTGAACACACCAGCTGCAAAGGAATTTACGGGACAAGGAGTGAAATGTGAGCACAAACTTGTGTGGTAGATGGCCACAAATTCTTTGTAGTCGCCACATTAAGAAGCGAAGTCTATTGAGGATGTGGAGAGAAGGGAACCCTTGAGCACAGTTGGTGGAAATGTAAATTGGTGCAGCCACAATGCAAAACAGTATGGAGGTTCTTCACAAAATTAAAGAGAGAGCCACCATATGATCCTGCAACCCCGCTTCTGAGTGTTCATCTGAAGAAAACAGAAGCACTAACTTGAAAAGACATGTGCACCCTCATGCTCACCGCAGCGTTATTTGTAACGGGAGATACAGACACACCCTAAGTGCCCATTAATGACTGAATGACCGAGCAGAGAGAATGCGGTCTGTGTGTGTGTGTGCATGTCTGTGTGTATTTCTACACATATGTAAAATGGAATATCATATGCCCATAAAGATGAAATCTTGCCATTTGCAACATCATGGATGAATCTTGAGGGCATTACACTAAGTGAAATAAGGCAAACAGAAAGACAAATACCACACGATCTCACTTATATGCGGAATCTAAAATGAAGAAACAAAGAAAGAGCAGACTGACAGCTACCAGCGATGGGAGCTTGGAACATGGGTGAAACGGGTAAGGGCGGCCACAGGCGCAAACCTCCAGTCCTAAAGTAAGTCAGTTATGGGAGTGTAAAGTGCAGCACCAGTGGCTGTAGTTAATAACACTGGATTGCATACTTCAAAGTTCTTAAAAGAGTAAACCTTCAAAGTTCTCATCACAACAACAACAAATAATTCTATAACTATGGGTGGTAATGGGTGTTAACCAGACTTACTGCAGTGACTGTTCTGCAATACATACAAATATCAAATCATTATGTTGTACACCTGAAGTTAATTTACAGTAATATTGTATGCCAATTATAATATATAATGTTGTATGTCAATTATATATATGTGTGTAAGAAAATATTATTTAAAAAAAGACACGACAAGAAGTCGAGTCTGCTTCCCCACTCATTAGACCCGGGCTGGTTCTGTGCTGGAAGTGAGGCTGTGTGAGCTCCAGGGCCCAGCCTCAGAGCGCCTCGGAGTCCTCCCTCCGCCCTCCTGGCTGTCTGCACAAGCTGCCCCGAGGCGGCCACGATGGGAAGAAGCTGATCTACCACGTTGGCGGGTGAGAGCCACGTGGAGAGGAAGAGAGGGTCTCAGCACCACCAACGGGAATGGCACCAGCTCAGCCCTCAAGCCCAGCCAGCCCTCCACTCTCTACCACATGAGCAAGTCCAGCCAACCCACAGCATCACGAGAGAACACGTTATTGTTTAAGCAACAAAATTTTAGAGTTATGCGGCAATAAACAATGAGTATTACCGGATATTAAGTGAAATGAAAATTTATTAACCAGGAAAGATAGACATCATTAATATATCCATAAAAAAAAAAGCTGGTTATCAATCCTTTGCTACAGGACTGCTGCTGCTGCTGCTAAGTCACTTCAGTCGTGTCTAACTCTGTGCGACCCCATAGACGGCAGCCCACCAGGCTCCCCCGTCCCTGGGATTCTCCAGGCAAGAACACTGGAGTGGGTTGCCATTTCCTTCTCCAATGGAGGAAAGTGGAAAGTGAAAGTAAAGTCACTCTGTCGTGTCCGACTCTTAGCGACCCCATGGACTGCAGCCCACCAGGCTCCTCCATCCATGGGATTTTCCAGGAAAACTTCATCTTAATAAAATATACATGCATGCAGACACACAGACAAAAAGATCTAGAAGAATATACTAAGGTAATAACAGAGAGAGGTATGTATAATGAAGTAAACTCTGGGTCCTAAAAATGTTTTCTTGTTTTTGTTTTGCTACAGTTTCTACATGCACATATCTGCTTCTGTAGTAACAATGAAGTTTTTTAAATGGTCTACAATGTTTGTTTATTCATCAGAACAAAGGTCAGCCAGCTGGATCCCTGAAAAGCTTGCTTGACATGTGAAATCTTGCTATTAATCTCTAACAGTACACAAAAGCTAGATAAAGTTAATCAATACACCTTTAAAGACAGTTACGGGCTGAAACTGTCTCCCCCAAATTCGCATATTGAAGTCTTAGCCCCAGTACCTCAGAATGTGACTGTATTGGTAGTCAGGGCCTTTAAGGAGGTAACTAAGTTATTAAAATGAACCCATTAGGGTAAGCTCTAATCCAATCTGATTCGTGTCCTTAGAGGAAGAGAAAATTTGAACACAAAAAGCAACACTAGAGGTGTGACTGCAGAGGGTCAGCCATGTGCAGAGGCGGTAAGGGGGCCTCGGTGAGCTGGGCTGAGGCTGGGCCAGACCCTTCCTCACGGCCCGCACAGCAAACCACTCCCACTGGCGCCCTGGTGCTGGACGTCCAGGCACCCGAACTGAGAAAGAAGAAATCTCTGCTTAGTGAGCCACCCAGTCTTACATTTTGTCATGACGGCCCTGGCCGAATGCGACAGTATTTGGAGGACTGACCTAGCATGCATTCCAAGCACTCCAAACAAGTAACAGAACCAGAAAAACAAACCGAAAAAAAAAAAAAGTTTAAAAAGGTCCCGTTCAAGATTTCTGAAAAGTGTTGTCTTTCAAGTCAAATAGCAACTACAAGCATGCACAAAGAGGACGAGAGTAAAGGCATCTGCGGGGAGAGGAGGCAGAGGGCAGGCTTCCTAAACGCACTGCCTGCCTCACCTACGAGGGAGCAAGTCCACCGTCCAGTCTACGTTCTACTCTTGAGCTGCCAGAAGAGATGGGCTTTCTCATTTTGGGTTGTATCTATTTATTTGTGGGCCACTGACAAAGAGCAAAAGTAACAAAGAAGCAACAACAAAAAGAGCAATGTTATCAAGGACTGTTTTTAATCAAAATGCAAATATTCCACTCATCTACTTTGAGGTTAAAAGTATTATTTATAAAAACTGCACTATTTACAATAAACAACTTAGACAGAAGGAGCATAGTACGGTCAGGGACAGAGGAAAGGGACAGGGGGAGCAGCGGGCCCAAAAGCCCAGGAGTCCGGCTCTCCCGCTCCAGGCTCGCGCTGGTCTACAAGCTCAGGTGTCAGATTTAACTGTCATGAGCCGGTTTATTATAAAATCTGGTTCGCTGAACAAGACAATCATTTATAGCAAGTCTTTCTAGACTCCCTGAGGTTCCATGGCAATTGTGATTGGGGGAGGACCAGAAACAAACTGTAGGGTTTGGTGCCCTGAAACTCAGATTCAAGCACCGCTCCTCATCTCTATCTGTTTTCCAATTGAAGGTTTGTGTTTGCATTTGAGGGGAGGGTTCCACTGCTAAAAATGTTGAAACCACTGTATTACAATGCCCTGTCCACTACACGCTACTGGGGAAAAATACAGAAGGAACTGTATTTAGAAATCAGTAAACAGCAAAGCTGAACAGATACACACAGGAGGAGAAGGAAGGCCTGAGACACCAGGCAGATGGTCATTTGAGTCAGGACCCTGACCAGACAGGGAGACTGTGGCCTATCTGTATGGAAGATCTGGGATGGTTAGAGGCTGCTAAGCACCGCAAACTGGGCCTCAAAAAGTGAATGCAATTTTAGGCAGCGTTAATAAAAGTATAACTTTCAAAATGAGAGCATTTGATAAAGTTGCCAAATATATATTAAAAAGTCTGTTTGTACCAGAGAAAACAAGGGGCACTGTTGGACAGACTTCCAACGATTCAGATCTGAGTTCTGATCTTTATTCTCAAGCTTATACAAGATATGTGACTGCAGGAAATGAAGCTTCCAGAACCTCACCACCTCTGATGAGAGGCCTCTGGCAGAGCTGCGTGGGAGTTAGTGATAACTAGGACAACACGGAGCAGAGGGCCAGCACACCGAAGGAACGAGAGAACCAGCTAATGCTTACAGGGCACCGTGTGTGAAAGTCCACCTCATCTAATCCTCACATGAGATCGATACCAGGGTATTATAATACATAAGTGCAAGTCCTCACAAGGGTGGGACTAAAACTGCAGCAGAAGACACACTCTACGATGGAGGAGAGTAACACCAGAAGTACTGCCATTTACTTCCAGCAGGAAGAGAGGACCACACAACTTTTCTGAAAAGAAATCTGGCCAGATTTCAAATCTGCACAGAGGACATTTCTGAAGTCCACATACTCACAGCAGTCCAACTCTATTTGATAGGGCTTCCCTGGCGGCTCAGGTGGTAAAGAATCTGCCTGCAATGCAGGAGACCAGGGTTTGGTCGCTGGTCAGAAAGATCCCCTGGATAAGGGAATGGCAACCCACTCCAATATTCTTGCCTGGAAAGTTCTATGGACAGAGGAGCCTGGCGGGCTGCAGTCCATGAAGGAAAGGATTCAGACAGTGTCTGTGGGTGGGAACAGGAGTGAGCAGAGTACTGACTGACTCTTGGGGATCTCCCTTAAAACCAGGCTTTTCACTAGAAAAGCAAACCATCTCTGAGAAAAATCTTTTCTTTTCCCTAGTTACTGATTTCCATAAATATACCCTCGTTGGCCCAAACCTGTATGTTCCTGAGAACTGCGGCCTACTTTCCCATCCAGCTCCGACATTTGAATGGAATCTGCCACCCAGGGAAGCAGCTCCCTAACGACTCCCGTGCTCAAGACTAAAGAGGAGTGTCAGGGCGGAGCACACAAACCCCTTCAGGCCCAGAGGTCTCAGATCCAGAGCAACTCCAGTGCTCAAGGAAGCGCCACCATGGAGAGAAGAGTGGAGGTTAAAAGATTTCACGTCTTCTTTTGTTTTTTTGAAGATTTTTTGGTTTTGATGTGGACCATTCTTAAAGTTTTTGTTGAACGTGTCAATATATCGCCTCTGTTGCTCACGTTCTTGTTTTTTGGCCGTGAGGCATGTGGGGTCTTAGTTCCCTGACTAGGGGTCACACCCTCACCCCCTGTTTGGAAGGCAAAGTCTTAACCACTGGACCACCAGGAAGTCCCAAGACTCCACTTCTTCTAAGTCTGAAGTGTGCCACCCTTTAGGGAGGTCACAGCTCAAGGCCCAGAGTGTGCGGGGCGAGCCGGCGGCGGCCGGGAAGCGCACTCACCTAGGATGAGGTGGAGCTTGGCCTCCGTCTGGAAGGCGTAGTGCAGCGTCACCAGGAAGGGCGACTGCCGCACCTGCTCCAGGACCTGCCGCTCCGCCCGCGCGTGCTCCGTGCTCTTGGCCTTCTGGACGATGGCGGCCTTCTTCAGGACCTTCATGGCGTACAGCTTTCCAGCATCGTGGCCACTCACTTTACGCACGAGAAACACCTTTCCGTAAGCTGAAAATGAGAAGAAAAACATCAGAAGAGTGATTACAAGGCTGCCCAGGCAGAGCGGTAACTGATGCAGACGGAAGGTTAACAGTGCACAAAAACTCTCTCTGAACGAAAAACCACCCGAGCGCTGTTTCCAACAGTTCTTTCATATATTTCTTCACGTTTATGCCAGACATCTCTCTAGGTCTCACCCTCAGATGCAGGTATCTCACCACTGCTGACGAACGGAGGCTTTCACCCTTTTACTGTTATTCCCGCCTCAGTATGTTTAGCTATAGGAAACTACTGTTATTACGGTCAATTAACCACAGTCCAATTCTGAACAACCAGGACGTTTTAGACATCACGTAAAACCTCTAGGTTTTGCTACTGCTGTAAATAAATAAAAATAGTTCTTAAGGAGAATCTAAAAAAAAAAATCTCACACACACATATGAATCAAGTATCTCAAGTACTCCTCTAATACTTATTTTAAAAAGTCTAAAGTGACATAAGCTGACCTCGTACAAACAAAAGAGATCTTCAGATTCCTGACCCAGGGATCGAACCTGGGTCCCTATCTCCTGCATTGCAGGCAGATTCTTTACCGTCTGAGCCACCAGGGAAGCCTGTAAAAGACTCTGAATAGCAAGCAATACCAACAGAACCCCCTTCACAGCTCGGGACAGCAGTTCACAAGGCAGTAGGTGAACCCTGTCACATGTTCCTAACTATGGGCTCAGCTGGGAAAATCCTGTGGACAGGGCCACTCCACTCTATGTGGAGGCATTGGGGCCACACTGGATACTGTGCCCAGAGCAGATGCCTGTGCTTATTTACCTAGAGAAGCAGGGAAGGCCAGGAAGAGGCAGGAGGAAGGAGGAGGGGGAAGGCAGACAAAAAAACTGATAAGGGGAAGGAGTAGGTCCCCAGTTCACCCCTACAAGGTATAAAGTCTCTCCCCTTCTCAAAATGCAAACACCTCCTGGGATGGTTGAGACCAGTCCCACTTCTGACGTGCTTTCATCAAGACCATTCTGGAGCTGGTCTGAGGTCTGATCCAGACCCATGCTTCCTCAGACTCTGCCCACACTTCAACAGTGTTTAGCATATAATCCTGTTCTAACCTACTCACAAATAAGGCAGTTTTAAGGGAAGGGCCTAAATATTCATTGGAAGGAGTGATGGTGAAGTTGAGGCTCCAATGCTTTGGCCACCTGATGCTTAGAGCCAATTCATTGAAAAGACCCTGATGTTGGGAAAGACAGAAGGCAGGAGGAGAAGGGGACAGCAGAGGACGAGAGGTTGGATGGCATCACCGACTCAATGGACATGAGTCTGAGCAAGCTCTGGGAGTTGGTGATGGACAGGGAGGCCTGGCGTGCTGCCGTCCATGGGGTCGAAAAGAGTCGGGCACGACTGAGCGACTGAACAGCAACAGCAAAGGGACGGGCTCCTACGCTGCGGACGTTATGCGGTTCAGGACTCGAGGAAGTAAATGAGCACAGACTCATGATATACAGTGGACAGAGAATGGTGGCACATTCCTGAGAAGGAAGGGAAACTCACTAAGCACTAGGCGTGCAGGCTCTGTGCTAAACACATTCCACACAGTGACTCGCTCGCTTCTCAAACAGCCAGTGAGGTTGGCACTTGTAGTAATCCCATTCTGCAGATGGAAGTGCAAAATGGAATTACCGAAAGGAAGTGGCCAGAATATGTGGGTAAAAAGTGGCAGAACTGATTCAGATGAAAGCAGTGTGACTCCAAGGACTACACATTAACCTCACCCTAACCCAATTAACCATTTGTTTTTAAAAACATACATTCTTCATGAATACTAGAAATGGGATGGTGTGGATTTTAATAAGACCTCTACCATAAACATACTGAACATACTCTGGACTGTATTAAAAGTTAACAAACAGGTTGTGTCTTGTATCGAAAATAAAATGATTACAGATTGAGAGTTTAGTAAGGCAGAAGTGAACCAAAAAAAAAAAATGTCAAAGGATTATTAGAACCCAACAATCTATTCAGCAGCAGTGAAATGAAGCTGGAAAATATTCCAATGACGAGTACTTACTGTACCTTCCTTGGAATAAGGTTCTACAGAAATCCGGAAGAAAGTCAAGTCCTCTACAAGTACAAGGTTTTTGTGTTCCCCTACACACACAAGGCACCTGCCCAAAATTTCTGTTCTGAGATTCCTGTCTCCAGACTGTTATGGTCCTTAGAAATTGCTACCTGTCTTTCTTCTCCAACAAAGAAAATCTTTCTACAACATCACGGGAAGATGGCCATGAACTCCCTCCCAGTGCTCACGCGTGTCCTTCAGCCCAGGTGCTGCCGGCATGGCAGACAGACCGCAGGGGGTGAGCACCTACCTGCTGAGGACTTGCACTTCAGAGACAAACTCTGGGACCCCTGCAGCACCCCACGACGGGGTGAGGGGGTGACCCCCACCCTACAGGTGAGGAAACGGAGCATGGAGAACTGGGCCCTGGCTCAAGGTCACAGCCGTTTCTGGCCCAGCTCCTGAGACCCCACTCCGAGCAGCACCGCAGCACCTCCTGAACTGAATGACCTCACAGCCAAAGAAAGGAGGAGCCAGGCGTTAGAGAGAAGTCACAGTACAGGTCAGCTGTTCGCACAGTGGCAAAGACACAGTACTAATACTTCCAAGCGGGGGGAGTTTTGTAAAGTAGCCCATTTTGTGGATGAGGGGATCTAAATATTCAAAAATGTGCCTTACCTTGAGTGGAAACAGACCTTTCTACAATATTCATCAGTTAGTTCTTATACCTTCTGGGCTTACAAAACAGAATATTACTCATCTTCTCTAAAATAATCTTTTAAATATTTAAAAATACAGTCACACCATCTCATCTAAGGAAAATGTCCCTATTCACTAAGCCAATCTGAAAGTAAATGGTGTTAAGATTTTGTACCACTAGGAGGTTCCCTTGAGGTGCACTGTGAATTTGCAAATAATTTTTCTTTGATTTTTTTTTCTGCTCCTTTAAACAATGTCATATTTCACTTCAAATAAAAGTGAGATAGCATCGGATGCTAATGTAGGTGGGCAAATAATAGAAAATCATCCTTAAGGCCACGTTATACACGGTCAAACAATAGACAGTCATCCTGCTTGCCATGTGATGATATCCAGAAGTTTTCCAGTGAGTTAAAGACATATCCTGCCATTAGCATTATTTTTAATCTATCAGGAAACTGTCAGGGGAAAAAAGTATGCTGATGCTCCCAAGTCTTCAGTTTTTACTTTTATAACTGCCATGATTGACTAAAGCTATGGTACTTCTATCACACAGTATGTGCCAATAGATGCTTACAACAATAAAATTCAAGAAGAGCCTTACAATGTTTCAAACAACAAATATTTCAGGCAAACAAGACCTTATTTTTGAGCAGGCTGCTGATCACGCTGCAAAGGAGGAAGAGAATGTTCACTGCTGGAGGGACCCTGAAGAAGCCACCTGCCCTGACTGAGCCAGGAAGGCAGGGGAGGAGTCCTCCCGCAGAAGAGTGCCATCCAGGCCAGGACCGCCTACGTGTCTCCCAGGGTTTTAAGAGGGGCCACTGCAACTGAACTTGGTGGTAACGTCACTTCCTTTTAGTTTTCGGTGAGAGGAATGACTGCCCTGTAGTGAAGCCAACTCCTGGCTTTCACTCGCTGGGTGCTAATGGTGGTAAAGCCTATTTTGAAAGCATCTTTTGGAAACCTGTAAAAAGCAACCAGCCAATGGCAAAAACTCTTCTGGCCAAAAAAGGTAAACAATAGTACTTCCTGCTCAGATGGAGCCACTAAAACAGATGCTTGGCAACACAGCTGGGATCTGCAGCTTGGGTCAAGAGACAAAGCTTCAGGCTTCAGCATAACTCTAATCTCTGCATCAACACGGAATGGCTTCAGATGCATTGCCAGCAATCTTCACAGAAGCCTGTGCAGTGCTCTGATCTTATCAGTTTCTACATAGAAAGGGCCTTTCCAAGATACTCTGTCAACAAATGTCAGCACAAGAAGACATGGAGTTCACTGGTTTTCCAGAGATCAAGTCTAGCAGCGCTTGATGAGACGACATAGAAGTTCTACTTATTAGATTGAGGGAAAGCAAACTCTAAAAGGCCTTCCCTGGTGGCTCAGTTGGTAAAAAATCTGCCTGCAACATGGGAAAGCTGGGTTCGACCCCTGGGTTAGGAAGATCCCCTGGAGAAGGTAATGGCTACCCACTCCAGCATTCTTGCCTGGAGAATCCCATGGGCAGAGGAGCCTGGTGGGCTACAGTCCATGGGTCACAAGGAGGCTCACGACTGAGCGACTAACACTAACTAACTAACTACATTCAAGAAACAAACAACAACTAGGAATGAGAACTCCCTGGTGGTCTAAGGGTTAGGAATTTGAGATTTCACTGTCGAGGCCCTGGGTTCAGTCTGAGACTGAGTCTGAGTCTTGAGACTGGGTTCAGTCTCAAGCTGCATGGTCAAAAAAAAAAAAAAAAAAAAACCAATGACAAGGATTAATTCCTGTCTTTGCTTGACAGATACCTATGACCACGTGAATGAGGCGTATCTTTCATTTCAAGGCTCGACAGACATTGCAGTGTGCTCCCATACCAACAGGTTATAGTAGTCGTTTCCAGAAGACTGGATCAAGACAACCACATGAGCTTTCTCCAAGCTGGAGGAGGAATTCCGTAGGTTGGGGGCAAACTACAGATACATTATGAAGGTCATTTCTGCTCAAACTGGAATCTGGATTCAGCATCCTACCCCACCAGACACAGACAGTACAATGCTGCAGACCTTGTTGACAGTGGTGTCAATGGCTTGATGATAAAGGAAACCACGTAAGATGAACTAAGTGCAGCATCAAAGGGAATCGCCTAGTTCCTCAGACCAGGTTTCAGTCTGCTTTTCCACAGGTGTGACTCTGATGCCATCGGCCACAGTGATCACTCTGAATCAGGCTTTTAGCGTGAGTCACGACAAATAGCAGTTAAAGCAGGCTGATGGTTCTAAAACAAGATGACATGCATGCTGTCACATCAAAAGCCGCTGCACAAATTCAACTACTTTTTCAAGCTAAACAAAAGCAGCTTTCTTGCTGAAATTTATCTAGAGCAAAATTAAACAGATCTCTTCACTTTATTTGTAAAATCTGAATTCATTAAAATTTTTCAGGAAGTATTGGCATTAAAATGTGATCAATTTGTTAAAAAAAAAAAAGCATTTTTTATGGTTCGTCTGTGGATGCAGTTTACAATGCCGTATGACTAAACGCAAGGAGAATCTGTCTATGTTTACATCAGTTGTTCTGGAGAAAACGGTTAGGAACTAGACGGCCTCTGGATTACGTCCTTCAGCCGCGTGCTCACCCAGAACACACTGTTCCCACCGGGATCTGAATGCTTACACTCTGTGAGGTCACTGTTCTCTGCCGCTCAAACTTGTATTAACGCTGCTTAAAACCCTATACATTGTACACTCTGGCTTACCAGTGATGCCACACTTTGGGTTTATTCCAATCTTGTAACTTCTGTACTGGAACTACTGCTTTAAAAAAATATATGGCAGAAGTGCTCCTGGTGGCTCCCACTTAACCAGCTCCCAACACTGGTGGCACGCGCCTCTCCACCTGTAAGACAGCCCTGCAGCCCGCTGCCCATGACCAGCTCTCCGAGCGCTGCCATCTCCAGGGCTGCTTTGCTTCCCACGAGCCACTGACACTCACTGCCTCACTGGCGTGTGCCTGCGGCGTATGCTGTTCTTACATAATTTAACTATGTATTACATAAGCCATGGAAATGAAAGAAAAAGAAAAGAGAAAGAAAAGAAAAAATGAGGTTAAAAGCTTTGAAAGAACTACATAAAAGCAAGACACTTGGGGGAAAAAAAAACTCAAAAAAGTAGGCATGGGTGAAACAACTATAAAAGGCTAAGGGAAAAATTTTGTACCCAGATTGCTTCAAATGTATCTGGTTCTCACTTTAAAGAACTGGAAACTTGATTTTAGATGATGCATTATGAGTGTGGTTTATGCAAACCATTGTTTAAGAACTTACTTTCAAAGATTCTTGTGCCTGCACGCAAAATGAATATGTATTTGTATGTTTTAAGTGAAAAGTAGTATGTTCAAAGTACATATTTATATATCCTTTTAAAATGATTTTCCACTTGAACCAGCTTTTTCTGATTAACCACAAGTACCAATGATGTAATCGCAGAGAGATTCCACTAACTCAACCATCACAGTCAGTGTTCCTGAAGTTCACCCCTCTCCCCTGCTTCCAGAACACTGGAACCTTGTTTAACGGTGACTTCACCATCAACCACACTAACTCCTCCCCTAAGTCTGCATTCATCCTCAAGTAGTAAGCATACCTTTGGTGCTGTCATCTAAACTGTTGATAAAAGAAATAACCCTTCTGGCTCAAAACACTTGATTTCCCACGACTCCTAAGACAACGAGAATCCTTAATGTAGCCTAAACCACCTGCCCCCTCTCTGCCTCTCTCCACTTCTCACCATCACTGACTCACTCCTTCAGACATAACAGCCTCTCCTGACTACCCAGACTAGCACAGCTCCTCTCATTTTACACTCTCCTCACTCTGTCACAGAAATGGTCAGAAGCATGGGTTTTCATTTATTCGTGTGATTGCCTCACTGTGTAGCTTTCACTGGACTGCAAATTCCACAGATCCATGGGCTATGTCTGGTTTTACTCAAGTTGTATCATTAGCAGCTTCTGGAGCTGGTACACTGGAGAAACTCAGTGCTGAATGTGTGAGAAAGAAACACAGAGGACAGACAGAGCAAAGCTTCTGCGGCACACAGCCAGAGACCCTCTCTGCTGGCAATCCTGACCGAGAGGTGAAGGAAGGCTTTAGGAAGAGAAACGAATGCCAATCCCCTGCAAGGGGAGAGCGCGTCAACCCTTTCCCCTTGAGAGGGGACAGCGGGCTTTCATGCAGATATCACTTTCAAGAAAGAAAGCAGTGTTGGTCACTCAGTCAAATCTGACTCTCCGCAACCCTGCAGACTGTAGCCTGCCAGGCTCCTCCATGGAATTCTCCAGGCAAGCACATTGGAGTGGGCTGCTGTGCCCTCCTCGCGGGGGTCTTCCCGACTCAAGGATAGAACGTGGGTCTCCTCAATTGCAGGCAGATTCTTTACCATCTGTGGCTCAGCTGGTAAAGAATCTGCCTGTGATGCGGGGGACCTGGGTTCAATCCCTGGGTGGGGAAGACCCCCTGGAGAAGGGAAAGGCTACCCACTCCAGTGTTCTGGCTTGGAGAATCCTATGGACTACTGTCCATGGGGTCGCAAAGAGCCAGACACAACTGAGCGACTTTCACTTCACTTTCACTTTCTTTACCGTCTGAGCCAGCAGGGAAATCCCCAATCCTTTTACTGTGGGAATTCCACATGACTCCTGACAACACTCCCTAGGGAAGCTAGCTCAGGAAACTCAGCTGCCACCACTGTGGAAAAGGAAGGATCTTAACATGGTGTCATCTCTCTCTGGCCACTGCTTGGTAACCTGCCTCAACTACACAAGAACTGATTACAATGCCTGGCTACATCCCTTCCTCGATTTAACTTGAGAAAAGATTTCTACCTTTCCACATGTGACATGTCCCAGACACTGACAATCAATCCACCTGCCCTCCCCACTCCAGTCTCTCTAGACCAGTTGTTTTCAACTGTGGGCTATGACCTGTTAGTGGATAATGATACCAATTTATTGTGTTCAATGGCATTTTGAAACTAAAGTACTAAAAAAAGAACTGAATATACTAAAAAGTGTTTCATGAACATGTGGAGGTATCAGTTCAGTTCAGTTGCTCAGTCATGTCTGACTTTTTGCAACCCCATGGACTGCAGCACGCCAGGCCTCCCTGTCCATCACCAACTCCTGGAGTTTACTCAAACTCAGGTCCATCGAGTTGGTGATGCCATCCAACCATCTCATCTTCTGTCATCCCCTTCTCCTCCTGCCTTCAATCTTTCCCAGCATCACGGTCTTTTCCAATGAGTCAGTTTTTCAAATCAGGTGGCCAAAGTATTAGAGCTTCAGTCTCCGCATCAGTCCCTCCAATAAATATTCAGGACTGATTTCCTTTAGGATTGACCAGTTTGATCTCCTTGCAGTCCAGGGACTCTCAAGAGTCTTCTCCAACACCACAGTTCAAAAGCATCTATTCTTTGGTGCTCAGCTTTCTTTATAGTCCAACTCTCACATCCATACATGACTAGTGGAAAAACCAAAGCTTTGACTAGATGGACCTTTGTCAGTAAAGTAATGTCTCCGCTTTTTAATATGCTTTCTAGGTTGGTCATAGCTTTTCTTCCAAGGAGCAAGCGTCTTAATTTTAAGGCGGAGGTCACCATCTGCAGTGATTTTGGAGCCCCAAGAAAATAAAGTCTCTCAGTGTTTCTATTGTTTCCCCATCTATTTGCCACGAAATGATGGGACCAGATGCTATGATCTTAGTTTTCTGAATGATGAGTTTTAAGCCAACTTTTTCACTCTCCTCTTTCACTTTCATCAAGAGGTACTTAGTTCTTCACTTTCTGCCATGAGGGTGGCGACATCTGCACGTCTGAGGTTACTGTGTTAGGTGCTCATGTGTAGGTATACGTGACTGTGAACAAGTCTAAGCACATGAGAGAGGAGGAGGATGGCCGTGCAAAACACGGTTAAGGACCTCAGGCTCTGATGCCAGACTGCCCAGCTCTGATTCCTAGGTATTCTGTTCAATAACTGTGTGAAAGAAAGGGAGAGTTTATTCGCTAAGTCACATCTGACTCTTTACAACCCCATGGTCTATAGCCTGCCAGGCTCCTCTGTCCATGGAATTTTCCAGGAAAAAATACTGGAGTGGGTAGTCATGCCCTTCTCCAGGGGATCTTCCCAATCCAGGGCGTGAACTCAGGTCTCCTGCACTGCCGGCAGATTCTTTACCATCTGAGCCACCAGGAAGTTCAAACTGTGTACCCCCGGGCAAAACACGGAACACAACTGTGCCTCAATTTCGTCATTAGGGACTGTAACAGTTCTTACATCATGTGGTCTGGGGATAAAGGAAATTAACATAAGGATTCAAAGGAAGGCCTGGCAGATAACAAACACTACACAAATGTTAGTGGGAAAAGGATGTGTGTCTGTGTATACTGTCTCTGTGTCTATATACATACATAAACACACATACTGAACTGCCATTCAAAAATGTACCTGTTTTGTCCTATGCGTAACAGTCCAAAACGTTTGAAAGCTACAGTTCTAGATGAACTTATATGCTTTTCCTTTAAAAAAAAAAAAAAAAGAACAAATTATGTAGGCCAAAGAATTTTCCCTATCTCTTTTTCTACATCATCTATTTCACTTTCCCGTTATCTGACTTTTGCTCTATTTTCATCTTTTTTTTCATCTTTTTTTTTAAGTTCCTTATTTTTTTATTCTATCTTTGAAAATGCCCCTAAATCTCTATTTGAAAACTGGTACATTTTAAGATACATTTAAAATGAAATGCACTTGATTTTACATATTTATCAAACAGAAGCACTGATTTCTAAATTTCTTTGTAGAACAGATATCTTATTTGCACACTAAATTCCAAATATTAAAAGATACATAAGTAACTACATAAAACTTAATATTGCAATTATAAAACTTAGTATTTCAACATAACTTTAAAATAGAAACAGAGAATTTGAGCCATTTAATTCAATCATTTTTAAATTCAATCATTTTTAATGTTAGTCACTGTTGCCAGGATTTTTAAAATAAAAACAAAATGTCTAAGACTAATAGACTGATTAAAATAGATTCTTCTTCTAACATACAAAGAGCTATAAACCCAAAACATGCCTGCATACCAGAACAGACACTATAGGCAAACATGAGACATGGTAAAAGCACATGAAATCATAGGCAGTAATGTTTTATGCAAGAGACTGAGATAGACTATTTGTTTTGGGTATAAACCTGTATATCCTCCTAGAAGATAAATAACACCGACGACCTGGAAGACAACAAAAGCACCAGCATTCTACACATGATCCAATTAATTTTTTAAACTAACCAGGGTCAAATGTGGCTCATTTAGTTAATTACTTTAAATGGTCAAAAACAGCTGAAATCGAGACCACAAAACCAATGCATCTTCTCATGGATGGTGTTAGCTTCTTTAAAAAAAGACTTAATGTGTGAGAAAGTTGACAATAAAAAATAGTTTCAGGAATGACTATCTATGGATTCCACTTATGCATACTGGATTAGCTTGAATAATTAAAGACTGAGTGTATGATATCTGCTAGATCAGCACTTTTCAATTTCAGAGGAAGCCCTCGGCACCACAGGCATTAATCCCGCTGATAAGTGTGTGTGCATGTGGTGTGCCCACCTTCCGCCCACCTCCTACAGACGGCCCACGGAAACCACGTGGCGCTTCTTATTCCCTGGTGCCAAATGACTTGAAAACCAAAGATCCATCAGGAAAGGAGAAAAAGCTGCAAAGGAAGGCATGCTCCATTACAAGACCTAGACTAGAACTGATTACCCATGGAATGTGATTACCAAAGGACCCACTAAAAGGAAAATACAGGAAATCTCAACAAATGAGCTGTTTGGGTTTAAAACACTTGCCCCCTCTCCCTTGCTCCAAGACTTCCCAGGCTCAGGCTGAACCCAGACCCGAGCCTCGGCCACACGCTGCTGAGGCTCCTCCTCGGCCCCTACCGCCCCTCACTCTTCTCTGAGCACTCCTGCAGAAGCCAAGTGCACTCCATTCTAGCAAACGTGACCCAGGACAGCATCAGTAATGAGTCAAACTGTGTTTACACTAGGCAGATAATGTCAACCAACATCCTTAAGTGGAATCATCTTTTGATTTTAGAATAAAACATCACAAATATTTAACCTCTAAGATTTCCTTAAGCACTGCAGGCTTACACTGAAACATAAGGAACAGTGGGTACACACAGATGCAAAACTGTAAACTTTTTTAAACGACGATTTTGACAATTTAACGAATACAAGCTTTTAAAAACACCATTTGATAGGAATACTTTCCAAACACCTAAAGGGAATTAAATGACAAACAATGACTAAGTCATCATTTTTGAAACAGTCTGTACATGACTCAATCAAGTATTTTTCCCTTGCATCATGTGGCCAAAAAGTAGCTGTGTCTTCAAGCTGTCTGGTGCAATTCCTAGCACCATCTAGTGGCAAATTACCCAGAAGAAAAAGAAATGTAGTCTGATTTAATAAATGAGATGTGTTTCTGAAAAGTGTGCAGTAAAAGAATGTAAGTACCTATATATTTCACAAGGCTCTCCTGTCAGGGATGACCTTCAGAGAGTCTGAGTTTTGTTTGTTGTTTTAGTTGCTTAGTCGTCTCCGAGTCTTTTGCAACACCAAGGACTGTAGCGTGCCAGGCTCCTCTGTCCATGGGATCTCCCAGGCAAGAGCACTGGACTGGGCTGCCATTTCCTTCTCCAGGGGATCTTCCCCACCCAGGGATCGCCACGTCTGCACTGGGAAGCAGATCCTTTACCGCTGAGCCACCTGGGAAGCCCAGAGTTTGACACCAAAGAGCAAAGAACTATCAGAGTGAACATCCTGAGGACGCACTGAAGGCTGCGGTAAGCAACCCAGTCGTCTCTCCACTAGACGGTTCCCAAGACCTGCTGATCACATGACCACCCTCCCCTCCCCTCCAGCAAAGAAAACAGCAACCTTCTTACCAGGGCACCAGGGACTGAGGAAGACAGAAGTGGCTGCTGCCCATTAGGTATTACTGGAGGTAAGGAATTTTGAATCTCTACACTCAATCAGCAATCATCTGAAGATCTTACAAACCCAGAAACAAACATTAAATGAAGATCACATTATTCAACCTGCAAGTCTGTATGTAATATATCTTTTTTAAAAAATGCTCACTAGGGAGGCTTAAGAGGGAGGGGATATATGTATACATGTAGCTGATTCACTGTTATACAGCAGAAACTGACAACATTATAAAGCAATTACACTCCAATTTAAAAAATGCTCACTACTCTTTTCCCGGCACCCAAAACAGTACCTGTCTCTTAACAAATGCATGTGAATGAATGAACCCCAAGAGCAATGGGAATGAAGGGCAAGGTTTTGAATATAAAAGTGACATGATCAAACTTACACTTAGGAAAGAAGACTCCCGGCTGTAGTCAGAGAAAGACTAGGAAGGCACAGCCTGAAACTTGAAGATCTTTGATGGTTACGTGTCCCTATTTATTGCTGGACATATTTTGGGTTTCACAATAACGTATTTGTTAATAGATGACAATCACTTATGTATCAGGGTAATCTGAGACATTGATAATGCACTATACTAGCTCTTTTAGAATCTAGGCTTCTGTCCCTTTCAGATACATATATAGTTTATATAGCATTTACTATGTGTCAGGCAATCTAGATGTTTTATTACTCATTTTATGCATATTTTATGCATATTTGGGGGCTTCCCAGGTAGTACAGTGGCAAAGAATCTGCCTGCCAATCCGGGAGACAAAAGAGACTCAGGTTCAATCCCTGGGTCAGGAAGATCCCCTGGAGTATGAAATGGCAACCACTCCAGTATTCTTGCCTGGAAAATTCCTTAGACAGAGGAGCCTGGTTGGTTACAGCTGATGGGGTCGCAAGGAGTCGGACATGACTGAGCAACTGAACACATGTGCATATTTTAGCAGAAGACTGTTAACCTAACATATAGAAGGTTGTTCATAACCTAGAATGTTTGAAAAGTTAAAGAAAACAAAGAAACACAATCTTCATTTGGCATGTTATTTTTGAGGAAACACAAGAAACGTGGGTCTAATCCCTGGGTTGAGAAGATCCCCTGGAGTGGGAAACGGCACTCCACTTCAGTATTTTTGCTGGAAAATTCTATGAGCAGAGGAGCCTGGCGAGCTATAGTCCATGGGCTCCAAGAGTCAGACACGACCAAGCACCTAAGCGCATGTACACACAATACACAAATCAGCTCTTTAGAAATGGTAATAAGATTCAGCTGCCAATAACATTTATGAGATATTTGTTAGATTTTTAGTATTAGAAATATAACTTTAGTTGGAATTATTCCCAGACATGCTAACAAAGTGACTACAAGAAAGAACTAATAATCTGTCCTTGAGAAGAAGTCCTAAATAATTGTTTTTCTAATTTAGGGTACAGCTTTACAGTAGAATCCCCTGTTGAATAAATAATCATAACTGGCGGTTATCTAGCAATTGGCGATTCATATTGATTATCTCACTGATGTTGTAACAGCATCGTGGGATAGGTACCATTAACTTTGGCCAATAGGGACTTGGGCTCACAGAGTTCATGTGATTTACCTAAGGAACACAAGTAGGCAACGGTTAGCTCAAGATTCAAACCTGAGTCTTCCAAATCATCACTGATGGCCAAGTACCTCACAGCTATGAATGCACCACAATTAGAAATCAACTCAAATGCACCCATAGTTACATGACAAAATTTATCCTTTTTTTTGCCATAATGACAAAAAATCTCTGAAATACAGATCAACCATGATGAATAAAGAAAATTCAAAAAGAATACATGCTCCACTTCATTAAACACCAGAATGACTAACAATGCACAGTGAGTCCATTTAAAGGCTTTCTTCTATACTTGGATGGAGCAAAATGGTCAAAAGGAAGGCAGCAGAAAAGGTAAAAAGGAAAACCAGAATCACTACTCCCACAAACAGTCCAAAATTTCATCATGAGACAATGTAATTCTAAAAGAGAAACAAAGATACTTCCTGAATCTGGAAGTATCAATCTCCAGAACAACACTAGAGACAAACACAAGTGAACTGAACTGCTAGTTATTAGACTATTGCTAAACTCCACACAGTGACCAGACCACAGGGAGGGAGCAGCAACAGGGCTGGAAACACATACGACGATGACCTTAAGAGTCCACAATCCAGAAGAAAAAGAGCAGCTCAGGGCCGCGCTCCCTACCGAGGACTTCCAGGGCCACAGTTCAGAGAAGGAAGCACCTGTGCAGGATCTGGACAGGCGGGAAAGAGGAAAAGTATGAAGCTGGGGAGGGCGATAAGGCGGGGCCTCAGGGGACGGGAAAGACACGGAACTGCAGGGGAGCAAAAGACCAACCAGACTTGTAAGTAGGCGGAATATCAGGGTAACTGGAGGGAAAGACAGGAGAAAACAGCTAAGCCTGAAAGCAAGAAAAGAATTTGGACAGGAATAATTAACTAGAAAAAAAGGCACTAAAAGTTCTGAAACAGAAGAATAGCACAATAATGATGAATTTTAATAAGGGTGCATATTATTTATAACAGGATATGTATAAAATGCATAAAATGGGAGAGAGAACTTGCAGAAAGTCCAGTTTAAAAAAAAAAAACCTTCTCAACAATCCATGTATGAGGTAATACAAGCTAGGGCACTGAGAACACAAAAGGTAAATCCAAGGGTCATGCTGAAAGAAAAATTACAGGATTTTTGTGAGAAATAAATTAAAAAGTCAAAATAGGGAAGGATCAAGTATTCTTTGCAAGTTTCCAGCTTAGGAAACTGATCAGCAGATTAGCAATAGATCAAAAGAAATAAGATAGCTGAAAACAGAAATCAATACTCTTGAGTAAAAGTTTGTTGTTGTTGTTGTTGTTGTTGTTTTTTCATAAATATCAAATGTATTTAAATATGAGATCAAAAAGTAAATCTTTCATTTTCCAATATTCCACGAAGTCTTCAAGATACTGGATGAATAGAATTTTTTCTGGTTCAAAGTATATAAAAATTAAATCATCAGAAGAGTTCTCAGTTCCACTTCAAAAGAAAGCCTGACAGGACACATTAAAAGCATCTGATGAGGCTTTTCTATTATCCTACGTAGTTCTGGGGAAAAATTATCTTTAAAAGGCAATGAAACTGAAAGCTCAGTGGTAAAATTTCTGAATAAAAATTGAGATTTTATCATAATCATAATAAAAGTTTCCACCTACTCCATTTAGTCATCAAAACTGTGATTTTAAATACAGAAATACCTACAGTGACACTTAGCAGTGATTCCATCTTCTCCCAAGAGCGGGGTACGGTCAGCTGACAAAAAGGAAAGGCAGAAGCCATGGCTAACACAGCCCAGTAACAGGCAGAAGCATCAAGTGGAAACACAGTGAAGCGTTACACTAAACTCTTCTCTCACCTTCGCTGAATTATCTTAAAGACCTGTCTACGGCCAAGTTGCTCCAAAAACTGAGGTAAATAATGAGACAAAGTGCTAAATATGTTGAAAGAAAATTCATCCAAAGTTGGTTTTGAAATCTGGCCTATAATTTTTCTTCATACTCTGTGTGTTTTTGGAATCAAGGTAATGCTAGCCTTATACAATGAGTTGGAAGAAATAATTCCATTGTTTCTGTTCTCTGAATTTGTGAAAGGTCAGCATTATCTATGCCTTGAAGGTTTGGCAGAACTCACTTTAGAAACTACCATGTGACTCCCCTGATAGTCCAGTGGTTAAGGATCTGCCAGCGGTTCGGGGAACAGGGGTCCACTCCTGGTCTGGGAAGATTCCCACGGAGCAACCTGGCCTGTGCACCCCACCACTGAGTCTCAGCACCAGAGCCTGCGCTCGGCAACAGAAGGCCAACAGCCTGCAGCCAGAGAGGAGCCCGCCTGCTGCACCTGGAGAGGAGCCCCCCCCCGCTGCACCTGGAGAGGCGCCCCCCCCCCCGCTGCACCTGGAGAGGAGCCCCCCCCGCTGCACCTGGAGAGGAGCCCCCCCGCTGCACCTGGAGAGGAGCCCCCCCCGCTGCACCTGGAGAGGAGCCCCCCCCCCGCTGCACCTGGAGAGGAGCCCGCCTGCTGCACCTGGAGAGGAGCCCCCCCCCGCTGCACCTGGAGAGGAGCCCCCCCCGCTGCACCTGGAGAGGAGCCCCCCCGCTGCACCTGGAGAGGAGCCCCCCCCCTGCTGCACCTGGAGAGGAGCCCGCCCCTGCTGCACCTGGAGAGGAGCCCCCCCCGCTGCACCTGGAGAGGAGCCCCCCCCTGCTGCACCTGGAGAGGAGCCCCCCCCTGCTGCACCTGGAGAGGAGCCCCCCGCTGCTGCACCTGGAGAGGAGCCCGCCCCTGCTGCACCTGGAGAGGAGCCCCCCCCTGCTGCACCTGGAGAGGAGCCCCCCCCTGCTGCACCTGGAGAGGAGCCCGCCCCTGCTGCACCTGGAGAGGAGCCCCCCCCGCTGCACCTGGAGAGGAGCCCGCCCGCTGCACCTGGAGAGGAGCCCCCCCCTGCTGCACCTGGAGAGGAGCCCCCCCCTGCTGCACCTGGAGAGGAGCCCCCCCCTGCTGCACCTGGAGAGGAGCCCGCCCCTGCTGCACCTGGAGAGGAGCCCCCCCCTGCTGCACCTGGAGAGGAGCCCCCCCCCGCTGCACCTGGAGAGGAGCCCCCCCCCGCTGCACCTGGAGAGGAGCCCGCCTGCTGCACCTGGAGAGGAGCCCCCCCCCCGCTGCACCTGGAGAGGAGCCCCCCCCGCTGCACCTGGAGAGGAGCCCCCCCCTGCTGCACCTGGAGAGGAGCCCCCCGCTGCTGCACCTGGAGAGGAGCCCCCCCCCCCCGCTGCACCTGGAGAGGAGCCCCCCCCCGCTGCACCTGGAGAGGAGCCCCCCCGCTGCACCTGGAGAGGAGCCCCCCCCCCCCCCCCGCCCCCCGCCGCACCTGGAGAGAGCAGCTAAGACCCGGGGCAGTCACACAGAAGTGAACAAACAAATAAAGACTGTACCAAACATTTTCCCAGCAGGAAGATTTTTACTCACTGACCAGTTTCTTTAAGGATTAAAGGACTATTCAGGCTTTCTATTCTTTTTTCAATCAATTTGGTGTTTTACACATTTCAAGATTCATGTGCATGTAAAAATTGGAGAAACACTACCTCAGACCACTAAATTCCTATCACTTCCCAAATTACGTGCCATTTTTGTCCAATGTTTTGGTTTTCTGGTTGTTAACCCCACAAATTATGACATTTTGACTATGGTTTTACACAGTCAACATTGTTTAGATCTTTACTCACCAACAGTTTTTGCATCTCAGAATCTCTCCTGAGATCACTTTCCTTCTCCCTAAAATTGTATCTTTTAGTGAGGATGCATTGGTGGAAAACACGCTCAGCTTTCTTAAGTCTGAAAATGTCTATTTTGCCCTTACTTCTGCAAAATAGCTTTGCTGGGAATCCAATTCTAAACTGACAGTTGTTTCTCTGGGGATTGTTTGGACATTCTTCCACACGGCTATGGTGTTCATGTGGTTGCTGCTGAAGAGCCGTTTGTTCATCTATTCGTTGTTTCTCCAAAAGTAAGTCTTCTCTCCCTGGCAGTTTTTAGGGTGTTTCTCTGTCTCTGGTGTTCATCAGTTTCTCTCAGGGATCTATGTAAGAATTCCTTTATAGTAATACTTTACTGAGATTTTCCGTTTCCTAAATTTACAAATTCATATATTTAATCAATCCTAGAAAATGCTCAGTTATTTTCTCTTTGGATATTTACCTCTCCCCACTCTATTTGCTCCTTCTGGGATTCTGATTAGATAAATTTACATGCTGACAAGACTAGCCATGTTATTAGCAGGTTCAGTGCAAAATGAAAATGTGGGCACCTTGTTCACAAATTATTCAGAATGTCAGAAGGGTGAAAGTAGAGCATGAAATCAAACATGAGGCTCTTCTAGTGTCGGGATCTCTGCACCTGCACAAGTCATATGTCCGTGAGGCCCTAACTTCAGATAAGCAAGGATAGTGATAGTAAAAATCCTGAAGGCAGAAAGAAGTAGAAATCAGAAAACCAAGAAACATCTCCCACCCAGGGACAGCCACACTCTTATCATTTTAATGCACAGATCAGAAATTTTTCTATATATTTACATGTAGATATTTAGCCACACAATTTTTATATTATGGAAATGGTATATTATACATTCTCTTCAACAGTCTTTTTTCAACTTTACTATATTATGGAGAGCTTTCAAAAACTTTAGTAAATACAGATCACTTCAATCCTATTGTACAGATAATAGAACATACAGGTACATGGTCATTTAAGCAAATTCATATTGTTAGGTTTCTGAAGAGCTTTGAGTTTTTCATTTTTAAAAGTGATGAGCATGGGCTATCAATAAAATTGAGTGTGGACTGAGTAAATCAATCAGTATAAACCACATCCCACAGAGCACTTGGCCAGTAACAAACTCTCCATAAATGTTAGTGGCTTTATGAAATATTATGTCTTGTATAAAAACTGAATTCATGTACACTCCCAACAGCAGCGTAAGAGAGATTTGTTTTTTATCCTTACCAATTCTTTTAAATTTGCCTTTTGTATCTCTTCTCTTTTTCACTTTAGTTTCTACTATAAAGTGACTCAGGCACACGTATACACATGTCCCCTCTTCCTGGAGTCCTTCCCCTTTACGTCACCGCGGAGCACCAAGTAGGCGCCCCCAGCTACACAGCAGGTCCTCAGGGGTTACCTGTTTCACACACAGCGCCAGTGGGACACACCTGTCCACGCATCTCACCACGCCCTCTTCCCCCCCTGGCGTCCATACACTTGTTCTCTACATCTCAGTCTCTATTTCTGTTTTGCAAATAAGATCATCGATACCATGTATTTCTTCTATGAACGCTCTGCTCACATTCTCTGACAGTTCTCCTAATGGATTCCTTATTGTTTTAAAATTTTAATGATTTCTGTGTTGGGGATTTCAATCCTTTGTCATAGGGATATCAAGTGCTTTATTTTTCCTCTTAAAAAAAAGAATTAACTTAAGACTTACCTCCAGTTCCTAAGACCTTTAAGAGCTCAAAATTTTCAATCCCCACCTTCTCTGCATGTCCGGTTAAATTAGCTAAAAAAAGAAAGAGAAAAAATAAACAATTAAGGGGATGAGTAACAGGAGACAGTCCACGGGGCTTCTGATGTACCGCAGGGCTTTCTTTCCTGGAACGTTAAATAAGGCTTCACTTGATCACTATTTATTAAACAGTGCAGCTATGCTTCACGTAATTTTCTGTATCTCATATATTACAATGTTTTTTTAGAATTTTGTTACTATATATCATTTGTATTGAAGGTCAACCATAAAAATAAAGTGCTGTAGGACTCTCTACTGACCAAATAAACTGAAAATGAACACAAATTCTAATATGTAGATAGACATGCAGGAAGAAAACTGGACAGATTCAGAAGATGTATTCATTTATTCAACAAACATATACCAACTATAAACGCCACGCCCAGGCCCCAGGCTGTACGCCCCACCCACTTCTGCCACCAAGCCCACGACCAGCCAGCACTGGCACCTGACCATGCTGAGTCCTAGCGCCCTCGTCCCTGACGTGAAAGCGCTGATCTCAGTGAATTCTGAGAGCTCTACCAGTCTAAAATTCTAGAACTATGCCTAAAAACATAAACTCTTCAAAAACACATTCTGGAATAAACAAAATGAGGATATCTTATAATATTATGAGTATTTTCCAGTGTACCCCACTGAATTCTGGTCCCACTTGACGAGATGTTGAGAAGTGTGATGTTGGGAGAAGGTGGGGAGGAGTGCTCAGGCTGAATGAATCTGGAAAGAGTTAGCTTAAAGTTTCACAAGTTTCCTTAATGCTGAACCTCACAGATACTACACCATGAAAATATGCATCTGGATCTTCAAAACTGAGATACTTACATCTGTCAAATTTACTGGACCACAAGTTACTTTTTATGGTAATACCTATCCATACTGTGTGAACCAGCAGATTAGAAAGACATGATTTAAAAAGACTTAGTTCAAATCCTAGTTTTACTGCTTAAAAGCTCTGTAATCTTAAATTACTTAACTTTTCTGTTTTCCATAGTGGCTGTACTAGTTTGCATTCCCACCAACAGTGTAAGAGGGTTCCCTTTTCTCCACACCCTCTCCAGCATTTATTGCTTGTAGACTTTTGGATAGCAGCCATCCTGACTGGCGTGTAATGGTACAGTGTGGAGATTTCTTAAAAAACTGGAAATAGAACTGTCATATGACCCAGCAATCCCACTTCTGGGCATACACACTGAGGAAACCAGATCTGAAAGAGACACGTGCACCCCAATGTTCATCGCAGCACTGTTTATAATAGCCAGGACATGGAAGCAACCTAGATGCCCATCAGCAGATGAATGGATAAGGAAGCTGTGGTACATATACATTATGGAATATTACTCAGCCATTAAAAAGAATTCATTTGAATCAGTTCTAATGAGATGGATGAAACTGGAGCCCATTATACAGAGTGAAGTAAGCCAGAAAGATAAAGAACATTACAGGATACTAATGCATATATATGGAATTTAGAAAGATGGTAATGATAACCCTATATGCAAAACAGAAAAAGAGACACAGAAGTACAGAACAGACTTTTAGACTCTGTGGGAGAAGGTGAGGGTGGGATGTTTCAAAAGAACAGCATATATATTATCTATGGTGAAACGGATCACCAGCCCAGGTGGGATGCATGAGACAAGTGCTCGGGCCTGGTGCACTGGGAAGACCCAGAGGAATCGGGTGGAGAGGGAGGTGGGAGGGGGGATCGGGATGGGGAATACGTGTAACTCTACGGCTGATTCATATCAATGTATGACAAAACCCACTGAAATGTTGTGAAGTAATTAGCCTCCAACTAATAAAAAAAATAAAAATAAAAATAAATTACTTAACTTTTCTGTTTTAGATCCCTCTAGTGTAAAATGGGGATAATAAAAAATGCCTGCCCTCAAAACATATTGGGGCCCGCAATTTACATTGAAATGTATTTTTAAAAAGATGGATTGATGGGAGAATACAGGTATGATAAGATATGTGATAAAGAAGAGCTTCCCACTGGCTCAGTGGCAAAGAATTCACCTGCAATGCAGGAGATGCAGGTTTGATTCCCACTCCAGCATTCTTGCCTGGGGAATCCCATGGACCGAGGAGCCTGGTGGGATACAGTCCATGGGGCCGCAAAGAATCAGACGTGACTGAGCGCACACACACGTGATAAAGAGGGTACAACAAAGTGCGAACTGCAGAACCTGGTGAGTAACAGGGTTTCGGCACACAAGCTTTCAGATCCTCTGCATTATACTTGGGAATGTTCATCATAAAATGGCAGATGAAAACCTGGTGCCTTGTGATGATTATGTGAGCATAATTCACACAGTATTTGCTGTGTTCAACTAAGACGATTACTGTCTGCAAATAAATTTATGCCTTGGGACTGCTGGACTTGCCTGGTGGCTCAGCTGATAAAGAATCTGCCTGCAACATGGGAGACCTGGGTTCCGTCCCTGGGTTGAAGGTTCAGTCCCCTGAAGAAGGGAAAGGCTACCCACACCAGTATTCTGGCCTGGAGAATCCATTGACTATGCAGTCCATGGGGTCGCAAAGAGTTGGACACGACTGAACAACTTTCACTTTCACTTTGGGGACTATAATTTTTTAAAAAATTAGACTAAGAACTTTTAACTGGAATTAAAAGTTTCAGAGGGAAAAACAATGTCAGCATCTTTCCAAAATTTAACTAAATGCATTAACTTAAAGAAAACATTTTAAATTGTGGTCACAATTAACCACAGAACAAAATTTACCATCTTAACCATTTTTAAGCATACAACACAGTACTACAGTGTTAACTCTAGGTACATGGTTCTCAACAGAGCTCTAGAATTTTTTCACTGTGCAAAACAAATTTAACAATGACTCTTCTCCCTCTCTTCCAAACTTGCAGAAACCACCATCCCATTTCAGTTCCTAAGAGTTTGACTATTAACACATACGTTCATAGTGACAGCAAATCAGTGTACATGGCCCGTGCCTCAAGTTCACACGGGCTTCAGCATACATGTGAAATGAACACCCACAATACAGGTAGTATCTTAAAATGAACACAATAGCATACCCTCCTGTAGTCTGTCACGCAGACTACAGAAAAAGCAAGCTCACAGGAAACCATCACTTCTGAAATAATGACTTGGCTCTAAACGAACATTAAAAGTTCTGTTATTTAGTGCTGTAATTGAATGTTAAGTTCTGTTATTTTATTCAAAAACTTCTGAAGTTTAAGACATTATTAAAGAGTCACATGTTAAAAGTTATTACTCCTGATTCTATTAGACGTCATCTTTTATTTACAAGGAGACGTGTAACGGCCCAGCTTTCCAAAAGCACTGTCCAAATGTTAGGGGGAGCACACTGACTGAAATCACCCACCCTCCCAGGCACCAAAGTAATCATCTGCATCCTGGTAAGGAACACGGAACTGATAAGCCACCACCAACCGGAAGAGTGCGGGAAAGGTCAAAAGGAGACACCACATGTCTGACCACCTCCCAGAATCCTTCTCGCTGGCCTCCATCTTGGCTGAACAAGGCATGCACCACCAGGAAGGACTCTGAGTCAGTGATTGGCTAAAGGCTACCCGGAAACGAATCCATCACCAAAAAACCTGCGAGCCACGTGGCAGAGCAGTCCTCCTGGGTCCCCTCACCCTGCTGCTCTCCGCCCGGGCGCCCCTTCCCAATAAAATCTGTTGCATGGTCAGCACATGTGTCTCCTCAGACAATTCATTTCCGAGTGTTAGACAAAAGCCCAGTTTTGGGCCCTGGAAGGGGTCCCCTTTCCTGCAAAACATATACTATTTCTCCCATATCTATATTTGCAGCTGGACTAAGGGAGATAAGGAACTACCCTTTGGTACACAGTCACTTCAGCCTTTTTTTAACTAACCACAGAATTTTTCTCATAGGAAATTAGAAGAGGCCATCGATTAAGGACACTTGGTTCTACAAAGCATACCATTCAGGAAAGCCTGATCTTTCACAGAGATGGTTCAGATGATCCATGAAGGCCTGTTTTCATTCTAATCTACTCTCTCTGTTGTTTGGTTTCTGACACAGATGAAACCTGCAAAGAGGGCTCAAGGCTGCCCCAACCTGCAATCCTGGGGACAAGGAACTGACAGCGCTCAGGATGGACGGCTGCACGGATGCCTCTGCGCCTGGGGAGCGGCGGTCACTGTGGTATAAAGGCCCCCACGAGGAGGCGGTCAGCCCTGCTTTCCTCAGGGTGTGCTCTCTGGAGAACCTCCTCTCCCGGCCTCAGTTGCTGCCGAGTTTATTTACTCTGTGTGCCTGGTGAGCTGAGGTGGAAGGGGAGAGGGTATTCCCTCCCTCACACTTCAAGCCCCAGGACCTAGAGAAACCCAACAATGCTGGCCTTGAAAAGCACTTAGCCCTAGGCTTATAATAATACGCTTTATCCACCTTAAGTTTCTCTGGGAATTTATCTTTCCTGGCCTTTCCTTAATTAAGAATGGTCAGATTCCAGTCAACAAGCTCAGAGGTAGTACCTGCTTGAGAGAAGAGTCCCCGTGGCCCCATGCAGCTCAGCCAGGTCAAGGATCCACTGTAAGTGACCAGAGAGCAAGCTCGTCAGAACGCTTCACACCGTCCTGTCTTAGCCTCCGCTGGGGCCCAAGCAGATGTAACTGCGATAGGGTTTCTTACCCAACGCCCACAGCTTACATTAGGGTTCACTCTTGGTGTCTGTTCATTCTATGGCTTTGGACAAATGTATCCACCACTGTAGTATGTGGTATCATTCACAGTAGTTACTGTCCTAAAATTCCTCTGTGCAGGATTCTGTGTAGACATCAGACTTCAACTCCTTTGGGTAAATATCAAAGAGTCCAACTGCTGGGTCATGCTGTAAGTGTACCTTCAAGTTTTCTTTTTTTTTAAATTCATCTGAATTTGACTTTTTAAGCAGAATGTGACTTCCATTCACAATACTTGCTCTGAGTTACTTTTTCAAGGGCTTTACAACATGTCTGGACAGGCTTATCATTCTGCTACTCCTAAACACTTTTCTTTGAAAGACAAGCCCTATGTACACACAACCCTGGTCGTTCAGATGGTAAAGAATCTGCCTGCAATGCAGGAGACCTGGATTCGATCCCTGGGTCAGGAAGATCCTCTGGAGAAGAGAACGGCAACCCCCCCGCCCCAATATTCTTGCCTGGAGAATCCCGTGGACAGAGGAGCCTGGCAGACTCTACCCCATGGGGTCACAAAGAGTCAGACACGACTGAGTGACTAACACTTTCACTTTGACGTGTGGACAGTGATGCCCATCAGGTTGGTTCAGTTTAACACACTTCATCTTTAGAGCCCTGGCACATGCAGTCAGTAACTACAGGGGAGGAAAGGTTTAAAGAGTAGATCGCAGAAGATGAAAAGCTGCTTTAACAAGTGTTTTTTTTTGAACACCAAGGTATACACTTCAGAACACTTTAGTGACAAAAGACTTGGTTTATTAAAGAATCTGTTTTACAGCTAAACACTTCAGACCATTAGGCTAACACAGGTGACATATACCCTACGACACTGTAGGTATTTCCGTCTGTTAAAATGAGCCAACGTGAAACTAGATAAGAACAAGCAGCTCCGTCAGCAATGCCACGGTCACCCAAGAAACACCACCCTTGACAGGAGACAACATGCCCCATGTGGAAGAAGTACATTTCGTATTAAAAGGAATTACCAAACCGTCTTCCAAAGTTGCTGTATCAACTCTGCATGTATGCCAACAGCAAATGAGAGTTCTTGTTGCTTTACATCTTCACTAACATTTGGTTTTCTTGGTGTTCTGAGGTTTGGTCATTCTAATAGTTGTGCAATGATTATCTCACTGTTGTTTTAATTGGCATTTCCTTGATGACACATGATGTAGAATAACTTTTCATATGCTTATTTGCCATGGGTGTATTTTCATCAGTGAGATGTCTGTCAAGGTTACTGGCCCATTTTTAAAAATCATGTTGTTTATTTTCTTATTGTTGAGTTGTGAGAGGTTTCTGTATATTTTAGATAAGTCACTTATCAGATAATATCTTTTCTATATATTTCCTTCCAGTATGTGACTTGTCTTCTCAATCTCTTGACACTTTTTGCAGAGCAGAATTTTTGAATTTTAACAATTTTAATAAAGTCCAGCTTATCAATTCTTTCTTTCACAGATCATGCCTTTGGTGTTGTACCTTAAAAGTCATCACCACACCCAAGGTCATCTAGGCCGTCTCTCTGTTATCTTCTAGGACTAAAAAGTTTTATGTTTTACATTGAGGTCCATAAAGCACTTTAATTTTTATGAAGGATGTAAGGTATCTCACTAGATTCAGTTTTTACATGTGGATGTCCAGTTGTTTCAGCGTCATTTGTTGCAGACTATTACTGCTTCACTGTATTATCTTTATTCCACTGTCAAAGATCACCTGACTACATTTATATAGGTCCATTTCTGGGCTCTCCAGCCTGTTCCATTGCTATATCTGCCTATTCCATCCTCAATAACACACTGTCTTGGTTACTGCAAGTGTGATGGTAAGTCTTAAAGTAGTGTGTGTGTCAGTCTCTTAACTGTCCTTCTCCTTTGACATTGTGTTGGCTATTCTGGGTCTCTTACCTAACCACGGAAACTTTAGAATCAGTCTGTTGATCTACACAAAATAATGTATACTTGGATTTTGATAGCAGCTGCACTGAATCTATAGACCATATCTGCAGACCAAGTTGGGAAGAACTGGTATCTCAACAAATTGAGTCTTACTATCCATGAACATAGACTATCTCTCCATTTATTTAGTTCTTCTTTGGTATCCTTCAACAGAGTTTTGCAGTTCTCCTAATATGGATCTCCCACATATTTTGTTAGATTTATACCTAACTATTTCATTTTGGGGGGTGTGTGTGCAAATTTTAATGGTATTGTTTTAAATTTCAAATCCGACGTGTTTATTGCTGGTCGGAAGCAGATGACTTTTGTATATGAATCCTGTGTCCTAAAACTGTAATAAAACTGTAATTGCTTATTAGTTTCAGGAGGGTTTTTGTTGTTGCTGTTAACATTGATTTTTTTTTTTCAAATTTTCCACATTCTCAACATGCTTTTAATTTGCATTTTCTTCATGACATGTTGAATATCTTTTCATGGATATACTGGTCATTTGTATTTTTTGTGTTTGTGAACTGTCCAAATCTTTTGCCCATTTTTTGTAGCACTATTGAGTGTCTAACTGTTGAGTTGTAAGAGTTCTTTATATATTTTATGCAAAAGTACTTTGACAGACACATGTTTTGCAAAGGTATTCTCCATTCTATAGTTTGGTTTTTTATCTGTGTAACTGTGTCTTTTTAAGAGTGAATTTTAAGAATTTTGATGAAGTCGTAAATTTTTTCTTTTATAGTCTATGCTTTCTGGATTCTAAAACATCTCTGCCTACTCAGTGTCACAAAGATGTTCTTTAAAATGTTCTTCTGGAAATTTAATAGTTTTAGCTCTTACATTTAAGTCTATGATCCAATTTGAGTTAACTTTCTTGTATAGTGTGAGTAAAGCTCAAGATTCATTTTTTCTCATATAGATATCTAGTTGTTCTGGTACCATTTAAAAACAACAACAAAAAAACCTTCTTTTTTTTTTTTTTTTTTTTTACTGTCAATTTATGTTGGTTGTCAAAAATCAATTTGCCATGTAAATGTGGATTTAATTCACGACCCTCTATTCTGTTCCAACGCTCTATGTGCCGTCTTATGCTAGTAGCTCACTGCCTCGCTTATCGTAAGACTTGAATCAGGCAATATAAATCCTCCAATCTAGACAATTTTCAAGATTGTCCTGTGTTTTCTTATAAATTTTAGAATTAGGTTTTCAATTTCTACCCCAAAAAACCTGCTAGGATTTTAACTAGAGTGTTTAATCTATAAAACTTATTTTCATCTAAACTACTAGGTTAATAGTTTAATCTATTAACAGTCTAATATAATTACTGATATGGTTGAGTTTGGGTCTATCAGTTTATTATTAACTTGTCACTTCTGTTGTATGGTTCCATTTTTCTATTTTCCTGACTTTCGAAAAAATTATCTGAATGTTTCTTAGAATTTCATTTCAATCTTCAATCAAATTTTAGCTTTACTTCTCTGCATTATTTGTGTAGTTATTGCTCTAAGGAGTACAATATATATCTCTAACTATTCACACTTCTCTGACAATTGAAAAAAAGTGCCATTTCACATGAAATACAAAAACTTTTCAACATCCTTACTGGTATTGCCACTACACATTATATGGGATTTATAATATCTTCCATGTATGTTATAAACTTCACACTGTTACGAGTTTTGCTTGGAATACGTGTAACTCTATGGCTGATTCATATCAATGTATGACAAAACCCACTGAAATGTTGTGAAGTAATTCGCCTCCAACTAATTAAAAAAAAAAAAAGACAAAAAAATAAAATAAAATAAAATAAAATAACTTAGAATTAAAAAAAAAAAAAGAAATAATAACGAGAGAGACTTCTACAGTTCTCCAGCTACTTATAGTTTCTGATGACCTTTGTTTTTCAAGGATTCAAAATTCTATCTGGTACCACTTTTCTTCAGTCTTGAAGAACATCCTTTGACATTTCTTGTAGGACCAGTGATGAATTCTCTGAGTTTTGTTTTATCTGAATGACACATTCTTTTACCTTGATTTAAATTTTTACTGAGACATAATTAACATACCATAAATCCATCCTTTTAAAGGATATAATTCAGTGGTTTTTAGTGTCTTCAAAAGGTTGTGCCATCATCACCACCAGAATCATCTTCATTCTTGAAGGATATGTTCCTTTGATAGAGAATAATGCACTGCAGGCTTTTTTTCCCTTTGCTTCCAGCACTTTAAACATGTCCTTCTGCTCTTTTGGTTTATAAAGTAAAAGTTAGTCATTACGTGGATATTGCTTCTCTGTCTGAAACATGTGATTTTTCTCTTACTGCTTTCAACATTGCTTTTTATCTTTGGCTTTCAACAGTTTTGCCATGATGTGTCCTTTTTTTGTTATTTTAATTTTTATTGGAGTACAGTTGATTTGCAATGTTGTGCTACTTTCTGCTATACCTGAAAGTGAATCAGATACACAAATACATATATTCACTCTTTTCTACCTCCTGAGAAATCTGTATGCAGGTCAAGAAGCACAGTTAGAACTGGACATGGAACAACGGACTGGTTCCAAATTGGGAAAGGAGTATGTCAAGGCTGCATACTGTCACCCTGCTTATTTAACTTATATGCAGAGTACATCATGCAAAATGCCAGGCTGGATGAAGCAAAAGCTGGAATCAAGATTGCCAGGAGAAATATCAATAACCTCAGATACACAGATGACACCACACTTATGACAGAAAGCAAAGAAGAACTAAAGAGCCTCTTCATGAAAGTGAAAGAGGACAGTGAAAAAGTTGGCTTAAAACGTAACATAAAAACTAAGATCATGGCATCTGGTCCCATCACTTCATGGCAAATAGATGGGGAAACAATGGAAACACTGAGAGACTTTATTTTGGGGGGCTTCAAAATCACTGCAGATGGTGACTGCAGCCATGAAATTAAAAGACGCCTGCTCCTTGGAAGAAAAGCTAAGACCAACCTACACAGCATATTAAAAAGCAGAGACATTACATTACCAACAAAGGTCCATCTAGTCAAAGCTTTGGTTTTTCCAGTAGTCATGTATGGATGTAAGAGCTGGACTGTAAAGAAAGCTGAGAGCCGAAGAAATGATGCTTTTGAACTGTGGTGTTGGAGAAGACTCATGAGAGTCCCTTGGATTGCAAGAAGATCAAATCAGTCCATCCTAAAGGAAATTGGTCCTGAATATTTACTGGAAGGACTGATGCTGAAGCTGGAAACTCCAATACTTTGGCCACCTGATGAAAAGAACTGACTCACTGGAAAAGACCCTGATGCTGGGAAAGATTGAAGGTGGTAGGAGACAGAGGATGAGATGGTTGGATGGCATCACCAACGCGATGGACATGAGACTGAGCAAGCTCCAGGAGTTGGTGATGGACAGGGAGGCCTGGCGCGCTGCAGTCCACAGGGTCACAAAGAGTCGGACACGACTGAGCAACTGAAGTGAGCTGAACTCTTTTCTAAGATTCCTTCCCCATGACGGTCATTATGGAGGACTGAGTTGATCTCCCTGTGCTATACACCAGGTCCTCATTAGTCTTCTATTTTATATACAGCAGTCTGCGTATGTCAATCCCAACCTCCCAGTTTACCCCTCCCCCTCTTGCCCCTAGTAACCATAAGAATTTTTTCTACACCTATAACTCTGTTTCTGTTTTATAAATAAGTTTATTTGTACCATTTTCTTAGATTCCACATACAAGTGATATCATATAATATTTGTGCTTCTCTGCCTGAAAAAATCTCTAGGTCCATCATGTTGCTGCAAATGGCATTATTTCATTCTTTTTTTGACCGAGTAATACTCCATTATAGATATGCACGAAATCTTCTTTATCCACTCTTCTGTTGATGGACATTTAGGTTGCTTCCAGACATGATATGACCTTCTTTGGGTTCATTTGGCCTGGCATTTACCGAGTATCTTATATCTGTGAGTTTCTGTTTTTCATCCAATTTGAGAAGTTTTTGCCTTAATTTTTCAAATGTTTGTTCTATCCCATTCCCTCTCTCCTCACTTTCTTAAGATTGCAGTTGCACCTATGTTTGATTGATTGATACTAAGAGGTCTCTGTGGAGAAGGCAATGGCACCCCACTCCAGTACTCTTGCCTGGAAAATCCCATGGACGGAGGAGCCTGGTAGGCTACAGTTCATGGGGTCGCTAAGAGTCGGACATGACTGAGCAACTACCCTTTCACTTTTTACTTTCATGCATTGGAGAAGAAAATGGCAACCCACTCCAGTGTTCTTGCCCGGAGAATCCCAGGGACAGGGGAGCCTGGTGGGCTGCCGTCTATGGGGTTGCACAGAGTTGGACACGAATGAAGCGACTTAGCAGCAGCAAGAAGTCCCGGAGACTCTATTCATGTTTTTCTAATGTTTTCTCTGTTCTTCACATTAATTCCCATTGTTCTATCTTCAAGTCCACTTACATTTCCTTCCAACATCTCTATTCAACTGTTAAATTCATCCATTAGATTTTTACATTTCAAACATTGTATTTATCATTTCTAGAAATTCCATGTGGTTCTTTCTCATTGTTTCTATTTATCGGATAAGATTTTTTTATTTTTTCATTCACTGAGAACATGTTGCTTTATTTCATTGAGGATATTTTAAGAGCTGCTTTAAAATTCTTGTCTGCTACTGCCAGTATCTCATGCATATCAGGCTGGGATTCAGTTGTTTTTATTTCCTCTTGGGATATGTTCCATTTTCTTGATCCCTCCTATGTAGGATAATTTTTTATTGTACTCTCAACATTAACCCTTAAATGCTAACTTGTGAAAACTCTAAGATTGTTATTTTTCTCCAGCAAGAGTTTCTTTTGTTTTAGCCGGCAAATATCCTGGTTTTGCCTGGCCTGACTTGAATTACAAATCAGTTTCTTAGAAGGCAGCTCTAGGCCACTTCAGATTCATTTTTTAAGTCAAGCTGTTCTGAGACTGTTGTATTCATGCATGGTTCAGAAGTAAATGCACAAATTTCCATACACAAAATTTGAGGACTCTCCCTACTCTGAGGCTCCTCTCTCTCAGGGATTCCTCTACTATCTTCAGTGGCCAAGGTTCTCTGACTTTAGTTTCCTAGTTTCTCTGACCAGAGAGACTATTATTTTTTCATCAGAGTCCAAAGAATACGACCTATGCTCACCCTGAAGCTAAAAATAGTGAAAAGACAATGTTACCTTCCCCACCTCCTTCAACTGTGTCCTCTCCCTAAGAGCCTGTTTCTGTCCACTCTCAAGTGCCTTAAACACTGCTTTTTCTATTAAGTCCAGTTTTCATAGTTACTTTCTGCAAAGTAATTCTCTAGTAGGTGGTCTTATTCTGACATTACAAGAAGTAATGATCTTCCTAAGTCAACATCCAAATAAAATAGCAGTTTCTGCTTTTCACTTCAACTACTACCCGTGGAAATTAACTTCAAAGAGCAAATAAAATCTTAAAGATGATACAATATAGGCCCATCTCAGGGATCATGAACTTAATATCTATATGATTCTTTCTTTTACATCATATCTGTTAGACATGGTAAGTAAGCACACATATGGAAGTAAATCTACAGGAGGCTCTATCATATTTACACAGTGGGAAATACTGTTAATTAAAAAGATTTTTTTCATTGTGTTAATAACAAAACACATAAAAGCAAACAAAAATGTGATGTTATACAGAATTCAAGCAATAACAAACATACAGTCAAGCATGTGAGCCTAACAGCCTAAATGGTTCTCATTTCTGTTATTATTTTTCATTGTAGTTAGAAGTCTTTGAGCATGAAAGTAAAAATAAACTACATTTCTCTTAATTAAATTGTTAACCTAAGAGCAAGAGCTCAACCTTCCCAGCAATGCTACTAACATTCATTAGAACAAGACTTAAAATATTTACACATTTTACTTTATCCTAGAGGCACAATGAACACCAGCCACTTAAAGGAACCTGTATTTCTGAGTCATCTACCTGCCTCGGTAAAGTCCAGAATGATATGTCAGGTGACCTGTAGCCACCTGGATGTCTGGAACCAGACTACCAGAAACAGACCTGTACCCGAGAGAGGCAGAACTGTCCGTTGCCGTCCTCATGTGCGGAAGGAGATGGTTCTCATCGTGGCTTCAGGAGCTCCTTCACCTGTGTCAGGCATGCTTCTGCCCGACTCTCTGTCTAGTCCTTCTCGAAGATAAACAGAAGTCACTCATTATTAAAGAGTCCAAAACTCTGACTGGGGACACTCAGTAGTAATCGGAGTCTCTGTGTTCAGAACAGTCTCCATCCAAGGCCTGTTCTTTTTTCCTTTTTTGCCTCAAGCTTCTGGCCTGGCCTGATCTCTTGAGAAGGCCATTCTCTTGCATGCCTCCTTTCACTATATAATGGTTACTAAGTGGGGGTGGAGGTTCTCTTGGGACCTGGTGTTCACTCATTGTGTGTTCTCCTCTCTAAACCTTCGGACTCACACAGCTCAACATGCTGGTCCTGAGATTATTAGGCGGGTTTGGGAGGGAAGGAGGAGCTCTCACGGAGGTAAGCTACATGCACCAATGCCGCTTTTAAGGAGAGTTCAGTACTGGCCTGTTGGAAGCTTGCTCAGCTTTTACAGACAATGTGGTACTGAGTCCCACCAGCTACTCTTTCTTGCAGACAGTTCCCTCCTGACTCCTGAGGGATAAGAATAATATGACTGAGCAGACTTTGGGCATTTATGGATTTCCAGCTATAATAGCTAATTGCACCAAAATCTCATCCTCAGCTCCTAAATTCTATATAAAAGAATTAACTTCCCACAGAAACATTGCCTATAGAAACTCTTCACAAATACATAAAATAACAAACAATATCAACAAACTTTAATAAAGTAGTCTAGAGCTACTTAGCTGGCACAGAGTATGATCATATCATTGCTTATTCAGCTCAGTTCAGTCGCTCAGTCGTGTCCGACTCTTTGCGACCCCACAGACTGCAGCATGCCAGGCTTCCCTGTCTATCACCAACTCCTGGAGCTCACTCAAACTCATGTCCATTGAGTCAGTGATGCCATCCAACCATCTTATCCTCTGTTGTCCCCGTCTCCTCCTGCCCTTCAATCTTTGCCAACATCAGGGTTTTTTCCAATGAGTCAGTTCTTCATATCAGGTGGCCAATGTATTGGAGTTTCAGCTTCAGCATTAGTCCTTCCAATGAATATTCAGGACTGGTTTCCTTTAGGATTGACTGGTTTGATCTCCTTGCAGTCCATTTTGATGCCCACATCATATGAATTATTAAATATTAGCAAATGTCAACTAAAACAATAAACATTTCTGAACTTTTCAAGGTCTACTTTAGGCCTATCTCTATAATTAATCAGTTTAGCTAGTCTCCGCTCATCAAAAGAATTTGAAGATTTTTTACATTAGTACAATATTAATCATTTAGAAAGGACAGGTGTGAATAATTTTAATGTTTCACAAAGCAATTTTAACTAATTTTTTTCTTATTAAAATATTAGGGACTCTCCCACTGAAAATCCTTCCCTTCCAGGGACTTCCCTGGTGGCCCAGGGGTTAAGAATCTGCCTCACAATGCAGGGGACACAGGTTCAGTCCCTGGTGGGGGAACTAAGATCCCACATGCCTCCTGCCACAACTAAGGAATCGGCACCACAATGAAACGTCCTGCATGACAGAGTGAAGATAAACCAAATAAACTTATAAAGAGAAAATCCTTCCCTTCTTGATTAGTGTTATTATCCTATAATGTATCCTCCTATAATGAATTCTTATTGGTTAGGAAATAATTTTTAAGATTAAATTTAACTAAACCCTTTACAAGAAGTCAATGGATTTTTCAAAAATACGTTTGCCGCAACTCTAATAAATTTCAGTTAATTCAAAAACTCTCTTTAGAAAAGTTTGATGAACACTTCTTAAAGGAAAAATCTGATATTATCCAACAGCTATAAAATACGTGACTCTTTACACTGTAAGTGGACTCCTCCAGCCTCTCCTATAATATTCACGCAGATATGTGCACTGTGGGAAAATATGACTGATCTAACTTTAAAACAATAAATTTACACTAAAAAGATCATTGTCTTTTCTCCCAAATTCAAATAGCATTTTTGTTTGCTTTTTTACTATAAAATAACCCACATTCAAACTTTGAGTAGACAAACAGTATAAATAGGCCTAAAGAGACCCTGAAAATCTCCCACAGTCCCACCACTCAAAGATAATTATCGTTAATCTTTGGCATGTTTTTCTAGGATTTTAGCCACAAACAAACGATTGATAAATGCTTCTTAACTTTCCAGGCAATTCTATTATCAAATGTAATTTGTAAAGCACATAATCTATAATTCTTTTTTTTAGGTTGTGAGATATTTAACTTGGAACATCCCACTCTCACGGAGGAAAAGAATCAGTAACAACACATTTTTTTATTCTGTTGCCATAGTTTCTGCTAAGCTGCACACATGTAATTGCACAGAGCATGTGCTGAAATCATTTTATTAGATCCAATGATTCACTTATGCTAAAGTGAAAGGCTTAATTTAAAAGCACCTTTACAATTAAAGTAGAAATAAAGAGAATAATGCTTCTGAAGCCATTTCAAGTAGGTTTCTTGGTATAGGACTGAGGCACTCATATACTAGATTTTATTCAGTGAATTAGTTACTTATTAAATTTGCAATAAGCTGTGAAAATGGAATTTAATAGAAAAGACTGTGGATATTAAAGGGAATATCAGCATCATGTGAAGCTACCAGACAGCCTTATTGAGAACACTGGTCCTCATTCACTCATTTAAGAAACACTTACTAGGTGCCTCCTCACACTTGAACCAAGGGCTAGGTCTGCAGCCAACAAGTACAGGATTTAAACTAGCCAAGACGAGAGAATGGCTGGGAGTTTCTGGACCAGAAGAAGGGTTGGAACAAAAGCATAAGTAGGAATACATATTTTCCTACCAGAGAATATGAGCTATAATAAACATGTGGGAAAAACAGTAAAAACATGACATAAAACAGATACAAGAAATGAGCTGATTCCAAACCTAGAATGCCAGACTAGTTTTAACTGAATCAAAAATATTGAATCCATAAGTAACAGAAGCTCTTGACAAGACCACAGTAAGGCTTCAGGAAGGCTACTCCAGCAGCAGCGTGCTGGTCATGGGGACAGAGTGAGGGAAGACGGGAACGAGAAGCTGGGAGGTTACTGCAACAAACTGGATGCGTGCTCATGAGGATCGAGTCCAAGTAACGACAGAAACTAAAAGGAAGAGGGAATAACGACCCTAAGAGTCACTGACACAGGGCTTCTCTGGTGGCGCAGTGGTAAAAAATCCACCTGCCAGCGCAGGAGGCATGGGTTCAATTCCGGGGGTCCAGGAGGATCCCCCTGCCGCAGAGCAACTGACCCCGGGAGCCACTGCTCCTCAAGGCCCTGGGCCCGGGTGCTTGTGGTCCACAACCAGACAGACCACGGCAACGAGACACTCACGTACCCCAACTAGAGAAAAGCCCGCGGCAAGGAAGGCCCAGCACAGTCAACAACAAGTAAGTAAAATAGTGTGTGTGTGTGAAGAATCGCCGAGATGCTCACTTCAAGGAGCATCTGCCGAACACCTGACTTGGGAGCTAAGACTACAAAAGCAGACAGGACAGGGCTCCCCACTTTCAGAGACAAACTACCTGAACTTCTGCTCCATTTCCCCCAAGAAACCGTGGTGAGTGGCAGTTACTGACAGAACCTTGCTGAAAGGGGAAGTTGAAGGGAAGTTGGAAGGGGAAGTCTGGGGTTTCCACGTCGGTTTTGAAGTTATGGCATGCCATCCCAAGGGCTCTTGTGTGGGCAGTTCTAGACGAGAAACTGCAGACACAGACAGCACGTGGATGGGGTTCAGGACACACTACCCCGAAGCACAGGACCTCGGTAGAGGGAATATTTTAGGCTGAAGGAATTTGAGAAACAGCGCAGGCAAGGGCTCTCTGACCTTCTCCTGAAGTCACCCCCAGACCCTCCTGTGCAAGGGCACGCTCCCCCCACACCCAGAGGAAAGGAGTACCCTTACCTCTCAAGCCAGGGACACAGAGACGAATCAGAACAAACAGGACCCGCTAAGCTTCCCCCAGTTCACTACCCACACCCTTTTCCCATGAGGCTCCGTTTTTCATTAAACCTAATATTAAAAACCTCAGGTTTAACCATTTCTCTAAGTCTTTATTTCCTCATGAAGGTCGCTAAGTAACATAAAACTTACATGAAATCAACTTATATACTTCTCTGTTGTTAACTGTCTTCTGTTACAGGAATCCAAATTGAGAATTCAGAAGAGTGAAGAGAAGAGTTTTTTTCTTTCCTCCCCTACAATGCCCAGAGTTTTTAAAAGGGGACAAGGGCTAAAGTTTTAAGAGGAAAACTCTTCAGGAGATCACAAAAAGAGGGCAAATCTTGATGATGACCAAGAGTTAGGACGCAAGGAGAAAAAGGGCCAGAGAAAGGACTAGAAATCAAACAATGTATAGAATCCAAGGAAAGACAAATGTCAATTGAAAACTGACCATCAGTGAAGTCACGCTGTGATACAATGATAAATATATATATTTGGTCTTAGTCCTAAAAGCTTAAGAATCTCCTGAGAGTGGTAAGAGTCGCCTGAGAGTTACCAAGGGGCTTGTTGCTGAGGACCCCTGACAGCTGCAGGATGGGGCTGGTGGCGGACACCAGGGACTCTCCGCCCCCACCCTCTGCCCGCCTTCCCACCCCAGGGGAAGAAAGAGGGGCTGGACAGTGAGTTAATCCCCAGCGGCCATTATTCAATCCATCACGCCTGTAAAGAAACATCCATGAAGACCCCTAAACAACAGGGCCTGGGGGTCAGAGAGGTTCCGGGTTGGTGCACACACAGAGCGGCAGGCACAGCGGTCTTCCCTGAGAGTTCCAGAAAGTTCCACACTTCCCAGCACCTCCCCCATCCCATATACCCAGCCCAAAGAATCTCTTCCCTGTGGGTGATCCTGAGTTGCTGCTGTATGAATAAATGAAAGTTGTATGAGTAAAATAAATAAATCGAGCCTCCAATCTACACAGGGAGGTCAAGGTACAAAGGTGGGGATGGAAAAACAAAATAATATCCTGAAAAGTAATGGATACTGATAGTTTTATTCACGAAATGGAGCTATAAAGGGAAGGAGTTAAGGAAATGGGAAAGAATCCTATGAAACTTTTCCAGCTTGGAAGGCAGATGAATGAGAACACCCACGGACAAAGGGAATACGGGAAAGGCTGGGGGGTGTTTTAGGGAGCAGATCCCTCAGAAAGTGATAAACAATGGGATGCTGGTCAGAAAGGGTCAGAGAGAAGGACTACAGGACAGAGTGAAGACAAGGACATGTTAAGGCTTCATGGTCAGGAAAAAAGATTATGTGCAGCCTTCCTAAGGGATACAAACAGCCTCTGCCAGAGAAGCTGGGCCCTGACACAAGAGTCAGATGCCTCAGAAATCAGCTCGGCTAAAGTGTACAACAGACAATGAAGTGAGGTCTATGAAAAATAACTGTGAGCAGGGTAGAAGGATTTGAAGGCTCCTCCATTGGCTCAGAGGGAAAGAAGCCACCTGCAATGCAGGAGATGTGAGAGAGGCAGGTCAGGAAGACCCCCTGAAGGAGGAAACGGCAACCCACTCCAGTATTCTTGCTGGGAAAATAGCACGGGCAGAGACTGGCGAGCTGCAGTCCACAGAGTGGCAAAACAGTTGGGCACGACTGAACACAGCACACAACAATCAAAAGAACTAAATAGTTAAAGAATATTAAACATTTAAGAACAAAGACAGACCGGACAAAAGGAGAACTAGGAAAGGGTGCCAAGCTGGGCCGTGGTTTCTAGCACTTTCCTGTGAACAACCTAATCAACAGCTTCGAACACCAGGCTCCCAAGGAAGGAACACCCCATCCTGGAGACGGCTGTACTGTGCTCTTGAGCTCTTCTGTCTTTAGCTATTAGAACATACAACCATTCCCCTTTTCTCCTAATTCCATGCTCCCCCAAGCAAACCACTTTTCAGTTGATACCTTTACCCAAAAAGAAAAATGTGCTAATTAAGGACACACGATACTTCATGCACTTGTTGATTTGTATTGCCCACTGTAAGCTGGTAAAACGTCACCAGGGTTTATTACATCAGTCTGCTGTGATTAAAACTACAAGTAGATGCATGAAATCGAAGAATGAGGAGAACACACAAACAGTATAATGATCCAACACTGAGTCCTATCTGCTGCCAACAAGGAACACTTAGCTAACAGCCATACATGCAGGACACAGCAGTTGTATACCACGCCCCTGTCAATGGTTTTCTGACTTTTTCATTTTAAAAGAAAAGGAGAACAATTATAAAAAGCAACATTTAGTTGAGATTTAGTTGTCAATGCAAAAGGAAGCAGAGAAAATTCTAGTCTATTGCCAATGAAACAAATAATGAAGCTATAATTTATTATAAATCTATGATCTGCAGAATACTATCGACTTCTACAACTTAAACATGGTCAACACAAAACTTTGCCAATTTTCAGATACTTAACTGATTTTTTTTTTCTTGAGACATTAACTCATCAATTTAAAAAAAAAAAAAAGAGGGAAACAAAAACTAACAAGTTAATGAAAAAGTTCCCATTTTTGGTAAAGAAAAAAGTTTTGGACCTGGCCCAAATTCCCTATTCCTCAAGAATTAGTTTCACCTTCCCCTTTCCAGCACCTTCAGTGGTAAAGACATCAACATTAATCTCTAATTTCCAAGTGCCGGTGTGAGCAAGATCACATCACAGCATTGTGGGCACCTTCCTCTTTTTAAAACTTTTCTATGACCTGTGACAGAGAAAGTCTCAGGGATGGGACGACTGTAATCCCACCATCCTGATACTAGCGACCCACATTTTGTGTTCATTTCTGCTCTTTTGCTGATATGGCCGTATCCCCGTCACCAGCAGGGGCCTGCCAGCTCCCGAGAATCTAGACTGACGGGCTTGAGTCCTGCAGACCCTCAGCCTGTGCAAGTCAGATGCCCCCAGCCCAGGGCTCCATGAGGCGCTCAGCAGACACCCTCAGCTCCCTCCGAGGCCTGAAGGTCATCGCGGTTCTGTACTGCAAGCAACCAAGCGAGGCTTGGATCCCTCTCTGCGTTTTATGAAAGACAAAAATGAAAGTGAAGTCGCTCAGTCATGTCCAATTCTGTGCGACCCCATGAACTGTGGCCTAACAGGCTCCTCCATCCATGGGATTCTCCAGGCAAGAATACAGGAGTGGGTTGCCATTTCCATCTCCAGAAGATCTTCCCAGCCCAGGGACTGAACCCGGGTCTCCCACATTGCGGGCAGACGCTTTACCATCTGAGCCACCAGGGAATGAAAGACAAAAGCAAAACCCAAACACACACAAAAAGCCTTCCTGAGCACAAAAGACTTGAGCGAAGACTTCGGGGAAGGCAGAGGGCAGCAGGCATGGCAACAACGGAAAGGACACTGGAAGCGGGAACATCCCTTATCCCTCCCCACCCTCCACCCCCCGGGGAGGTCGTTCTCTCACCCACCCCTGGTCTCACATCCGGTGTCTGACTTTTCTCCTTTTCTCGCTCCCTCCTCATTAGGAACAAACCAACAAATCTGGTCCCTTGTTTCTTATCAAGCGGTTCCTCCACTCTGAACCTCTCAGTCCCGGCTGACACCTGGACTCACAGCCCTGGAGAGCCCGACCAGAAGGCGACCTCGGGGCACTTACTGCCATACCAGGGATGCTGGGGCCCACTGCTGCCGTAAGACATCCCTCTTCCCCTTGCTGACTTCATAGGCTTTTAGGCAGGGTCACACACTGTGAGTGCATTGTGTGTGTGTGCGTCCTAACTCGCTTCAGTTGTGTCCGGCTCTTTGTGACCCCATGCTAGGCTCCTCTGTCCGCGGGATTCTCTAGGCAAGAACACAGGAGTGGGTCGCCATGCCCTCCCCCAGGGGATCTACAGTCTGCTCACTGAAGAAACATTGCGAATGGTTACTTGGGGCCAATACAGTACAAAGCCCTGGTGAGCAGACACGTTCTGAAGTCAAGGAGCACAGGGTCCAGTGCGCGCACTCGGGCAGGTGAGCAGCCCAGGGTGCCAGCAACAGCAGAGGAGTAAGAGGCAGGGAGAGCAGAGGCGCACGAGGGAGCATCGCCCGCAGTGCAATGCTGCGGAGGCCAGGCACTGACGGACAGCACACAGCTTACCAAGGACACGGAGAGCGTGGCCTGCCTGGGGATCTGCAAAGGGGTCAGTTCAGTTCAGTCGCTCAGTCGTGTCTGCACTGGACTGCAGCAGGCCAGGCCTCCCTGTCCACCACCAACTCCTGGAGTTTACTCAAACTCATGCCCACTGAGTCGGTGATGCCATCCAGCCCTCTCATCCTCTGTCGTCCCCTTCTCCTCCCACCTTCAATCTTTCCCAGCATCAGGGTCTTTTCAAACGAGTCAGCTTTCCACATCAGGTGGCCAAAGTACTGGAGTTTCAGCTTCATCATCAGTCCTTCCAATGAATATTCAGGACTGATCTCCTTTGGGATGGACTAATTGGGTCTCCTTGCAGTCCAAGGGACTCTCCAGAGTCTTCTCCAACACTAGAGTTAAAAAGCATCAATTCTTTGGTGCTCAGCTTTCTTTATAGTCCAACTCTCACATCCATACATGACCACTGGAAAAACCATAGCCTTCACTAGACAGATCTTTGTTGACAAAGTAACATCTCTGCTTTTTAATACACTGCCTAGGTTGGTCATAACTTTACTTCCAAGGAGTAAGCGTCTTTTAATTTCATGGCTACAGTCACCATCTGCAGTGATTTTGGAACCCCCCAAAAATAGTCTGCCACTGTTTTCCCATCTATTTGCCATGAAGTGATGGGACTGGATGCCACGATCTTAGTTTTCTGAATGTTCAGCTTTAAGCCAAATTTTTCACTCTCCTCTTTCACTTTCATCAAGAGGCTCTTTAGTTTTTCTTCACTTTCTTTCATAGGGTGGTATCATCTGCATATCTGAGGTTATTGATATTTCTCCCAGCAATCTTGATTCCAGCTTGTGCTTCATCCAGTCCAGTATTTCTCATGATGTACTCTGCATATAAGTTAAATAAGTAGGGTAACAATATACAGCCTTAACATACTCCTTTCCCAATTTGGAACCAGTCTGTTGTTCCCTGTCCAGTTCTAACTGTTGCTTCCTGACCTGCATACAGATTTCTCAGGAGGCAGGTCAGGTGGTCTGGTGTTCCCATCACTTTAAGAATTTTCCACAGCTTGTTGTGATCCACACAGTCAAAGGCTTTGGCACAGTCAATAAAGCAGAAATAGATGTTTTTCTGGAATTCTCTTGCTTATCCTATGATCCAATGGATGTTGGCAATTTGATCTCTGGTCCCTCTGCCTTTTCTAAATCCAGCTTGAACATCTGGAAGTTCACGGTTCACATATTGTTGAACCCTGGCTTGGAGAATTTTGAGCATTACTTTGCTAGCATGTGAATGAGTGCAATTTTGCGGTAGTTTGAACATTCTTTGACATTGCCTTTCTTTGGGATTGGAATGAAAACAGACCTTTTCCAGTCCTGTGGACATTGCTGAGTTTTCCAAATTTGTTGGCATACTGAGTGCAGCACTTTCACAGCATCATCTTTTAGGATTTGAAATAGCTCAACTGGAATTCCATCACCTCCACTAGCTTTGTTTGTAGTGATGCTTCCTAACGCCCACTTGACTTCACATTCCAGGATGTCTGGCTCTAGGTGAGTGATCACACGATCGTGATTATCTGGGTCATGAAGATCTTTTTTGTATAGTTTTTCTGTGTATTCTTGCCACCTCTTCTTAATATCTTCTGCTTCTGTTAGGTCCATACCATTTCTGTCCTTTATTGTGCCCATCTTGCATGAAATATTCCCTTGGTATCTCTAATTTTCTTGAAGAGATCTCTAGTCTTTCCCATTCTGTTGTTTTCCTCTATTTCTTTGCACTGATCACTAAGGCAGGCTTTCTTATCTCTCCTTGCTATTCTCTGGAACTCTGCGTTCAAATGGGTATATCTTTCCCTTTCTCCTTTGCCTTTAGTTTCTCTTCTTTTCACAGCTATATGTAAGGCCTGCTCAGACAGCCATTTTCCCTTTTTGCATTTTTTTTTTCTTGGGGATGGTCTTGATCACTGCCTCTGGTACAATGTCATGAACCTCTGTCCATAGTTCTTCAGGCACTCTGTCTATCAGATCTAATCCCCTCAATCTATTCTCACTTCCACTGTATAATCGTAAGGGATTTGATTTAGTTCATACCTGAATGGTCTAGTGGTTTTCCCTACTTTCTTCAATTTAAGTCTGAATTTGGCAATAAGGAGTTCATGATCTGAGTCACAGTCATTTCCCAGTCTTGTTTCTGCTAACTGTATAGAGCTTCTCCATCTTTGGCGAAGTCTACAGTCACCTCTGCATTTAATTCTATTGTGAGAAAGGACTTTATCAACACCCTTTCCTTCTTCTATTTTCCAGACTACATGCTGCTAAGCGTGCCAGTCTGGTTTCCATTAGCACTTAAAATGCGGCAGCCTTGGATCAGGCATCAGACTGCAGGAATCAGTGCTTACAGCTGTGAACTTTCACAGGCTGCGGCCAACTTATTTTTCAAGCTCAATCCCACCTACCAAAAATGTTAATCTTAATTCATGATGAACTATCTAATTTAATGCCATGAACGCTGGAGATCAAAGAAACTAAAGTCATCCTGCCTTGGCCCATCCTCCCTCCACTTCAGCTTTCACTGTGTTTTCTTCAACGCAGCCACACTCCGACCCCTCGTCTGTGGTTTGGAAGAAAGGTCCCAGAGGGATCTCGATAGCAGGTGCGCCCCTATGTCCCCTCTTTTTGAATCAAAGATGAAGTGTGTATCCCATTTTCCTGATGCCAAGTTGAGCAATTATGACAAGGGTATGAGCAGAATTATGCTGCCATGAAAAAGGTTCAGGCTGTTTGTGCCTCTTAATAATGTACACTACCATTTAAATTTTTCTTTTATTTTAAAGTTGTTTCAAAATCCAAAGCTGCAAGAACAGACAATTCCCATATTCATAATCACTAATTTTTAACATTCTGCCACATTTGTCTTCTGTTTTACTCATACATTCATATTCACAGACACAATTACTTATTTTTATGATCTGCTTCAGAGTAGTTTGCACACATCATGCACCCTACACTTCAGTAGTTCAGAGTGAAAAGTAGAAGTGTTAGTCACTCACTCGTGTCCGACTCTTTGTGGCCCCCATGGGCTGTGGCCCTCTGTCCACGGCACTCTCCAGGCAAGAGTAGTGGAGCGGGTCGCCATGCCCTCCTCCAAGGGATCTTCCAAACCAAGAACAAAACCCAGGTCTCCCACACTATAGGCAGATTCTTTACTGTCTGAGCCACCAGGGAAACCCTAGTAGTTCAGAGTGCTTTTCCTAAAAACTCTCTTAAGTAATCTCAGTACAGTTATCAAATTCAGAAAGTTTGGTATTGATAAAATAATCTACGGTCCCTTTGAGCTTCCCAGAAGGGTAAAGAACACCTACCAATGCTGGAGACGTGGGTTCGATCCCTGGGTTGGGAAGGATCATTCCAGTATTCTTGCCTGGAGAATTCCACGAACAGGGGAGCCTGGCAGGCTGCAGTCCATGGGGTCATAAAAGAGTCATACATGACGAAGTGACTGAGCATGCATGCACGGTCCCTTTTCTGATGTGTCAACTGTCTGATGTCCTTTGTGATGGCTAATTTTACATGTCAACCTGCCTGGACCACAGAGTGCCCAGATATTAAGTCAAACACTATGTCTTTCTGGATGGCGCTGTGGGATAAGGTTACTATTTAAATCGGTGAACTCTGGGTAAAGCAGTTTGCTCTCCATAAAGTTAGGAGTGCACAGCGGCACTCCATCATCAAAAGGAAGTGACCAGCGGGAGCCCGGGGCTGAGCAGGTGCTGAAGGCACAACTACGCGCTGTGAAGAGGCGGCTCGCGCGCCGGTGGGCCCACTCCTGCTCCACTGCCCTCTCAGCCTGCAGTGCTGGCCCAGGGGAGCCCCTGAGGGCAGCAGACAGAAGAGACAAGACTCAGGCCTGGGTCACAGATGGCTCTGTGCCACACAGACGGTCGCAAAAACACTGGCTCCTTTCTGGGGCGCTACTGAAGGCAGTGCTGATGAGACCATGTGACCAGCTACAGACATGAAGACTGTAATGGTCAGTCCTGTTTTGTTCTGTGATTAGTAATGTGTTGTTTCTTCCTTGCTTTGTTACCCTACTAATAATATGTTTGTGGGGAAGTGTGTGCGTATAAAACAAGTATCTTTATTCTCTTCCCTCTCTTAACCCCTTATGTAACATGATGTATTAAATTTATTTCACAGTATTTAAGTTACAGGATGTCAAGGAGTAGAATAAACATCACTCAAGGACTTTGAATCCTCTTCTGAGGAAAGGTTTATTGTGTTTTTCATTTTACACAGGATAGTTGTAAAATAGTAGCTGCAAGTGTCACCTTGCTATTGTTTTTATTTGGGGATTAAGTATGGTTTAAAGAGATGCATACTGCTGTCCAGATATTTGGCCACTCAGACATTATTCTGGGTGTCTCTATGATGATGTTTTTGATTAACATTTAAATCTATGGGCTTTGAGTAAACCAGACTGCCCTCCATAATGTGGATGGGTCTTTTCAATCAACTGAAAGCCCAAAAAGAACAAAAAGACCAGCCTCCGGAAAGGAAGAGAGAATTCTCCGATCGGAACAGTGCCTCTTCTGGATTTTAGGCCTCCTGGCCTACCCTGTAGACTTTAGATTTGCCTCCACATCAGATGAGCCAATTCCTTATAATAAATCTCTTTCTCTGTGTATACATATTCTATTGGCTCACTTTTTTGGAGAACCCTGACTAACACATCCTTTAATAGAATTTTTTTCCTGCATACAAAGTCCAGTATATAATCACATATTGTATTTATCTCTTTAATCTCATTTAATCTTGAAGATGTCCTCAACCTTTGTCTTTTATAACTGACATTTTTTGAAGAACAGAGGTGTTTGTTTAAATAGAACCTTCTGTTTGACTGACACTTCCTGATGATTCAGGTTCTGTGTGACAACTAGAACACTACTCAAATCACCTGTGCTTCTCAGGTATCACGATCAGAAGCATATGAGGTCAGCCTATTTCTCACTGGTGACACTATCTTCGTTCACTTAGTCAAGGAGCTGTCCTGTTTCTCCATCATACAGGTACCAGTTGGGGCCATTAAGGTACCCTCAGTTCAGTTCAGTTCATTTCAGTCGCTCAGTCGTGTCTGCTCTTTGCAACCCCTCTTTGCAGCACACCAAGCCTCCCTCTCCATCACCAACTCCCGGAGCTTGCTCAAACTCATGTCCATTGAGTCAGTGATGCCATCCAACCACCTCATCTTCTCGTCCCCTTCTCCTCCCGCCTTCAATCTTTCCCAGCATCAGGGTCTTTTCCAATGAGTCAGTTCTTTGCATCAGGTGGCCAAAGTATTGGAGCTTCAGCTTAAGATACCCTATTCCTCATCAAACTCACACCTAAATTTAGCTTCCACTGATGAGTCTTGCTAATCTTTACTATCATCATTACAAAATAATAATTTTTCACCCTTCCACTCCTTCCACACTTATCAGTCAGGACCAGACTGAGAAGAATCCTCTCTTCTTCCTATCTATCACCAGAGTCTTCATGGATTACTGTTTTTTTAATGACTTAAAATCCATTCTTGCCCTGTTGACCCATATTTGGTCAGTGGAAACAGCTTCAAGCTAGCTCTCTACCCTTCAGACACAACTCCTTCATTTTCTTTCCTTCCTTTTGAAGTGCTTCCTTGCTTTCTCTTAAGTAGCCTTGATTCCTTTTAATGGGAAATGGTATTAGAAACCAAGATCTGGGTGTCAGTTGTGCTCATTGCTACTGGAATATCTTGCCTTCTAGGCTCTTTCATGAACAGAACTAGGAAATAAATGCTTATATCATTTTATACATATAGATATACACACACATATTTAAATCTGCTATGCAAATACATACATTGTATAAGAACTTATACTGTATAAAGACTTGTGTTTTACACATTTATGACATGTGTGTTTCAAAATATTGTCAGGGATTCCTCATTCAACTGGTGCATGATCATTTCCTTACCATCTCTGACTAAAAGAATTATTTGTATGTGAAATTATTTGAGCTTATTTCTTATTTACTAGTTTCAATCAGTTCAGTCGCTCAGTCGTGTCTGACTCTTTGTGACCCCATGAACCACAGCACGCCAGGCCTCCCTGTCCATCACCAACTCCCGGAGTTTACCCAAACTCAAGTCCATTGAGTCAGTGATGCCATCCAACCATCTTATCCTCTGTCGTCCCTTTCTCCTCCTGCCTTCAATCTTTCCCATCATCAGGGTCTTTTCCAATGAGTCTGTTCTTTGCATCAGGTGGCCAAAGTATTGAAGCTTCAGCTTCAGCATCAGTCCTTCCAATGAATATTCAGGACTAATTTCCTTTAGGATGGACTGGTTGGATCTCCTTGCAGTCCGAGGGACTCTCATGAGTCTTCTCCAGCACCACAGTTCAAAAGCTAGTTTAAGTCACCACAAATGAACCAAAAAGCATATAGTAATTTACAGGAAGTACAAGAGTAGCAATCTAACTCTGAATGATGAAACCCAAATGCTATTGTTGAATGGATGGGATATGAAGCACACCAATAATGCCCATGTCCCCAGATGACTGACATGCCATCAATAAGCCACTTGTCCTCAAACACCCGTGAACTCACCTCCCTGTGTCTTCCAGTAAACACCAGGATGTCAGCACCTACAGGAAACCTGGCGGCAGCTGAAGCAGAAGAGAGGCTGAGAAATTTGAGGAATCAGGCCCCACACCACTCTCCTACCGCCTTTCACGGCTGGGAGTAAAGGCTGGGGTTGGCGAACATGTCCGTGGTGTGAGGGCTTGTGAGCTCCGCTTCCGTGTGCTACAGCTCACTGGCGAACGTTCCCGTGGTCTGAGGGGTTCTGAGTTCTGCTACAGCTCAAAGAGCTGTATTTTTACTGTGACCTCAAGTAAAATTGAGATTGAATCTAAAATTGGGAACAAACATGTACACATACTTATGGTCTAAGCCTCCTTATGCAATATAAATTACAAGTAGTTACATAAACAATATAATTTAAGGCTTACAAACCATTCTATCTGTGGCTCCCATCTTTGATTCAGTCTCAGCTCTATAACTAAATATTAAATGCTCATTATTTAGAGCTTTTTCCACCTCTTTAGATGAAACTCACTGTCCAGCATACTCCTCAGGAAGACTCCCTATGTAAGGTATTTTTCTGAGTTCTTGAATACTCAAAACTTTTCTATAGTTTTAATCTTAAAGCTGAATATAACTCTTGATTCACACCTCCTTTCCTTAAGCTCCTTTAAAAGTAAAAAAAAGTTGCTCCAGTGTTGCCTTGATGCCACTTTTGAGAAGTCTGACATCAGCTAATATTCCTACCATTGTACAATTTAGGTCACCTTTTGGAATGAAGCTCTGAGCATGTATCTTTAGTGTAATAGTATTACTAGGATATGTCTCAGAGCTGATCAGTTTTTCCCAGTACCCAGTGGTCATTTCAATGTGTAGACTCAAGTCTTCTTTTATTTTTGGAATCATATTTCTTAGATGGTTTAGTTTTAAGAACGCCACTTGTACATGTTACAACTTTGTCTTTCACTTCAACTACTTTCTCTCAGGCCTCTTTTTCTTTCTGTATCTAACTTTAAAAAAATTGCTTCCTTGCTTTTCTTTAATACTTATTAAATTTTCATTTTGATCTATTCTTCCTTCAGGACTTGGTTATTTAGTCTTCATTTCTGACATGATTCTGTCTTTTTCTTCATTTTTCCCCCTGAGTTCAGTCAACTCTCACTGCACTTCCTTCTGTTTTCTGGTCCATTTCTTTCTTAATTTTTGAATATTTGATTCAAGGTATTTTTTCAACATTATCAAGGCTTTTTTTTTTTTTGGCTGTGCTATGCGGCATGTGGGATCTTAGTTCCCCCAGCTTGGGGCTGAAGCTGGCTCCCTGCAGTGGAAGCAGGAATGTTAACCACTGGTGCTTTTCTAAAGATATGTCCTCAGTTGGGAGTACTCATTCCCGCTTTTCTTCCGCATAATGTGGATTAGGGGAGACTGCACCACCTGGAACATTTAATTTGCATTTTGTTTTATTTTCACAGAAGCTTTATATTCTTTTTTTCTATTCCTATGTATTTGAGGTACAGGTTTTCTCAATCAGTTTAGTGAGGATCACTGTTTCATGGATGATGGGGAGGGACTGTGGGCAACTTTTGCTTCTGCAAGATCTGTAATTTTCTCCGTTTCTTTTTTCTCTTCACTGGCCACATTCCCAAGGTGACTAACCTTTCCATATTTATTCTCCTCTAGAAGCAAAGCTTCTTAACACTGCCCTTCTGATCCTGCTCCCTTTCAAGCCCTTTTCCTAAGCCAGAGCCAGGGCCTACCAAGTCACAGGGTGGGAAGCAGCATTTCTGCACATGCTGTTGACACCTTCTCTTTCTGAGGGTTACCTTTTACCTGTGTTTTGTCTGTTTTTTGTGCCTCTGTCTTTCTCTTTCAAGAGTCTCTCAAGACAACCTTCTCCACTCCATGCCCCACGGGACCAAGGCAACAGGAGCTCCACTGGGACTCACTGCTGTGACGAACCCTGAAGATGATGGCTTCTCCATCTCCCAGGAGAGATAGAGGTGGTTTTATTTGAGCTTCTTACTGATATGGGGGTTGGCAGGGGTGGGAGTGGGGGATATATGGAGATTTGGAATCAGGCAACTGTCATTACCAGACAGAGAATATCTATTCTTGTTCACTGTTAAAGTATCATTTCTGGAGTTTCAAAACAACAACAACAACAAAAAAAAATCCTCAAGGCAAACAAAGTTTCCAGCTTGGTCTGCAAGTCTCTCAGAGGATGTTACGTTAAGTTTAAAACCCTTCAACCCCATCTCCACCTGACCCACAATGGAAAGTTAAATGCCACTACCCTTTTAATCTTAAAAAGTGATGGATTATTTGCTGCTTCACAGTCTTAAAAATTTCTGAGGTCTCATATGAGACTGGGACTTCCCAGTGGCTCAGACAGTAAAGTGTCTGCCTACAATGTGGGAGACCCGGGTTCGATCCCTGGGTCGGGAAGATCATCTGGAGAAGGAAATGGCAACCCACTCCAGTACTCTTGCCTGGAAAATCCCGTGGACGGAGGAGCCAGGTAGTCTACAATCCATGGGGTCACAAAGAGTCAGACACAACTGATCAATTAAACTTTCAAACTTTCATATAAGACTTTCCCTAAAGTAAATTTTATCACTCAATCATCTAAATTATATTACAGCCACATATTACCCTAGTGGCTTAAAACAACCATTTCTCCCTTATCCTACATGGCCATCGTGGGTTGCCTAGGGTTCTGTTCCAAGTCTTGTTTACTGTGGTACCCAGGATCACAGAGAAACCACTATCTAAAGTACCAAGAGCTGAGGAAACAGTGGGAATAAAGTGTTTGAAGGGCGTCACACTGGCAGTTAAATGCACAAGCCCTGGAAGCCTTACACATAACCACTGATCAATTTTGTTGGCCAAAACTAGTCAAATGATTCTACCCAAGCACAAATGGTCCTACCTTGTGCCAGGGGAGAGCCAGAAATCTGTATAACAGAAGCTTCATCTTAAACCTGAAATATTCCTAAATATTTCTGCTAACTGAAATAAGCAAATGTACTTCTTAGCATGTGAAAACTAGATTGACTCAATATTAAAATCAAAGAAATCACATTCTAATGAAATTCAAATGACATGTGGTAAATCCAAATAAGACCTGTCAAATATATGCAATATTTTAGTTGGCTAAATGACAGCAACTAAAATGCCTTAATTAGAGCTCTCATCAAACAAATTTAGCTGTGGCCAAAGCAAGTTATTGCCAACTTTAAATTATGGAAGATGACTGTGTCCATAATACCCTTATGAACAGAATCTGCCCAGATTTTAGTGAGTGAAAGTGTTAGTCACTCAATCATGTTTGACTCTTTGCGACCCCATGGACTGTAGCCCATCAGGTTCCTCTGTCCATGGAATTCTTCAGGCAAAAAGACTGGGGCGGGTAGCCATTCCTTTTTCCAAGGGTCTTCCCAACCCAGGGATCGAATATGGTCTCGCACACTGCAGGCAGATTACCGTCTGAGCCACCAAGAAAGCCTGGATTTTAATAAAAGGAACAACAAATACGTGCACACTTCAGCTTATGTTTATTTACTCAGATGTTTCTATAAATCAGGTCTCCCGCACTGCAGGTGGATTCTTCACAAGCCTGAGCCCTCAGGGAAGTCCAAATATATATTTAGATGTTAATTTACCTTCTTACTTAGCACAAACACATCAGCACAGCTGATGGGGTGGTAAATACAAAGTAGGATATTTATTTAATTTGTACTTATCATAGTTCTCTAACTTGGCTTATACGCCTGGAAGATAAAAAGGCAAGTTCTAAAATAGCTATAGTATCTGAACAATAGTACACTGGTAAGCATAATCATTTTTAAAAAATTCAAGGACATCCATAGTAAAAGATTAACCCTAGAAAAGACTTACTTGTTCTTTGTTGTATGCCTATAAGAGGACCTTTTAAAGGAATATTACAAGAATAAAAAATGGAACATCCATATGTTCCTCATGGGAAATGACATAAAAAATTCAATTCTGCTTTCCCATTATTTGCTTTATTATTGCCTTCCATTTTCTATAACCATTAAAATGTGGATGAAAACATACTAGCTTTTAAAAAGTAGGTTTCCACTTTATGAAGCTGTCCTCATTTATTATATTGAAATTGACTCTGAAAATAATGGGAAAATTAAAAATATTAAAATTTCACAAAGAAAAGAAGTATTCAACAGCTAACCAAGAAAGTATATCTTTAAAAATACATTTTAATTAAAAAAATGAAAACCAAGAGTGTACTTTAAAATGTTTATTCTACAAATATCTAACCAGTTCTAATTACACGTAGGCACTGCATAGAGCTATCTAGAACAGCGGTGGCCTAGAATTTCACTGTGTAGGTTAGAATTCAGGCACCATCTCCAGCTGTGCATTCTCAGACAAGCTGCCTAACTTCTCTCTCTGTACCCCTGTACCTACATCTGTAATAGTACCGGCCTTACAGGATCTGCTCTGGGGATAAAAAGAGTTAAAAAATTCAAAATCCTTAGGAAACGCAGTGTTTGGTCCAAACAAGATATTGTACAGATTAAACAAGACAATGAATGTGTACCACGTAGACGGACGCCACACAGGGCTTCCCTGGTGGCTCAGGGGTAAAGAATCCACCTGCAACGCAGGAGATGCAGGTTCATTCTCCTGGGTCAGAAAGATCCCCTGGAGATGGAAGTGGCAGCCCACTCCAGTATTCCTGCCTGGAGAATTCCATGGACAGAGGAGCCTGGCTGGCTACAGTCCATGGAGTCTCAAAACAGTCAGACACAACTTAGCAACTAAACAACACAGACAGTAAGGGCACGATGCACACCAACTACTGCTAAAGTCACTGGGAAGAAATCATCTACTGATTTACAAATTCAAGATAATAAAAATGTTCCTACATCCTAGTCTTCCAAGATAAAAATATGCTCCCAAACAGTAAGGTAAACAAGTAATGTTATCACACATGTAAGAACATAATCAAGACATTTGAAGATCAAAAAAATCTTTAAGGAAAAGCCACAAGATCTAGAAAAAGAAAGGATTAAGCACATCATTCTCGAGATGACAGTGAAATGAAAATGAAGTCCCACAACAAGAAGCACACAGTAGCTGAGAGTAATTAGTCCACGTGGAAGAGGACAGAGGGCTCAGAAGCAAAGTCTCCAGGAAAAGGGGTTGTCTCATCTACAGAAAATCACACGGAAAGGAATCCACAGAGCTGCTAAAACAGTGGGGGCACCTAGAGACTCAAACAACAGTAAGTGAATGGAAAGACGGGTAATTGAACTCTGGGAAAATATTTACACAAAGAAAGAAACAAAAACAAAAAACAAATACTTGGCTCAGCTAAGAATATTTACATAGCAATTAAAGACTGAATATGAATTCAACCAGAACTGTAACTTCATTAAATGAAAGTGAAAGTGTTGGTCCCTCAGTCAGGTCCAACTCTTTGCTAACCCATGGACTGTAGCCCACCAGGCTCCTCTGTCCATGGGATTATTTAGGTAAGAATACTGGAGTGGGTTGTCATTTCCTTCTCCAGGGGATCTTCCTGACCCAGGAATAGAATGCGGGTCTCCTGCATTGCAGGCAGATTCTTTACCACCTGAGCCACCAGGGAAGCCTGTTAAACAGATGAACAAATAAATAAAGGAGGTCTAAAACTGCTGACTGAAGAACTGTACAGTGTCATTTTTCAATTGGTGGACCATGTTATAATAGAAGAAAGCAGAAATCAAAGATGGAATGGCGGACAAGGGTCAGGGGCTGCGGATCTTACTTTATAGTGTTACCTAAGTACATACATGGATTATTTTTGATAAAATGTTTGCATTGTCAGGCAGATTCTTTACCACTGAGCCACCAGAGAAACCACTTGATAAAATTTTTTAAATTAAATAAAGAGTATTCAAGTCCTCTTTATGACAGATACTATATACAGGTCCACTCACCACCATTCTCAATCATCATTTTCCTTGTCTTGAGAGGCTGAGAATACCTATTCAGCTTCACAGCCGCCCTTGCAAAGTATGGCCACTGGACACTGTATAGTCAAAGCCAAAAACATACAAAAATGTCTCCTGAGGAGGATTTCAAATCCTACACAGGAAGCAAACACCTCGCAGACAGAAAGTATTTTCCTCTTGCCCCACATTCCTGTCTGAGTCTGGATGGTCAACATCAGCTGTCAGCATTGAGGACAGAAGTCACACACTGAGCCCAACAGAGCAGAAAGCAGGAGGCTGGATCCGCAGGGGCAGGGGCGCGGGCTGCCTGGCCCCAGAGTCCTTGTTACATAGGTGTCTTCTTTTTAATCTTACTTACTTAAACCACCGACGCTGAGTTTTCTCTTACCAGTTATTGTAAAAGGACTTCACGTCAATGTGTGGCAAAAACCACTACAATATTATAAAGTAATTAGCCTCCAACTAATAAAAATAAATGAAAAAAAAAAAGAGGACTTGGGAACCAGTCTTCTCATGCTAATTATGATAGGCACTAGGAAACCAAGATGAAGAAAACAGCTCTCCCAAAGCTCATTATCTAACAGAGTAAACTTTGCCAATGAAGAACCACAACACCCAGTAAAACATACTGCCATCAAAATGTGGGGATGTCAGAGGAAGGAGAGATTACATCTAGCCGAAACACGCGGGAAGGCTTCTGCTGTCTGTCATGCGCCCTGCAGAACTGAGCAATTTTTAACAAAAATGTCTCTTCCACATTAGAGAACTACCACACAAAACAGAAACAGACTCTACAGATGAGGAAAACAAACTCGTCATCACCGAAGGAGAGAGGGAAGGAAGGAGGGACAAATTAAGGGTATGGGATTAACTGATACGGGCTTCCCTGGTGGCTCAGCAGCAAAAAATCCGCCTGCCAATGAGGGAGACCCAGACTTGACCCCTGGGTCAGGACATGGTAACCCCTCCAGCATCCGTGCCTGGGAAATCCCGTGGTCAGAGGAACCTGGTGAGCTACAGTCTGTGAGGTCTCAGAGTCCAGACATGACTTAGTGAATAAACAATACCAACACTAACAGATACAAACTACTGTGTATAAAACAGATAAGCAATAAGGATATACCTTAGAGCATAGGGAATTCTAACCTAGTATCTCGCAGTCACCTATGAAGGAATATAAACTGTAAAGATGACTGAATCACTACGCTGTACAGCTGAATCTAACACGATGGTGTGAATCAACTATGAGTGAGTGAAGTCGCTCAGTCGTGTCCCACTCTTTGCGACCCCGTGGACTGTAGCCCACCAGGCTCCTCCATCCATGGGATTCTTCAGACAAGAATACTGGAGTGGGTTGCCATTTCCTTCTCCAGGGGATCTTCCCAACCCAGGGATCGAACCCAGGTCTCCTGCATTGCAGGCAGATGCTTTAACCTCTGAGCCACCAGGGAAATCAATTATACCTTCAATTTAAAAAAATAGAAACAGTACAAGCAAATATGAAGGGAAAGTACAGAGAATTTTCAAGTAAAGCAAGTGCCCCTGAGCTAAAAAGACCTATTTTCTAATCTCAACCACATAAACTACCAGATTTGTGACCTTGGGGAAGATACTGTATTGAGTTGGCCAAAATGTTCCTTCAGGTTTTTCTGCAACATCTTATGAAAACCCAAACAGACTTTCTGGCCAACCCAATATCTGTGATAGAAAGACAGACAGAGATTCTCAGATGATTGTTGTAGCATTATTCCTGATACTTTACATACACTTATTAATTTTTTAGTCTATTCCATAGTTTAAATAATTTTTTTTAACCACACAGGGTACACTCTGGATTAGATTCATCCTTAAACACAGTACAAAAAAAAAGAAAAGACAGAAAAACAGGCAGGTTATTTGAGACAAAAAAAAAGTAACTGAAACAAATATAAAATAATCTTATTAATCTTTTTAAGTCAACTAACTGGGCTTGTTACTAAAAAAATAAGGATAGTGGAATTCACTCCACTGTGCATTCCCTCAAATATCCAAGTATCTATCAAGTTCCAGACTATTCTAGGTGATCAGATACAATTGTGAAGAACAGACAGAATCTCTGTCCTCATAGAATTTTAATGCCAAAGCAACAAGGGAATAAAAAAATGTTTCAGATTAGCCAGTGGGAACATTTAACAAGCAATGTTAAGCACAGTGGAGGCCCGACCAAACACATAAACATCTGAAAGATTTCAATACTGTTCTAGCAACACTGAGAAACCCAAAAGAGGAAAAAAAATTTGACTCTGGAAAGTTGTAATCTAGAATTTTAAAAGATAATTTTCATGTGGATTTACAGTAATACATGCCAGTCTCAAAAGCTTATCATTTCTGCTAGGATGGAGCCATGCTCACACTAACCCAGAGGTCACTGTTGAGCAAATGCAATCACCCGGAGTCCAAATCCAAGCCCACACACAACTGGGACTAACCTCAGGGGCCTCCCCAGATATGAGGAAAGGAGCTCATCACAGCACATTCACTTCCCAAAAGACAACACAATTCTCGGAGCCTCACCCAGATGATTTTATCTAAAACCAGACAGCAGAGAAGCAACGAAATGCATTGGAAGCATCAAGAAGGGAAACAAGAGAAGAAAAGCGAGGGAAGAAAAAGAAAGTACTTACAGAAGTAAACAATAATTCTAAAAGGGACAGCAGTCTAGGCCTTGAGGACCAGCTCACCAACAGTCTCACACACCTTCCGCACTGCTATCTAAACAGCACAGTAATGCTGTTCACAGTCATTTCTGAAAGGGTTAAACTATATCCAAAACACTGTCTAAGAAGTTAGGGACGCAGGGCATGTAGTCACAGGAAGCACAGCATTAAGGGCTCCTTTCAAACAAAGAAAAGCAATCCAATTTTTTTAAAAAAATTTAAGTAAGTGGGCAAATGACAGGGCAGTTTCACAAAAGAGGGAAACCAAATGGTCAACAAATCTTATATTTTTTTTGTTTTGCCTCATTATTATTTATATTTTTCAAGAATTCTATTAAGTCTATCAGTATTCAGGGAAATGACACTGAAAAAAGAGACTACTTTACCCCCATCAAATCCATTTAAAAATGTAAAACCAAGAGGCGACAAATAAAATGAACTCTCGCGTCCTGCTGGTGGGAATATGAGCCAGTACAATCAATCTGGAAAGCAGTTTGGCAACACTGAATAAAATCAAAGCTGTGCATACCCACAGAGCAGTGATTCTATCCCTAGGTATACACTATAGAGAAACTCTTGCACATATGTAAGTGGATACATAAACAATGCCACAGACAACAGCAGTGCATGACAGAAAAAATTAAAACCTTGAATATCCATTAACAGGACAATGAATAGAGAAATTATGATATAATCATACAATGGAACATCATAGAGTAATGAAAATAAATTGAGAAAAGTTATAAATGGCCATGCAAACAACTCTCACTTTTAATGTAGCAATGAAGGATACACGTCTAACAGGCCTGCATATGTTTAGTAAGGATGTGTATATTACGTGATATCGTATTTATGTAAAGAGATCCCTGGAAGAGGAAATGGCAACCCACTCCAGTATTCTTGCTGGGAAAACCCCACAGACAGAGGGGCCTGGTGGGCTGTAGCCCATGGGATCACAAAGAGCTGGACACGATGCAGACTGCGCGCACACACGTGAAGAGAAAGACATGCAGAACATCATTACGTGCTGTAATGGATTTGTATGCTTATGTCGTGAAAGTGCAAAAACACAACTGGGATGACAAAAACTACATTCAGGATAATGGTTACGTAAGGTTTCAACTGAATTAGCAACAACTTCTTCAAAAACAGACATGGGGACTTCCTAGTGGTCGAGAGGCCAAGACCCCACACTCCCAGTGCAGGAAGCCTGGGTGCGATCCCGGTGGAGGAAGGAGAGTTGACACGCCGCATCTCAGAGTGTGCACGGCTCAGCTAAAGCCCCGCATGCTACCACTGAAGACCCTTCAAGCCACAAGGAAGAAAAAGATCCCTCGTGCCTCAACTAAGACCTGGCACAGCTAAGTAGGTAAATAAACAAATAATACATACATTTTAAAAAAAGAAAAACAGATATAAATGCAATATCACAAAATAATAAGATCAGATAGCACTAGCGGGTAGGTTCATGGGTGTCTGCTCTCCACACACACCAGAAAAAGACCCATGCTTTTAAAACTGGCCTCTTTTGCAACTAAAGAATCTGACAATTCCTGAAAACAACAAAGCGTTCACTTCTCTTCCTCGGCTGCCACCCTCACGGTCATTGCTCTTGTCCTTACACCCCCCCAATGGGAAATAAAGAAACGACTACATCAAGGCACATTCTTCTCAGGCAGGGTGAAAAATGAGTCATAAAGAAACAAAGATTTAGGCAGGGCAGTTTCTGGAGTGCAAATATCTAGGTTCACCCCCAGTTTTGCCACTGGCAAGACGTGTGAACTAGCGCAAAGCCTGTAATCTTGGTCTCCCCTGAGTCTGCGGCACACAGAACAGCAGCGCCGCCACGCAGGCCGCCGGCGGTTCGCAGGGCGCGCGGGTGAGCGCCCGCCTGAGCTCACACCACCGCTGGCAGGGTCACAGCTGAGCCAAGCACAGGGAGTCTCAGGGCCGCCCTCAGGATCACAGTGGTCTGCTCACAAGTCTTTAAAAAGATTTTTTAATGAGATGGATATTTATTTACATGTTTTAATTAAGGCATAATTGATTTAATTTTGAGTGCACAACAGTGATTCAAAAATTTTCTAGATTATACTCCATGTACAGTTACCACAAAATACTATCAATATTTTCCCTGTGCTGTACAATACATCCTTGCAGTTTATTTATTTTATACACAGCAGTTTGTACCTCTTAAGCCGATACCCATCTCCTGTCCCTCCCCTTCCCTGTTTCCACTGGGAACCACTGGTTTGTTCTCCGTATCTCTGCTCACAATCTTTTGAATGGCTTACAGGGAACATTGCTAAGAATAGTAGGGTCAAATGTCTTCTTGTAATGTCCACCTGAAACCAAAATGTTGCCAAAGAAATTACTCCACAGTTCTAGTGCCATGTAGCTTGCATACCATTTCTTTTGAAAAGAGCAAATACATAGTCAAAATACAGACTAGCACAATTCAAAAATTATCACACAATTAGAAAAACTAAAGTAAATGATCTTTCGATTATAACACTGAAAAGGATACTATTCCTTATAGCACACGAATATCAGATGACTATCCACTATGTTCCCTTTGTCTTTTTTCCTTTTTCGCTTCAGAATATAAAAAACAAATCCATTTTCTGAACAAACTCATTTACAGAGGCAAATTCCCCTTCTGACCTGCACATGAGTGAACTAACGCAGTACTATGTTGACTAATGCCTGTTTACAACAATACCTCTCTATAGAGAATTTTGAATGAGATAGGGGTTGTTTGGAATTCCTACAATGCAGTCCTACAGATCTCTTTTTTAATCTTCAAAATCTTACTTGATTTTTGTATCTAATAATCATGGCCCATAATACCAAATGCAGAACAAATGGGTTAAGTGGGTCTCTTGGTCTCAGAAGAAATAGCCCTCATTATAAAAATGTTTACAGTTGAGCAGGAAAAAAGAACAAATTTGTATCAACAGAATACTTACTAAATATTAGGTAAACGGTCTTCATTTTCACATACCTAGTTTTCTTAAGGATGTACACCTAGATTGTCAAATTCTTTATTTCAAAACCAATTCAAAAAAAGCACAGAGAAATTATCCCTCAATTAAAAATAAATAATTTTTTTTTAAAAAAAAGCAAAAGCAAGATCTTTACATGGTGCTAAAAACCAGCAAAAACTGAGCAGAAGATGAATTTTGACACTCCTATTTCCAAACTCAATCAGGTAACTCAGCACTGTGCCCTTAAGAATCCAATTTTGTCTTCCCCACTGGTATGTGGAATTTCAGCCACATGGCACCTAAACACATCTTGTATAGCAAAAAGGTAGAAAGTCACTTGAACATTAAAATGATCTATTAAAAACTGTAATTTTGGGTCAACTATATTCTTCTACTTCTCTGTATATTCATTCAACTAATCTTTGAGAGTTTGATATTGAAACTCCAACTAAAAATCTTAATTTATATACTTAAAGAAATAATTGTAATATATAGTTGAACTATATGGAATCTTGTTCTGTATTTTCCAAGTCTCCTGTAAATGTATTATCATAGTTTCATAATTTAAAAAAAATTAAAAAATTTTAAAACCCAGTAATTTTGCAGGATCTTTTCACAGATAGATTCTTTTTTTAAAAAAAGAAACCATGAATCATTTCAGATTCCAGACTTTTAACTACTCAGCAATATTAGAAAAAGTATTTATTAAAGATACTTCTATTTTCAAAAGTCAATCAATTAACACTCTAAGCTCTGTGGGAAAAAGTGGTAATCTTATTATATTAAACATTAGTATTATGACGACAGAGGATGAGAAGGTAGGATGGTATCACTGACTCCATGGACATGAGTTTGAGCAAGCTCTGGAAGTTGGTGATGGACAGGGAGGCCTGGCATTCTGTAGTCCATGGGGTCACAAAGAGTCGGACACGACTGGGCGACTGAACTGATTATAATATAAACCTGATCATTATTCATATTTTTTTTTACTTATCTTCTTTTAAAACTGAAGTTCACTATGATCCAAAAATATTCACATTATTCACAGTGGATAGAGCTGACTTTCACCCACTGAGTGTGCTTCTATTCTGTTTTAAGTAAATTAATCCAATTAGTGGGTGCCACTATGTATCACAAAAAAGAAATACAAGGTTTGCTGTGAAGAGACAGTCACAATCTGATGGTGGAGGGGAGACAAGTATATAATTACAATGCAATAAAACACATGCAATTAGAGAGGTAAAAGGCTAGGCACACAAGGAAGTAGCAAATACAGAACATGGAAGATGGGAAACTTCAAACAGGAGAGGTGGTAAAGCCTGAGCTGAATCTGTAAAGAACAGAAAAACTTCTAGGTTAAGGGGACAATGAAGGCACCAGATTTCAAATTTTCTCATTCACCCCCAAAAATAAACAAACAAAAAAGACAAAATAGGGCGCTCCCTCGCGGTGCAGCGGCTAAGACGTGGCCTTCCAGTGCAAGCAGTGTGCGTTTGATCCTTGGCTGTGGAGCTAGGAGCCTACAGGTCTGGCAGTCAAAACACCAAAACACAAAATGGAAGCAGTACTGCAACAAATTCAATAAGGACTTTAAAAACAGGTCCACAATAAAAAATAAACAAATACACAACACCACAAAATCAACAAAGACGAAGTGAAACCACACATGACCCACGCCTGGAGCAGTACCAGGAGACAGAATTCTACGGGCTTCCAATGACCTGTGACCGAAAAACAGGCGAAATCCAACAGAGTTCCCATCAACCCCACAGAAAGTCTGCAGGTTTAGAGATAGGGAGGGACACTTGAGAGCCACTGAAAAAGAGCAGGGGGTAGACAAAGCAAAATCATCCCCAGAAAAGGTCCACGCATAAGGTCAGGATTTGGCACTTTTAAAGGGCCGGCTCGGAAAGAGGCTTGAGAGCCAGTGGATCCGACAGAAATCAGGCGCGCACAGCTCCTGAGGGCAAACCAGCTGGAGAAGGGGAGGCCCCTCGGACACGGGCAGTCAAGGGAAACGGGCGAGAGGAGGGAAGGCGAAGGTCCCGCCAGAGAACAGGACGCACCCTCCCCGCCCCCAGCACCTCCCAACAAGCACAGAGGAGGAGGGCACTATGGAATCCTCTAAGAAGGGATGAACAGATACGCAAAATCGCAAAAAGCAAGTCTTGGACACTGAACACTACTGTTTAAAAAAAAATCAGAAACTGCTAATAAAAGCATTGCCACTGACGAACCCGTCCCCCTCCAAAAGAAAAGCCACAAAGCTAAAGAAAACAGTAACACAACACTCCGAACTGAATTTAAAATCTTCACACAAGTATTTGAGATATGAGGATTAAAAAAAAAAAGTCTAATACAAAAACTAAGAACAGAAATGAGCAAACAACCAAAAAAGGACCAAAGGCAACAAGAGGTGACTGAACTCAGAGAAGCAAAAACGAAACCCTTTCCATAACAAACCGTGAGGGGAGCGCCCCCAGATTGAGGCACAGGAAAAAGAGGGACTCACTGCAGAGGGGGGCGCGCTCCCGGCACGCTGCAGACGGGGGTCTCTCACAGGGCCGGGCGCGCTCCCGGCACGCTGTAGACGGGGGGTCTCTCACAGGGCCGGGCGCGCTCCCGGCACCCTGCAGACGGGGGTCTCTCACAGGGCCCGGCGCGCTCCCGGCACCCTGCAGACGGGGGTCTCTCACAGGGCCCGGCGCGCTCCCGGCACCCTGCAGACGGGGGTCTCTCACAGGGCCCGGCGCGCTCCCGGCACCCTGCAGACGGGGGTCTCTCACAGGGCCCGGCGCGCTCCCGGCACCCTACAGACGGGGGTCTCTCACAGGGCCGGGCGTGCTCCCGGCACGCTGCAGACGGGGGGTCTCTCACAGGGCCGGGCGCGCTCCCGGCACCCTGCAGACGGGGGTCTCTCACAGGGCCGGGCGCGCTCCCGGCACGCTGTAGACGGGGGTCTCTCACAGGGCCGGGCGCGCTCCCGGCACCCTGCAGACGGGGGTCTCTCACAGGGCCGGGCGCGCTCCCGGCACCCTGCAGACGGGGGTCTCTCACAGGGCCCGGCGCGCTCCCGGCACCCTGCAGACGGCGGTCTCTCACAGGGCCGGGCGCGCTCCCGGCACCCTGCAGACGGCGGTCTCTCACAGGGCCCGGCGCGCTCCCGGCACCCTGCAGACGGGGGTCTCTCACAGGGCCCGGCGCGCTCCCGGCACCCTACAGACGGGGGTCTCTCACAGGGCCGGGCGTGCTCCCGGCACGCTGCAGACGGGGGTCTCTCACAGGGCCGGGCGCGCTCCCGGCACCCTGCAGACGGGGGTCTCTCACAGGGCCGGGCGCGCTCCCGGCACCCTGCAGACGGGGGTCTCTCACAGGGCCCGGCGCGCTCCCGGCACCCTGCAGACGGGGGTCTCTCACAGGGCCCGGCGCGCTCCCGGCACGCTGCAGACGGGGGTCTCTCACAGGGCCCGGCGCGCTCCCGGCACCCTGCAGACGGGGGTCTCTCACAGGGCCCGGCGCGCTCCCGGCACCCTGCAGACGGGGGTCTCTCACAGGGCCCGGCGCGCTCCCGGCACCCTGCAGACGGGGGTCTCTCACAGGGCCCGGCGCGCTCCCGGCACGCTGCAGACGGGGGGTCTCTCACAGGGCCGGGCGCGCTCCCGGCACCCTGCAGACGGGGGTCTCTCACAGGGCCCGGCGCGCTCCCGGCACCCTGCAGACGGGGGTCTCTCACAGGGCCGGGCGCGCTCCCGGCACCCTGAAGACGGGGGTCTCTCACAGGGCCCGGCGCGCTCCCGGCACCCTGCAGACGGGGGTCTCTCACAGGGCCCGGCGCGCTCCCGGCACGCTGCAGACGGGGGTCTCTCACAGGGCCCGGCGCGCTCCCGGCACCCTGCAGACGGCGGTCTCTCACAGGGCCCGGCGCGCTCCCGGCACCCTGCAGACGGGGGTCTCTCACAGGGCCCGGCGCGCTCCCGGCACCCTGCAGACGGCGGTCTCTCACAGGGCCGGGCGCGCTCCCGGCACCCTGCAGACGGGGGTCTCTCACAGGGCCCGGCGCGCTCCCGGCACCCTGCAGACGGGGGTCTCTCACAGGGCCCGGCGCGCTCCCGGCACCCTGCAGACGGGGGTCTCTCACAGGGCCGGGCGCGCTCCCGGCACCCTGCAGACGGGGGTCTCTCACAGGGCCGGGCGTGCTCCCGGCACCCTGCAGACGGGGGTCTCTCACAGGGCCCGGCGCGCTCCCGGCACGCTGCAGACGGGGGTCTCTCACAGGGCCCGGCGCGCTCCCGGCACCCTGCAGACGGCGGTCTCTCACAGGGCCCGGCGCGCTCCCGGCACCCTGAAGACGGGGGTCTCTCACAGGGCCGGGCGCGCTCCCGGCACCCTGCAGACGGGGGTCTCTCACAGGGCCGGGCGTGCTCCCGGCACCCTGCAGACGGGGGTCTCTCACAGGGCCCGGCGCGCTCCCGGCACGCTGCAGACGGGGGTCTCTCACAGGGCCCGGCGCGCTCCCGGCACCCTGCAGACGGCGGTCTCTCACAGGGCCGGGCGCGCTCCCGGCACGCTGCAGGCGGGGGTCTCTCACAGGGCCGGGCGCGCTCCCGGCACGCTGCAGACGGGGGTCTCTCACAGGGCCGGGCGCGTTCCCGGAACGCTGCAGACGGGGGTCTCTCACAGGCCCCGGCGCGCTCCCGGCACGCTGCAGACGGGGGTCTCTCACAGGGCCCGGCGCGCTCCCGGCACCCTGCAGACGGGGGTCTCTCACAGGGCCCGGCGCGCTCCCGGCACCCTGAAGACGGGGGTCTCTCACAGGGCCCGGCGCGCTCCCGGCACCCTGCAGACGGGGGTCTCTCACAGGGCCCGGCGCGCTCCCGGCACCCTGCAGACGGGGGTCTCTCACAGGGCCGGGCGCGCTCACGGCACGCTGTAGACAGGGGTCTCTCAACCACGCTCACCACTGCCAGGAGACTAAGCTCCATGGCGCCAAGACAGGGACGACCGGAAAGCTCTGAGTCCCGTGCGTGCAAAGCCGGGAGAAGCCTTTCTCCGCGGGGTCCTGCCCTCTTCGGTCAGGGCCGCCCTCGGGGAGCACTAACTTCCGGCTGAACCAGCCTTGGGGCCCTCCTACTTCTATCTCCCACAGGGTGGACCCTGGAGAAGCCCTGGAGCCAAAAGGAAGCGATGCATACTAGAGGAAAAGGGAGCGCGCTGAGGCAGACCCTGTCCAGTGAAGGCAGTCAAGGCCAGAACATAAGAGCTGGAAGACGGTATGCAGTGATGCTTCAGGGGCCGCTGACAGAGGGACGCTCAGATGCCTCCTGTTGCGTTAAATCGGTCACTGAATGAAGACACACAGATGGAGTCGTCACTGTGCACCTGAAACTTACACCGTGTTGTGCGTCAATTATATCCCAGTGAAGCTGGAGAATAAATAAATGGGTCATCGAGTCTTCGAGAAGGAGCTAACACAGCTACTACCTAATGGTGGCAGGGGAGAGTTTAGTCTGAACTCGAGGGCTTTACTGGGATGGTTCTTGCTGCTTCCCACCCAGTGAACAAAACTAAAGAGGCGTCTGCAGCAGCCACTGTCCAACAGGGCAAGACAACCGAAGGCGAAAGCTCCCTCAGAGACGACGCTCTAAATCATACATGGCCAATAACGTCCTGGCGGGCAGTCCATCACTCCGCCCCATCACCTATACGCCAGCACCCAGGGCTGGGTGAGCCAGGGCACCCTGAATGCCCACTCTGGCCCCCAGTGGTAATTACACCCACCTCGCCCTGTGACACTGACTGTGACACCGCGTGGCCCGTGTTCTTCCGGAGCCCCCCCATTTCCATGGATACAAGGAAACCGGTCCGAGGAGGCCTCTTCTATCACGCTCAGGCAGTTTCCTTTCACCTGGGCATTCTGAATTACCTGAGAGAATGAGACGCTTTGTTTGGGCCCTTCTAAGGATGCAAAAGTCAAAAAGTGTGTTCTCCAGCCTCATAGAATAAATCCACTCCAACACTCTCTTCCCTGAGACTTCTAATCTCACACTCTGCAAAGGCAGTTCCTGCTTATTTACCTACTTCGTGTAGGTCAGTCACGTCCAAACTTCTAGAACCATCCCAGCAGTATGTTAGGAAGAGGCTGCCAGGATAAGTCCTGAGTTGTGACCGGAGCGCCCACGGCAGTGAATTCTCCCCTCTAGCCTTACTACTCTGCCACAGCCGCTCCAACCCCTCACGGCCCCCGGGGCCCCCGGCCCTGCCCCCGCGGCCGCACACTAGCCAGGTCCCAGGCTACCTGCCTGAGAGTCCTCTCCCTGATGAGACACACTGCGAGTGTGTCTAGCTTCTGCTCCGGGGACAGTCTGAGGAGGACGGGAACCAGTCTGAGAGGGACCGCCGCTTGAGCGCCGGCCGCGCAGGCTGCTCTCCTCCCACCTGTCCCAAGGACTCGGGGGCTCCAGGGCCGCGACACTCTCAGGCTCCTGCACTCGGGGTCCCGTCTGAGTCTCTCTACTCACTGGGGCCTTGACTTGGATTCTGAACACCTACCGAGGGTGTGCGAGAGAGGCTGAACCTGAACCATAAAGAAAGAGTAAGGAACTCATACCGGGGGCTGACCTCACCCAGCTTTGAGAAGCAAACAGCCCATGTAAGACTGCTGCGTCTGCATGTGGAGCTGAGCCTGAGCACAGCAGGGCAGGCAGCTGGAAAGGGAAAACGGACAGGAGACGGGAAGAAGCAGAGAAGTCTGAGTCCCAGAGACACGCTGGACTCCCGACCTTGCAGGGCCGCCTGTGAGACTGGCTCCGCCCACTCTGGCGAGGGCTGCTCTGCCTCTCACCTCTGGGGTCTGCATGCTCACTGAGCCAGCTCCCACCAGGCTGCTAAAACATGAGGCAGGAGTCAGAAGCCTGGGTCAGAAAGTGAAAATGCGCAGCACCCGTGCCTGAAATTAGACGCCACCAACTTGAAGGGCGTTGAGGCCCACAAGAGCTGTCAGCGCCACACCGGACTCCAGCGAGGGGCAGACAATGGGAGCGAGAGGCCCAGAGGTCAGACACGATCCCAACCACACACAGGGTGTGAGAATCAAGTGAGACATGCAAGACACTCAGCAAAGGACCCAACACAGAAAGCTCGGTAAACGACAGCCACCGTCACGCGGTCAGCCACTGTACTAAGATCCCGGCAGTGGCAACGGTGAGCCAGAAAGGAAGGCGCTCTTTTAGAGATGGAGCTGACACACTGAGGGAAGGAACTGGTGGGAGGGAGGCCCCCAGGCAGAGGACGACCAGGATGCTTCTAGCTGGGGTCCGGGATCCGGGCAGGTGGGAAACGTCCCTAATAAACCACGGCCAGCTGGAGGACGACACAGCCTTCGAGCTGAGCGTGAGTGGGCCCCGAGGGCTGCCCAGCGGGCAGTTGGGAGTAACTGGTAAGGAACCCCAGAAAGAGATCCAAGCAGGAGAGACTCGAATGGTAGTTTAAGCTGTGATACTTGATTTCCCAGAAAGACTGTGCAGAGTTAGAGGAAAGAGGGCTGACGGCAGATTACCAATATTTAAGGGACAAGCAGAGGCGTGGAGGCCAGGGGGAGAGAGCGGTGAGGCGGTCAGGGACGGGCGGGACCGGGGAGAGCAAGGCCACACGGAGCCCACGCTCGCGCGCCGACAGCCCTAACAGGGCCAAGGAGGATTAAATGGAGGCTTTCCCCAGATTAGGAAACCAGGGGGACATGAGTAACTGCAGAGAGGACGCTTCTGGGGGGCATCAAAGACTGAACAGGAGATAAAGCCACAGCAACAGCTGGTATAAACTGCTCTTTCAACATCTGGTGGGAAAGGGAAAGACAGCAAAAACTAGAGGGCCACAGAGGAATTTTTTTCCCCAATGAGACGGTTCAACTATGTTTGTGGGAAGAGGAGCCTGCGGACCAGGGAAAGAGGGGAAAATGGGGCAAGTTCTCAGAGGAAGTGGAAGATCTCAAACAGAGGTGTGAGAGCTCCACAGGACTCAATCATCCTTATTTAATACGCCTGGATCTGTTCTTGATCTACCAACTGAGAAGTACAGATTTAGCATCTATTTTACTGCAACCAGACCAACAAAGTTGTAAAATAACTTTTCTTGTAAAACCTTGCCTTCTCTTACCCAACGCTGCAAAAACATAAGCTTCTTGGACTAATTTAGCTTCAGTCAAAAGGTGACAATTGTATGCAGTGAGAAAAAACTCGTTCTCTGCTATTTCAGTTCTTTTTTTTTTCTTTTTGTCAAGGGGAAATAAATTATTTATACAACAATTTACCAGAAGAACTCTAATTCTGGGGGTGTCTGACATGTACAAAACTCTGAAACCTAAACATCTTGACCCCGCGTCTGCAGTCAAGTAGTCTGATTCTGGGGACGACGTGAGAGCTGGCGACTAAGCCGAACAGCCAGCACACCAGGTTCCTTTTAGCTGCCAGGTGGTGAGCTGTTCTGAAGCTGTTTAGGTTTGCGGTTGGGCCTCAAACCATCTCTCTGGACAACATTCTGCTGGAAGCAGAACAAAGTTATATTTAATATCTGTGTACTTTAAAACAATGCTGCCCACTTTTCTCTTATTGCCGGGGTCACTTACCCTTAAGACTCACTGTGCTTCCAGTGTCTAAAACAGCAGTGTTTACTTATCCAACTGATTCTGGAATTACATGATGGAGCCAATGTGAAAACTGAGTCAATAAGAAAACAAATGCTTATAAAGCAGAAACAAACAGCCTTTTCCCCCCAATACATGTACCAAATAAATTTAACTTAGAAGAACGGAACTAAATATAACACTTCAAAAAGAAGAAAAAGAACATTATGCCTACGAAGAATTTTGGCATGATCCAGAAAACACGTTCAGGGAATGACCTCTGTGGAAAGCACAGAAGCACTGCAGTGGCTGTATCCAAAAACCTCTTTCTGTATGTCCTTCTACAACATTCTCCTATAAACTTTCGTCTTAGAGCGTGTGAACTCTGTCTACTTTTTTGCATGTTTTTTCATATATAAGAATTTTTAAAGACCAGAAGAACAATTTTTAAAACTATAAAACTATTTTTCTCTTCTTGAATAAAGAACTGCCTTTCTTCACAATTCATAAAAGGGAAAAAAAAAAAAAAAAAAAGCATGGAGTGGAAACTTCCTGCCACCAAATCTATAAAAGAATCTGTATCCATTCCCACTACTCATCATAACAGAAGCAGTGACGGGGCTTCCTGGCAGTTCAGTGGCTAAGACTCTGTGCTCCCAGTGCAGGGAGCCCAGGGTCGATCCCCGGTCAGGGAACTAGAGCCCACATAGGGAAACGAAAGTCCCCATGTGCTGCGACTGAGACCGTGGGTGCTGCGACTGAGACCCAGCACCACCACAGAAAGAAAGAAATTTTTTCCAGAAAAAAAGAAGCGATGGGCCTTCTCTTATCATGCCTTCAGTTACCCTCTCTTTTTGTGTATTTTCAATAGTTCTCTCTCTTTCTCCCCCTCTGTCCCCATAATGGATTCACACTAAACGTATTCTAGTATCACTCCTCTTAAAATAAAAAATGGCTGCTCCTGCCCTGTGGAACCCCACGTTCCCCTCTGGCTAAGTCTCTCTGGATAAGTCTCTCTCTTTAATCCCCTGGCGGCACAGTGGATAAGAACCCGCCTGCCAATGCAAGGAACACAGGTGTGATCCTGGCCCGGGCAAAGCCCACGTGAGGCGGAGAAATGAAGCCTGTGCCTCACAGCTGAGCCCGTGCTCTAGGAGCCACAACTGGGGAAAGCCCGACCAGCACTGCCAAATACAAATTAAATCAATAAATAAAGCAGTGTTGTACATGTAAAAAAAAAAAAAAAAAAACTTTTTTTGGAAGTATTCACTTGCATCCACTCCTCAGTCCATTGCAATCTGGCCTCCCCCTCAAATCTCCACTAAAACTGCTCCTGATAAGGTCATCAGCTGCTCAGCCAGCTCCAACACGCCCCTTGAAGCACTTTGTCTCCTTGCCTTCCCCAGTACCACAGCTCTCTGAGGTCTCTCCCACCCCCACCCGCTCCGGGCTGGTCCTCCTTTGCACTCCTTAGCTACTCCTTTCTTACCTGTCGTCTAAAGTCTAGAGTTCTTCGAGGCTCAGTTCTGAGTTCCCTTCTTCTCTCCATTCTACAAGCTTTCCTGAGATGATCTCATCCACAACTGGGCTTCCAAAGCCATCTACATGCCAATGACGCTAGAATTTTCACCTGCTGCCCAGACACCTTCGCTGAGCTCCAGGCCCACATCCCACTGATGAATGAAAGCATGACAGTTTAGGTGAGCCTGGGGGGCCAGACCCCTCAGGTTTCAAAACTAATTCTTCTATTTACTTCCTGGGTAATCCTGAGCAAGTCGGTGACCTAAGACTCAGTTTCCCCATCTGTAAAACTGGAATAATAGAAATGGTACTGACTTCATAAGGTTACTGCGTGGACTAAATGAGTTGATAAAAGCACCAGTTCGGCAGCACACAGCAAGCTTTCATTACCCACGGCTGCTATCACCACATGTGTCTGTTAGAGTATGTCAGAGGCAGCTCAGACTTTCATCTGTACACCTCTGGGTTCTACCCTTTCTGCCCACCCCACAGGCATCACCCCTGGTTCACCTGCTGTGAGCTCTAAGGAAGAATTCTAACCTCCATCTAACGTGGCCTCTGTCTAACGCGGCCTCTGGGGCCCTTTGTGCGGTCCCTCCCCTTGAGTGACTGAGCATGAGGAGACGCCACTCTAGGGACACGGGGGTTTTGTTGCTCACGTAATTAAGGTCCCAAATCATTGATCTCACGATGGGAAGACTGTTCAAGTAGGTCTGACCTAATTCCACGAAGCCTAGAGATGACAGAAGATCTGGACGTCAGAGTGCCGAAGCCAGGAAGCACACCACCAGCTCTGAGGCCTGAAGGTGGGGGGCCGGGTGAGCAGGTGCAGACGGCCCCTGCAACTGACAGGGGCCCCACTGACGCTGCTGAGGACACTGCGACGGCAGACTGAAGACCTCGGGAGGAAAGTGCTGACCACGGCAACCAGCTTCAAAGTGGATTTCTTCCCACAGCCTCCAGACAAGAATGCTGGCTGGCTACCATCTTTTTCTTTTATGATTTCTGATGTGGACCATTTCTGAAGTCTTTACTGAACTCGTTACACTGTTGCTTCTGTTCTGTTTTGGTATTTTTGGCAGCGAGGCATGCAGGATCTCAGCCCCTGAACCAGGGACTGGAACTGCGCCCCCTGCATGAGAAGGCGGAGCTTTAACCACTGCACCACCGGGAAGTCCCACCTGCCTACCACCTTGACGTTAGCCATGCCGTGGAGAATTCTAACCTACCAAACTGTAAGCTAATCAACGAGTGCTATTACAAGCCACTAAGTTTGTGGTGATTTGTCATGCAGCAACTGAAAATTAACACACCATCTGAACAAACGGTACCTTCAAACATATGTTTGTTCCAGCCCCAAAATCTCATATCACTACCACACCAAGTTCCGCTGATATATTCCACTAAATATATCTCAAATATATTCACAATTCTTAATTTCTAACTGTTACCCAATCCCAACTTATATTTGCATCTGAACTTCTGCAAGAGCCTCCAAACCAGTCTCCCCTCAGACACTCTTTCCTACCATTCTCCTCACACGAGGAAGCCGTTTTTTAAACAGTGCAAAACTAATCTCTAAAAAATCCTCCAGCAGCTTCATCCTGCACTCAAGGTGATGTCTGAATGCCTTATCACAACCCACACAGCCCACCCATGGGCCGGCTACCTTCTCAGCCCATTTCCTGTGGCTCTCTTGCTTGGGCACAAGATCGGGCCACAAAGGCCTTCCGTCCGGCACCTGGACTGCGAGCCCTCCCGCTCCAGGACCATCTGCCACTTCCTTTGGCAGGAACGCCTCACCACCCGCCCCCTGCGTGGCACCCCACGACAGCAGGGCTGGCCGGACACTCCCGCCACACAGACGCTCCCCTCTCCTCGGAGGCCAGCCACCCTCAGGCTCTCTCACAGCGTCTGCATGACTTCACGACTTATCACAACTGCAATCCTACGGTCAACTGTATGGTTATAAAGGGAAGGTCTTTCTCTTAGATGTGGTTCAACGAAGGGAGGAGCCGTGTCTAATTTGTTCCCTGCAAAAATCCAGCATCTGTTATGGTGCCAGACACACAGGAATCAACAAGTCCTTAATGGATGAATAAAACTGTGGCTGTTTTGCCCAATTTGTACATGACAAAATTACATCAAAGTTATGTGTTTGTGTGTACCCATTAGATCTGTCCTACTCTAGCCCTGATTATGATGTTTCCTTACAAACGAAGGACACTGATATCAAGGAAAAACAGGGGCACATTCACGGGGAAAGGGTTAATGCAAATCAACTGCTAAGATTCAGTGTTCACATCCTTTCAGTGCAACATCATTCATTTAAATATGAAGTACAACATTTTCTTATTACAGGTTTTAAATAGTTTTTTCTGTAGGAAAAACATGTCATTCCAATCCAGTATTGATGTGGTTAGAGGACAAACTGCTTCAGTGGCCTGAATTTTCCCATTACTGATGGTATATTCCACTAATGTAGAAAAGAGAGCCCTGTGTATGACCTCCATCATTTTGCCAATAAAATTTGCTTTTTAAAGTATGCCTCAATTTTACTGATTTCTCACTACATACTTTTTAAAAACTCTAAAATGCCATTAATTAATCAGAGACCTAATTTTTCCTTCTTAGGAGAAAGATAAAAATAGCATTAACACCACATGACAAAGATTTAAGAAACAAAATACTGGAGAGAAAGTCAAACGTCTTTCCACATTGTCCATATTTCTCATGGTTTGTATATACATGCATTTATTTAATTAGATATTTACCTAATTCCTGCTTTGGTCCAGAAAAGACTTAGAACAAATTATTGAAATTAACTAAAGCATAAGGAAGGAAGATTGAGGGCAGATGACGCCAGGAAGAGGCCTCAAGATGCACGCCAGGTCACAGTTGTATGTGGTATGGCCCTGAGATGTAAAGCTATCTAGCCACCAACTGATCATAGAGGCCTGCCCCGGGGGTCCACTTCACAGCGTTCCTATGAGAACCAGAAGTGCTGGTCACAGCAGCTCAGCCAGGCCCAGTACTAAGATCAGAAAGGAATGTCTTCCTGGGGATTCCCTAGAGGGGACACCATCCTATTTCTTCTAAGAAGTAGACATTTGTTACCAGTTTGTACTGAATGGTTGTTTAAATGACTGACTGCTTCATACCGTCATCCTGTTCAGTTACCCAAGCCTGGGGCAAAATTCTCTCTTGGTTCATTCGGTCTTAAGCAAGATGTGTTGGTTTCCTATTGCTGATGTAAAAGATTACATAAACTTCATGGCTTATGAACAACATAAATGTGTCTTATTACAGTTCTAGAGCTCAGAAGTCTCAAGCTGGGTTCCACAAAGCAGTCAAGTGACAGAGAGCTGCACCCCTGGCGGACTCGCCGGGGGCCTGTCTGTCCTCTACCGTCGAGGGCCCGCTGCGTTCCCCAGCTCGCGGCCTCTCTCCAGCAGTGGCTTCGCTCCAATTTCTGCTGCCACTGTTGCACCTCCTTCTCCCCGTCTGTTTCCACTCTCGTAACACCTTCTCTCAGATCCACCTACTTCCCTCTCACAAGGACCTATGATTACACTGCGCCCATGTGATAATTCCCCATCCTTAAGTCGGCAAGGTCTCTTTGTCATGTGAGGAAATGTATTCACAGGTTAGGACATGGACATCTTAGGGGGAGGAGGTGTATTAATTCAGTCTACCACACAAGACTCCATCAATTTACTTGCTTGCAGCTACTGGCAATTTACACATTGTAGTGATGGTGTCAGAAAAATAACATCGTAAGACCAAATTTACATGGAACAGTAAAGCCACAAATGGAAAACTCAAAAGTTTCTTCTTTAATTTCAAGAGTTAATCACAGAATTATTTTAAGTACTAAGTTCACCTATCTTCCAAAGAATTTGATATATAAAAATAAAAATATTATTTCCACAATTTTTTTGTCAGGAACACACTAATTATATAAAAAGAGGCACACCTACACCAAAACCTGAGTGTGAAATTAAAAAAATTACAATACCGAGTCCTGGGCTAAAATCTGGAAACTTTACCTCCCTATCCTCCTGCTGCCACAGGGCAGGATGCCTACTGAGTATTTAGAAAAAAAAAAATAGTGAGACAGCCAGCTCACTCACAACTTTAGGAAGTATAAAGTCCAGAGAACTTCCTTGATTTTCAGAAGAACAGCTACAGCTGAACCCAGAGGGGCGCTGCAACAGACAAACATAATGAGGGCAAGGTTCTATTTTAGACTCAATTCATCTTCCCTGAAAAACAAGAGCAATGTAGGAGTGCTCCTACCTTTGAGGTGCACCCAGGTCTGAAAATCATTCCAGGAGATCAAAGGAGAAAGCCGTGACAACCCCTCCCTCCCACTCCATTTTGGGATTGACATCTCTCAAATGCATGTTTAATTGTGAAGCTTCAGTAAACACATGATGTTACTATGCCAGATCTCCCCCAGAGGAATTTTGGCCAAGCATCAGCTTCTTTTTCAGGGGAGGAATTCAATCCTGCCCACCAGATCACCTGTGTCTCCAGGAATCTGAGGTTTCAGGATTCTTTCTTGTTTTGCAGTATAGAGGTTAATGGTAGGTCTTATACAACAGCTGACTTGCCACCTAAGAAGGTTTTCCCTGACTGTGGACCGCAAATACAAAATACACTGGAATCCCCCCAGACTTAAGGGCTGAGATTCCACTTCCTTTGCCCAAATAGATCATTTTCTTAATCTCTAAAACTCGTGATAGAAACTTAAGAACAGATTTTCTTTTAAGGTCTAGGCTCCAGGGAATTAAGTTAGGGTACTATCAATATCCTATTTACACTTTTGACCTTCCCATTGTATCCCTATAAAGCTAAAGATAGAGCACAAGTTATGCCTACCCTTCTTAAGGTGAGGAAACTAAAAAAAAAAAAAAAGAAGGGAAAAGTACTATAAAAAACATATGGACACACAAACACAATACATATCTACACACAGATAACACAGAAAGAGGAGCCGCACTGTTCTCACAGATAACCAAGACTGTCAAATTTTTTAAAGTATCTTGTTGTAGATAATTACTATGTTCCTAAAAAGCTAAGTATAAATTAAATCATTATAAATGGAATCATATTTAAAGAGCATCAGAGAATTATTTTTCAATGGGATTCAATCATAAGTCCTCTGGCAAAACAGAATTATCTTTTAAAGTAAATCACCACTCCTGACTTTTGTCTAGACCAAGATTTCCACAGAAATTCCATAGAACACCTTTCCTCGACCTCTCTTAGCCTTTACTTAGAAGGCTCTAAGTATGAATGACAGCAACCAAATAGGTAAAAATCTTTAACTGGTGGCAGAAATCAATCAGACATCTTCTGGGGAAACCAGAAAGAGAGATCGCGCGCTCGCTCTCTCTCTCTCACGCACGCATACACAGACAAATACCTCTTGTGAATATAGACACAAAAATCCTCTACAAAACACTAGCAAACTGAATCCAGTGTGGTATATAAAAAGAATTATACACATTACCCAAGTGAGATTTATCCCAGGAATACAAGGTTGGTTTAACACCCCAAAATTATTATAATACATCTTATCAATAAAACAAAATAAAAACACATGATTATCTCCATGAATGCAAAAAAGGATGCCTTTTCATGATTAAAAATACCCAAACATACAACGCTGCAAAGCAACTATACTCCAATAAAAATTCATTAAAAAAAATTTTTTTTTCAAATTACCTTGGGAAAGAGGAAAAACACACCCAAACTAGGAAAAGAAGAGAATTTCCTCAATCTGACAAAAAGTATCTATGAAAATCCCACAGCTAACTTCATACTTAATGGTGAAAGACTAAAGCTAATATACTAGCTTACCAAGGTTGCAGAATACAAGATGAATAAAAGTTAGTTGTATCTCTGTATGTTTTCAGTGAACAATCCAAAAATTAAACTAAGAAAATAATTTTTACAGTAGCACCAAAAAGAATAAAGTATGCGGGAATAAATTTAACAAAAAGAAGTGTAAATATACACTCTGAAAACTATAAAATGTTGTTTAAAAAAAAATGAAAGAAGATCTAAATGAATGGAAAAACATTTCATGCTCATGGATCACAAGATTTAACATGCTAAGGTGGCAATACTCCCAAAATTGATCTACAGATTCCAGGCAATCCCTACCAGAATTACTGTTGGCTTCTTTATGGAAACTGACAAGCTAATTCTAAAATTCATATGGAAACTCAAGGGACCCAAAATAGCTGAAATAATTCTGAAAAAGAACAAAGTTGGAAAACTGACCATTTTCGATTTCAAAACTTAGCAAAAAGTTATAGCAGTCAAGACAGCGTGGTAATGGCATAAGAACAGACACAAAAAATCATCTGAACTGAATGGAGAGTCTAAAAAGAAATCCATACATCGACAGTTGATTAATTTTTGACAAGGGTGCCGAGAAAATAAAATGGAAAAGAACAGCCTTTCAAGAAATAGATCAAAAATCTAAATGTAATAACTAAAATCATATAACCCTCTGTAACCTTGAATTAGTCAATGATTTCTTAGACACAACACCAAAAGCATAAGAAACAAAGTAAAAAAGTTGGATTTCACCAAAATTAAGAGACTGTACTACTTCTAAGGTTATCACCAAAAAAAAAAAGATAATTTTCTCCTATAAACTGGGAGAAAAATATTTCAAACTATACTAATAAGGGATCTATATCTACAAAACATAAAGAATTTGTATCTCAATAATAAATTAACCAATTTAAAAATGGGCAAAGGATCTGGACAGACATCTCTCCAAACATATACAAAACACTCATAAGCATATGAAACAATGCCCAAAATCATTAGTCATTAGGAAACACAAATCAAAACTACAGGGAGATACTACTTCATACTCATGAGAATGGCTGTAAGCAAACAGACAAACAAGAGATGGCGAAGATGTGGAGAAACTGGAACCTTTGTACATTGCTAGTGGGGCAAGAGAGCAATGCAGCCACATTGAAAAACTTAAAAGTTTAACACAGACTTACCACATGATCCAGTAAGTTTACTCCTAATATCTACCCAAGAAAAATGAAAACACAGGTCCCACACAAAAATTTGTTCGTAAATGTACATAGCAGCATTATTCACAATAGCCAACAGGTCGGAACAACACAAATGTCAATCAAGTGATGAATGGACAAACAAAACACGGTATATCCATACAATGGAATATTACCTGTCAATTTAAAAAATGAAGTGCTGACACACGCTAGAAACTGATGAATCTTGAAAACATCACGTTTAGTGAAAGAAACCAGTCATAAAAGATCACACACTGGGCTTCCCTGGTGGTCCAGTGGTTAAGACTCCACCTGCCAACGCAGAGGACATGGCTCAATCCGTGGTCCAGGAAGATCCCATATGCCACGAGGCAACAAGCCCATTCGCCACAACTCCTGAGCCTGTGCTTTAGAGCCCGCGTGCCTGCCTGCCTGCCCCAGCAGCAGAGCTCTGCAACAAGAGAAGGCACTGCAAGAGAAGCCCATGCTCTCCGCAACCAGAGGAAAGACAGAGCAGCCACGAAGATCCAACACAGCCAAATATAAGCAGACACACATTTTTTAAAAAGAGATCCCACTTTATGAAGTTCCGTAATATAAAATGTCCCTAGGCAAATACACAGACAAAAAAGCAGAATTAGCAGATGCCCAGGACTGAGGAATGGGTGGTGAGAATGTGGAGTGACCGATAAAAATGGGTAAGAAGTTTCTTTTTAGAGTGATGGAAAGTTCTAAAATTAGATTGTGGTGATGGTTGTATAACTATAAATATACTTTAAAAGATTGAATTGTACACTAAAAACAAGTGGACTTCATAGTATGTAAATTCTATCTCAAAAAAAGCTGTTTAACAACAACAACAAAAAAGACCCTGAAGCTTCCACGCTGCTCTTTCCCTTCGATCACCTGCCCCAGGGGAGCCGGCTGGCACGTCGGCAGGACACTCAGGCAGCCGCGCCGAGAGGGCCACAGAGCACGGACCTGAAGCGTCCTGCCCACAACATGCAAGTGAGCTGGCTTGAAAGGGCATCTCCTGCCCCAGACAAGTCTTCAGGTGAACGCAGTCCTGGCCAAAACCTTGACTACAACATCAAGAGAGACCCTGAGTCAACACCACCAGGCTAAGCAACTCCTGAATTCCTGAGCCACAGGAGTCATGGTGCTTTAAGTCACTAAGTTTGGGATCATTTACTGCACAGCAACAGATAACTAATGCCCCTTTCCCGACTCTCTCCTCAGCGTTAGGCTCTCTCTCCCAGTGATGGACATCTAAGGAAATGTGTACCCCCATCCTTCCTCTTGTAAGAGTTTAGTCTCACCCCCATCCATATGTTCACCGGAGTAGCTGTCAAGCTAGCAGAACAGGACGCCATTCCCTCGCCTTAGCTGAACAATCCAAAAGTAGGCAGCTGACCAAAGCCAGGCTAATAAAGTCCTTCCCTAAGATTTGTATACCTGAAGCTGATAAAATAAAAGGCAGTGTCTCTCCAGTACCTAGAGCTGTAAGACCTAAAACTTAGGGTCTGTCAACAGCTGTGTTCCTTTCCATGTGGAAATAGGTGAACAGCACTGAAGGAGGCCATTACATAGAGACAAGCAAAGATTCTAGATGGAGACAACAGAGACAACATCAGTCCCTGCTTCCAGTGATGTCGGACGCAATCCTGTCATTTCAGGGGGAAGACCACACGTGTCCTGTAACCCCAGTATATAATGTGAAACTCAGTACATAGAGGTAATGAAATATGGAATAAATGAGATAACCCAATATCCTTCCAATAATAATTCCTCTATTTTGCTGCTGTTGTTCAGCAGTTAGATTTGATTATTTAAACCTAAAAGCCCTAAACTTCTTCTTTGCTCTCTTTATACTACGTACAACCTTCTCTTATTGTAGCATGGCAATATATCCTAATGACTGGTTTACACTTCCTCCTCCCCGACCAGCAGAGGGCAAGATACTTTCTCATTTTTTGTGTGTCATTAGTACCATTTAGCCTAGAACACAGTGTCAAGGAATATGCATTTAACTCATCTAATCAATCCCTTTCTCTTCATTTTTAGCTTTCATGGTCACTGGCATCCATTAATCAACCACCTGACATCTACAAGACACTGGAACTACAATAAACTTAGATTTTGTCCTGGATTTTCATGTATTCAGTGAATTCACCCAACATTTGAGTACTTACTACATGCCAGGGGCTGAAAATGGATAAAGGACGTGGTAGCACCTCACAGTCCAGCACAGACAAATAAATTGTTACAGCTGTGTGTTAAATGTTGCTGAAGAGACACACACAGACTGCTAAGCAGTGGGGGTCTCGGGGGTTTACACAGGCAAGACACGCACAGAAAGAGATGCCAGCCGAGCAGCACAGCACGGGGCAAGCTCCAAACAGGACTCTGACGCGGGGGTGACCTGCACGCTCTAAGAGAAGACGCTGCTATTGGCTGACCTCTGGACCGACAGGAACCAACCGCTCCTGAGAGCCTATTATGCGCCAAGCAAACTGCTTAGCACTTTTCCAACAGAGTCTCCTTCAATTTTCATACTCTGTAGGTGAGAGAAGTGAGTCTAAAAGAGTGAAGTGACCTGCCCTAGTCTACACAGCCAGCAACTGGCAGAGCTCAGATTTAGAACAAAGTCTAGAATCTGCCTGCAATGCAGGAGTCCCTGGAGACTTGAGTTTGATCCCTGGGTCAGGAAGATCCCCTGGAGGAGGAAATGGCAACCTACTCTCAGTATTCTTGCGTGGAAAAACCCATGGACAGAGGAGCCTGGTGGGCTACAGTCCATGGGGTCCCAAAGAGTCGGCACGACTGAATGCACAGTTTTTCCCTTCCAACTGCACATCCAGGTATGCTATGCTACTCAGTCTACACCACTGGAACACTTTCCATGTAACTTGTATTGCCTTTTTGTTCATCCTACAGCAGACAATACAGTGTTGAGCACAATCGAGGAATCACTAACTGCTGACCTGTTAAGACTATATGCTTGTCCCCATCTTGAAAAGCAAGGGACCACCTCAGATCAAGTTACTGTGACACCTTTCACAGCAGCATATGCTGACAGGGGCCCAACTGGCTGAAGATGACTGAATCTCTCAAGTTGTATTTTAAGGGTTTTTGACCAGTGTATCCGGTCAGTTGTTTCAATGTTGAGCAATAAATCAAAGTGACTGTTCCATTCCTTTGAGAGTTAACAGTACTAATGAATTCAGTATAATCTCACCATCCATCAAAAAAAAATTCTAAAAATGCAAACTTGAAGCTGATGATTCACACAGTTAGTAGAGAAGGGAAAAATAAAGCAGTACTCATTGTTTTCTACAAAACTAGCACTGTTTGCAAAACCCAGAAACTGAGCAGTTGGTTGACTACTAATCAAGTAGGTTGCTCCTTGGTCATTCAGCAAAAAGCTGCTTATTGCACCACAGTCAGTGGCTGAGGACAAAGGACTTCAAGCAGTTTTTGCAGGACCGCACGAGTCTACATGTGTGAATCAGTGAATCCTTACGTAAGAAAAGAAAAAGAAATTCAAAATCTCCACACCAGAAACAAATCAGACACTAATACAAAAGAAATGTTTATGGAATAAATTATTGAATAGCCCTTTGAAAATATCAGTTGTCTATTAAACTGAGAGAAGAAAACCAAACCAAACAAGCCCACACAAGTTACATTAGGAACTCCAAAAAATTATGGAGTAACTGGTTCAAGATACATAACAAACTCATAATGACCCCCCCCAAAAAAATTGTTTTAAGCCAATGTTAATGTAGAAATAAGTAAGCATGTATTTGACATCCCTCTTAAGTCACCACACTGGCGCTCAATGGAATGCTAACCAGCAATAACAAAAACTTAAAGAACAAGTGACAGATATAACTTTGCAATCTGTTCAAAATTATAACAAGGTGTGCTAGGCATACACCTGAAACCTGCTACATAAGCTTTGTCCCTACACAATAAAAGAATATCCCAAGATGCCAAAGAAGCTGCATCGAAATTCTTAACAAACATTCACAGAAATATTTAATAGTAAATAATGAACAACTTGTTAAAATGTATTATCTGTTCAGAAATGATAAAGGATCTCTAACAGGGGACAGGACTCCACAAATATAAACCCAATCTATACTGGTGAGTCGGAAGAAGCATTTCCCATAAAGAACAACCCAGACCCACAAGGAATAAAGTAACAAGTATAAAGCCTGAGTCGACTGGAAAGACCCCAAAATCAGCGCGTGAGCGCCGTAAGGGGGCTAGTTGGTCGCTTTTACCCGGAGCTTTGAATTTACGGAGCCTCCTCAAAAGACCTCTGAAAGAGATTCAAGGCCAAGTACAGCAGTTCACCGTGATAGCACGTAAAGCCCTCAGCGCCTGCAGCTCCGCGGCTGGACTCCACACGGCCGGGGGACAGCCGCCCCTTCCCCGTGCCCAGGACGCCGGCACCTCGGGGCCCCTCCAGGGATGCGAGAGCGGGGGAGCAGCGCTCCGAGCTAAGCGTCGCTCCCCCCACAGCGAGGAACGCGCGCCTCACAGAAGGGTGAGGGGCAGGTGCGTCCCCGGGCGGGACGGGGCGCGAACACACCTGGGTCAGTCAGTGCGGCGGCCCCAGCCTGGCCCGCCGCTCACTCCCGGGAAACTTCAGGCCAGCCGCCGGGGACCCCCGGGACCCCCGCCCGCCGGGCTCCCCGCGCTCGGGACCCCCGCCCCGCGCACCCCAGCGCCGGGCCCCGCGCCGAGCCCGGCCGGCAGGGGGCGGGCCGCTCACCCGTCCGCAGCTCGTGCTTGACGACGCGGAGCTGCTCTCCGCCGGCGTCCCCGCCGCTGCCACCCTTCTCCTCCATCTTCCCCGAGCCCGAGCCCGCGGGCTGCTCCAGGGCGCCCGGCCCCTCAGCTCCGCCGCGGCCACTGGAGCCGGGGCGCGGCCGCTCGGCAGCCCGGACGCCGGGGCGAGCCGCTTTCCCGCTCCCGCCGCCTTCCTCGGCGGGCGCCGCTAGTACCGCGCAGCCACTCCGCCCCGCTCCCCGCCTCCCCCGGAGCCGCCCCGCCCACAGCCAGCAGGGTCGGCGGCCTTGCGAGTCGCCGTCGCCGATTGGGCGCGGGGCGCGCGCCGCCGCCAGCGCCAGGCCCAATTGGGCAGCGCTTTCTGACGCGAGGCGAAGCGCCCCGCCCAGCTGCTCGAACTGTTGTTGCTCGGCGGGCGGCAGGCGAGGGAGGAGCACGAGCGATCCGATTGGTGAGGCCGGCTTTTGCTCCGCCCACCCCCGCCGCTGCGCACGCGCGGTCAGAACCTTCCCGTCCCCGACATTCCCAGGACGGCCACGCCCCTTATTCCCCAGCTCCGATCTGTTAGTAAACAGTCTAGTAGTCGGGAGGCTCCCGGGGCCTGTGATTGGCTGTTGCTGAAAGAGGCGGGGAAGGTTGATTGGACGGTTTGGTCCGCCAATCACCACGGACAGAGGAGGAGCCTGGAAGAAAGCGCCTCTCACGCACGTGTTTGCAGGTTTTCGAACCTGAAGGCCCCGAGCATTCCCAGGTGTATGCCCGCTGGACGACGGTGTGTCTCTAAAAGATATTGCTCGTCCTAGTGAGTTCTGAACATAGTTAAGTGGAGTTCCTGCTTGAGTACAGGTAGTTCTTAGAGATTTCAGAAATTCACAATCCCAGCTTTCCTTGAGGACTTTTGCAGTGTTTAAACATTTTCATTTTGTGCTGGTTCAGATGGTAAAGAATTTGTCTGCAATGCAGGAGACCTGGGTTCATTCCCTGGATCAGGAAGATCCCCCTGGAGAAGGGCATGGCAACCCACTCCAGTATTCTTGCCTGGGGAGTGTCATGGACAGAGGAGCCCGGCGGGCCACAGCCGTGGGATTGCAAAGAGTCCCCATTACGACTGAGCGACTAACACTTTTTCTTTTCAGGCACCAAAAGACTACAGAAATTAATGAAATAGAATACAAGTCCTGCCCCTTAGCAGCATTCAGTAGAACATGAGAAACAATCTGTGTGTATACACAGGAAACTTTGAAGCAGGCTTTTAAATAAAACAGTTGTACAAACCTAGAGAATTGCACAGATGCCAATAATTATTCTCAGAGAGGAGCTGAGGGGCTTTTAGGTCACTGAGGCACTTTAGATAACCGATGTAAAGGATGGATGAAATAGAAGTACCAGGTGCAGGTATTTCATACAGAGATAGTAACTGTGAGCTAGGCTTGGAAGTAGAGAAGACAAGGGTGGGTTATGATTGCTAATGCTGAGTGAAGATATGATGTTAGGAACATAGCTGAAAAGATGAGCCTTGGCAAGATAATGGAGAATCTTGACTACAATACTAGGCAGTGCAGATTTTGTTTAGGACAGGATGAGGAGCCTCAAAGAGTATTTCTGATGTCAAAGCTCTTCTCTTGGACGTTAGCTTCGGTCATAGTAAGAAGATGGCCTGAGGGAGGAGGAGAAATGTGGCACAGTAAGAATACTGTTGCAAGGTTAGAACTTACAGGGATTTCTGGCCGTGGGTGTGAGAATGGGCAAAGGAGGGAATTAAAGATGGACACTTAGATATGATTCACATAGAAGTGAACTTTTAAACCAAGAAGGAATTAGATTAGGAGGTCAGCGAACTTTTTCTATAAAGAGTCAAATAGTAAATAGTTATTTTTAGCCTTTGCAGGCCACAGTCTCTTTCACAGCTATTCACCTCTGCGATTTCAGTGTGAAAGCAGCCATAAACAAGCACACTAACGGATGTGACTGTGTTCCAATAAAACTTTATGGACACTGTAATTAAATCTAACATAATTTTCACATGATTATGTATTCTTTTAATTCTTTTCAAACATCTAAAAATATAAAAACAGTTCTTGGCTCTTGGGCCATTAAAAAAAAAAAAAAAAACAGATAGGAAATCAGATTTGACCTGCAGGGCATAGTTTGCAGACTCCTGGCTTAGAGTGCCATGGAAAAGAAACCAAGACGCCTCCACAGCTCGTTTGGGTGGTTGCCTCAGTTCCTGGGCTTACCTACATGGAGCATTCCTCCCACTAAACCAGGACTGTCTACTTACTTGTCTTTCGCTTCCACAAGTAGTATGCTGTTTGGAGCCAGGAAATGACTGTGTGCTATTGTTCATTTGTTCACTCAGCAACTTTCATGCCAGTTAAGAACCAAGTTCTGTGATGAGTGCTAGAGACACAGGGGAGCCAAAAAAGATGCAGTCTTTGCTCTTATAGAGCGTATAGTCTCAAAATGGAAAGGAGTATTAAATAATCACATAAAGGAATGTAAACTTTCCAATTCTCTCATGCTATAAAGGATAATTATAGAGTGCTACAATAGAGTATATGGGGGGGGGGGGACCTATTTAGGTTAGAGGAGCTTGGAGGCCTGTATAAGGAAGTATCTTTTAAACTGATTCTTTAAAGATGAGTAGATTTTAACCAGGATGTGGCAGAAACTGGCCTGATGCTCACCAACCTCGTTTCCTCTTCCTGGACACACAGGGAAAGTATATTTTTTCCCTTTGCAGTTAGGCTAGGGTCATGTGACTATGATCTGGCCAATGGGATGTGGGCAGATATGATGTGTGCCATTCCAGTGTTGGCCCCATATGTAGACATCCATTCTCCTCAGCTACTAAATTGCGGGCATTCCACAATTTAGACCAGCCCTGAACCCCTGGAGAAAAGGCAGTGGCAACCCACTCCAGTACCCTTGCCTGGAAAATCCCATGGACGGAGGAGCCCGGTAGGCTGCAGTCCATGGGATCGCTAGGAGTTGGACACGACTGAGCGATTTCACTTTCACTTTTAACTTTCATGCATTGAAGAAGGAAATGGCAACCCACTCCAGTATTCTTGTCTGGAGAATCCCAGGGATGGGGGAGCCTGGTGGGCTGCCGTCTATGGGGTTACATAGAGTCGGACACGACTGAAGCGACTTAGCAGCAGCAGCAGCAGAGACCCTGAGTCTCCACTTGAAGAAGAGCCATCCTGACCTCCATCAGACTGAGCTGTGAGCAATAAGGAAATCTTTTTAGGCATCACCTATTGAGATGTTGGGGTTGTTTGCTAACAAAGCAGAAGCCAGCCTACCCTGACAATTTCACAAGGGAATTGCTGCGGGGAGAGAATTCTAGGAAGATGCAAAGGCAAAGTCCTGAGACTGACAAAGAGCCAGTTGTATTCTAGAGCTTGAGAGAAAGCAAATGGGGCTTACTTAACACAGTAAGCAAGAGATGAGGTGAGGGAGGTAGAAAGAGACTTGATGGTAAAGTTTGTGGCAAGCCTATTAATAATTTGGGAGTTTTTCCTATGTGAAGTCAAAAGGGGGAATGATAGAGTTGGGGAAGTATTTCTACAAGGTATTGTGCAGTTAGTATTTGGAGAGTGGGCTGGAGGGAGCAGGGGGGATACAGGGAGACCAGTTAGGAAGTTATCACAGTAGTTGGGGTAAAAGATGATAGCAGCTGCTGTAGGTAGGGAAAAGAAAAGGAAGGTGTAGATACATATCTTAGACTTCATGACAGATTGATTTCATGGATGAAGATAGAAAGGTTGTCTGAAATGACATCAAAGTTTCTAGCAGGTACACCTGCATGGATGGGAGAGGAAGGTGGTACTGTGTAATGAGGGGGTGAATTAAAGGAAGGGCACATATCAGAGAGAATATTGAGTTTAATTTTGAAAGCAACCATCCTGAAAATAAAAATTAGTTAGTAAAGAAAAGGGAAATACTGACAGACGCTACGACATGTATGAACCCTGAAGACACTGTGCTGTGTGAAATAGGCCAGTCACAAAAGAACAAATACTGTATCATTCCACTTATCTGAGGTACTGAGACAGAAAGTAGACTAGTGGTTACCAGGCTGGGGTGAGAGGAATAGGAAGTTATTGTTGAATGGGTACAGAGCTTCAGTTAAGTAAGATGAAAAGAGTTCTGGAGATGGGTGGTGGGGATGGTTACACAACAATGTGAATGTATTTAATGCAACTGAACTGTACACCTAAAATAGTTATCATGGTTAATTTTATGTTAGGTGTATTTTACCACAATTTAAAAAATAAAGAATTCTAATTTTAAAAAGTTTAATTTTGAGACATTCAGTGCCTGTAGTACGTTGTTATGTGGCTGTATGAGTCTGGATCTCTGCAGAGAGGTCTAGGGTAGAGGTAGAAATTTAGGAATCACTGGCCTGTAGATGGTATTTGAGGCCAGAGGCGTCAATAAGATTAAGTGGGGAGAGACTGTGAAGGGAAGAGAAGAGGAGCCCAGGACTGAAGTCTAGGAATGTCAACACTGACATTGAAAAGCATGAGTCAGAAGTGCAGAAGGAAAACTTTCTGTGTTGGAAGCCAAGGTGTTTCAAGAAGGAAGGAGTGGTCAGGTGGGTTCCATGCCCTGAGCGATCACACAAGATGAAATCTGGGAAAGATTTCATAAATTTGCCGGCTTGAGTACCACTGGTGACAATTTCCTAAGCAGTTTTGGTAAAAAGCGAATGGGAGGTGAAGGAGTGGAAACTATGCATGAACATGTTTTTCAAGGAATTTGCTTCTGAAGGGAAATAAAGAAGGAAGACCCTACCTGGGGGGATCCAGGGAGTTTATTCATTTTTTTTAACTTTTTATTTTTAAATAATTTTTAAATTGCAAGTCACTTGTTGGGAAGATCCACTGGAGAAGGGATTGGCAACCCACTCCAGTTATGCTTGGGGGCCTGCAGTGCAGGAGACCTGGGTTTGATCCCTGGGTTTGGAAGATCCCCTGGAAAAGGGAACAGCACTCCAGTATTCTGGCCTGGAGAATTCCATGGAGTGACTTTCACTTTCATTTCTTTGCAAAAAAAAAAAAATATATGTGTGTATATATATATATGACAAAGTTTCCACATACCCTCCACCTAGCTTTCCCTAAGGTACATTACGTACTATAATTCAGTCATCAAAACTGAGAAATTAACATTGGTACCATATTGTTAAATACACTATAGACTCTACAGATTTCACTTTTTTCATAAAAATGGTTTCCATATTTTTTAATGATTGAAAAAGAATTAAAATAAGAAGGGACTGCCATGACATAGGAAGATTATGTGATATTTAAATTTCAATGTGCCAGAATCCAACCCATCACATTTAGTGGTCCTGGCTCTTCAGTCTTCTCCAATCTGTTCAGTTCAGTTCAGTCGCTCGGTCGTGTCCGACCCTTAGCGACCCCATGGACTGCAGCACACCAGGCCTCCCTGTCCATCACCAATGCACGGAGCTTACTCAGACTCATGTCCATTGAGTCATCCAACCATCTCATTCTCTGTCATCCCCTTCTCCTCCTGCCTTCAATCTTTTCCGGCATCAGGGTCTTTTCAAATGAGTCAGTTCTTCCCATCAGGTGGCCAAAGTATTGGAGTTTCAGCTTCAGCATCAGTCCTTCCAATGAACATTCAGGACTGATTTCCTTTAGGATGGACTGGTTGGATCTCCTTGCTGTCCAAGGGACTCTCTAGTCTTTTCTTGCCTTTCATGACCGTGACTCTTTTGAAAAGTACTGGTTACATATTTTTGTAGTATGTCCTTCCATTTGGGTTTATCTGATATTTTGTTTATAGTTGAATTGAGGTTGCACATTTTTGGCAAGAATACCACAGAGGTGGACATGCTGTGCCAATTCATCATATCAGGGGTACCCAGGGATCAAACTTGAGTTTCCTGCATTGCTGCCAGATTCTTTACCATCTGAAACACCAAGGAAGACCAATCAGGGGTACAAGAACTTTATATTCTTATTACTTGGGATTTCACCCTTGAACACTTGGTTAAGGGTGGTGTTTGCAAGATTTCTCTAAAGTTATTCTTTTCCCATTGTAATTAATAAATATTGGGAGGGTGAGTGAGATACTTTTAGACTATGCAAATATCCAATTTCTCTTTAAACCTCTGCCCACTGATTTTAGCATCTTTTGATAGACATTGCTTACAGCAGTTATGACTATGATATTCTATAGGTAATTTTCTATTCAGTTGTATTGTAAGATGAAAAGTACGGGAACATGTTTGGATGGTGGTGGGATGGTCATGGAGGAGAGGCTGGAGAACCAATAAAGAAAAACTCTCTGGAAGTGGACGGGGTTTGGAGCCTGAGCTCTCTGAGGTTCTCCTTTGATGGGAGGCGGTGTCACGTCCTTCACTGTGGCAGGCAGAGGGAAGCGGGGCTAGAGGCAGGCCTGGACCAGCTTGTGGACTTGAGGGCGCCTCGGTGCTCTCATCTCAGCATCCCTGGCGTCTCACATTGGCTGAGGCCCAACAGAGGATTTCTGTGAATGTTTGCTAAGTGAGTGAATGAGAGAAAGCAGGAAACCCGCCTCCAAAGAGTAGGTACACTGTGGCTGATTCGTGTTGATGTTTGGCAGAAAAGAGCAAAATTCTATAAAGCAGTTATCTTTCAATTAAAAATAAATAAATTTTTAAAAATAAAAAGTAGGTATAAAAAGGCTAGCTAATTGTGGATATAATCGCAGTAAAGCAGGAAGAGGTTCTATGAGCTGATTCCACCTGTAAACAGCTAAAAACTATACAAATGTGCACACATGTAGCAACAATTTCAGACAGACAATTCAGACAGTCCAGTGCTGTGCTGAGGGGTAGGGGAGATGGGATGAGATGGATTTGGGATTTAAGGGTCGTGGAAACAGTTTGGAACAGTCTCTGTAGAAAATAGATACTGTGGGACCGCTTGGGTGATTGCTGACTAGCCCAGGGGCTCAGGCAGGATTTGGAGATGAGCAGCTGGGCAATGACCTGGTTGAGAAGAGTGACCCTGGGGCCCAAGCTGGTGAGAGGGCAGTGAAGCCAGCCCTGAACTGCTCACCTGGGAGCATGGCGTGGAGTCCAGGAGCCGGAGCAGAGATGAGTGAGACAGCACTTGCCAACCTTGGCTGCACACTGGAGTCAGCTGGGATACTTAAAACATATATATGTATTTCCATCCCTGAAAAGTATGAATTCGTTGGTCTGAAGCAGAGCCTGGACTTTACTATTAGTTTTTTATAAGCTGGCAAGTGAGTATAACGTAGAACCAATTTTGCAATGTGCAACTCTAACGTAGAGGATGGTAAGTAAGAACAAGTTGAAGTTTGGAAACAATGGCAAGTTTTCAGAGGTAGTGATGATGCTAGATAGAGTAGGAGGGAAAATTAAAAATCAGTGGTTGAAAATGCCAAATAAAGTGGGTGGGCAGGGTTTAACTGATGAGGCAGCAATGAGAGAGGCTTCACAGGTGGCTCAGTGGGAAGGAATCCTCCACCTGCCAGAGCAGGAGACACAGGAGACTTGGGTTCAGTCCCTGGGTCGGGAAGATGCCCTGGAGGAGGAAATGGCAGCCCACTCCAGTATTCTTGCCTGGAAATATCCCATAGACAGAGGAGCCTGGCGGGCTACAATCCATAGGGTCGCAAAGAGTTGAACACAACTGAGTGACTAAGCATGCACACATACGTGAGCGGATGGTTGGAGTCAGAGGAGGAAGCATGTTGAAGAGGTATGAGAGAGTGGATGTAGCTGGATGTAGCTCCCCTCCTGCCCTGAGAGATGGACAAATAGGGAAAGCAGGTCTGTCCATGACAGGGCGGGGAAGGACAGGGTATCCAGGAGAAAGTCAAGTTTCTGCCAAGGCTGGGAAGAGTGATAGAGGAATAAGCTTGAAAATAGGATTGTTCCCCCTAGGAATGGCCTTCTACCGGTACTGGAATGGGACTCCCCGCTCAGCCCATTGTCTGGTGGGCCTGTGTCCATGGCATCCTGCCGTGTGGTCCTCTTACCCTTAGACAGGGCTCTGGGGAGGACCGAAGCGCAGCGGCAGCGAAGGGCCTGGCTTGTGTCAGCCCTCAAGACCTAGTGAGCCCGTTGTTCACACAGAATAAGCTGCAAGCTCGTCATCTTTGACTTTGTAAGACCTGGGAATCTCCAATCTCACCACCTCACACCCTTTGTGACCCCATGGGCTGTAGCCCGCCAGGCTCCTCTGTCCATGGACGTTTCCAGGCAAGAACACTAGAGTGGGTTGCAATTTCCTTCTCCAGGGAATCTTCCCAACCCAGGGATCAAACCCACATCTCTTGGACCTCCTGCATGGGCCACTGCACCACCTGGGAAGAACCTCTTTACAAAAACAAAAAATGGCGTTGTTATCATCCTGATTCTGTTTTGGCTCCGTCAGAACCTCCCTGTGTGATGTGGACTCAGGACATTTAAGGGGCTCTCTGTAGGCGCAGAGGCGGACAGAGTCAGGCGGTGTGACATGCACACTCTCAGAAGTCAGCAGCCCACCGCTGGAATGGATGTGTTGCTGCTGTTCTCAGCAAGGAGGTTGGGAAGCCACACACACCTGGAGTTCACAGCTAGGAAGGAAATCCTGTGATGGGGGAAGGCGTTTAGACAGTTTCTCGTTCTACTTCCGGGTGTCCCATACTGAGCCTACAAAGCTTAGGAACCCTCCAAATGAGGCCACTATGGAGCCCTTGACTGAATCTGAGGATCGGGTCTGAGATCTGACTGTGTGGACCTGTGCCAACCCGTGCACAGCTGGGAGAGGCCGTAGAGACATGCAGGTCACAAACAGATCCAGTTAAAGTTAGCCAAGACATTTCACTCCCTTCCTGCTCACCCACCCCCCCAAAATCCGGAAGCAACGAACAGCAAAGCAAAGCAAAAACACAGAAAAAGCCCCACTTTTAATGAAACGAGGAAACTCTCAAAACCTCAAACCACAAACCGTGAAGTGTGCCTGCCAAACACTGTAAAATTCTGCACTGAAATTGGTGAAATGTGGAGCACCAACGTACCCTGCCTCCAGCCTTGAGCCGGAAACACATTTTCTTTGATGTTGGTGTCATACTCCCAAGGGACCAAATCATTGATCTTTGAATTGGAGTGGGATTTCCTGAAGGCAAGGGGGATCTTCTGTTACTGGGGGAACAGGAGGTAAGTTAAGGTGATACATGAGAGTCATTTAATTATATCAAATAGCGTAATGAAAAAGTGATTCATTTAGAGCTAGGTTTCATTTGTGATTACATCAAGAAGACAGTCTTGGTTTGGTGCCCAATGGCCTTTAACTTATTTCTCATTTATATTAATCTCTCTTCCTAACTGAAAAATACAGACCTCAGACAAGTGTATCTAGCTAGAACTTACTGTATTTGTTGTGTTTTCATTGCCTTATAATAGTTACTTCCTATTTACAGCCAGTGATACTGGCTTTTCATTAATGATAATGATATGTTTCCATTTTAAATAAGTAAGAATTGGGAATTGGTTCAAAGAAGAACGTTTATTGTAACAGAGGTGATATGCAGATGAGGCAAAAATTGAGAAGTGGTACCCAAATGACTGAAATTTAGATTTGAGTAACAAGATCCAATGGACGGAGGAACCTGGTAGGCTATAGTCCATGGGGTCGCAAAGAGTCAGACACAACTAAGCAACTTCACTTTCTTTCTTTTCTTTCAACAAGATCCATGGGCCCCAGAATAAACAGGTAGTGTTCTTATAGAAACAAAAAGAGGATGATAGCCTAGAAGGTCAACATTAAGGAGAAACCAGGGTGACATTTGCTTATTTCTATTATATGTGACCTGGCCCTCAAGCCAAAGAAATCTCCTGGAGGCCAGAAGGTGAAGGCGATGGAGAGGGACTTGCTAGATCGTTGCCGAGAGTCTAGACAGGGAGGGCCCTGCTGAGGGTCTCAGGAACCTCTACAGCACCCAAACCTGAGAACCAAAGAGACATTCTTCATGGACAGGAAATGAACAGACTTGGAATCACACCAAAGTAAAGCTACCAAGTGTCTCTGTGGCCTTCTTCCACCTCTTCCCATGCTATTGAGAAGTGTTAGTCACTCGGTCGGGCTTCCCTCATAGCTCAGTTGGTAAATCATCTGCCTGCAATGCAGGAGACCCGGGTTCGATTCCTGGGTCGGGAAGATCCCCTGGAGAAGGAAATGGCAACCCACTCCAGTATTCTTGCCTGGAGAATCCCATGGACAGAGGAGCCTGACAGTCTACAGTCCATGGGATTGCAAGAGTCGGACACGACTTAGCGACTAAACCAGTCACTCAGTCATGATCAACTCTTTGTGACCCCATGGACTGTAGCCCACCAGGCTACTCTGTCCACAGAATTTCCCAGGCAAGAATACTGGAATGGGTAACCATTTCCTTCTCTGGGAATCTTCCCACCACAGGGATCAAACCTGCGTCTCCCACATTGCAGGCAGATTCTTTACCATCCCCTGCTATTCTTTAACAAGTAATTCTTCATCTCATTGGAGAAATTATAGAATTTTTTAGAAGTCCCAAAGAGGAGGTTCTGAGGTACAAATAAGAAATTATATAGCAACAAAAGAGGATGAAACCAAGTGTCAGAACTCAAGACAGAAAAGAGTGGAGAGCTACTTTAGAATCAACCAAAAATAAAATGAACAAGTAAAAGCACAGTAGAACAATATGAAAAAGGACAGAGAAATGTTTTACCTTATTCAGAAACTTGATAGTTACAGAAAATAAACAATGGAGACCTAATCTATGACTAATTGGCATGCTTGGAGAAGCACTCAGAATAAATGGAGCAATAGAAGAAACCTAACTGGAAGGAAGAATTGAATCAGCATGTAGACAGCTCACATTGTGTCACCAAGTGATCAGTGATTGCACATATCAGATAAAAAATCAAAAGCAACACCTATTAAATGACAACAAAGCAAGTCTGCAAAAGTCAAGAGCGAAAAGATGTGACTCATGAATTTTATGTTCTGCCAAGTCGTCCTTTAAGTATAAAGGCTATTGGCAGTCATTCTTGCACATGTAAAACTCAGGGTTTGCACATTCTTGAAAGTTCTTTATACTTAAACCCAGTTAACTGAAAAATGAATCAAAACAAATCAAGAACTGAGGATAGAGAAAAACTGCTCAAGATGAGTTTTGAATGGTTTTAAATGTGGAGTTGTTTCAACAGCTATGGGGTTGAAGGTTAAGAGAAAAATGTAAATTTTCCAAACTCTCACAGTGTAAAAATAACTATATATCTAACAAAAATGTGGATGTTGGGACAAAAGGCAGTAGGAGAACTTATAAGTATGTAAGTTCACTCATCTGTAATGGCAAGGAAATAGTCACTCTAAAAAATGGAATGCATGAACTGCAGCCTTTTAAGCAAGCATGATTCCAACTTCTTGGTGATTTTTATATTAGTGTTTCTTATCTTTCAAGGGGATACTTCAAGAATGTTTGTGGTACAGAAACTGTACCACAATTTAGCTGAAGTTCAGCAATTCTTTCAATTTTATTTCAGTTTCTTTTTCTAGAAAATTAACTTTCATCATTTTACTTAAAAGTAATTTGCAGAATAAAATCCTGCTGTTGTCTGTTGTTTTTTCTCCTCCACTTCTGAGCACACTGACCCGTTGAGATAATTTATTCCAAATGTTGATGGCTGTTTCTAGGAAGTGAGATTTGGGGCATGTTTTTTTTAAAAACTTCCTCTTTGTACTTTTGTGTTATTTTTATCAGAGAACACATGACATATAGAAGTAGTAGCCACTCTCTGAATAGTGTGGTGAAACGGCCCCCTGTCCTCAGGTGTGACTCCTGTGGTTATGGTATGTTACGTGGCAAGAAAGGGTTTCACAGATGCAATTACGGTTACTAATCAGTTGACTTCAACCTGGGAGAGGGGCAGGGTGGGCCTAACCTAGTCGTGTGAGCACAGAAGTGCTGGGAGTGTTCTCTGGCTGGTAGCAGAAGAGACAAGATTCAAAGCATGGGAAGGCGTCAGTGCCAATAGATACCCCGATGCTGGCTTCAAGATGGAGGCGGGCACCGAAAAGGCCCTGCTTTGAGCCCGCCTCCCAGAGCTGATAGCAGCCCTTGACAACACGACCAGGAAAAGCAGGCCCTCAGCCCTACGACTGCAAGGACCTGAGCTCTGCCCATGGCGTGAATGAACTCCAAAGGAGGTGTTTTGCTGGAGCCCCCGGGCAGAAGCCCAGCTTGGCCTGCACCTTGATTTCAGCCTTGTGAGACCCTAAGCCATGTGACCTGGCAAGTGCTGACCTGCAGAACCATGAGAGAATAACTGCTGCTGCTTTGTGTTCATCTGTTACACAGTAATAAAGAAACTAGTGTGCACTGCCTTATGTAAAACATCGCTCGTGGGAGCCTACAGGGCGCTCAGCCTGGCGCTCAGTGGTGACCTGGATGGGTGGAATTGGGGGTGGGGGGTGGGAGGGAGGTCCAAGAGGAAGGGGATACACGTGTATATACTTAACAGCTGGTTCAGTTCACTGTACAGCCGAAACAGCACGACATTGTAAAGCCACTGTGCGTGTGTATGTGTGCATGCTCAGTCAAATCTGACTCTTTGTGACCACATGGACTGCAGCCCGCCAGGCTCCTCTGTCCACGGAATTTTCCACACAAGAATACTGGAGCGGGTTGCCGTTTCCTCCTCCCGGGGATCTTCCCGATGCAGGGATCGAACCTGCATGTCCTGCACTGGCAGAGGGATTCCTTACCACTGAGCCACCTGGGGAACCCAAAGCAGCTATACTTCCTATTAAAAAAGGAAAGCAAAGCAAATAAAGGTAGTGCACGTTTTCCTCCATGCCAGACGTCCAGAGTTGGAGTCCCCATCCTCAGCCCCACCCGTCCCCATGCCATCCTCACTCTGTTGCACGGCCTTCCTTTCCTTCTGCCGAGCTCAGAGGATCTCTGGAAGCCCCATGTGAGCTGTGAAAAATGGACCGTTTGGTATGATGGCTGGAAGACTCCAGTTTGGGATTAGCTGTTTGTGGCGGCATTGGATCAGATTAGGCCTTTTGCACCAGTTGACTTGTAAAACAACAAACAAAAATTTGGTTTTACGTGGATAAATAGACAAGTCTGAGTCAGGAAGCTGGAGGTGAGAGGGAGGGGTTGGGAACACGCAGCGTGGTGAGTAGGAAAGCAACGTGGAGGGAGGCCAGCTAGACAAGAACAAGAAAATACCCTGCCCCACCCAATCTCTTTCTCCCAGTTCCATCCCTTGGAAACAACCATCTTAGCTCTTTTAGATATTTCTTCTGGAGTTATCTCTATATCTGTAAATGATATGCTTGTGTCACTATGATTGCTTTCATATATTATTTTTTTCCTTACGATAAATAGAGATTTAGGTAATTTTCAGCAGGACCCCCCTTCTCTTTATACAGTTGTGTGACTCCTTTGTTTTTTATAGGTTACCTGTGTTAGTGTTAGGCCTTTATTTCCTGTTCCACTGGGGACAGGAAATACCAGTGGGGCACGCCTGGTGGCTCAGACGATAAAGCGTCTGCCTACAATGCGGGAGACCTGGGTTCGATCCCTGAGTCGGGAAGATTCCCTAGAGAAGACAACTCTTGCCTGGAAAACCCCATGGACTGAGGAGCCTGGTAGGCTACAGTTCATGGGGTCTCAACGAGTTGGACACGACTGAGCCAACTCACGTCACGTCACTTCACTTCCCGGTCCATTAACAAGGGTTAACAGTTAACAAGACTGTTAACAGTCTCCTGACTGCTCACTTTCCAAGATGACGGTTGCAGCATCTCTACACTTCGCTTCTACATTTGCCTCCCAACTTTCTACCATTTGCAATTTTAAGGATAAGAACACATACGTTCTACTCTTAATTATAACTAACTCTCCCACAAACTGATCCTAAAAAATTAAAATCACTTAATAGCATTTACATTGTGACTCAGTACATATTGTTCTCTGAAGAAGCAAAATGTTTATGAAGCTTGCTCTTGCTTTTATGATGCAGTTTTTTCCCTTGATTTTTCTATTTGCCTCTCTTTTATCTCGTTACATTTGTCTTTACCATGGCTCATTTTCCCCCAGTGATTTCATCCAAGCAGGTATCCTGTGGAGCTTTTAAGCCCTCCCCTCTAAGGCCGGATCTCCTCCTGCAGCAGACAGCATGGCTGATGGGATGGGATTTTCCTCCATAGTTGCCTCCATGGGTTTCCAGGCTTTCCGAGATCCACGTTCCCCCTTTTCTTAGATGATACCTTTCTTTTCCTGCAGCACATTTTCCTGTAACTGCCTAAGAAATGGTGTACGAGGGGTCAATTTTCTGGGCCCTGTTTGTCCCAAAAGATCGTTATTCTACACTCACACTTGGATGCCAGTTTGGCTGAGGACAACACTGTAGGTTGAAAATCATTTTCTTCCAAGTTACTGAAGGCATCACACTCTTGCCTCTTTTTCCTTTTTGCCCTCAGCTGTGTGGCTTATGGAACCCTAGTTCCCCAGCCAGGGACTGAACCCAGACCCTCGATGTGGAAGCGTGGAGTCACACCCCTGGACCAGCAGGGGATCCCCCGTACTCTTACCTTCTGCCATTCAGTGCCTTGATGAGAAGTCTAGTTTATTTTCATTATTATTTTCACTCCTCTATCAATGACCTTTTTTTAAATTGCAAGTTTTTTTAATTGCTCTCTGTATCTTTGGTATTTAAAATCAGATTATGTGACTGGGTGGGTCTTTTCTTCAAACTCTGCATTTACCCCTCCATGGACACACTGTCTGGAGCTGTGTGACCTTCAATGCTGCAAAACTCTCATGGCATTTCTCTGATACTGTCCTCTTCCTTTGTACTCTTTGCTCTCTTTCTATGTGTACTATTAATTGGATGCTAGAACTTCTCTATTTTCTACACCTTATTTTCTACTTTTTAAAAATTTCTTTGCTTTTTGGTTCTACTTTCAGACAGAGTGCTGTAATTTTTTTATCTTCCAAATTTTTTTGTTGATCCTTTTATAACTCTGTCTTGTTTTTAACTTAGAAGAGCTTATCTTGTGTCCTTTGTCAGAGCACCCTATTCTTCTTTTATAGACAAAATCGCTTCTTGAGTCTTTCTGAATATATTAATTGGACCATTTTCATTTAGTTTGCTTTTACTTTGGGTTCTCTTCCTCAAAATAACTATTTCCTCCAGGCCTGGGGTTTTTTCCCCTGTTTACTTTAGTCTCTCTCTTTTATTGTAAGTCTTCTCTTGAAATGCCCAGAGACTCTTCATTGTCCATCTTTAATTAAAATTAAAAATGAAGCCCAGGAACATGACCAGGAGTTCTGCGTGCTCGGGCTGGCTGACTGGAGGGAAGGCTCAGTGCCGGGAGTGCTGAGTGCTAGGTTGTGCTGACTCCCCACTCTGTAGACACTCTTTCTGTTAATGTCTGTCACGTGCTGACTCACGGCTGCGCTGGTCTCTGGTGCTGTGTGTGGACCTCCTCCAGCCGCCGCGAGCGCGGGCTGAGCACTGGCTCCAGAGCGTAGACTCGGTGGCTGTGCTGCAGTTTGTTGCCCTCAGGCCTGCGGGATCTTCCCGGACCGGGGATCGAACCTGTGTCTCCTGCGTGAGCAGGCAGATTCCCAACCGCTGAACCACCAGGAAGGTCCTTTTTTTTGAGAGTGGAGTCTGGCTCCTTTCCTGGGTGCTAGCGACCTCGCCCGAGGGGCGGGGTGAGCTGGGCAGGACCTGGCGCTCCATATGCAGACTCAGTTAACCGCCCTGTTCTCAGACCCTCTGCCACTGTGGGGGCGCCTCCGAGCTTCTCTGAGATTCAGCCTCCCCACCCGCGCCGCCTGTGTGCACGCCAGACGGCGGGCCGAGCCTCCTGTGGTTCTGTGGTTTGTCGCATACATCTAGACCCTGACTTTTTCTTCCCTGGTGTCACAGAGCCAATGAATGCAGAGCCTGGACTCAAACCCTCTCTTGAATCCCAAAGCTGAGGTCCCTGCCCTCACGACAGCACCCTAGCAACTGCGTGGTTAGGGTCTGATCGGGAGGGAAGAGAGGAGCTTCCCTGGCGGTCCAGTGGCTAAGACTCCAAGCTCCCCACGTGGGGGACCAGGTTCCATCCCTGGTCAGGGAACTAGATCCCACAGGCTGCAACCAAGGTCCTGTGCAGCTAGATAAATATTTAAAGGGAAGAAAGAGGATGAGAAACCTGGGCCTGTTTTTCAACAGACATGATAGATTTGTTCGCTTTTAAGTGCTTATGGTATCTAAGGATCATATTCGTTTCTTCAAAGGTTCCCAACACAAATGCTTAACATAAGCTAGAGAGATAAAGTTGGGGACGGGGGGGACCGGACGGAGGACCCACGCCTTGTTCAAGGTGACGGTCACTCCTCAGCCGCGGCCAGTTGCTGCCACACAAGCATGCTTGCCAGCCTCAGCTTCACCTTCCAATTTTCCAAGAAGCATCAAAATTCAGATTATTGAGTAATAGGTATTATTGGGTAATGAGGTAAAATGTCGGCAAATAACTCAGCTGTGACTGTAGACCAACTGCAGTGACTGACATTGCACTTGGAGAGAAAACCTGAAACAACGTCGTGGAAGGAGCAGAAAGCAAAACCCAGCGCAGGACCCCAGCAGTCACAGAGGCCTGCTTCAGACCACGCCGGGCGGTGGGCCTTCTCTGAGCTCCGGGGGCTCCGGGAGGCTGACCCAGGCGCAGTTTCCACTCCTCTTAACGCTCACAGCCCCACGGCCTCTCTTAGGTCCCAAGCCAGCTAGTTTCTCTCCTTTTCTTCTCTCCAGTCATTTTGCTCAAGGGAATCTTCCTCCTTTTGGGTGACAGAGCCTGTCACAGCACAGGAAAAAGATTCCTGAACACTCAACATGGGCATTGGTGAGGGCGGGGAGGGAGGCTGAGATCCCAGACCCCGAGGACTAGTGACAAGGGGCAGACTTAGCCAGAGGCCTCCCTGGAGCCTGCGACATGGCCCAGAAACCATTTAACATCCTTGAGCCAGAGCTTCTGCCTCTGTAAACCCGAAATAATAAAAATAGTTGTTTGTACTTCATAGTATTGTTCCAAGAACCAAGTGAAGTAATGTGCAAGGGGGTGACATTGTGATTGCAAATAAACTATCTCCTCTGGAGAAATTAAGGATGCATTTGAATGGTACAAGGTGGGGACCAGAAATAAGCCTTAGAAATATCCCAAGGTTACTCTGTGATGAAATTGCCTGCCAGTCATTTCGGGGCTGATGTCATTCCATCTGATGCAATGGATTGAAGTTTATTTTGTTTCATTTAAACATATTTAAATAACAAGACACCTAAAATATCAAGGAATATTAAGAAAGGAGGTGAGCCTGGGTATGTGATGACTCCTCTATCCTGACTCCGTCATCCTCCCAGGATGACCTAAGGAATCAATTCCAGAAGACATGGATCCTCCTTAGTTTTCAGGAACTCCATTCATGTGCTGGTCAGAAAAATTCCCTTTAGGCCATACAATCTTTTGGGAAACTGATGGAGAGCTGTGGCATCGAGGTCACACCGAGTTCTAATCCAACTCAGCTGTCAGAAGCGCAGGAACCTCTAAGTTTCCTTCGGTTGAGGATTATGGCCTCTTACCCAGGCAGGGTCACCTTTGTCACTGTTTCCTGATTCCTGTGTACATTTCATATTGAATGGTTCAGAGATTCCCGTGCAAATATGATAGATGCAATTTTTATAAGAGCAAACCCTTTGAAAATGACGTATTTGCTTAACAATAGAATAGTTAAATAAATCGTATTTTTATGATGTGGGATTGTGCAGCTATTATGACTGTAGTTGCATAGTGATTCACGCTGGGGAATGGTAACAGCACAGATGTGGTAGTACTAAACTGGACCAAGGGTGTACCCCCTTCTCCCAGGACAAGCCAGGTGAAACCAGACGGGACCATGACTTTGAGTCCCGCGGCCCAGCTGTGCGGGGCTGGCGAACGGCCGCAACCTGTGGGCAGGCGAGCCCTGCGCTATTCATAGCAGCCGACACGGCTGCCGCCTTCGAGGGGAAGTGGATGCCACAGACACTGCCTGACCCTCACACACCTGCACTTGGGAAAATCCCGGAAGCCACTGGTGCATATTTTCTGACAAGGCTACATGTGGGGATATTGCCCCCGTTCGTGATCGTCGTCTCGAGTGAGAAGAACCAGGTCAACGTGGAATGAAATCCAGGAGGAACTCAGCTCTATGTGTCAGTGGAAGCCGAGTTCTATGAGCTGAACATGTTCTTCAGTGCAAAAGAAAGTTGAGTTGAGTCATTGCTTTTATTCTTGACCCTGGGACTTGTCATGAGGCCGGGGGAGGGGGGACGGTCTCACCCTAAATCAAAGTTAATGGGCTGGATCGTCTCATCAGAGGACTGTCTTCAGGGCCAGCTAAAGAGCCTTTGGGAGTGCAGATCCCAGGAGAAGCAGCAGCCCAGCCAGGCACAAAGAGATTTCCCTGACAAGAACATCAGGGTCATCTGAGAAGCTGAGCAGTTCTGACACTGGTCTGGCTGGAGCCTTGAGGCGTTTTCTGGCTCAGCCCCCAGTGATGTCCTCCTTGAACCCTACAGGGTGGAGGCTGATGCGAGAGGATTCATTTTACCAGAAACACTTTCCCGTTTTGGGCCAGAAGTGGACAGCTTTGGCACTCCTCTAATGGTGAACTATGGACGGGACAAGGCGATCTCCCTCCCAAGTCATCTAGACGACTGACCAAACCGCTCTGGCCACAGGTGAGATCCAGACCCAGGGCATCAGCGAGAGGCCACGGTGCCTGGCTAGACGATGGGGGTGCCCAGCATGACCCCAGAAGCCGCTGAGGGACGTTTTGATAGGAAATACGTTGGTCCCCTGATGCAAAGAGCCAACTCTCTGGAAAAGACCCTGATGCTGGGAAAGATTGAGGGTGGGAGGAGAAGGGGGCGACAGAGGATGAGATGGTTGGATGGCATCACCGACTCTATGGACGTGAGTTTGAATAAGCTCTGGGAGACAGTGATGGACAGGGGAGCCTAGCATGCTGCAGTCCATGGGGTCGCAAAGAGTCGGACACGACTGAGTGACTGAACTGCAGCAACAGCAAGGGCCCTGTTTGAGAAGGTGCGACGAACCCTAGGGAAACTGGTGACTCCGTCTCTGCCCATAGCACGTTGAGACTTGAAAACCAGTTTACAGCCAGCTGGGGAAATAGAGGCAGAGAGATTAAATCAGTTGCCCAAAAGCATACAACCGTAAAGTGAAGGAATCCACATTTGAACCCAGATCTTCTTGATTCCTGCTTGTTCTACTTTTCATAAGACCTTTCAGGAGAAACCAGAAAATGTCCAAGGAATACTGGTAATCCAGTCGGAAGAAAATAAACGTGACTGCTGTGCTGTGCTTGGTCGCTCGGTCATGTCCGACTCTTTGCGACCCATGGACCGCAGCACGCCAGGCCTCCCTGTCCGTCCCCAACTCCCAGAGTCCACCCAAAGTCACGTCCATCGAGTCGATGATGCCACCCAACCATCTCATCCTCTGTTGTCCCCTTCTCTCCCTGCCTTCAGTATTTCCCAGCATCAGAGTCTTTTCCAATGAGTCAGTTCTTCCGGTGCCAAAGTACTGGAGCTTCAGCATCAGTCCTTCCAAGGTTGATTTCCTTTAATACGGATTGGTTTGATCTCCTTGCTGTCCAAGGCAGTCTCAAGAGTCTTCTCCAGCACACAGTTTGAAAGCATCAATTCTTCAGCAGTCAGCCTTTTTAGGTTTAGAACCTGATGGAGGCGAAGAAACCAGGCAATTGTTCAAACCTACTGGGAGGGGTAGGAGGTCTGACACTTGGGTTAACACTGAAAGATGAGGAGGCAAGGGATGGAGGAGGCATTCCAGGGAAAGGCAACATTGAGGCAAAAACAAAGAGAGACAACAAGGCAGCCTGAGGCTTTTGCAAATGCCCGGAGCCGAGGCTGCAGGCAGGGAGGAAGTCACGTGATAGGTGAGGGACCAGGGCAACCCCCCCAGGAGCTGGGAAATCACGGATGGCAGAGTAAAATGAATTTCTTTTTCATAACATCCTGCCAAATGGAGCCTGTTTCTAGTGTCTTTCTGGTTACAGTAAACATTGGCAGGCCTTGAAACACTAAGCTATTTTGTATTAATTAATTTTAAAGGTAATATCAATGTCAATAAAAGCTACTTTGAAGGATATGCTAATGAGCAATTAAATTCAGTTCCCCTTGAAAACTGAATTTAATAACGTTGACCTACATTTACTTTCAAGGGACTTGGTTGTCTGCTTTTATCCTGAACATGAAAACAAGTGTTTTAGAACCTAATTTTTTATGGCGAGGCCGCAGTAGGGAGAATGAAACAGCTTGCCCTGTCTCCCACCTCCCACCCAGCCCTCCCCGGCCAGCCCCGTGGGTCTCTTCCTCTGAGTCCTTTTCTCTGACAATCCTTTTCATCCATTCATTCCCTGAACTGGTCGGTCTGCCTTTCTGCCACAAACAGACGCCTCTTTTTGAAAACACTAGACTGACCTCGACAGATAGGATTCACGTAGCAGTTGTTAGGAAAGGAGGTCGCCTACACCCTGGAGGGCGTGACAGCCCCAAATAAGCAGGAACTGGGCCACGCTGAAGTTCTGGGGTTTTCGACATTTGGGGGTTTTGGTGTTTGGTCTTCAAAGTAAAGCATGTTCTCTGAAGAACGCTGGCGAGTACAGAGAAGTGATAAAGAAATGGGGGGAAATAACCTTGTATCCAGCCATCCAAGGGTAGCCTCCGCTACTATTTTGGAATGTCTTCTAGTGTTTTTCGCCTATGTTTTTTATTTCTAACATACTTGGGGGAACCCAGGGAAGTCCGTGTTCAGTTAGAGGTGTTTTTGTCCCCAGCACAGGCCTTCAGTGGGTCGGTTAGAAGGACGGGTTGTGCTTATTGGAAAAGAGCTGCAGGCCTTGCACGCCCACCCCCACTTTCGACCAAACCTCCATGTTAGGAGCAGAACAGGGGAGAGAGCCTTCTTTGTGGGCCACTCTGAGCACATTCACACCTTCACCACACGCAGGCTTGTGGTCTGCCTCACACGTACAGAGCAAAGTGTGAAAGACCGGGAAACAGAGAGCGTCCAGGCCCCGCCCAGATACTCTACTGTGGGCAAGCAAGAGTGGAAGGAGCGGTACTACATACCACACGTTCCTGGACGTTCCTTCCCGAGGAACGGAAATGCCTCCTTGCTTTTATGTCGTCTTAAGAATGTGGATGCCAGCCATGTTTGTCTGTGTGTGTGTGTGTTCCGTTTGAATGTGTGAATGTTTGAATACGTGTTCCTCCCTGTCTCCAGGTCTCCCCCTGACTGGCTCCCATTCAGGGTGCAGCTCAACTGTCACTTCTTAAACCACTCCCACGACCCCCACGGCTTCCTCCACCCCACCCCACCGCCTCACTCTGCATCTCCTCACCCTCTCTGTGGTCTCCCTCGCGTGAGCCTCTGTCTAACGTGGTCGCGTTCATACACTTGCTTGCTTGCGGCCCATCTCCCCCCTGGAGTGCACACTCCACGGAGGCTGGGAGCTCCCCTCTGCTTTCTGTGTGTGTCCCCGCGGCTCAGCGCGGCCTGCGGGCGCACAGTGAGCTGATGACACGTGCTGGGTGAGCCCACCGACCCCCGAGCTCCTCACCCCTCAGGGCCGAGCCCAGCGCCCTCCCTTCGTCCCTCACCGCGGCCCCAACGTTCAGCTCCTGAGACAACTGCAGGATCCCCGCTGCTGTCTGCTCCAGTCTGTGCTACCTGCTGCCAAGGGCTCCTCCCGCACCGCACCCTGCTGTCCCCCGTTTAAACCCACCTTCATCCCCCTCCCTGCAAATCCACGGGCCGATTTCCAGTGTGGTGGAAGAGAAGGGCTTGCTGGAGTTACCTTGGAATTGGGGGTGAGAGTGCGGGAGCTCAGATTGAAAGCCAAGCAGTGCTTTCCAACCAGCTTTGCTCTGTTCTGTACTCAAAATATTTCATTTTTTCTATCAAGTATTATGTAGGGAGGGCCTGAGATTCTGTGTCTGTTGGGGAGGTGAGGGCGTGGTTTTTAAAAGTTGAGAGAGGTATGAGTTGACCTTTCTCCTGGACAGGTCACAAGGTCTCACTCCTCTGTGTCTCCCCACGCCGACGTGCCTTCTTGACCTCCCCGTCCTCTCCGCGGGCCAGGTCAAAGGCCGCTCCTGTGACGCCTGCCCACCTTTCTCCTCTTCCCCACAGAGCGAACTGCCTATCCCTGAAGCCCCATAGAGCGTGTCCACAGCTCTGATGGGTCATTACTTTGTACTGGTTCAGATTCCCATCAGACTGTGGGGCCCATGAGGGCAAGGCACTCAGAATCTCAGTCAGCCCAGGCTGTCGTAGCAGAGCACCGCGCTAGATGGCTTAAACAACAGGCATTTCTCTTCTGGGGCCCCGCTGGCGGTCCAGGGGGTGGCTCAGCCCATGCTTCGTTCCAGCGCGGGGGTCACTGGCTCAGTCCTTGGTTGGGGAACTGAGAGCCAGCTGCCATGCGGTACGGCCAAAAACGCCCAGGCGTTTGTTTTCTCGCCATCCTGAAGCTGGAAGTCTGAGACCAGGGTGCCAGCAGGTCTGGGTTTGGATGAGGGCTCTCCTCCCGGCTTGTAGTGGCCGCTTTCTGCTGTGTCCCACGTGCTGGAGAGAGGGAAAGCTCTCTTCTTGTGAGGACACTAATCCCATCAGACCAGGGGCCCACCCTCTTGATTATTTCCCCACAGCACCGTCTCCAACTTATGAATCCGGAGGTGAGGTAGGGCACAAACACTCGGTTCATAAAACTCAGTAAACGTTTCTAAGCATCTACTTGTCGGCGCTGGGAGTTAGCTGCCGCGCGGGGTCTGCAGGGCATGTGGGGACCGCTCCCGGGGCCGTGGGGACCCCCCAGATGTGCAGTGCAGGTTCAGGAGCTGCAGCTCTCGGGCTTAGTTCTCCGTGGCCTGTGAGAGCTTAGTTCCCCAACCAGGGATTGAACCCATGTCCCCTGCGTTGCAAAGTGGTTTTTTAACCACTGGATCACCAGGGAAGTCCCCCTCAGTAAACATTTTTTAAACAAGTCAAAAACCTAGGCTTCCTTCAATTCCCCATGACCAGGGCAGGATTGGTCCCAGGGTCCAGCGCAGGGCTGTACCAAGAGGGGGCTGCCGTTCCTGGGACCCACCTTTGAAAAGTCAGAGGCGCTGAGGGGCTCTAGCAATTTTCGACAGTGTTAATGCAAGCCGGTCTTGTTACCTGATTCCCTGTCACGGGTCAGGGAGGTTAAGCCCCAAAGAAGTTCAAGGGACTTGGTCAGTGTCTCATTCATCTGATCTGTGCCTAGAACATTGCTTACAAAATCGTCTTCGTCCATTCAGAAAGTGTTTATTGTTCTGCACTGGCCTGCAGACGCCCCCTGCCCAGTGTGGGGAGATGTACCGTCAGTCACGGCAGGACATTGAGGGCCATGCCTCCCGACAGCTCTGACCCAGCCCAGTGGTCCGAGGGGGCGACCTGAGGAGAAGGGACCGCCGAGTGGCTTCCAAGGATGAGGAGGAGCTGGGCAAATGAGGGGCCTGGGAGGCCGGGCCTGCCGGGAGCTGCTAGTAACAACTGGGAGCTGTGCGTGTGTGCCGAGTGCTGCTCCCAGCGCCAGGGCTCCAGCAAAGCGGAAAACAGGGACCCTGCCCACGAGGAATTCAGAGTGAAAGATCCGGGGAAAGTGCAGGAACACAATCTGAGCGTTGTGTTCCGACTGACTTGGGTGGGGTTTGGCTCAGTTCAGTCGCTCAGTCGTGTTCGACTCTTGGCAACCCCGTGGGGTGGGCAGGCACTTCATAAAATGACAGTCTGGTCTCCTTCTGAGCCCCAGCCCATTTCTTCCCTTTTGGGGGCGTCTCCTTCCACAACAAGCCCACAACCCCAGCACCCTTGCGGGTCCCTAGGAGCCGCGGTGACCCTGCTGCTCGCAGGGGGGCTGGAGGGGGGCTGGAGCCCCAGGGGCTTGTGTCCCCGCTGTGACCGCGGGCAGCGCCTCGGGGCACGTGGGGGCCTGGGGCAGGGCCCCTCCGAGGCAGGCCGCGCCTCCAGCGCGCAGGAGAGGGCCGCGGGGTGGGGGAGACCGACAGGCCCGCTCTGCAGGGTCACCCCCAGCGGGGACGCCGTGGTCACAGCGGACCTCAGGCCCCGGAGCCCAGCCCTGTGAATACAGACACGCGCAGGCGGGCGCACACCCAGGCGAGGGCTCCTCATCCAAGGCCAGGTGCACTCTGGGACCCCCGCCCTCCGAACCCCTCCTCTCCGGGTGAGTGACACCCCATCGCGGGGCGACAGGCGTAACCCGGGGACTCTGCTCTCCCTGCTCATGCCCACTGATCAGTGATGCCGGAAGTCCCCGTGGGGTGAGGGGGCCGTGGAGACGGGGCCCCCAGGCGCTCTTCCTCCCTCCCCGCTGCGGACCGCACTCGCTGCGTGGAGAGGGAAGCTCTAAGTCCAGCGCCTTCTGAACTCACTTGGGGTAGGGGACCTCGCAGATCGGGAACGAGACTGGTTTCGTCCGAGCCGTGGGTCCCGGAAAAGACCTCTCCCTCTCTCTGGACCCCGGTTCCGGTGGCTGCAGATGCCGAGGGGCGGGAGCCGGCGGGGGACCGCGCCGTCCTCCCCAAGCCTCGGCCCTCCGCTCAGATGCTGCCTGTCTCCTGAGCCACCACCTGCCTTGACTTTCTGAAACCTTGCCTCCCAGGTTCCTTGGACCATCAGCTCTGACTGCTTGTCTGACCCGAGGGTGACGAGGAGGTCCTGAAGGTCGGGCGGTGGCTCTGACTGGGCTCGGGGGAGGCCTGTCCTAATCAGGAGACAGGGAGCCGCTGGCAGGGCTGTTGATTGCAGAGAGTCCGCGGGTGGTGGGGCGCGTGACTCAGCCCCGAGACCACGTCTGCTGTCGCTGGGGAATCGCCCAGGTCAGCCCTCGCGGACAGCAGGCATGAGGGAGATCCTGGGAGAGGTACCCTTGCCCTCCTGCCGGAGCCAGGCTGGCCTCACAGAATGCCAGGAAGTGTACGCGCTGGGGCTGTGCACCCATCCTCCGGGGTCACGGAGGGCGAGCTGGCAGGGACTGGTCCAGGCGAGCGCTGGTGGCTCCATCCTCTGGTGTAATTCCACAATGACTTTGGCTTCGCTAAGCAACCCAGCATCTTGGTCTTCTACCCTTTGCCCTCAACAAGCCTGGGAGGAAGGTGGGGCCAATGTGGACTTTATGACACAAAGTTCAGTTCAGTCGCTCACTCGTGTCCAACTCTTTGCAACCCCACGAAGTACAGCACACCAGGCCTCTCTGTCCATCCCCAACTCCCAGAGTTTACCCAAACCCATGTCCATCAAGTCAGTGATGCCATCCAACCATCTCATCCTCTGTCGTCCCCTTCCCCTCCTGCCCTCAATCTTTCCCAGCATCAGGGTCTTTTCAAATGAGTCAACTGTTCACATCAGGTGGCCAAAGTATTGGAGTTTCAGCCTCAACATCAGTCCTTCCAATGAACACCCAGGGCTGATTTCCTTTAGGATGGACTGGTTGGATCTTCTTGCAGTCCAAGGGACTCTCAAGAGTCTTCTCCAACACCACAGTTCAAAAGCATCAATTCTTTGGCACTCAGCTTTCCTTATAGTCCAATTCTCACATCCATACATGACCACTGGAAAAACCATAGCCTTGACTAGATGGACCTTTGTTGGCAAAGTAATGTCTCTGCTTTTTAATATGCTGTCTAGGTTGGTGATAACTTTCCTTCCAAGGAGCAAGCGTCTTTTAATCTCATGGCTGCAATCACCATCCACAGTGATTCTGAAGCCCAGAGAAATAAAGTCATCCACTGTTTCCCCATCTATTTGCCGTGAAGTGATGGGGCCAGATGCCATGATCTTAGTTTTCTGAATGTTGGGCTTTTGCTTTAAGGAGTACTGAGCGTGGGAAGACATCTGTTAAACCGGCTTGGTAAATTTCCAGTCCACTTGTCCATTTCCAGAGGGCAGAGGCCTTTTCCTGAACCTGGAAATCGTGAAAAAAGTTCTGTCAACTTGGCAAAGGTCCACAGCCTGCCTGGACAATTCAGATTTGCATGTCCAGGGCAGCAGATAAAGACACCCAGCTTCTGTCGTGAGAGACCACTCTCAGTTTAGACTTCTGTCCCGTCCTTGGTGGGGTCCCTGCAGCGGCTGCAGTATGGAATAAATGCCCTCGGGTCCCCGGACTCCAGGCTCTCTGGCCTGAGCCAAGCTGTTTCCTTGGACGCAGCTTTCATTCAGCCCTCTTCTGCGCTGAAGCTCGAGTGGCTTTGGCCCCCTCAGGCACCCTTGCAACGCCAGTGCTCTGTCCTCTGACCGACTACCGAGTCTCCCAAAGTAAGGGCTTCCCTTGTGGCTCAGCTGGAAAGGAATCTGCCTGCAATGCGGGAGACCTACACTCTGGCCTCCAAGCAGGTTGATAACCATCATCCTGCGGCCCTCATTCATTCCTGCCTCTACCTGCCTGGAGTCCCCTGCTTCAAGTTCCCTGCCCTTTTCTAACTTGCTATCCTTCAAGATAGACTCTTCCTTGAAGCTTTCCTGAGGACTTCTGTCCATTGATTTCATTTATTATCCATATGACTAATTTAATGATCACTTTCATGTGGACACATTTTTAAAAATAATTTTATTTAATTATTTAGCTAATTTTGGCTGCAGTGGGGTCTTGCTGCTGCCCGAGGACTTTCTCTAGCTGTGGCCAGGGGGAGCTACTCCAGGTGCAGTTTTGGGTCTTCTCACTGCGGCGGCTCCTCTTGCTACAGCAGCCAGGCTCAGGAGTTCTGGCACACGTGCTTAGTTGCTCCATTGCGTGTAGAATCTTCCAGCACCAGGGATCAAACCAATGTCCCCTACATTGCGAAGCAGGCTCAACCACTGGACCACTAGGGAAGTCCTGGTGTGGACACACTCTAGGATTACACTGGCCCATGGGTCTAATCTCCCCGGATCCAGTAATTTCTCAGCTACAGAAACCGCCTTCTGTGAATTCACATCCCTACTCCACCATCGTGGTGCTTAGGATAGTACCAAACTCACTGCACGTGTTCAATAAACTCTTCTAATGGTTCGATTTCCATACTGAGATGAAACAGTTTGGCTTCTTTTTTAGTTTTGCTGTCTGTTAGCGGTTTCTAATCTTCTCCACTATGAACACTGCCACATGAAGTGAGTGGTGTGCTGAATATTGCTAGGTCATGAGAATGACAGGATGAGAAAAGGCTTTTGCATGACTTACCTTTTGTTCAGCCTCTTGATGAAAGTGAAAGAGGAGAGTGAAAAAGCTGGCTTAATACTCAACATTCAGAAAACTAAGATCAAGGCATCCAGTCCCATCACTTCATGGAAAATAGATGGGGAAACAATGGAAACAGTGGCTGACTTTATTTTGGGGGGCTCCAAAATCACTGGAGATGGTGATTGCAGACATGAAATTAAAAGACGCTTGCTCCTTGGAAGGAAAGTTATCACCAACCTAGACAGCATATTAAAAAGCAGAGACATTACTTTCCCAACAAATGTCTGTCTAGTCAAAGCTATGGTTTTTCCAGTGGTCATGTATGGATATGAGAGTTGGACTATAAAGAAAGCTGAGTGCCAAAGAATTGATGCCTTTGAGCTGTGGTGTTGGAGAAGACTCTTGAGAATCCCCTGGACTGCAACGAGATCCAACCAGTCCATCCTAAAGGAAATCAGTCCTGAATAGTCATTGGAAAGACTGATGCTGAAGCCGAAACTCCAATATTTTGGTCACCTGATGCAAAGAACTGACTCATTTGAAAAGACTCTGATGCTGGGAAAGATTGAAGGCAGGAGGGGAAGGGGATGACAGAGGATGAGATGGTTGGATGGCATCACAGACTCAGTGGACATGACTTTGAGTAAACTCTGGGAGTCGGTGCTGGACAGGGAGGCCTGGAGTGCTGCAGTCCACGTGGTTGCAAAGAATCAAACACAACTGAGCGACTGAACTGAACTGAACTGAACCTTTTGTTCATTCCAACAACTACACACATTTGAGAAACAGCCAGGCCTACATGTTTGGGAGAGTGAGTGGTCACTGAGTGCTGGAGAATGCTTGCAGCAGGTACAGCTCAGGAACTCCTGGCTGAAACTCTACAGCCGAGACCCCCTGGCTTCATGGCACTCAGGTTGGGCACCACTAGGGTATGCATTCTACGCAGTCCTTGCAAGTACCTAACCCAGGCATCTTCGCTGTGATGCTGTGAAGCCCTGATTGCATTCAAGGTATTTTGTAAAACAAATGGATGGATACAACAGAAAAGAAGTTAGAGGAACTCACACGGTCATGATGATCATATTAAGAACATGTTATTGAGCCCTAATTCCTGGGTGCCTTTGGTCACTTTATGTACTGTGCATGACTTAACCCTCGCAGAACGCTGTGAACCGGCATTAGTCCCACGAGGAGACTGTGAGCGGAAAGAGGCCAAGCTTTGCATTTGGGTAGATGAAATTTAAAGCAGCAACTGCCCGTAAACAAAATGTGCTCTCTCTGTGCAATGGACTATTACTCAGCCACAAAAAGGAAGGAAGGACATGCTACAACAGGAGCAACTTTGCCGTAGGATGCCGCGTGAAAGAAGCCAGACACGCAAGGCATTTGTGTTTCCATTTCTGTGAAGTAGCCAGAAGAGGCTCATCGGTAGAGACAGAAAGCAGATTAGTGTTTGCCAGGTGCTATGAGGAGGGGAATGGAAGTGCTTTTGCTGTTGCTGGTGACGTGTAGCTGATTTACAACGCTGTTAGTTTCAAGTGTAGAGCAAAGTGATTTGGTTATACATACATATCCATTCTTTCTCAGGTTCTTTCCAGGATAGATTATTACAAGACGTTGAGCAGAGTTGCCTACACTATACATTAGGTCCTTGTTGTTTACTTTTTTATATTTAGTAGTGTGTATGTGGAGTGCTTCTTAATAACTACAAAGTTTTCATCTGGAGTGATGACGAGTTCTGGAAGCAGACAGGGCTGGTGGTTGTACAACACTGCATATACTTAATGCCACTGAAATTATAGACTTTAAGAATGGTAAAGTTTATGTGATGAATATTTTGTTGTTGTTTAGTCACTGACTTCTTTTGCGACCCTAGGGACCGTAGCCAGGCTCCTCTGTCCATGGAATTTCCCAGGCCTGAATCCTGGAGGGGGTTGCCATTTCCTTCTCCAGGGGATCTTCCCGACCCAGGGACTGAACCCATGTCTCCTGCACAGGCAGGCGGATTCTTTACTGCTGAGCCCCCTTTACTACAATTAAAAAAAAATAGCAACAACAGCCCATGACCAGGATCCCAAAGATGGGGACTACCATTTGGAAAGAGCCATTTGGAAGCTTACAGACACAGTTGAGAGTGCTTTGGAATTTCTTCAGGCTGGTAGTGAGAGCTCAAGCCGTGATCTCACGAGACTGGGCTGTCATCAGGGCATGATATAAAGGATGTTTAATGCTGCAAAAGCGTCCCCCACAAGTTGTAGTGAATGAAACCCACTCACTCTGAGCCTCCGTCTCTGGTCACCTCTCCTCTCACAAAACTCAAGCCACCTTCCCCCTCCCCTCCCCCTCCCCTCCCCCCTCCCCCCTCCCCTTCCCCTCCCCCCTCCCCCCTCCCCTTCCCCTCCCCCTCCCCCCTCCCCTCCCCGATGGCCCCACGAGACCCCCCCCAGTCCTGTCAGGGTGGCCTTGGCCCTGAAAGCAGGCAGTACATGTGCTCACTCTTCTCGGCAGCCACAGCAGATGTCATTCCTTGGTGGTCCTGCCTTCCTGAGCAATCCATGCCCGAGGAGCCTCCAAGAAACCCTGGTGGGAAATGCTGGTCCCTGCAGGGGGCGGGGAGAGGAGGAGGTGGAGCTGCTTCTCAGGTCCCGGGGCTGAGCTCACCAGAGCACACCTAACCTCCCCTCCCCAGGACAAGGCAAGGCTCGTGGCTCCTCTCTCCACATGAAGGAAATGGACTGTTAGACGCGCTCCACGCTCTCTTTCTCCAGGGAGTATCTTTTTGGTTCCTAATGAAATCAAGCCTCTCATCAAAAATACACATGGTTCAATCAGTTTCTTTCGTGGATTTCAAAAGGAGGCTTTATTCAGTTCAGAAATATGGCAACAGCTGGAGAACAAAAGCAAAGAACAAAGCCTGGCAATTATTCGTAGAGTGGGGAGGGCAGGTGTGGAGATGGGAGAAAATGAGGGCTGAAGGGACGGGGCCGGTGGGGAGGGGAGCAAATGCGCCCCGATATTTCCTCACATGCTGGGCCATTTCCTTTCTGGATCTCATCAGTGGGACCCCCACCCCCCCCCACTGATTCACACTGCCCTCCCCAGCTTCTCATTTGGGCCCACGTTTCCCCCAGGTACATCCCCTTCTCTTTTTTTCTTAATATTCACCTATTCATTTTCTATTCGGCTGCACTAGTTCTTCAGTCTGTCCTGCAGGATCCAGTTCCCTGACCAGGGATTGAACCTGGGCCCTGCAGTTGGGAGCGCAGAGTCTTAGCCACCTGACCACCAAGCAAGTCCCACGCCCTCTTACCTTCACAACCTATAACTGTCACTGCCTCTGCAACCCAAACCTCACATCCCAGTGGCCCACAGATGCAGGATCCAGCTCTGCCTCCCAAACTAACATCTTGCTGGCCTGACACCCTGACCTGAGCCACTGTATCCACAGGCACGGCTGTCCTTCCGCTCCACTCAGGCCGTCCCCACAAGAGTCTCACCGGTACAACCCGGAGATAATGTCTTAACTCAGAGAAATGACGGGGATTTCAGATGCTTGATAAGCTGGTGCTTGCTACGCTGTTTCAGTCATGTCCAACTCTTTGCGACCCCATGGACTGTAGCCCGCCAGGCTCCTCTGTCCATGGGATTCTCCAGGGAAGAACACTGGAGTGGGTTGCCACACTCTCCTCCAGGGGATCTTCCTGATCCAGGGATCGAACCTACATCTCTTACGTCTCCTGTATTGGTTCACTCGCTCGCTCAGTCGCTCAGTCATGTCCAACTCTTTGCGACCCAGTGGACTGTAGCCTACTACACTCCTCCGTCCATGGGATTTTCCAGGCAAGAGTACTGGAGTGGGTTGCCATTTCCTTCTCCAGAGGATCTTCCCCACCCAGGGGTCGAGCCCGGGTCTCCCGCACTGCAGGCAGACGCTTTCCCGTCTGAGCCACCGGGGAAGTAGGTGGGTTCTTCACCACTAGTGCTGCCTGGGAGGCCTGTGTTCTTTCTACGCACCTATGAATACAATCCATTACAGGTTGATGGTAGGCGGGTGGTAAGCACATTTTGAGATAGTGAGGTCTTCATCATGCCTTCTAGTTAAACTGCACAAGGAGCCCGCTGAAGCAGTGGACAGCGCATTGGTGGAAACAGAAGAGTGAGCCCTCGCTCCATTCCTCCTGGGACCGCGAGTCAGCAGCACAGGCTGTGCTTCATCGGGGCTCTGGGCTTTCTCAGAAGTGCCTGAGCTCCCCTGAGATCCTTGTCTGCTCTGGGTCTCCACCCTGGGGGCTCTGCTGGGGTGGGCACTCCCTCTGGCTCATGTCTGAATTCTTCAGCCACCATGATCACGGCTTACAGCTTCAGCCTGGGGACGGGTCTGAGGACAGCTCTGCTTACCCGGCAGACTCCCTCCTTGCTCCTTCCGGGAAACCAGCTGGCCCACTGGGAAGGGAAGGTCAAGTGACTGCTTTATTGAGCTCATCCGTCAAAATCCGGACACATTTCTGGACTGGCAGAGAGCATGCTACCCATGAAACACTCTCCAAGGTTAACTCACACAATTTCTGGTTTCATGTGCTAACCTAAAAAAAAAAGCCTTACACCTGTAGATGTTTTCATCATAAAATGATTAGGAAGTGATGAATTTTGACTGTGTATCACCTTTGTCTTTGATATAATTTGTTTAATTGTAAGTTTATGTAGTTTATCTTTTAAAGATTATAACTGTACAATATTGAGGCATATAGAACAAAATGCAATTACTGCAGGACAACTGTCTACCGTGGTGTGTCAGCCTCTGCTGCACACCAACACAAATCAGCCACAGGTATACACGTCCCCTCCCTCCTGGATCCCCTCCCAGTGTTCACTGCAGCAGTCCTTACAATAGCTAGGACACGGAAGCAACCTAGATGTCCACCGACAGATGAATGGATGCAGAAATGAAACTGAAAACTGAAGTCGCTCAGTCGTGTCTGACTCTTTGTGACCCCATGGACTGTAGCCTACCAGGATCCTCAGTCCATGGGATTTTCCAGGCAAGAATACTGGAGTGGATTGCCATTTCCTTCTCCAGGGGGGATACAGAAATAGTGGTAGATGTATATAATTTAATTTTAATAATGGCTGTGTTTGACCACTGGCACACAAGATCCCTGAAAACTGATCAATCAGTTCCTGTAAGCTTGAACGAGCCAACTCCAGCCTGTCTTACCCTGACTCTGCCTGTCCTCTTGCTGAAAAGACGTAATTACTCAGAAGGCAGCGTGGACACTCTACAGGGCAGGGAGCGCTCCCAGCTCATGGTGGCCCCGGGTGCCAGGTGTCCTCAGCACGAGCCCGCTGACGGCCGGCACAGAGCCGTCTCCGTAACCACAGCAGCCATTCAGGAATGCTTGGCAAATAACAGGTTTCTGAAAAGACTGGCTGTTTGGGATCAGAGAAAATGGAATAAGACAAGATTTAATGCAAACAGGTTTTTGGCTTATTCATCTTTATAAGTTTAATAAAAGTAAAAGCCGTCTGTTCTGTCGTGGGCCCAACACAAGTGCCTTCTGCATGTGGGGTGTAATGTGAGAGGAGAATGAAAGCAAATGGGGAGTCGGGGGCTTCCCTGGCGGTCCAGTGGCTAAGAACCCACCTTCCGATGCAGGGGACATGGGTTCGATCCCTGGTTGGGGAACTAACAGCTCACATGCCACAGAGAACCACATCTAGAGAGCACGCACAGCAACAAAGATCAACACAGCCCCAAGCATGGAATTAAGGCAAAGGAACTGATCTACCTTCTGACCTACAGAAGAGAAAAAATGAACTGAGAAGGGAGGTGGTGGGGTGTGGCGTCAGCGTTTCCAAATTTACTTTAACGCACATCCTTCCCTGACAAGAGTAAGACTCTCCCTTCTTCCTTAGAGATTCTGATCTGTCCCCCGTGGCTGGTGTAACCACTGCCGCAGGACGAGCACCATCCAGACACAGAAGGTCTGGGTCACCCCCCACCCCCCCCCCAAGGGACTTGCAGTTTTGTTCATGAAAGCACGGCGTTTGGGCGGTGGGGTGGGGTGGCGGGCTCAGGCCGCGGAGACGAGCCCAGGCCACCGGCTCCCATCCGCACCCTCAGAGTTGCACTCCTCTTGAAGGGGCTCGGTTCCTCACCTTCACCTGGAAAGGAGACGGCCTAGAAGTCTCTTTTCAGCTCTAGCAGTCTATCAGCCTGAGTTCATTTCCCACCTGACCTAGATTTTAAAGATAATGTACTTAAAATATTACAGAATGTGAAAGTGATCAGTTATCTCCTCCACTTGGAAATGTCATGCCTGGGAGTGCATTGGTGGGTGTTTGGGGTTATTTTGGTGCCTGGATGTTCAGAAGAGGAGGAAGAGAGGGTGGAGAGATTACAGATTCAGTCACCTTCTCACGACTCCTAAGGCCATCTCTGCTTGTCTTGGGTGTCTGATGTGTTGTGGAGGTGTGTCAGAATGCTGATTAAAAAAAAAGCTGCCGCTTGCCTTTCCCAAGGGCCGACTTGGAGCCTTGGCCTTGACATGACTTCTCTCTGGTTTTCAAAACAAGCTCTCAGTGTATGCAGCACGGTTCCCATTTGATAAGTGAGCAGTGACGTAACCTGCCCAGGCTTCCATAGCTGGATGGGGCCAGGATTCAAACGCAAAGATTTAACACCAATGCCTGTCTTCTTCCACTAGTATGTGTGTGTGCGTGCTCAGTCGTGTCTGACTCTTTGCAACCCTAGGGACTGTAGGCTCCTTGGGATTCTCCAGGCAAGAACACTGGAGTGGACTGCCATTTCCTTCTCCAGGGGAATCTTTACAACACAGGGGTTGAGCCCGCATCTCCTGCATTGGCAGGTGGCTTCCTGGCCGCTGAGCCACGGGGAAGTCCAGTAGGTACAAAGTGTGGTGCTAGCACCAGCAGCATCCGCATGCGCTGGAAGCTCAGAAATGCATGCTCCCTGGGCCTACGGAATCAGGAACTCTGGAGGTGGGCCCAGGAATCTGTGGGTTTTTTAATATCTATTTAACTGTTTATTTGGCTGCCCCAGTCTTAGCTGTGGGACACAGGATCTTCGATTGCAGCATGTGGGATCTGGTTCCCTGACCAGGGATCGAACCTGGGTCCCCTGCACAGGGAACGTGGAGTCTTAACCTCTGGACCACCAGGGAAGTCCCCAGCCATCTAATTTAAAGCCCTCACAGAGATTCCAATGCACACGCACATTTGAGAACCTCGTTAGAGGTTAGGCTGGCTCTTGGCAGTAGCTTGGTCAGCTGTCACCCTGGGATCCCCTGAAAGTCAATATTTCTGATGTTCATATCACATGTCACAATGATACGACATTTCCACCAGGATGTTGAAAACCACCCACCCTCTGGCAAGGAAGTAACATCCTAACATCTTAGGGAGGTTCCAAATGCCGCGTGAATCGTAAAGTTGGCTCATTGACGCATTCAAGTCAAAATAAACCACTTCTCTGCGGCTGGGCAGAGAAGCCGCTGCGTGCCCGCGCTCTTGGTCTGAAGGTGCACAGACACCCACAGCCTTCCCTGTGGTGGAGGGAGAACCACCCCACTCCCGTGCCCGCCCGCTCTGTGCTGTCCCCCACGGACGACTTCTGCAGAAAATCCTGACACCACGCAGCCTGGCTTCATCTCAGACTCCTGGCCTCAGACTGCAGACAGGCTCACACTGCGCCCAGCACGCTCCCCGCCTTCCTGTAGCTGCTTCCCCTCCTCCTCTGTCCTCCCCAGCGGATGGGGCCCCTCCTCCTGCCCCCCCAAATGCACACACCTTCCTACGCTGCTTGGGCAGCAGGCCCCTGTCTGCTCTGAATGCTGGAGCACCTCTACTCCTCCCCAAGGCAAACCCTGCAACTTGTGATGTGGATCCTATTCCTTTTATGCTTGTCCCAGAAAATCACATCTACTATTTCTCTCTGTGTCTCTCCTTCATCCACAAGAATTTTTACTCCCCTGGATCCATGCCATCAGCCTATATATATATATATATATATATATATGTATATACAGAAATATATATACATACATACACACATGGTGAGTTTAAACTTTCTTATATATGTATATATGTGTGTGTGTGTGTGTGTGTATGAGTGTATATTTATACATCCATTAATATGGGACTTCCCAGGTGGCGCTAGTGGTAAGGAATCCACCTGCCCATGCAGGAGACTTAAGAGATGTGAGTTCGATCTCTGGGTTGGGAAGATCCCTAGAGGAGGGCATGGCAGCCCACTCTAGTATTCTTGCCTTAAGAATCCCATGGACAGAGGAACCTGGCGGTCTATGGTCCATAGGGTCACACAGAGTCGGACATGACTGAAGTGACTTAGCGTTCACGAATGCATACGTTGATATAGACACAGCTATATCCCATACATGTATATAGATGCGAGTTTTCAAGCAGCAAGTGTCTCCCTGGCCCTGCCCACCACCTGCAGCCCCCACCCCACTCCGGCTCTTGCCCCCCTCCCCTCCCATTCTCTCCTCTACTTACTGCAATGCCTTCTGCCCCCACCAGCCTCAAAGCAGGCGTTCTCAGCCAGGAGCCCTTGTTTCCCCAGGAGACACGTGTCAATGTCTGGAAACATTTTTGGTTGTCACTACCTGGGGCGGGGGGAGTCTAGCGCGCGGGGGCCATGGCTGCTACAGAACGTCCTGCAGGGCCCGGGACAGCCGCCTGCGACACAGAAGTGTGTAGCCGCGTTGCCAGTGCTGCAGCAGCTGAGAAACCTGCTTGAGCCTCTTGTCAGAGTCACCAGGCGCTCCCGTGAGGCCCCGTGGGAGAGTGTCTTACCGGCGGGGCACACGGGTGCTCTGGGCTCCCAGACTCCCCTCTCGCTTGCTCTGCACCTGTGCTGTGGGCCACTCACGCCCCGTCGTGTGCCACCTGACTCAGCCCTGGCCTTTCTTCACCCAGCGGCTCAGATCACGGCCAAGCTGACTCTGGAGTCTGTCTAACGGGAGTGCCAGCTCTCAGCACACACAGTAACAATTCTTTTCTGTTCCTTGGCAGCCTCAGTTTCTTCTTCAGTCAAATGGAGCTGATAAAAATAGCACTTTCCTGCTCAGAGTTGTAATAGCTGAATGAGGAAATCCAAATACATGCACAACAGAGAGTTTAATTCATGTTAGCTATTATTATTTTCACTTATGACTCTAAGTCATAAAAATTGCATTTTTTAAAACTTTTTATCAGAGAGCTTAAAAACAGATACTGAAGACTTGCCAGATCAAATTGAGACCAGTGTTCAGTCAGTCAAATTAAAGCAAAACAAACAAAAAAAAACACAGCCTGAGGATGAATTGTGTGCCAGGCACTGTACTAAGACTGGGAATTTATGGTGCAAGACAGGATTCTTTTTTTTTTTTTAATTTAGATATAACTGACATATAATATTATGTTAGTTTTGAGTGTACAGTGTAATGTTTCAATATTCAAATTTCTATTTTGAAGTGTATTTTAAATTATAATTAAAATTTTTAAATGGTAATACCAATATGTAAAGCTTTCATTCAGATTGATAGATTTTTTGTCCAGGTTGTGATGAAGCGTCTCCTTCTATTTCTTTTAACAAAGCTCCATTTATCTAAATAAGACTTGCAAGAAGAACTATTTTGTTTCGGTTTGTTTAACAGCTTATTGGACATATAATTCACCCATTTAGTGGTTGGGTGTCTTTTTTAAATAGTTACAGATAGCTACGCTCATCTTAATGAATCTAGAGTCTCCTGAGTTTGTGTAATCACAGAAAATGCAAATATAAAGTGAAATAAAGATACTGCAAGGTGCTATCTGATGCCCACAAGTATCCATAATACCAGTTTTCAAATTTTTATGTTCAAGCAAACTAAATATTTCCTCTGACTGCCTTTCTCAGTAATTATATAAATTTGAATGTATATCATTGTTTCATCCTAAATAAAAACTTCATTTACCTGCTTTATGTAGTGAGGATGTACATAAGAGTTAGACTGAAGTGATTCAATTGCACCAATGTGAGTTTAGTCTGTGCCACATACCAGGCTCTGGAACTCAGCCATGAACAAACAGATATCAGGCCCTGCTCTTAGGAAGCTTAGATTCTGGTGCAATAACTGGAGAGAAATAAACTGAATGGAACATCAGATGGTGATCAAAGTGAACGCGTTACTGGTGCCTGGAATAGCGGCCAGGGTGGGCAATGTCCACTTGTCCGGCTTGCTTGGGCCCAGCAGCAGCAGAGGGCCACTGTTGGCCCCAGGTGTGCTAAGTCACTTCCGGCTCTTTGTGACCCCGTGGACTGGCGCTGCCAGGTTCCTCTGTCCATGGGATTCTCCAGGCAAGAATACTGGAGTGGGTTGCCATTTCCTCCTTCAGGGGATCTTCCTGACCCAGGGATCAAGCCCAGGTCTCCCACATTGCAGGCAGACTCTTTATCATCTGAACCACCTGCTGTGAAAAAGCCAAGCAGACTGAGAGGAGCTGGAGGAGCGGAGCGGAGGGAGACCAGGAGCCGGCAGTGAGGTGAGCGGGGAAGTGCAGGTGAAATTTTAACATTTGCATCTTCATGTGAAGTTTTCGTATTTTGCTCATGGTGGATTTTTTGCATCATTTTTTTATTTTTGAAAAAATCAGTACTTAGTTCCTGAGTCATCTGGTGCCCTTTTACACCTTGCGTTAGTTCCACCCTGGTTTCAGCCCCAGAAGCGGAGTCTGTGTAAACGGGGTCACGGTCACTGAGGAGGGCTCTGGCTGCGGGCCAGGGCTTCAGAATGTCCTCCGTGGTCTGTGGAGCGGCCACTGAAGGGTCTGGAGCAAACAGGTGATGTGACCGAACTACCACCTGGGGACTGTGGGCTGGACGCTGTGCAGAGCGCGGGGAGACAGCGGAGCCCCAGGACCCGCCGGGGGTGTGCAGTGAGGCTCAGGGGGCCGGGGTGGAGGGCAGCGGGGAGAAGGCGGGCCCGGGGCCCTTCATGGCCTCTGCCAGCCTGAGACCACCCCCGGGGCCAGCGTTTCCCAAACAACTGCAGGCACCATGGGTGCCAGCCTCTTGCCTCTTTCTGGTTTTAATACGGGTGATTTGTGCAAAACAGGAAGCGCTCCCGTGACAATGGCATTACTTGCGGCTGAGAAATGTGCTTCTGAACGCTCGGAAAGCCACTGGCCCCGCGCGCGGTAGCTCCGCGGAGCCGGCGGAGGCCCGGCCGGCCGGTTCCCACAGCGCCGTGATTTCCGCGGCTCTGCGGCAGCCAGGCCTCAAGAGCCGCTCTGCTCCCGAGACGGGGGCAAGGGTGCTTCCCGGGCCTTGCAGGAGCTTCCAGCGGCGCGGGCCCGGGCGCGGCGGAGGGCGAGGCTGGCCGAGCGCCTGCCGAGCCCCGGGAAGGCGGGGAGGCCCGGGACAGGGAGGCCACAGGAAACCCTCCCCCGCCCCAGGCTTCGGTCCTGCACACCCGTCTCAGTCGGGGGTGGCGGCTGCCGGACGGGGAACTCCGAGGAGAGGTAATTTCCTGAGACAGAGGCAGGCGGGAATGTGCGGCGGACGCCGAGCTGGAGTGGGGCGCCCGCCCTTTCAGCAGGAAGTCCTAGCTTCTGTTCGGTGGAATCGGATTTCTCATTTTGATTCACCCTGCTGGCTCAGTCACCTGAACTTCATTTAATCACTTTCCAAAAGTCAAATTGTCATTGAGCCTTGAAGAGAGCAGTCTTTTGGAATCAGAGCCTGATTTGGAGCCTGACTGTGACTTCCTAGCTGTGAAAATTCATGCGGGATTTTTAACCTCTCTGAGCCTCAGTTCCCCCCGGGAGTTTCCATGAGGCTGAAATGCAGTTTTATACATAAACGACCCAGCAACAGTCAAATCCCTGCTCTAGCACTTGCTGTCTGTATGGCCACAGGCAAGACACTTGGCCAACCCCTCAGAGCTTCCGTTTTCTCCTCCTTGGTATGGGAATAATAATAGTGTCCACTTCAGGCACAGCTGTCTGCATCAAATGAGACAAACCCCTGAATTACATAAACCGTGTACATGGCATACAGCAGGAACTCAGTAAATGGTTACTATAATTACTGGTATGGTTGGAAATGGTATCTATTATTAACATAACTGTGGGATAACATGGAGTAAACACTGAGCAAGTTTAATTCTCAGGACCTCAATGAAATATTTCAGAAGTCCCTTCCTGTTTCCTCGATTCATTCATTCAACAAGTATTTGCTGAGCATCTGCTATGAGATGTGCCAGTCGCTTTGTTAGGTATGGGGACACGGGTAAGCAAAATGGGCATATTTACTGCTCTCATGCAGCCTAATGTCTGGTGGAAGAGTTAGTCGATCAAATAATTTTGTGGATTTAGAATTCACTAAAATAATGTGTGCTTTGAAGGAAAAGCTTGGCAGCTTTGAGAATTTATAACAGGGGTGCTGGCTTGGTCTGGGGGGCTCAGGGTGACATCTGGAGCAAACGAAGCTTGATTTGAGGTCTGATGATGGGGGAAAGATGAACACTGTAGCTCGGTGCCCCCCGGGACCCTCGGGGGCTCTAAGGCCGGGCTGCCTTCATGCGGCTGCCGCGCTGTGGACGCTTCTCCCCTCCGTGTCGGGTCAGGTTGTAACGCTCAATAATCTGCCTCCCTCATTTCCCTTGGAGAGACGGGAGCAGACTGGAGAAGGTCAGCGGTGCAAGCGCACTTTGCCGGATGGGGAAGGTGTGTGACCCCTGGAAAGGCGGAGGCCTGGATGGACACCCCGTCTGAACAGGAAACCAGAATCCAGGTCCTTCCCAGCTACCTTTATGGACACAGCACACAAACCCCTGCATTTTTCCTGCCCTGACTTAAACTTTCTTGTGTTGGTGTGAAAACAAGCAAAATGATGCTGAGGATGAAAGTGAAAGTGAAAGTTGCTTGGTAGTGTTCTGCTCTTTGCGATCCCATGGACTAGTCCATGGAATTCTCCAGGCCAGAATACTGAAGTGGGTACCCTATCTCTTCTCCAGGGGATCTTCCCAACCCAGGGATCAAACCCAGGTCTCTTGCAGTGCGGGCGGATTCTTTACCAGCTGAGCCACCAGGGAAGCCCTCGGTGCTGAGGATGCTGGCTGCTAATTTCTCCTTCCAGGCAGGGCCTGGAGACTCCAGCTTGATGGAACTAAAGAAGAAAATGGCTTTGATCTCTCTTCAATGATTTGCAGAAATCTTGCTTCCAACCAGAGGCCTAATCCTCTCTCAAAGGCAACCGTTTCTGGAAGCTTCACATCTCATTCAGGTTGAAGTGTCTCTTTTGGAAAAGCATCTTAAATTCCAATTTTGATCCCCCACTGAATCCCTTCAGTTGCCTTCCCTTTTCTTAACTTTTTTTTTGCCATTAACTTTTAAATAGCTACAATTACCTGGCATACAATAGTCACCTAGGTTTAAATTTTTTTTTTTTTTTTTTGAGAGGGCCTCATTTTAGCTAAGCAGTTGCAAACAATAGCTGATTATACTTCTAAATTCTTTTGACACAAGCAATTGCTTCTTTTCCAAAGCATGCTCTGAATACTGTAATATTTCTCTCCTTTAGCAGTTTTGCCTGGATCTCACCCACTGAAAAGCCAGCTGCAGATATCTGGCATTCCTCGCCCCTCTGGTCGTCCACACAGTTTAACCTTCCGGGGCTCTGTATGGCAGCCTGAAGCCACCAGGAAAATGGAAAGGCCAGGACGTGTTTCTGGCCCTGAGTCTCTGCTTCTCTGTGAACACCATCCCCTTTGGGGTGCAGGCTAGGCTGTTGCCACAGATAACGTCTCCAGTGGTTTGTGTGTGCCTATGGTAAAAAAGACATAATCTAAAATTTACCTTGTTAGCAGTTTTTCAGTGTAAAATGCATTGGTAATAACCTTATTCATAATGTTGTTCAACCTTCACCGCTTTTGTTGTTGTTCAGTCACTAAGTTGTGTCTGACTCTTTGTGACCCTATGAACTTCAGCATGCCAGGCTTCCCTGTCCTTCCCTATCTCCCAGAATTTGTCCAGACTCATGTCCATTGAGTCAGTGATGCTGTCTAACCATCTCATCCTCCATCGTCCCCTTCTCCTCCTGCCCTCAATCTTTCCCAGCATCAGGGTCTTTTCCAAGGAGTCAGTTCTTCGCATCAGGTGACCAAAGTATTGGAGTTTCAGCTTCAGCATCAGTCCTTCCAATGAACACCCAGGACTGATCTTTAGGATGGACTGGTTGGATCTCCTTGCAGTCCAAGAGACTCTCAAGAGTCTTCTCCAACACCACAGTTGAAAAGCATCAATTCTTTGGCACTCAGCTTTCTTTTTAGTCCAACTCTCACATCCAAACACAACTACTGGAAAAACTATTACGGAACTTTGTCACTTCTTCACCACTATCCTTTCCAGAACATTTTTATTTTTGTTAAGTGTTTATTTTATTTGTCTGTGCAGGGTCTTAGTTGTACCATGTGGAATCTGGTTTCCTGACCGGGAATTGAACCCAGGTGTCCTGCATTGGAAATGCAGAGTCTTAGCCATTGGACCACCAAGAAAGTCCCCAGAATGTTTTCTTTTTTGTTGTTGTGGATCATTTTTAAAGTCTGTGTTGAATTTCTTTCAATACTGCTTGTTTTATTTTTTGATTTTTCACCATGAGGCATGTGGGATCTTGGCTTCCCAGCCAGGGATCAAACCTGCACCCTCTGCTTCAAAAGCAAAGCCTTAACCACTGGGCCATCAGGGATGTCTCCCCAGATGTTCTCATCATCCTGAATACAAGCTCTGTATCCACTGGACAGTATCTCCCTGTTCTTCTCTGCCCCAGCCCCGGGTATCTACTATTCTACTGTCTCTAAGAATTCACCAATTCTAGGTGTCTCATATAAGCAGAATTAGACAAGAGCAGTCCTTTTGCGATTGGCTTATTTCATGTAGCACAATGCATTCAAGCTTCGTCCACACTGTGGCCCGTGTCATAATTTCATTTCTTTTTGTGTCGGAGTAGAATTCTGTTGTACGTTGATGCCACTTGTTCTTCCCCATTCGTCTATTGTTGGACACAGGTTGTTTCCATTGGCGTTTGTCTGATAACCTTTAACATCATAGACGGGATCTCCACTGTGACCTACGGCTGATTGAACAACACCTTTGATTTCCTTTATTGCATTCTCTGGAACTAGGATATCAAACAGGGCAACCTGGACCAGGGCTGAGGTAGGTAAGTTGGGGCTGGATTGGGGGAAGCGTGGATAGCTTGGTTATGTATGCAAAGATCAGCTTTGCAGAGCTGGTCGGAGATCACACCCTGGATGGATGGGGCTGCACGACACAGGGTTTCTGACTCTACAGTAAAAGAGACCTTTCCTTTAAACTCTTCATTCACTCATTCCTACTCATTCCAATATTATTGAACGCAGCAGTGAGCTCAGCCCTCCGTGAACTTTCAACCACTAGAGGTGAGAGACAAGTATTTAAATCACCACTGGGACTTCTCTGGTGGTCCAGTGGTTAAGACTTCAACTTCCAATGCAGGAGATGTGGGTTTGATTCCTGATCCAGGAACTAAGTACCCACGCGCCTCATGGCCAAAAAAACAAAACATAAAACAGAAACGGCATTGTAACAAATTCAAAAAAGTCTTTGAAAATGGTCCACTTAAAAAAAAATGATATTTTAAAAACTTTTTGCTACTGACAGCACCTAAGGGTGAGGGTTTGGTGAGGAAAAGCATGGTGGTCTGGGGGACACAGGGGGGCCCCCCACCTGTACTCGGGAGCTGGGAAGGTCTGTGGAGGGCGTCACACCTGTCCTAGGAGAGGGCGGCAGAGGGGCCAGGCCTGCATCTGGAAGAGGAGCGCTGCAGTGGGCTTAGCTGTGTGACTTGTGGCTGGAGGTCGGGGTGCTGAGACTCCTGAAAGGCAGGAGAAGTGAAGCCACGGGTGTGGGCCAGGGCGACTTGGGGAGGGACCTTGTGTGGTGTTTGGGCTTCATCCTGGGGCAAAAGAGAAGTCCTGATGGCATTGAAGTAGGAGAGGGGCAGATCGGAAGAAAGAGATCCAGTCCTTCCCTTGCAGAAGGCCTCTAATGGAAAACCACAGGAGCCAACATCTGCAGCACACTTTCTGAGTGCAAGGTACGGTTCTGTGCTTCAGGCTTACTCTCTCATTAGTCTTCACAGCAGCTGACCAAGATGAGTGACAGCGAAACGGAGGCCTGGAGAGAAACTCACCAAGGCCTCCAAGTGGGGGTGGCAGGATGCAGAGCCAACCGCCGCCTAGGCTATTCCCCACGGTCCAGGCTATTCCCCATGATCCAGGCTATTCCCCGCGGTCCAGGCTGTTCCTCGAGGTCCAGGCTATTCCCCATGATCCAGGTTGTTCCTCGAGGTCCAGGCTATTCCCCGCGGTCCAGGCTATTCCCCGTGGTCCAGGCTATTCCCTGTGGTCCAGGCTATTCCCCGAGGTTCAGGCTATTCCCCGTGGTCCAGGCTATTCCGTGTGGTCCAGGATATTCCGTGTGGTCCAGGCTATTCCCCGAGGTCCAGGCTATTCCGTGTGGTCCAGGATATTCCGTGTGGTCCAGGCTATTCCGTGTGGTCCAGGATATTCTGTCCAGGCTATTCCATGTGGTCCAGGCTATTCCATGAGGTCCATGGACCAGAAGCAACCGCATCTCCTGGGAGCTTGATAGAAATTCAGACCCTCAGCCCCAATCCAGACTCTGGATCAGAGCCTGCATTTTCACAGGGTCCCTGGTGATTCTTGAGCTCACTGACGTCTGGAAAGCACGGATGGTGATTCCCCAAGCCGGCCGCACGTTAGACCTGGTGGTTTTGAAAATCCTTGGTGCCCATCTTGCACTCCCAGATCAATTACATCAGAATTTCTGGGGCCATCAACAGACAATTTGTTTAAGAAGATAGGGCACATATATACAATGGAATATCACTCAGCCATAAAAGGACTGAAATATTACTGTTTTTCAGCAATGTGGATGGACCTATAGATTATCATACTAAGTGAAGTAAGTCAGACAGTGAAGTAAATAAGACCATGAAGTAAGTGAGGAAGACAAGTACTACGATATCACTTGTATGTGGAGTCCAAAAAAATAATACAAATGAATCTATATACAAAACAGAAACAGACTCACAGACACAGAAAACAAAATTTTGGTTACCAAAGGGGAAAGGAGGAGACAGTGAATTAGGAGTATGGGATTAACAGATACAGACTCCCATACATAAAATAGGTGAGCAATACGGGTTTACGGTATAGCGCAGGGAACTATAGTCAGTATCTTGTAGTAACTGTAATGGAAAATCATCTGAAAAAAAAAAATAACTGAATCACTCTGCAGTATACCTAAAACTAACACAATATGGTATATCAATTATATTTCATTTAAAGAAACAAGGATTTCTGGGGCATCAGAATTTTTCAAAACTCCTTGGAGCTCTTGCATTGTGTCTCCCTGTTTCCAGGGAGGGCAGGCTAACTTCTGCGGGGGAACTGGACCCACCCAGCAACTGCAGGTTCTGAGACTTTAAGAACCGGGGCTGGCTGCCGGCCTGGGGGGCCACCGGGGGCGCCCAGCCCCGAGCAGAGGCTGCTCATCGGTGGTCTGTGCTGGGGCTGGACTGGGCTTCCGACCCCAGCCCTGCAGAGCAGCCCGGTGGCACGGGCAAGCCGAAGAAAGGGGGCCTTTGTTCCTTTTCTGAGGGAAGCATACAGTTTGCAAGTTGGAGGAAACAAAGAGAGGAACTATTGGGAGCCCTTGTCCGACTGCGCCAAGCAAACAAGAGGTCAGGAGGGCGCGGGACACAGGACAGCCCCGCTGCCCCAGGCGACGTCCACACGCCCACCGCCTGCCACTGGGAGCCGAGTCTGCAGGGCCTGCCCCAGGCAAAGCCAATTAGCAGGGCAGAGAGTTCCCTGAAAGTCCCCCGGGGAGACCCCAATCTGTTCTCTGAAAAGCTGGGCTCCGCCACTCCCGGCAGGCTGCTCCTAATGCCTGACGGACCTGGGGGTGAGCCTGGCTCCCCCTGTCTTCCCCCCGGCCAGGTCAGGGCCGGGAGGACCCACGGTCAAGTGAGAGCGCAGAGTGAAACGGAAGCCTGCAGAGGTCACTGCTGGCCGGGGGCACAGCAGACGGCAGTCAGCAGGCCAGTTTCCTGGGCACCTGCGGGACGCGGGTGGGGCCCTTTGGGAAAGCAAGCAGCCAGGCGGGAGCCAGGCTGTCCCCTCTGCTCGGCCTTATCCCAGCCGTGCCCCTTGGCGGGGTCTCCTCGGGGGCCAGGACCACATGGTGCAGGTGACCCTGTGCTGGACTTCGTACCAAACACCAAAGACAGAGCCTGTGACTGTTGACTGTCCCCCTGTAGCATCACCTGTACCCCCCTTCTCTGGACAATCGAGATCCTGCTGTAGCCCACCTTACTTGGCCGGCAAGAACGGTCACGTGTTGGGGGCAGGTAGGAGGTTGAGATAATGTTGGCAGAAAGAAGAACGTTGGCATTGATTGGCAGGCAGAGGAGGGAAGCTATTTTCAAGATAACTGGGTACAAGTGAAAAGGAAGGGAAGGTGCGCTCCAAGAGCAGAGAGCAGAGGGAAGGCAGGCTTCCCTGAGTGTGGGGTGAATGGGGGCAGAAGGAAGAGGCAGGGGCCCCGGGGGGTGGGGAGGTGTTGGCTGAAGGCCAGACTGAGGCTTGTACAGAGTGAAACATCTCAAGCTGTCAGATGTGACCTCTAGCTGCAGGGCTTGATCCCAGGACATCAGCTGCAGGCCCGTGGCGTGTTTTATTTGTAAATCCG